>NC_056514.1:18400542-18454969 GCF_014905685.2 Nematolebias whitei | reverse complement strand
CATATATATATTTACACATATATACATATATATATATATACACATATATATATATTTACACATATATACACATATATATATATATACACATACATATATATATATACACATACATATATATATATACACATACATATATATATATACACATACATATATATATATACACATACATATATATATACACATACATATATATATATACACACACATACATATATATACACACACATACATATATATACACACACATACATATATATACACACACATACATATATATACACACACATACATATATATATACACACATACATATATATATATATATATATATATATATATATATATATATACACATATACATGGGGGGTCTATTTTGGAGTTATAGCCCCACCCCTTGGAAAAACCTCCACCAGCTGCCACTTGATTAAACTGACTATTTCAACCAATAAAGACAACCTGAGCCACAGTTGACCCAATCAGAGCAGAGCAGGGCGGGTCCTGCTGTCTGATACACAATGAGTCCAGAGCAGAGACGGACTGCAGGTGAAAGCTTCAGTCAGTGATTCCACTTTAGTCCAAGGAGGGCGTCCTGTTACCCTAACAGAAGGTGATGACATGTAATAAATTATTAAACGTATGTGTTCACACATGACCAGTTCACAGCAGCCGGGGTCGACACCAGAACTGATACACTATGAGCCCACCCCCTCCTCCCACACTGTGCACCGACCTCTGGACTTTTGTGTCTAAAGTCGAACTTATTATTAAGCGTTTGTGTTTAGAGTGTTTTTCATCATTGTACAGACATGTGCAACTTGTGCGCGTGACCAAACTCCAGGTCTGAGAGAGAACAAGAGATCACTCAGTCCGATTGTCTCACAGTGAGAGAGGCTGTTTCTGCTGCTTTAGTTTTTACAAATATACAATATTTACATTAAAAGATGAATATTTATTCCCCCAGATTATAGCAAAGAAATGTGTCCGTGTTAAATTTTAACCACCCCTCCACCCCGAGTCATGAAGTTCTCTGTGATAATCAGTTTCAGGTGTTTTTAGTTTATAAAACTTTCCTTTTACACCCTCAAAAGCTCAACTTTACTGAAACCATTTAGTTATATCTAATCTGTTTCATCAGATGAAAAATAAAATTATCACAGACAATAGGAGTCACTTTTATATAACTATTATAAAATATAAATGTCCTCTAGTGACTGGATACAGTACCATTTGAAAGTCCAACTCATTCATGTAAACAAATGTGATGTTTTCCTGATTAAAAAAATACCTTTCAGGTCATTTAAGGTATTTTTTTTCAGGTGTTGATTTTTGTTAAAGGATGTAGCTCTGTATGTTCATTGGATGTTTAGAGAGAAGCATCCCAGTACACTGTGAATGATACAGCCTGTTAATAAAATAAAATGACTTTCATTTTGAACAATGGAAGAAGGCTATTATAATGTGTGATTCCTGTACTCACCCGTGTATATTTTCAGGGTTATGTGTCCTTTTCAGTCTGTTTTACTTTGGTTCCAGCTCTTTGTCCTCAGTTGCTCTCAGGTGTTTTCTGTTCTGTTAATTGGTCTCCAGCCTTTAAGAAGCCTCTCAGTTCTGTCATTTGTGGGATCATTAGGTACAGATTAGGGGTTGAGACTATATATTTTTCAAAGTCGACATTAACATAATAGTCGAGTCAACTTCGACTAGTTGATGATGTCATAGGAACTCAAGACACACACAAAAAAATTAAAAAAATTGCCTTTTTTTTTTTTACAAAACAATTTTTTTGAAATATAAAAACTCCAGAGATGTCCTAGAATAGACTAGTCGACTAGTTGATTAGTCTATTCAACCCCTAGTACTGATAGGTATTGAACGTGCACTATCTGTTGCTACCTGTGTTTTTTTTTTACCAGCACACTCCCATATGGTACCTACCATATCCTTACCCTATGCTCACAGGGTAAGGATCTACCTTACCCTGTGAGTAAGGTAGATCTCTGGAATGTAAGACGCTTTTAAGTTTTACACTGGATCTGTACTTGAGTCCTAGCCGGAAACAGTTCATCCTCCTTTATCAATGTTAAAGGGCTAAATCCCAAATCTTGAGGTATCAAAGTTGATTCCTGTGGTACATTAAAAAAGCGTATGCTGACCAAAGTGCTGTTCAAAAGTTAAAATACAAAAGTATTGCAGGTGCAGTAAAATACAATAAATCCACATAAATTCAACAATTTTAGAGGAGTAAAATTAATTTGCATTGCAAAACAAATTAAAGTAAATCTAACAAAGTTGAGTCAAGTCCTCTGGACGAGTTCTTGTTGAAACGTTTCGTCTTTAATTCAAAAGACTTCAGTTTTATAAGCAGCACCTTCTCATAGTGGATCAACCAGTTTGTTGCGAAGGTGCAGCTTATAAGACTGTTGCAGCTCCTCAGACTCAAAAAGTCTTTTGGATGAACGATGAAATGTTTCAACAAGAAGAGCTCATCCAGAAGACTTGACTCAACCTTGTTAGATTTATCTACCTGGCTCATTGAGCATGCATCAGGATGAATCCTGAACGTTTTCACTAGAGAAGTGTTTGAGTCCACATTGAAGGAACTTGTGTCAGTCTGTCCTGCAGGGTAACTGGAACATGTTAGTGAGAGAAAAGATGTGCAAATGTTGTGGGATGCTTCAGCTCAGAGCTTGAGCCTTCTTCTGTTAAAGTCCAGGCCAGTCTGTCCAGTTTTTGTGCAGTATTAGCAATTCCAGCAGTTGTAAGTAATAACGGGAGGTAAAAATTAGCGGCTTTGTTCAGAGTCACACAAGCCTTCACACATAAAAGCTTACGGCTCGTCTTCCTGTCAAACTGACAGATCTCCCCCTGTTATTAGGGCCGTCTTGGTTTTCTCAGGGAGAACTCTGACTTCTCACTCACCCACCACTCTCAGGCCTTGAGACGTGTCTATTAACCGTTACGCCTCTGTTTTTCCTCTCAGCGAGACACATTCTTCAGCTCTTTCCTACCGACCTACACCAGTGATGCAAAAACCTCCTCGATAAAAATACTCGTCACCACGCGCGGTGAGTCTGCCAGGTTGAAAACTTCCTGCCACACACAAACACACCAAGGTGGGCTACACAATGGTCAGATGTTAAAAAATAAGTTTCATGTCTTACGGTGATTGTGGAATACACTTTTTAAAGTTTGTGTAAGTAATAAAAGCGTCAAAAAGAAGAAAAATCTAAAACACGTGTAAACTATTTGTCTTCGTGTTAACGTCATCATCTGCTGCCATAAAATACAGGCCTTTAATAGAAAGGATGTTTAATTATCTGTTAGCAAAATTTCTCATGAACCTGTGGACAATGTTTATAAAAACTCTCAAAAATTAACAATTGAAAACACATCTACAACTGATTCATCTTTGAAGTCAACCTGGTTTAAGGTGTCTGCTACGACTTATTGGCTTTAGCAAACGCAAAAATGGCTACAAAGTACCTTTTTCATATTCCATATTTATAACGCAATTTTTGACTGATGCTTTAAAATTTGAAGAACTGCAACAGCGAGTCCTCCTGTGCACGCTCGCTTCACTCAGCTGGTGCAGGCGGAGGAACGCTGGTGAGCTCGCAATTCTGGCCGCAATGGATGTATGGATGGATGGATGTATGGATTAATGGATGGATGGATGGATGGATGGATGGATGGATGGATGGATGGATGGATTAATGTATGTATGTATGTATGTATGTATGTACGTACGTACGTAATGGATGGATGGATAGTTGATTGGATGGATGGATGGTTCTGTACCGCCCAGGCAAAATGAAGCTGTTTTGACCATTAAATAAATGCATAATAAATGCAATGGGTCAGCGGTTAATAGGGGTTGAACGACTACATTATTTTTAAACTCGACATTAACATAATAAAATTCGAGTAGAAATCGAGTACACGATGGCATCATAGAATCTAAAGATACAAAAATACATAAATAAATAAAACTGCAAAAAAGGTCATTATTTACAAAAAAAGACCAACAGAACATTGGGAGAGTATATTATGCTCCTACCATTTATCATACTGCAAATAAGTCACAGGAAAAACTAAACTATTAGTTTTTATTATTAAGCTGCAAAAGTGAAAAAACGTGCGGCACGTCAAAAACGAAACTAAAACCAGTGGGGGGGTCGACCACCCCACACCACCGCCAGCTGTGGTGCGCATTAAGTTTAGTTTTTGAGATAAATATGTATAAATAGATTTTTTAAATAGGTTTAGAGATTTATTTTTTTTTTTTGCTTTTTGCTTGTGAAACAAGGTCAGAGGAAGCTGGTTCTGGTTCGGTCATTGGACCCGGTGTTACACCATACTCTGTGACCTGCAACAGTGCATGCAACACCGCCCCCTACGGTCACAATGTACGGTGGTCACAGAATATGGTGTAACACCGGTTCACAACGAGCTTCAAACAGTCAGGAAGTTGATTTATTTTCTGTTTCCTTACGGTAGTTGAACCAGAAGATTCATCTTTAGTGAAATATTTCCAGACTATTGATTTATTTCTACCTGTTTGTCAAGACTGGGCCTGCTCTGCTCCATCCGTCTGCTTGGAGGAATCCATTTTGTAGCCCGCACCCGGTGCAGATCACGTGACGCAATGACGTAACGGCGACGTAATGACGTCACCACGAATACTCGACATGAAATTAAAAAACTCGATAGGTGTCCTAGGAATCGATGTGTAGATTACTAGAGTAGTCTGTTAAAGCCCTGACGCATAATAAATGCGACATATATATGTGTTTTTTTCCTCTTCGTGATGCTTTTTTTAACTGATGTGACTTATACTCTGGAGCAACTTATACGCTGGAAAATACGGTAGCCAGTTTTACAGAAATTGCACTAAAATTTGGTGTGGTCGTAGCTGAGAGTCCTTCACAACACATACTCCAAGCCCTAATAGGTCACTAATTAGTCGATTGTCAAAACTGAAATATACATTTTCAAAAGTTACCTGTGCTTGATAACTGTTGACCTCAGAATAATTTATTTTTGGTTAATAAACAAACTGTAAAAAGGAGTTTCGCATCATTCCAACTGCTCATCAAAGAACTTCACATCCTCTTTCAAACTTTGACCTCATTTGTCTTTTTCGTTCTTTATAACAAAAGTCATTGCAGCTACACAAATAAAACAGTTACTTTAGATTAATTAAATCCTGAAATTTAGTTTTGAAATTCTTCCTTTAAGCCGACATAAAAAAGGGAAATCTCTCATGTGAGATAACAGTGAATACATTTAATACAAGATTGTCCAGAAGCATCATCCATCCAATTCAACAGCCTAAAATGAACAAACGTAAAGAGAACCTCTACTTTACTCCCTCCTTTATAGAACAGCTTACACTCCCCGCCGGCTTTTAATCAGCCCACAGAACTTCCTCAGTCCTGTATTTGCTGATGTTAATGACAAACTGCTCTTTCCACGCAGCACTTTTTGCAGATCTTTGAACACACACAGTAAAATCTGTCTGCCAGTGGCTCTGTGGTGGTTCAAGGATGTCACTGTGTTTTTAGGTGCTTTCACACTTGAATGTTCTCAGTCAGGAGCGTCCAGCAGAGGCCAAGTGGCTTTGAAGTCGTAAGAGAAAGATGAGGAGTCACATGTAAAAGTGATGAAAAGAGACAGGAAGAGTGGTGTAGAAACCATGATTTCTGCAGGAGATGACATGTTGCATTACATGATCCCTGTGATTCCTGCTGGGCTCACACCTGAGTAGTAACTATCTCCAGCTGACCTTCAGGGTGGAAGGTTCTTTGCTGAAAAATCCAGGCTTATTGGGATTAAGAGGAGCTGGGTCTCTGGCCTCTGGTCTTCCAGAACCAGTATGGATCGCAGCTTTTAGAGCTGCAAAGCCTGGGACCAGAGGGAAACTTCCTGAGAAACACTTTCTTCGTCCCTGCTGCACACACACATAAACATGCACACTAAGGACTTCATTGCTCCCAGATGTGAATCCATCTTATGGAGTCAAGTTCAACTGTGAGCACATGAGTGTTGTGTTTATTTGTTAGTGTTTAAGAGAGAGCCAAGAGAGTAAGGTGTTTTTTTCTGGACGCACAGGCAAGAAAATGACTGGAATGGCTGTAATAGGTAAACCTGGTCGGTTACCGGCTCACTTGGGTTAATGATCCAAATCCTTGCACTGACTCAGGACTCAGGAGTCCAAGGTCTCAATTAGGACCCTGGTCTTATATGGCCTCCATCAAACTGCTTGCCAGAAAAACAACAAAATGCCTGAAAAAGCTTCCAACTCAGATGAGTCGAACGTGTTTTACACACAGGTAAAACACACACACACACACATATATAAATATATATATATATATTGCAGATGTATATCTTTAAAATCCACCACCATATTTTCAATTTCTTTATTTTTAGGGGGGGGGGGGGGGGGGTGAGACAGATTAACCTGGGTCCATAAAATGAACCTAAAGAACCATCTCAAATAGTAGTTGCTGTGTTGGCACTGGACCTGTAAATCCTCGCTCCTCATTTATACATTAAAATCTTACAAACAGGTTGAGTTGTTTTAGCCTGAAAAGCTGGTTCTCATGTGTGTTACGGATTTATTGCGTGTCGTGACTCAAAACAGCTTTGGACGTGAGTAGCAAAAACTGGAACGGTTGAGTAACGCTCAAACGTATAAAGAAATATTATCGAACATCTTGCAACAAATTAGACAAATTGCCTACAGATTAGAAACATGACTGGGCTTATATGAGTTCATAAAGTTAAAGAGGGATTCACCATTCTGTAAGAGAATGTTTGAACATATAAAAATAAAAACAGCTTATCGTGATCGGCTTTTTGTTTGAACCCAAATGCTGGCAGCACTCGAAGAACTCAGGAATAAGTGCCGGTAAATACTATTTATTAAAATAAACAAAAGAGCTGAGGTGGCAGCGAAACTCACATACAGAGCATTAACAAGGAGACACAGAGGAAAATAGAACACGATGCCTTACTGGACAATCCACAGACAGGGGAACACTAAAGAGACAGGATATATAGACGCACTAATGAGGGGATAAACACAAACACCTGGGGAAGAACAGCAGGTGGAAGATGCAGGAGCTGATCACATGAGAGAGAGAACACTGAGGAAAGCAGGACAGATGACACAACACACACACATATATATATATATATATATATATATATATATATATATATAAATGAACTACTACTACTATTACTATTCCTACTTTGTGGTTTATCACTTCTCCCGGGGCTTCAGGGTACGCATCCCCGCGATAAACAAGGAACTACTGTAATCCCATTTTACTTGTCAAAAACTTTATTTATTGCATTATATAAACCAAGTGTGTCTGCTTTTTAGTGTTGTTGGGAACTGAAGCCAGCAGAGACCTGCCATGTTGTATTTTTAAATCAGTCACTCAAGATGTGGGGCTTTAAGTCCCAGCTACTGTCCCACACTCAGTCAATGGTTTTACACGAGCTTTCTTTTAAGTGTGAAATAACTATCCATCCATCCATTCTTTACCTGCTTCTTTCTTTCCGAGTCGTGGGGGTCACTGGTGCCCATAACCAGCTCTCACTGTGCGAGAGGTGGGGACACGCTCGATTGATCACAAGTCCATCACAGGTTGAAATAACTAATTACAGATAAGCAAAAAAAAAAAAAAAAAATGAATATTTGATCTGACAAGGCCAGATTTATGCCAATCATCAGAACTCAGCATCTGAAAAAATGATTTAAAGTGCTTAATATTTTTGACCAAGAGCATTATTTTGTTTGTTTACACTGAGGGGATGGGATTTTCACCTTGTACTGAAAGTTTGGTCTTGTTCTGGTTTCAACTTTCAGGTTCTGTTCAGAGGTCTACTTATGAGTATATGTATGTGATACTTGTACAAATACAAGGAGACAGTGACTCGTTGACAGTTCCAGTCAAGCAGGCAACATTTACCTGGACAAAGATCACCTGTTCATTATAAAGTTTACCAAACCTATAAAAATGTAGCAAAAACTACTCCCTTCCACTGCCACCCCATCCAAATATTATCTGTAAGGAAAGTTGTTAGACTATAATCTGTTCAGTGATTTGCAGCTCTAATTTTTTTTTTTTTTTTGCAGTAGTATTTTCAGCTATATGAACATATATACTGTATATATATTAATGTATAGGTTTGAATCACCAAGATGCATTCCTCTACCCTCACCAAACTCTTTGTGTCTACCTGGACATGATCCGGTCTGGATGGAATATGCTCTAAACAAGAGGTTTTTATTAGAAGTAACACCTCAAACAATAACTACCTCTACAGTATAACAGACATTATAAAACAGGTACAAGTTTATATGAAACTAGATGAAATGTGTATGAGTAAGTTGGCCCAACCCCTCAACCCTGAAGGAAGTGATCTAAGATTTGATGGTTCTATGCAATCGTAACTGAAAACAGCACCAAATACAATGTGGTCTTGACCCATTTTCTGTCCCACAGCAACTGAATACACATTTGTGATATCTTGAATAAGAGTTTCTTAATATTTTGTAGCTTTTGTTGCTAGCAGGTTCAATAGATACTTTATCGGTGCTTTTTAAGTAGCTAATAGCATGTTGTTAAAACTATAATATGAAATTCTCTAATGCTTGCTTTTTTTTTTTGGCATGGTTATCCAATGTAACATTTTTAGTTAGTATAAGCAAAGTAATCAAAGTACTTTTAACAAGGGGTTGCAGCTTGTTTGATATATCTATTTAGGTGAACGTAAAATTAATGCCACATCCAAATTGAACCAAGCCAGATTGCGGTTTGTCTTATATTGAGCTTCATTCTGTCATTTACTGCACTTTGTGCATTGCGCGTTCATTGAAATTACACATTCCTGTTGAATAATCACCTTTAATGCAATAAAAATGTCAGGTTCAACATCTGGCATTAACTCATTTTTACCTAAATATCAAGTTACATCAACTTGGTTTGCAGAGCTCGAATGGAAAATACTACTCCAATCATTTATTTGTCTACCACATCCAAGCCAAGGCCCCCTCTGCTTGGGAGGCTGGCGCGCACAGTTTGGACCTCAAATTAGAGCGATGAACAGTAGCCTGTGAGCTTGTAGTCCTTTAAACAGGCCCTAATAAACCTCAGCCCACCCACAAGGACTTAAGCTGAATGTGTGTGAATGCCAGAGCAGATCTGAACGTGCAGATAAAGGCACATCTGTGCCCTGCGCCACTGGCATTCCTGCTCCAGATGCAAACAGTAAAGGTGCATTGAAAACAAAAACCAGGCCTATAGGTTTCCCTAAACAAAGAAGGGCTATCAGATATAAAATAAAAATGTTTGGGGCTTTTTTTTTTTTTAGAGGAATATGTGCCGTATTGACCTGCAGCTGTTTCCATCTCTCAGTCCTTGAATCATATGCCTCTTCCCTCCTCTTCTGTCTTCCTGTGTTCTTGCTGTTTTCCAGTACTGTGCGGCCTGAGATTACAGACTGGAACGCAGTCCAACATGTAAACACGATGTCAATAGAAGCCCCTCTAAGCCTCGAACGGGACACTGTGGCTTCAATTAGCCCAACTGCATGGAATTAAAGAGCCATTAGGAGCTGCAAACACCACCCAAAACTCCCTGCAGTCACGGACAAATAAAACAAAAAGCTTTCTTCTTCCACAACTTGTTCCATTTTTGCAAGCTGTGTGTTTCCCATTGTATTCCTTGGGATACACAACTAAGAGTGATGCTAATTTAGGTTTCCAGTCACTCTCTTTGAAAGGAAGAAGCCTCCCGGGGGACACTAATATTTAAGGGGTTTAAGTGCATTGTGGCCAAAAAAAATGTTAATTGAAGTGTGTGGTTCTTCAATTTTCTTTACTGGAAATACTTAATTGCTCAGGCGTGGTCTCTGACGGGTTTTTTTAGAGTCGTTTTGGATGATGTAGGAAACATGGGTAGACAAGGTGCACCAAAGCAACGCACTTTCACAATACCTCCAAGTTTCCAACAAAGTTAAGTCAGGTCCTCTGGACGGTTTCTTTTTGTTGAAACGTTTCGTCTTTCCTTTGATGGAAGACGTCATCAGTCCGAGGAGCCACAACAAGCTCAGTCTTATAAGCAGCACACTCACATAGCGGGCCAACCAGTTCAATGGTGATAAGATGGTTTCTGGAGTCTGCCCTCTCCCCCGCCAACTCGTATGAGGCATCCATTTTCAAAATGGTTCTAAACATCAAACCATCTTATCACCTTCAAACTGGTTGACCCAATGAGCCAACCAGTTGATTACTCATCAACCAGTTTTCCTCGTATTTATCAAAAATACGAGAGAAATGTTTGATGGGTAATCACATTTTGTGCATCATGTATCAAATAGTAAAATGGTTGGTCGTGGACTTCAGATGGAACAAACACACCTACACTCCCATGAACATAAGAGGATCTGTGGTGGAAGTTGTCTCCAGCTACAAGTACTTGGGTGTGCACCTGAATGACAACCTCAGCTGGAGCAACAACACCACCAGCCTGATCAAGAACGCTCACCAGAGACTCTACTTCCTCAGACGGCTGAGGCGAGATGGTCTGGGAAGCTCAGTCCTCACCTCCTTCTACAGGTGTGCAGTGGAGAACATCCTGTGCTCCAGCATCAACGTGTGGCATGGAGGCTGCACAGCTGCAGAAAGAAAAAGCTTTGCAGAGAGAGGTGAAGGCTGCACAGAAGTCTGTTGGAGTCAGCCTCCCCACCATCACAGACATCTACACCTCCAGATGTGGGAAGAGAGCCACCTGCATCATGAAGGACCCCACTCACCCAGCACAAACACGTTTTGCCCCACTCCCCTCAGGAAGGAGGTTGAGGAGCGTTAAGTGTAGAACCAAGAGACTGAGGAACAGCTTCTACCCAGAGGCTGTTAGACTCATGAATCTCTAACCAGAATAATCACTGTGAAAAATCACTCTAATGCCACTTGATTGTTTATACTTTTGTTGGATGTAACGGGGACCCCGTGTACACAATTTCATTCCACCACATATACCACATGTGGTGGAATGACAAATACAGAAACTTTGACTTTGACTTTTTAACTTTTAGAAAAAAAAACTTTTTTTTGTGTGTGTGTGTGAACAAGACCTGACGTGAAAAGGCTCATTTTTTGTCTTCATGTCACTCAGAAGGTGCTACTTATAAGACTGAGTTTGTTGTGGCTCCTCGGGCTGATGAAGTCTTTTGGATGAAAGATGAAACATTTCAACAAAACGAAATTGTCCAGAGGACTTGACTTTACTTTGTTGGATATTTTACCTGGATTATTGAGCATGAACTTTGAAACCTCCAAGTTTGCTAACGTTGGATGGAGTTTTCTCCTAAAGAAAGTTGTCAAACTTTCCTTGAATACAAATATGACACAGATTCTTTCATGTAGGACCCAGATCTATTAAAATCCAATTGCCCCTTGCATCATTCTGTGACATGAAATAGGCTTGTGACCCACAAGCTCAAAACCAGCTTTCAGGACAGTAGGTTTTAGTTTATATCTTGGCTCAAAACATGCATTTTACAGCATTTCAACAGGGAATGAATCCATAGAAACAGCCTTGTTTTCCAAAACTTCTCTCCACTCAGTAGCTGAAGATTTTAGTTTTGCTCCAGCCCTCTAATAAAACTCAGATATTTTGCTTGAATATCCGAGGTTGTGCATTTGGTGTTACCCTCATCGCTGCGTGCCAGAAGACACGCTGGACTTGGAGCTGTGTGAGTTGGATCGGAGAGACAGAGGAATGAGAGTCCGCTCCCATCTCCAAACACAAGAGCTTCATAAGCTCTTCCCTGACAGACCAACCACGACGTCTCCGACCTGACCGCCACCACATGCCTGCTGAGAAGGGAAGGGGAAGCATGGAAATGAGCTGAGGGATCTTTTCAAAGCTGCATTCTTTACCGCTTAGATTTTCTATCGCACAAGCCGAGTCTATGATTTACATTTTTTCTTTAAAGTCAGTGAAAGGAGCCGCATTTTTGTTTTAATAAAACGAGACAGAGGTTATTAGATTCCATTTTGCCATCACAGCTTCTGAATATAGTAAATGACACAAGACAAATAGGTTTTTCTTTCACCCTCATTTCCCTCAATTTGTATACAGTCTGCTCTGCCATCTTATATGGACCTGCTCAAATAGAGGCTTTGGTGAACTTTTTAATTGACTATATTACATCTTTCTGAGTCCTCTAAGAGAGGATAAAGATCAAGACAAAGAGAGTAATCCAGTTTCTTAAAAGCCTTGGGTGCCTAAAATACCTCATGATTATAATAAACACCAGAAATCACCAAATCCGAGTCGGAACAAAGCAAATGGATACATTTTCTCCATTACTTTCTTGTAGGAATTACTAAATGCACACATTTTATAAATAAAAGTATAAAATTTAAGGAATAAAATATTTTAAATACCATAGGTTCTTTTTGGTTCCCAGAAACATCTCTGAGACATGAGAGCTGGCAACATCTGATGATCCAGCAATTGTAGAAGGGGATTCAGGATGAAAACAAGCTGAAAGTCTCACAAATAATCAAAGTTTCTATTTTCCTTCCAAAACAGCTTTTCGGCTGTAGGAATATGTTGAAATCATCTGTTTCTAATTAGACATAGGACTGTTTTTGTTGTTACTTTGTCCATTTTCAGACATTATAAAAGGCCTGTTCATCTCTGAGGTTGCATCTCAACATGAGTTTTATGGATCTCAGCATGTTAATTTTCTGTATTTTTATGGGGCAAAGTACAGTTGTCATTTTTTCCTGGTTGTGTGACTCTGCAGTAGCAACCAGTTACATTGTATCCAGTTCACTAGTGAGACAATTGTTGAGAATATGCAAGCTTTTTATTTATTTCATTTTTTGTAGTTTTAGTCTTGCGTTTATACAGAAATTTTGATTTGAGAGTTCGAAAAATGTGTTTTTCTTTACTTAGGTTAGGTTTATTTGTCATATGCAAAATCAACACAAGGTCAACAATGCAATGAAATGCTTGGTACGAGAAAAACTATCTCGACTCGCCAAAAAACAAAAAAAAAAAAAACAACAACAAGAAATTTCAAAGCATGCAGCAAAAATACTAAAAACATACTAAAAAATACAACTAACACACTAAAAAAAACGTTAAAAATACTACTAAAATACTACAACATATTAAAAAATACTACTAAAATACTAAAAAACAAGGTGCCAAAGTTGAAAAAGAAATACATCTATAATATGATTCAATTAGCAGTGAGGTTTTTTTTTCCAACATCAAGGTTCTGTTCTGTTAGTGGCGTGGTCTTGTTAGCAACTTATCAGGTTTTGTTAGTAGATCCGGTCAGCAGCTTGATGGTAATAAGGACCGCAGCAGCAGCCCTCGCAGACCACAGTCCAGAACCAGGTCCGGCAGACAGAGAACATCCAAGGTTTCCCTGTGGAACCAAACGGCTCTGTAGAGTTCGGTCTGTGCAGGCAGATGGAGGATAGCATTAGCAGCATTAGCAACATTAACAACGTTAGCAGCATTAACAGCATTAGCAACATTAACAACGTTAGCAGCATTAGCAGCATTAGCAGCATTAGCAGCATTAGCAGCATTAACAGCGTTAGCAGCATTAGCAGCATTAGCAGCATTAACAGCGTTAGCAGCTGATATAAAAAATGTTTTATAAGGTGTTAAGTTGCCTTTATGCCTATTCAAACATATACATTTTGTGTGTGTTACTTATTATTGCCATAAAAGCAAGGGTGGAATGATATAGAAATGATTATTTTAATGCTTTTTATGTCAATCTATACCTATATTACACTTATTTAAACACACTTATACTCACTTTTGATGCAGCTTATCTGCTTATTCAGTCATTCCTGTGCTGCAGATGCGTTTTGGAGTAATTAAAGTTCTCTGGGGATGCTCTAGCCAGAAGATCGGGCCCAATCTTCAGGTTACAGTGACCCAGGTTTTGAAGGACATGTTTTTTATGAAACCATCGCTCTGTTGCACAGACTGCTTTGATGAAGGAAAAACAGATTTAATTAAATCTGTCCTCCTGGCAACCATCAAAACTTGCTTTGATCTGCTCTCACGCGGTCCGGTCAGGGAAGAAGGTATATAAGAAATGTATCAAACAACTTAATCTTGGGAAGTCCTGCGATGGATCAGCACGCGCGCTGGTGCCATACGCCATTTTTGATGTGATTCTTCTTTACCTGGGTCGAAAACGACTTCCCGGCCAGTGTCACGGTGAGAAGTTATTTCATATCAATCTGTGTGTTAAGAGTGTACATGTTTTTTGCTTGGCTGTTTTCTGTGGTAGGATAATAAAGGACACTTATTACTCCTAGCAGTAACAGCTTCTGTCTTTCATTTTTTTCCTATTTGTCTGAATATGTGCCGACCGTTTCACGAGCCCTTTTGATAAAGAATTTCATAATACAGCAGCATTAGCAGCATTAGCAGCATTAGCAGCGTTAGCAGCGTTAGCACAATTAGCAGCATTAGCCTGCTTCCAGAGTGAACAAATCCTAAAACGTCACCTTTGTGTTTTCATGTAGACAGACAAAATGCAAACTTTTGCAACCAACAACGTCGAAACCCTTACCTAGGAGTGTTCTCTTTGTATTGGGTTTACCTTGTGCACCTAGAATGTATGTTTTAGGTGCATGTTTAAACAATTATTCATGATTATTGTGGAAACAACATCCATTACATATAGGCACAATTACTCAAAATTTGGATCTTTTTGGTGTTTATGTGTGGATGAATACATTTTTGGAAACAACTATCTTGTGGTTACAAGGCTATTCTTAGGCTAGACCAATAGTAAAATGGTTTAAGAAAAAAAAATTATTATTTTTGTGAATAAGGCCTGAGGTGAAAAGGCTCATTTTTGTCTTCATTTAGTAGCACAAAGCCATCAGAAATCATATATACATTCCCAATGTCATGGAAGAAAAATTAGCATGCTGCCTGTCAGCAGCCTATGCAAGTTTGTCATCTCAGCCACAGAAATGACCATCTTAGTCTTTTCAAACAGTTCACAAGAAATTAAATACATCAATTTCAGCACTGTCTGAAGAATAAGAACTCACAGCAAAAAAATTGGTCATCCAACAATTTTAAGCAGATTAGTCTGTTTGGTGTTGTTGTTGTTTTTAATACAGACAAAATTTTGTGGGAATAATGGTGTTGGCAGCATTTATGCTAGATCAGCAGTTCCTAAAGTTGGGGTTGGAACCCCACCATTAGTCACAAAACATTAAGTGTGAAGTTTTGACATAATGTCTAAAACCAAATTTAGATTGACAAATAATTGCTCATAATTTTTAGTCCATGTTATGAGAGATGGAATGTGTTGTATTGTATTAAGTTGTTAAATTGGCTCTAACTGTGTTTTTTTGTCATTATGCTCTTATTAAATTGACCTTATTGCAATGATTACACACTTCAACTAATAATAGCTGGGTTTACAAGTTTCTGCTGCTCATGTTTTGTGACCTGGAAGCTAAAATGTTTGGGAACTACTGTAGAAGACTGATGCAAAGGCTTAACATATATGTCTGTATCACTGATAAACATTGGTCACATAATTAGTTTCATTCATTCATCCATCCATCATTTTTACCAGCTTCTTCCTTTCCGGGTCTTTGGGGTTGGGGATGGTTTGCAAGTCCATCACAGGGACACATAGAGACAAACAAGACAACCATTCACATTCCAACTCACAATTTAGAGTTCCCAATCAGCCTAACATGCATGCTTTTAGTCTGTGCGAGGAAACTGGAGTACCTGGAGAAAATCCATGCATGCGCAGTGAAAACATGCAAATTCCACCCTGAAAGGTCACTGGCCGGGATTCAATCTGGCAACCTTCTCGCTGAGAGGCGACAGCTCTACCAACTGTGCCACGAAGTCACCCACCAAAATAGTTATTTACTATATTTAAACCATAACAAGACTTAATACAAATGTAAACTCCAACTGTAAGGTTATAAAGGAATAATGGTGTCACTGCAATGTAGCTCTTCCAGCAGAACACTGTAACACAGCAAGGAATAAGAGCAACAGTTTAGGAGGAAGCAGCGGATGAGAGGAAATTACTTTCCTGATGTTAATATACCCTTGTGGTTTTTCTTACTGTAGCTGTACACAGGCTCTCACTCCCCGTCTGCACTGACATGGTCGCTTCATCAGTGCCAGCAGTTAAGGTCATGTTTATCTCCCTGTAATCACAGATTTAGGCCTCTAATTACAAAGCAAAAAGAACAGGCCCTGAAGGCAAGGGGTGCAACTTCAAATGAACGGGCTGAGAACATTACAGATTAATTATTTTATATATACAATGAATAGGGTGAATTGCTTGTACATTGCACATGGTGGAATTACAAATTCATTTGTTTCTCTTCTTATTTTTTCTTTTCAAACAGGAGTTTGATGCCCCGTACTTTGGAGGGTCAGATCACCATGGAAAAGACCCCAAGTTATTTCGTCACCAAAGAAGCTCCCCGCCGTGTCTTCTCCATGAGCCGCCATACCAAACTTATTGTGGTGGTGCGCGACCCTGTGACTCGGGCTATTTCCGATTACACTCAGACTTTGTCCAAATCTCCTGGGCTTCCATCCTTCCAGAGCCTGGTCTTCCGCAATGCCACCACGGGGCTCATCGATACGTCTTGGAGCGCCATACGCATTGGCATCTACGCCAAGCATTTGGAGAACTGGCTGCGCTACTTTCCGCTCTCACGTTTCCTTTTTGTTAGTGGGGAACGCCTCGTGACGGACCCGGCTGGGGAGATGGGCCGAGTCCAGGACTTTTTAGGGCTCAAACGTGTGGTCACAGACAAACACTTCTACTTCAACCAGACCAAAGGTTTCCCATGCCTGAAGAAGCCCGAGGGGAGCAGCAGACCCCGCTGCTTGGGCAAGTCAAAGGGAAGACCCCATCCTCAGATATCATCTGAGGTCCTACTCAGGCTCAGAGATTTCTACAGACCCTTCAATCTCAAATTCTACCAAATGACTGGGCACAATTTTGGCTGGAACTGAAAGACTTTCACCAAAGCTGTTCAAATCCATCAGCACCAGCCTTGTTGTGTGCGCCTTCGACTGTATGAACATGCCTTTCCGTCAATCTAAGCAAGAATCGAATGGCAACACAAATGTCCTTCTGGATTTACTAAAGCCTTCTTAAGAAAATTTGTTAAAGCTATGTCTTTTCAGCCTTTTTAGCAAAGAAAAAAATCCTAAATGTAAGTTCATAAGAACTTTTCTGTGATACAAACACAAGCCACATGACAGATGCACTTTTCATTTGTCCTGTTCTAAGCATTTTGGTGTCTGAAGTTCTTGAATTATGTTGAACTCCAAATCACGTCAAGAAAACACCTTATGGCACAAACAGTGGAAAAACAGTGCTGCAATGCATTGTGACCACAGTTAATATAAGTTAAAGAGCTAACAAACCTTGTTCTGTTAGGACATATGATTTGTTTAAAAAAAAATCATCAATATTTTCAGTTGAACTCCGTAAATTACATGAAATGTTTATGCAGAATATACATTTAATGGAAACTCTTCTTTTCTTAAACAGGGATGCATTACCTGGTATCTGGGTGCAAAAAATATAGTTCTTGTGTTCATTTGCTATTATTTATGTCTTCAAACTGTTGCTTTGCATATTTGCAGACCTAAAAATAATATTTGCATTTTTTTAAATAACTCTTACTTTTTCCACAAATGGTACTAACACACAACTGTGTCTTTTTTTATGCCTAATTTATTAGACAACAAACTGTTGGGGTGATGTTTTCTGAGACTTTTGTATTTAATAATGTTGAAAATTCTGACTAAATGTTTGATTTTGAAGCACGTATTGAAGTCATTTATTTACTGCCTTTCTGAAGTGTTCTTACTATGTTCTCTTTGTTCTGAATCCAAACAAATTGACTTTGCTGCTGCCAAGAACGTAACGTGCATACATCTGTTGGACAGATGAATTCTCTTCTGCAGAAAACTAACAGATACATGGTGACCAGAACAGAAAATGCAATTAATCACTTTTGCATGATTTCATATGTAAAGTAAAGCTTATATTTATTTACAGAGAAGTTCCTGAAATGATGTGTTAAACTCTTGACACCTTTGAAAGTAACTCGGCACTGAATATATATTATTGTCCTTCACTGCTGCATTCCTTGTATAATATGGAAGAGCCAATGATTTTAAATTGTGCTAAATGGAACAGTCACTGTCTATCCATTGAATTCTGCTTATCCATGGTCAAGCTGCAGAGCAGGTCCAGGATGGAAACCTAGATTCTTCTCTCCCCAGTAACACTCCTGCTCATCCTGGGGATGTGTTCCCAGGTCAGATATATAATCTCTCCAGCAAGTTCTGGGTCTGCCCAGTCTTTTCCCAGTGGAATGTGCCCAGAAGACCACCTAGCCTGATGCCTGAACCACCTCAGATGAATCCTTTTAATAAAAGAAGCAGAGATTCTGGGAACTCTCCTGGATGATGGAATAATCATCCAATCAGAAGTGGCCCTCCAGTAACACCTTGTTTTTTATCGTCCAATCAGATGTGGCCCGCCAGATAAGCTTCCGTATTGGTCTGCAGAGATACCTACTTGGATAATTTAGAACAGTAACTGTCAGGAAAATTAACCAATCACAATGTAGAATGGGCGGGACCAAACTACAGTGGCACGCCTGCAAGAATCCCTTGCTTGCTGTCCTGAGACTGTTGTTTGTGTGCAACGCTTTTGAGTTTTAAGTAACTTTGAGTTTTTAAACTTTTAAACTTTTAAAGCAAACACTAATGAAGTGGCTATCTTGTTAACATATTCTTTTACAATGTGATCTTTTTCAGAGTTCAATATTTTATTCCAAAAACGGAAGACCAGCAGTGGAACTGATAGAAAAACAAATGTGGTCAGAGATGTTTTGAAATGGACTTTCCTCAAAGTTACTCATCTGCTTGTTTTATTTCACTACGGACGAATCATCATCAAAGCTGGATTTGTTAATCTGATAAGAGTCAAGCTACGGTAAAGTTAAACGGTTTTGGAACACTGGATTGGATCATCAGCTGGAGAAGAAGCACCACAACCAGATTCTGTCTCATTATAAGGTCAGGAAATCAGACACTGAATGTCTTGTGTTCATGTGTTTCTGGGAACTCAACATGAGTTAAAATAATAATATTGCACTTCTATATATGAATAATTTTTGACCATGTGAAGATATGTGATGCATTAATTTGCAACCGGTAAATTTGAAAATCCACACTGAAATTGTAGTTGCTCTCAGAGATGAAGGTTAAAGATCCCGTTTAGGTTTACAGTGATAACTTTCAATATTACCGCTGTATTTTGATTCGTTGTGTGATGACATTTTACAGAAACAGTAAGTTGTGGGCGTTACTGTTCCATTTTAGTCCCATTTATTGAAATTACATGTTATACTTGAACGCAAGAGACTGGGTGAGCCACAGGGGCTGCTGGGTAGTATCGAGACAGAAATGGGTGAACTTTTTCAGGTTGTGTTCAGATGGGTTATCCCTCTTTGTTCTGTTTAGTGTTGGGTTGGCATTTATGTTTGGGTTGTTCCTAATGTATGTAAATACAGTATATACAGCAAAAGGGGCAAAGCACTTCCTGCTTAGAGAGTGTCTGAATTGAGAAACTGAACTTGAAATGACGTGATAGGTTATGGAGTGCCAGTTGTAAAGTTGCACAGTCACAATGTCATTCATACATTTATAAATGTCATAGTTCCCAACTAAATATTTAATTTACAAGATAAATATTTAGTTTACTAACTAAATATATAACTTGCAAGTTAAATATTTAGTTAGTAAACTAAATATTTAGGTGTAAATTAAATATTTAATTTATACCCAAATATTTAGTTAGTAATCTAAATATTTAGTATAAATTAAATATTAAATTTAACCTAAATATTTAGTTTATTAACTGAATATTTAATTTCTAAGTTAAACATTTAACTCCTAAACTAAATATTTGATTTTCTAACTGAATATTTAGCTCATACCTAAATATTTAACTAGCAAGTTTAAATATTTAGCTAACAAGTTAAATATTTAACTAGCAAGTTAAATGTTTAGTTAGCAAATTTAATATTTATTTTGGATATTAAATGTTTAGTTTGTAAAATATATATTTAGGTCCAAGCTAAATATTTAGTTAGCAAATTAAATATTTAGTTTAGGAATTAAATGTTTAGCTTAGAAATTAAATGTTTAGTTAGTAAACTAAATATTTATCTTGTAAATTAAATATCTAGTTGGGAACTATGACATTTATAAATGTATGAATAACATGGTGAAAATATGACTTTATTAAAAGCTAAATAAACCAAAATATTGATGTTAATTTTTGACTGTGCAACTTTACAAACAGCACCCCATAATAGGTATGCAACTCTGTGTCTTCAAACTTAACATTTAGCAGATTGTAACAATATACTGTATTGTCCAAGCAGAAGACCCAGCAGTCATTGTCACAATTTGCCACTGTATTCAACAAAAATCAAAAGCTTGTAACAAATTTAAATCCTTCACGCTTCTACAGTACTGTTTGATGCTAATACCTCAAAATCTGTCGGAGATTGTTCAACTGAAAGACAAAATGGCTTCAAAATAAGGACTTCTGTTCAAAATGTCCAACTTCCTGTTTGTTCCTGTATATTAATACAAGAAATGTTTTTGTAGATCTTGAGGAGCAATGTGTATTCCAGTTTTTATATATGTGCATGTCAGTAGAAGATGGGCATGGTTTGTTTAGAAATTTCTAGTGGGCACCATGTAGCAGTATTTGTGCACTCTTCATTCTCAAAATGTATGAATCTTCACCGGTTTCCTCACATTTCAGGGTACGTTAAGGCCTCCAAAAAGATCATTCATTTGACATAAGTATAATATAAATCCACTGCAATTTCAAATGGCCTTCACACTGCCAAACACAGACCCAAAAAAGGACTTGTCGAACTAAGCGGTAAAGAAAATAAGAATGCTTGTTTGAAAGAGCTTCTAAGTAAAGGGGTTGCTATTAACAGACTGCACCATTTATGACTCAGGGAACACGTTAACAAAAATTGTATAAAATGTCTTATGATAAATTGCTCAAGCATCTTTTCTTCTTTTGCTTAGGATAGTTTGTTGAAAAACCAATACATTATCGCCACCTATAAGGTTGGAGTGTAAATTGTAAACCCCTGATTTGATGTGAGTGCTGCAGTGAGAAGCAGGTTGATGCCTCGACAAGTCACTTGAGCGGTGCGTAGACTGAACCAAGTGGTGGGAATGGGCTACATTTTAGAGGATTCAGGAGTGCTGAAGGCATTTTGAGGGTAATTTTCAAGCTAACTCGGGCCAGTGGCCTTTTTGATGTGTGGCTGGTCGATTTACTAGAGCGATTGGAGAATCTTTGACCTCTCCACTGCCCTCTGACCTGTGAGTCAGGTTGCCATAAAGTGCTGACTGCTACGACCGCAGTGCTTAATGGAGTCACTCTGCATGAGCCATGAGTGTGGATGGATGCTTTCACACACACATACACACAAACACACACACTTATGCACAAGTAATCACAAACAGAGGCATGCAACAATTCCCTCCTGATTCATTAATATTGCATTCTCAACCTCTTGGACCTCCACTGAGGAGCGAAGGTAGGGATCAATAACTGTCTGTTTAGTTTATAGGTGGGGGATATGTGCTCATAGCTACCATGCTCTAGTGTCATTTTGATTTAAACGCTAAGGTCGAGCACAGGTCGCTATCATATATTTGTAAAAAAAAAATAAATTTAGCACCTGATTTTTCTTCCCTGTGTAATCAATGCAGGACCTGAACACTAATGCTCTGTGGGGCGTTCATGTATTTTGGATCAGATTATAACTTTAATTTCTCCAGAGCTACGTAGTCAGAATGGTGCATCCATGACATCCATCTCATCTCTTATTAATAAAGCTGAAATGCTACGTTCATTAGCGAACAATGTCACATAAGTACCCATAGTTGACGATGACGTAACTGTCTTTGAAACAACATTTGCATGAACTGCTATCAAACTTTGAGATTTAATTTGTCTTTAAAATACCAGAAATCCCCTTTGAGCTTGATCCTCAATGGCTGAACCATTGAATAGTTACTGTACGTAAGAGGAGATCAGACATTAAATTTACCATATATCCACAAGCTAATGTTAATCATCTTTTGCATATAAATACAGTTTTAATTCCAGAAATATGTTTTTGTTTTCTTTATTTCAATTCATTAACTCCATGATCAGAAATAGCTGGTTTTAAGTAGATTCGTGTGATGTTTTGTTTAAAGTTGAATTTTTACACAGGAATACAGACAAACATCAAGGCACTGAAAATGAAAATTAAAGATTTATTTAACAACATCTGGATAGTTCCTTTTTGGGAGAAAAGTTTCATCTTTCAACTGTCATATAAATAGCACCTCATTGATGTGTTTTAGAGTTGCATTCGATCCTAAAATATCCGACCTGACCCAGCCCCAGCCCGTAGCCATCATTTTCGAACTCCACCAGACTGGATGAATTAACAGTAATTACAGGTCCGAACCTGAAAAAAAAAAAAAAAAAAATTTTAATTAAGCTTTGACTGCTTATATAGTTATTAATGGTCGGTGGACACGCACTGCTGAAAAGGGGGCAGTATATTAGAGCTGAGGGGGTGTTTGTCCTTTCATGGCCATCAAAAAGCATTAAATCCCTACTTCTGCCTGCATTCTGCATTATTCAGACACGGACCCTGCTCTGACATGTCGGATATTTTGGGATCTCACCTGTTTGGGTCGTTGGCCGTGCGCGTCTGCTGAGTGCAGCTGAATCTTTTTTAAATTAAACCACCACCTTCTAAAGGAAAGAACAAATATGTCTAATTTGTTTGAATGTATTTCTTTACTTTAACTGTTTTTTTATTTTTTTTACTTCTTTCAAGGCCAGTCAGTGCGCGGTCAAATGGCTGTGTGCGACTTGTGAATATATGGCAAGCCATGTTGCCATATAATTGGATCGTCAGCCACGCATCGTCAGCCTGACACCGGCCCAGCCTGCATATTAAGCACATTATTATGGACTGGACCGGCTCTAATCTGGGTCAGGCCGGACCGAGCCGGGCTTCGAGTTCGGGTTAGAAATGACAGCTTTAATGTATTTCAAGCCAACCTGCTGTGGAATTCCCAGAAACTTGTTTTACACATGCAAAAAGGGTCCATCCGTCCAAAAGATGATTGAGCTTTCAAACCTTTTTTCTGGACCATTTTAGCCTTGGTTGTCCTCGGCTGTTTCTGTGAGTAGCGAGTTGACCATCAGGCCTAAAACATTTGATTGTTATGCATGATGATTGATTGTTTTGGATGGATGGTCCCCTTTGTGCATGTGTTAAGCCAGTTTCTGGGAATTCCACAGCAGGCTAGATTGAAACACATTGATAAGGTGCAATTTATATGACAGCTGGTGATGGCAGGCCTCAGACTGACAAAGTCTTTCGGATAAAAGACAAAACGTTTCTCTCCCCTAACAAAACTGTCCAGATGACATGATTTAACTTTTTTGTGAATTATTTATCTGGATGATTGAGCTTACGGTTTTATTTATTTATTTTGTTTGACTGAGGAAAAGTGATGATGACACTGGGACAAACACAAAGATCACAAAGCATAGCAAATAAACACGATAACCAACAATAAATTATCCTAACAATCAACACAAAAAACTACTAGAATATGCATCATCTCATCCAAAAACCTCAGTCTGTCCGTTAAACGTTGCAAAAAGGTGTGATCACAGTGAGTTGTGGGACCTGCCATGAATCTAAATATTTATAAGCTTCTACAAGTGAGTGGAGGTCCTTTCTCACCTTTTATTTACTATATTTATGAAATATCATAAGGCATACATCCTCACTGATGGATGAAGAGTGTGTAAAAAACATCAGTCAGCTATGTCATTGAATTTCCCTCAAGAAAACGTGTCCTTTGTGTTTCTCTCTACTCTTCAGAGCCCCGAGACCTGAGATAACAGTACAGCTCTTATCTGTTCTTCAGATCTGACAGAAGTTAGTCAGGCCTGAAGATGTTGATATGCAAACAAGACACTTCAGCTACAGGTTGCAGAGGAGGCTTTCAATTAAAAAGACTGTTATTTCTTGTCCATGTTTCTGTCACTCACACCATGCCTTTTCCTGTCAATGGCCCATATGAGTTTTTAGACCTTTGCACAAAATGGTTCCACAGTCTAGCTGTAAAGATGAGCCCTGCTTTCAGCAGCCGAAATTACACCAAAGAACATATTTTTAAGGAACCCCTGACAAAATTTGGTCCAAAATTTGCATACAGGTTACGTACATAACAAGAAAATACAGCTCTGGCCTAACACCCTAGAATTTCCTAAACTATTTTGTAGAGGCTTCCAGATGCCCTGCAATTATTTTGAGAGAAAATTTGTTTCAAAGGGGTTTTAAATTTTTGCAACACGAGTAGGAACTTACAGGTGCTGGTCATAATATTAGAATATCATGAAAAAGTTGATTTATTTCAGTAATTCCACTCAAAAAGTGAAACTTGTTTATTATATTCATTCATTACACACAGACTGAATATATTTCAAATGTTTATTTATTTTAATGTTGATGATTAATAAAAATAAAATAATGAGAATCCCAAATTCAGTATCTCAGAAAATTAGAACATTACTTAAGATCAATTTAAAAAAAAAAAGATTTTTAGAAATGTTGGCCAACTGAAAAGTATGAACATGAAAAGTATGAACATGAAAAGTATGAGCATGTACAGCACTCAATACTTAGTTGTTACTCCTTTTGCCTGGATTACTGCAGTAATGTGGCATGGCATTTCATTTACCTTTATTTATACAGGTAGTCTCATTGAGCTCTCATTTCAAGAGAGACCTGTTTAGGGAGCAGATGGTGGGGGTTGGAGGCCTTGCTCAGGGGCCCAGAGTGGGGCGAATTAGGGTGGAGGGAGGTGTGGATGTTTCACCTTTTCCACCCACATTTTGATGTTGACGGTACCGGGAGGTGAACCTGCGACTTTCTGATCACAAGCCCATCTTCTAACCTCTGCGCCACCACTCCCCCACGTGGAGTCATCAGTCTGTGGCACTGCTCAGGTGTTATAAGAGCTCAGGTTGCTCTTCAGCCTTCAGCTCTTCTGAATTGTTGGGTCTGGTGTATCACATTTTCCTCATCACAATACCACATAGATTTTCTATGGGGTTAAGGTCAGGCGAGTTTGCTGGACAATTAAGAACAGGGATACCATGGTCCTTAAACCAGGTACTGTGTGCAGGTGCCAAGTCCTGTTGGAAAACTAAATCTGCATCTCCATAAAGTTGGTCAGCAGCAGGAAGCTTGAAGTGCTCCAAAACTTCCTGGTAGATGGCTGTGTTGACCTTGAACCTCAGAAAACAGTGGACCAACACCAGCAGATGACATGCCCCCAAACCATCACTGACTGTGGAAACTTGACACTGGACCTCAAGCAACATGGATTCTGTGCCTCTCCTCTCTTCCTCCAGACTCGGGGAACTTGATTTCCAAAGGAAATGCAAAATTTACTTTTATCAGAGAACATAACTTTGGACCACTCAGCAGCAGTCCCAGGCGAGATGCTTCTGACGCAGTCTCTCGTTCAAGAGTGGCTTAGCACAAGGAATGCGACAGCTGAAACCCATGTCTTGCATGTGTCGGTGCGTGGTGGTTCTTGAAGCACTGACTCCAGCTGCAGTCCACTCTTTGTGGATCTCCCCCACATTTTAGAATGGGTTTTGTTTTACAATCCTCTCCAAGGTGCAGTTATCCCTATTGCTTGTACAGTTTTTTCTACCAGAGCTTTTCCTTCCCTTCGCCTTTCTAGTAATATGTCTTGGACACAGAGCTCTGTGAACAGCCAGCCTCTTTAGCAATGGTCTTTTGTGTCTTGCCCTCCTTGTGCAAGGTGTCAATGGTCATCTTATGGACAACTGTCAATTCAGCAGTCTTTCCTATGATTGTGTAGCCTACAGAAGTTCACTGAGACCATTTAAAGGCCTTTGCAGGTGTTTTGAGTAAATTAGCTGATTAGAGTGTAGCACCAGGTGTCTTCAATATTGAACCTTTTCACAATATTCTAATTTTCTGAGATACTGAATTTGGGGTTTTCATTTGTTGTCAGTTATAATCATCAAAATCAAAAGAAATAAACATCTGAAATATATCAGTTTGTGTGTAATGAATGAATATAATATACAAGTTTCACTTTTTGAATGGAATTACTGAAATAAATCAACTTTTTCATTATATTCTAATATTATGACCAGCACCTGTATGCAGTGAAATTAAGAACTCTTGCAAACATTTCAAAATGTCATTTACAGTATCTTAGTGCAGCTCTGTGAGACACTACCTTACATGCACTAATCGAGCCAGTTGTGAGCTATCACACTTAATTGTGAGCGTTTACATGGTGCATTATGCAGAAATTCTTTGTTGGACATGTCCCATTCCAAATCCTGATGGCTGACAGCACCAACTGTCATGACTTCCATGTTGGAACTGCAACACTGGCTGACCCTTACACATATCAGTTGCTTTCAGCTCTGTGACTACCTCAAATTTAAGCTGACATGCTACATCGGTCCTTATACAATAAATCACACCAAAATAGCCCAGCCTGCAAAATTTGGTGAATCCATTGAGATGCTCACATGGATTAGACTAAATGTAGATATCATGATGAATGAGCAAATGACACCTCTACAAATCTTTACAGCCCAGATAAAAAAAAAGAAGCTGACCCTTAATAATGAGGTCAAATGTTCCCAAGGACATTATGGTATGGGGGTGTTCTGCAAGTTTGTTGGCCTCTGCTTTGGCCAGTCAGGCACAGAACAGTACAAGAACAAAATTTCTCATTTTAAAGAATATTATCAAATATTTTTGACATTGCAAGCAAATTAAAAAATATGCATCTACTCTGTGGAGCAAAAAGGGAGCGGGTACAAATAATTGGTTTGTATTTCGGCACAATTCTCAATTTTATCTCTTTAGCATTCAAGCATGAAAACATTTTTTAAACATCTGAAATGTTGCTTAAAGATCAAACTATTTAACATGTCAGCTCCACTACATCAGACATAAATCTGATTGAATCAGTGAAATCCTTTACTTGCTGTGAGATAAATCCTTTATTGTCCATGAATGTTTCACTGGAATTATCATTAATGTAAAATGGAAGTGAAATTTGTCTCCTGGTAAAACTTGCTCTTGATCCTTATACCAAGTCTCTCTCTCCAATCAATAAAAAGCACTGCTCTATAATCAAACAGAAACCAGTTCTGGTCCATTAATCCCATGACAGAACAGGCTGACCCTCTGATCACACACATCCCCCTTTAATGAGCCAAACAACACGTCCTCTCATTCCTGAAGTGACTCGAGCAACTGGCTCTGATCCAACCCTGGGTTTTCTCTGTAGAGGTCAGGATCAGCTCTCGGTCCTGCCCGGTGGGGGGCCACAGTTCAAAGTGCATTCCACCTCCAGGGTCACTTCTGGTCATTTGACCCTCATAGGCAGAGGGGTTATTTTCAGACCAGTGAGTAGCGAGTGATTAATCTGTTAAAATCTTAAAGTAAGAGGCTAATTTTCTGTGACTGATTGAGTTCAAACGATCATTACTTTTAGGACGATAAAATCAATCATCATTCTTTATTAGAGCAATTAAATTAAGTCTGAAAAGATGTCAGATGTTAGATGTCATCAAACACGGCTGCCAGAGTTTTTCTTTTCTTTCTTTCGTTTGGAAGCTTGGTGGTCATTTGATAGGGAGGAGTCATCTGTTGCCCTTTGGCCTCAAAGTATGGAAGTGTGAGAAAGAGGGAGAGTCTGCAGTCAGACAAACACAACTGAGTCGGACACCCTTACTTTATCGCTCTCAAGTCACAGCCTCTGTTTCCTGTGCAACACTTCAGGCTGCAGCTTCACTTTTATGATGGCTGTAAGGACTGAACGTCTGGTTCATCTGTTTCATTCCAGGAAGCAATCCAGTTCACTTCGCTCTCTTAGGACTGTACTAGCCTAGTTTTTCCAAATGAAAAAAAAAAAAGAGCCTCAAACTTACTGACAAGGATTTGCTCATCCTAAAAGAATCAAAGTGTGTCCTAAAAACATCTATTTCCCTTTAGGTCTTCTTAAATTGTAACCAACAAGCTTGGAATGTAAAGGTTTTGGCTGAGAATAAAGCATTTCTTTTGGCAAAGCTGAGAAAACGTGCACCTGTTGTGTACTCTAATTAGCATATCAACGGCAGACAAAAGGCAGATCAAAAATGTGTGCCGTACAAATTCCTGGGATTAAATCCGTGATTCTGCATTAGATCTGCAGCGTTTTATTTGCATGTTCTGATAACACATAAAGAGACTCCCACACTTCCCCTCTGTGTTGACCAGAACCACTTAATGAAGTTTTCTCCAGATGTGGGAAGAGGGCCACTGCATCATGAAGGACCCCACTCACCCAGCACACACACTTTTTGCCCCGCTCCCCTCAGGCAGGAGGTTGAGGAGCATTAAGTGCAGAACCAATAGATTGAGGAACAGCTTCTACCCTGAGGCTGTTAGACTCTGAATCTCTAAGCATGATAATCACTGTGAAAAATCACATCATGTTGCTGCTGATCTGTTTCATGTTGCTGCTGATCTGTTTCATGTTGATGTGTTCATGCGTGCTCATCTGTTCACACAGACTCATGTTCGTGCTGCTGTTCAGCGTATTGTTTTTGTACTACTAGTGCTTAGCATATTTTTAGTTAACGTTTTCCTTAGTTCATATCTTAGATCTTATTACTGTTTTTCTTTTACATTTTATACTTTTGTTGGATGTAACTGGGACCCTGTGTACACAATTTCATACCACCACATGTACCACATGTGGTGTGTATGACAAATAAAGAACAATGAATACTTGAATCCTTGTATGGTTTCGGATCCATGGTGTTTATTACGTTTCAGCCATTCAGTCAAAAGAACGGTGGCAAAGTCTTGAAAGAGTTGGACGATCAGATTTATAGATTGACAGGATTTATTGTATTTATCTGCTGCGTGTCTGTCTGTTAGCAAAATTTCTCATGACTCCATCCATCCATTTTCTTTACCCGCTTATTCCATTTTGGGTCACGGGGGTCGCTGGTGCCCATGTCCAGCAATCACTGTGCGAGGGGCGGGGTACACCCTGGACAGGTCTCCAGTCCATCACAGGGACACATAGAGACAAATGAGACAAACAACCATTCACTCTCTCACTCACACCTAGGGACAATTTAGAGTTACCAATCAGCCTAACATGCATGTTTTTGGTCTGTGGGAGGAAACTGGAGCACCCGGAGAAAACCCACGCATGCACGGAGAGAACATGCAAACTCCACCCAGAAAGGCCCCTGGACCGGGGTTTGAACCAGGGACCTGCTCGCTGAGAGGCAGCAGCTCTACCAGTTGCGCCACCGTGCTGCCCTTTCTCATGACTCACTGGACAAATTTTAATGAAACTCTTAGGAAGTAATCATTAGATGTACAGTAGTCCCTCGATTATTGCAGGGGTTATGTTCCAGACACCCCTGCGATAAGTGAAAAACTGTGAAGTAGGAACACTATATTTATTTTAGTATTTACTTTGTATATATATTAAAGCTTTATAAACCTTTCCCACACTCTTGCAATGTTCTAAACTCTTAAACCTACATACTTTTAACAAGATATGTATATGTACTGTATAGTACTGCAAAATTTTGCTCACCAGTTCAACAGACCAGCAGCTCGGTTCTGGTCGGGCTCAGTTCTGGTTCAGCAGACCTACCCTGCAGCGACGAAGTTCACTGCCCCGTCCAGGTTGATGTGCACGTGGATAATTGAGCTTCAGGGAGGTTCGGGGGGGCACAGATTGGCTCGATTGACTCAGTACAGTGTCAATTGTTGAACTGGACCAGATGAAAAAAAATTTTTTTTTCATTTACCCTTTATTTTTACAGGTAGTCTCATTGAGCCACGAGAACTCATTTTCAAGAGAGACCTAAACAAATGTTCCAAATTTTGGTTCCCAATCGAACCGAGTCTACCAGACTATCAGGTCAGGACTATCAGCCTTACAATCCAGTGCGCCTTATATATTAATTATGGTTGTGCTTACTGACCTCGAACCAATTTTATGTGGTACACAGCGCTCAAAAATCTGTCAAAATGAACTTATTTAGCTTAATGCACCTTATAATCCGGTGAGCCTTAGTCCAAAGAATACGGTAACTTAGTCATTTTTACTGATATTGAGCTAAAAATTTGTTGTGTTCATAGCTGATGGTCATCCTCCACACCTGAGCACTAACATATTGAGTAACAACTTTGTTTAAAACAGTTGCGAGCAAGGCGTTCCTTCAAGGATTCAGGCATTTCATGTGATGTCAATGACGTTCAGGAGCCGGTCTTTTTGTATGCGGAACAGAGGATAGCACAGCTGAAAATTTTCCCCCTGGGGAGGAGCATTTCCACCTAATGAAGCTGACCCCACATTTGGTGTCTATGGATGAACTTTGACCCTTAAAGTGCATGTCAAGCTTCTGAAAGACACAGTCTTTGGAGACTCTTCAGTTGTTCTTTTGGGGACTTGAGTTGGAAACAAACTGTGGTCCATTACTGTTAAAGATTTAAACAGTAGATGACTGAACACATGGATTAAATCAGACGTGCAGTTTTAAATTAGGGTCAATATTATGAATCTCAGATTTATTCTAAAGGCTTAAACATTACCTTTAAACAGTTTTGAGATTTGTTTACTGACTGAAACAGAAACAAACCTCCTCTTCACTTCCACCTTTGGTTTTCCCTCAACTCTAAAAGGTAAACTAGAAGTGTTTCCATATAACAGATGTCTGGGGAGACGAGCCCCCTCCCGTTCACCATCTGAAAGCTCTCAGGTCAGATGGGGTTTCCCTCACTCCCACAAAGAAGATGAAGAAAGTCTTCAGGGACCTGATCATCTTTCACTTACTTCAGTTACAATTCAGAAGGGAAAATAAAAATGTGTGGTCACATGACCCACAACCTATTTATAAATGTTGCTAAAAATAATTTTGATCACTGCTGATTCAGCCTTCACACATTTCATTTTCCACTGCAATCTACTTCTGCATACTTTATGCATTGTTAGTAATTCACAAATTAAAATGTTCTACTCATTCATGAAATGAGTACTGTGATTTTTGTTTTTTGCAACTTTTATGCCTTTCAAAATGTGTACATACAATTTCCCCTATGAAATACAGACCCTTTCCAAAAAAAATAGAGTATCATGGAAAAGTTGTTTAACTTTCATAATTCTATTCAAAACGTTAATTTTTAATAGATGATAGATTCAGGTCCCACAATTTAAACTATTTCATGTATTTATTTGTTTATTTTTACATAATTTGGGCTTCCAGCTCATGAAAACAGGATTTCAAAAAATTAGAATACTGTGAAGAAATCAGCCCAAATGTTGCAGGACATGAAAGTTTTAAACTGAGTGTGACACTAATCATCTACTAAACTCAAAGCACCTGCACAGGTTTCCCCAGGTGTCATTAAGTTGGTTCAGTTTGGTTCAATTGTCTCAGTTCGGTTCAATATGAGAAAGACTGCAGACATAACTGGCCAGAAGACCATCATTGATACCCTCCATAGGATGGGGAAGCCACAAAAGTTCATAGCTAAGGAGGCTGGCTGTTCACAGAGTGCTGTGTCCAAGCATATCTATGGAAAGTCTAGTGGAAGGGCAAAATGTGGCAGGAGAAGATGCACCAGCAAAGGGATGACCGTGGGCTTCAGTGGATTATCAAACAGAGAAGATTCCAGAATCTGGCAGAGATCCAGAAAGAGTGGAATGAGGCGGGAGTCACAGCTTCAAAAACCACCACATTCAGACGCATCTGGGAGATGGACTACAACTGCTGGGTTCCTCAGTCCTCTTTTCAGATGAAAGTAAAGTGCGCCTTTCATTCAGAAATCAAGGTCCAAGGGTTTGGAGGAAGAAGGGTGAGGAACAGAACCCATACTGCTTGAGGTCCAGTGTGAAATATCCACAGTCAGTCATGATTTGGGGTGCAATGTCCAGTGCAGGTGTTGGTAAACTCTGCTTTCTTGAATCCAAGGTCACCGCAACAGTCTACCAGAATGTTTTAGAGGACTTCATGGTTCCTTCTGCTGAGGATCGGTATGGAGATGCAGATTTCATCTTCCAGCAGGACCTGGCCCCTGCCCATGCCACCAGAAGAACCAAAACCTGGTTTGATGCCCATGCCACAGTGCTTGACTGGCCAGCCAACTGGCCGGACCTAAACCCCATTGAGAATTTATGGAGTATTCTCAAGAGGAAAATGAGGAGCACCAGACCCAACAACAAAGAAGAGCTGACAGCAAACATCAAGGAAATCTGGGCTTCCATAACTCCCAGTCAATGCCACAGGCTGATTGCCTCAATGACACGTCACATCGAGGCAGTGATTAAGACAAAGGGATTCTCAACCAAGTATTGAAGATTGACATATCGTTTTGAAAGTACCATATTTTGATTGATTTGTTTTCATCCTAATTTATTTATTTTTTTCTGCAAAAACTGAGAAGAAGTGTGGGCTGATGTCTTCACAGTATTCTAATTTTTTTAAATCCTGTTTTCATGGGTTTCATGAGCTGGAAGCCCAAATTATGTAAAAATAAACAAATAAATACTTGAAATTGTTTAAATTGTGGGCCCTGAATCTATCATCTATTAAATATCAACTTTTTGAATGGAATTGTGGAAGTTAAACAACTTTTCCATGATATTCTAATTTTTTGGAAAGAGTATGTTCATGTAGATGTCTCTAATTCCTACAAAAACTGTTGTTTTTTCATCTATTTGTGCTGCTTTTAGCGTTTAGCTTTCAGCTAGCCTTTTGCTACCTTTAATTTTTAGCTAGCATATTTTTTACTATACCATTCTACCACATTAGCTAGTATTTTTGCTTTTTATTAGTTTATAGTAAGCCTTTTGTGCTTCTTCAGCTGACCATTTGCCAGTTTTAGCTAGTGTGTTTTTTATTTTTAACATCAAGCTTCTATTTTCCTTTAGCTTTATGCTACTTTTCATCTTTTTCCAGCATTTTGCTGCTTTTGACTTTCAAAGCTCCAAATAAAACTAATAAGTTAAAAAAAAAAAAACAACTAAAACACGCAACTGTTACTGTTTGCATGCTGCAGCAAATGCAAAGGTAAAAGGAAATTATTAAAGTGTCAACATTTCTACATAAATCCACACTTTGAGAATGGGTCCAAACTAAAATATCTGAGTTTTTGACAAAGTTACACTTCCACGAAAGAATAAAATTCAATTAGATAAACGTTAGCTTGTTTGATTTTCTTATTTTCTGTCTATATGTACATCTGCTCCAAATCAAAGTTATATTTTTAAGCAGAAAGTAGTTTGAAAATAATATGAAAGTGCTTTTGAAATGTTTGCTTTTTTTGTTCAGTAAAAACTGGTGTGCAAATAAAACCCAGAAATAAAATCAAAACAAATTCTTACAGATAGTGAATAGATTAAATGCATGTGTTAATAATTTATAAAGTATAATGAGAAAATTAATTAAAATATATGTTTATTTTAATAGGTTTTTTAAAAAAAACAGAATTTTAAGAGTGAATGTCATTTGAACATGTTTTGATAATTTCATTTACACTAGACTCGGGACCTGAAGGTCCTGGGTTCGATCCCCAGTCATTACACATCTCGTGGTGTCTCTGAGGAGGACACCTCATCCCCAGTTGCTCCCCAGGCGCTTTCCATAGCTGCTCCACCTGGTGGTGGATGGGTTAAAAACAGAGAGCCAATTTTGCCATTGTATGGGAATACATACACGTTACTATTACTAACAATAACGAAATACCGTATTTTTCAGGTTATAAGGTGCACCGGATTATAAGGTGCAATATCAATGAATGGACCTGTTCTCATACATACGTCACATTAAGTAAAACAAGATCATTTTGTCAGATTTTTGAGCCCCGTGTACCATTTAAAATCAGTTCAAGGTCAGTAAACACAACCAGAATTAATACATAAGGCGCACCAGATTATAAGGTTCACTGTCGATTTTTGAGAAAAGTCAAGGATTTTAAGTGTGACTTATAGTCCAAAAAATACAGTAAACAAAACCAATAAAATTAAGATTTACAAAATATACTGCAAAAATGTTAAATGTTAATACATAGAAAATGTATCTATTTTATGATAAATGTCACATTGAAATGTTTTTGATTGATCACACGCTGAAAGATTACGCACAAAAGTTTTGTAATATTTTATACTTAAAAGTGAAAAGAATCTGAGGAAGTTTGCTTTGATTTCAGTCTGAAACAAATATCACTGAAGCAAAATAGAATCAATAAGATTATTTATTAAAACTACTTTTTTTTTACTGTAATTCTTTCCATAAAATGCAAAAACTTTTGATTTATTTTTGCTTGAATAGAAAGAAAACCCTCAAAGTATTTAAAAGTCAAAGTCCAGTTTAAATCATTTAAAATTATTTATTGCATCTTTATATTATATTTGTTCTATTTATCCTACACATGATTTAATTTAATTTTAACATTTAAATATAATTGAACACGGGAAGCTTTAAGAACCGGTTGAATTGACCAATATTGTCTCTTCTTTAAACCCCAAATGTTCTGACTCACTGAGTTCGCTCCATAAATATTATCTGCTGGTATAAAAAGATAATGAAGCTTTATTTCTACAGGGATTATCCACACTCTGGAGTTTGTGTCCTCTTTTTGCTGCTGAGACTTGGAACATGCATTTAATTCCCACTTTGGAAGCAGAGATGGGAACCGTTTCACATTCCCTGCCTCGGGGGTCTGACAGAGAAGCAGTTTCCCTCCGCGAGTCTCATTATTTAATATCAGGGCGCTTTACTCCGAGGCTGCAACCAGGTCAGAGATTAATGGTGAGCGTTCAATAGGAAGCATGTCACACACAGGGCGAAATACATGTACAACAGCAGACATATTTTTCTATTTAAAGAGGAGAACACACACAAAGACTCAGAAATAGATCGAAAAAGGAAGCGAGAAAAGGAAGGTATTATAAAAGATGTTGGGTGATGACAGTTGTGGAGGAAAACAAAAAGTCAAGGCCAGGTCGTCAACATTGGCAGGAGAGACAAGAGAACTGAAAACATCACCACATGCGGTCCTTTCTTTGCCTTTAACAAACAGAAGCAGAGATAAGCTAAAGGCTAGAATTAATCGAAAGAATGCATCACACCCCTCGCCTCTGAGGACAACGTTTGATGCCGACATCGTCTGAAATGCAGTTACAGTCATTTTGGTTACACCTTGCAAATGAAATGTGCAATCTCCTGCAATGTTGCAATATCTTGAATAATCTGCTAGCCCTTAGAGTATGTGTTGTGAATCACTCTCAGCTACTACCACTCTAAATTTTAGCTCAACATCTATAAAATTCAATGAATTATGGCTATTTTAGTGGTTGCTGAAACAGCTTTTGTTTGGTGGCCATCTTGAATCAAATTGGCTTAAAAGGTTAAACAGTTGTAGATTTACAGCCTATGATTGTATTAAAATTCATTCTGCAGTTTAGGAGATATTTTGCTAACAGACGAACACAGGCGAGAGCATTATCTCTCTGTCTTCACCTTCAACAGTGGGTGAGAAAAAGGCTAACACTTGTGCGGCAGCTGACAGAGCAAATCAGCAGAGCGTGATCAACACAGCTCTGTGCACGGTCGACTGTCCCCCGTCTTCCCTAGAAGACACTTCCGTCTCAGTGTCTCCGCATGGTGAGGAAAATGACCTCTGACCCCTCCCACAATGTCTATACAGTACAGCCTTCTGCCATCAGGCAAACGGTTCAGCCATTTTTTTAGGTGTTTGCCTCTGGTCCTTCTATTCTATTCCACTCTACTTTGGTAGTTTGTCTTGAAAACAACATTGAACTGGTTCCACTGGGTTTTCCCACTTGCAGCAGGAACTTGGTTAACTCCGACATCATTCCCTGATCTGACTTCCAGTTTTCCTTCCTTCGTTCATTTGTCTATAGTTGAGTCAATCGTGGCCGTGATGTCCACGCAGCAGATGTTACTGCCAGCAGGAGCACTAAAAGAATATGAGAGGAAGTCCACCAAGAAATACTGAGTATTGTAAAACATCTTGCAGATAAAAGATCAAAAGACTGCATGGGCGTGGATATAATGAGTTATGATATTGAAGCATTTACATATATATGTAATTTATCATTTTCAACAGGAAAATTTCCAGAAAATATGAAAATAGCAAAGACAGTTCCTCTTTATAAGAATGGTGAGAAATGTGTGTTCACTGGTTACAGACCAATATCCTTGTTGCCACAATTTTCAAAAATATTAGCAAAATTATTTTGTAACCAGATCAGATCAATTTTTAGATAAACAGAGTATTTTAAGTGAAAATGGGTTTAGAGCAAATAATTCAACATAAATGGCTCTCATGGAACTAATAGAAGAGATAACACCTGCTGTTGATCAAAAACAGTATTGTGTTGGTGTTTTTGTTGATTTAAAAAAGTTCTTCGACACTATTGACCACACCCTTCTCCTTGAAAAACTGGATAAATATGGCGTTAGAGGATTAGCACTGCAGTGGGTATCCAGTTATTTGAATAATGGGAGAAAGTTTGTACAGGTGAACAATGTAAGATCTGAATTTTGTGTGAATGGATGTGGAGTCTCTCAGGGCTCTGTGTTGGGACCAAAGTTGTTTATTTTGTATGTGAATGATTTGGTTGATGTGTCAGGGCTTTTGAAGTGTGTTTTATGATATCAGATTTTTTTGTTGATGTGAAGATAATGAACAGATGTTAGAAATGATACAGGCAGAATTTGTAAAAATACATACTTGGTTCCAACTTAATGCTATCATTAAACTTGGAAAAACGAAGTCCATGATATTTAGTACTAGAAAATTATTGAAGTCCCATTTAAAATTGACTACTGAAATTCATACAGTTAATGATATACATTTTTTGGGTGTCGTTATTAACGAGAAGCTGACATGGAAATCTCAAATTAGTTAAGAATAAAAATAGAGAAATCAATTGCATTACTGTATAAAGTAAAAGAGTTTTTGAATGACAAAGCTTTGTATATATTGTATAATGTAATGATTGTTCCATATTTAATCTATTGTATTGAAGTTTGGGGAAAAGCATGCAAAATAATTACAAACCCTATTTTCATTTTACAAAAAACGAGCTATAAGCATTATAGTGCTATGGTCACCCAACAAATATATTATTTCATTGGTTGAAATTATTCAATTTTTATGATTTGATTGAATATAGTATTTTACAAGTCATGTACAGTATAAAGCTCATAAAAAATACCCCCAAATATTCAATTAAAATTTATTAAAAAAGAGAGTCATTATAACCTTAAGAGAATGAAAATGTTTGTAAAACCTCCATTTAGAACTAGTCTGAAGGAGCTGCGTTGTAATTCAGGGAATAGGATTATGGAATTGCCTCAATATCACCATGAAATTTTATAAAACAATCTAAATGTTTAAAAAGATGATAACGTTAAAATTGTTATGAAAGTTGAGTACAAAAATGCCTAATATTTTCACTTTGGAGATTGTTTAATCCTAAGTTGTTTGTTTGTAGTTATTTTATAATTTTTTAAATACCATCATATACCATCAACATTCGACAGGCCACCTCAGTCTCTATTTTTAAATCTCTCCTCAAAACACATCTGTACTCACTGGCATTTAACACAGTGTGATCTCATTTGGTATTTCGTTGTTGATGATTGTGTTCATCCATTTTGCTTTTACTCCCTGACATTTAACGCAGGGTGATTTGATTTAGTATTTCATTGTTTCTCATTATATTTAATGTTTTTATGCTTTTATTCACGTTGCTATAATGTCTTGTTATTAATATTTGATGCTGTGATCTTTTTTGGTAAGCACTTTGATAACAGTTACTGTTTTAAATGTGCTATATAAATAAATGTGACTTGACTAAATAAGGGGCAGATATAAGAATTTTTTTCTTCTTTCTGCACCCTTTTCATTCAATGTTTTTTTTCTTTTTGATGAACTAGTTTTGTTTGTTTCTTTTAAATGAATTAATAAATGAATAAAATAAAGTCCACCATCATGATAAACATCTGCAGGAGTTTATGTTTGTGTGAGTTAGCATGCTAATGTTAGCTTTTATGTCAAAGTGCATCTGTTGTTGAATGCAGCCTGAAAACTGTTAGTGGTTGACGAAGTAAAATCTCAGAAAGAACATTTCTTTTTAAAAGAAAAATAAATATTTTGTGCAAAACTTGTCAGTGGCACAAATAAATGCATTTCATAACGAAAGAGCTTATTTAAAACACAGTAAATATTAAATATGAGTGCCATCATTAACACAAGTCTATCTGATGTGAGACTTAAGAAATCCATATTGTTTAAAACCCGAGCCGTAGATCCTGTCAGGTCACGAAACAGGCTCTGCACGCCATAAAGTGTCCATCAGAGACAAAGACACTTCACATTCCCAGAGATCAATGGACAAGCCGTAATCCTCCCACCCTTCAACTCGGCTGTGATGCATCGCCAGCCCCACCACTTCTGTCAGAGGGGCTGCCACTAACACGCAGGTAATGGAGCACATTATAACCTGCGCAGGAACAGCCACTGCAGGCTTGATCAATAGGCGGCGAAAAGAACGGGTAATATGATATCGACGGAGCTGCAATTACCAGAATGTTTAGCAGATGTGTTTGATTTTACGTCTGCATTTGTACGCACATGGCTTCCCCTCTGCAGCCATGTATGCGTGTCGCAAGCCCGAGTTAATATATCTTTTTACAACACGAATGTATCTTTCGACATGCCTTTGCACTCACAATAGCAAGTTGCCGGACTAATCATGAGGCCCAAAGGAAATCAATTACACAGTGGCCGTGTTGTTATTGTATCGACTGTTGGAGTTTTTTCCTTGAAAGTGCACATATATCAGCGATGCATTTAATCCTGCTCCGTCATTTATTTTTCTTTATATAAAGACAGTGTGTGCAGGGAGCAGGGCTGACAAATAGAAACCCCCTTTGGGCTAAATGGTTCATACAGTAAAGAGGAGGTAACCAAAGGCCAGAGTGGAAAAACAGAAGTTCAGTTCAGTATCGTAACATATCTGACAGTGAATGGGGGAACAGCTTAGAGGTTTTAATACACGACTCAAAAAGGAAGAGCAAGAGAGCAAATCGGGCAAGCAGCATTCGTTTTGCAATCCAAACATAACACACACGTGTGGAAGTTCAATAAAACAGAGCAGCTTTAAAGACAGACGGAGTCATGAGCCCATGTGTGGTCAGCATCAGGTCGTCACGCTGGAAAACACAGAAGGAGACCATAGCATCAAAGACTGGAATATAAGCTCCACAATAAGCCAAAGCCCTCACCGCCTCTGAACAAACAGGAATAGTCTGTCTGCCTCCGTCTTAATCACGGGCTGACATGCGGGTCAGGATCAGAGGATGAAATATAACGTAGCAGAATGTGCGTTTGTCCTGATGGAGTCATTAGGATTCTCTCCGTGCTGTAGGTCTAAACAAACCTGTCGCCTCCTGCAGAGGCAGCTGATCTAAGAACGGACATGTTGCTACATACGGAGTCGAGGGTTAGGGACCAGATCTGACCGCCCGTGAAGTAAAAGTGCCTTTCACTGCCATGTTTAGCTCTAGTTTCATAATCAAGCTTTTGTTTGGATTCGCATAAGCAGAAAATTGTGTCACGGTAAAAATCACATAACATTAGTCTCACATTCTGGAGTTTAAATGGATTTTTAGTGTCATGGTTTAGTGAAAGTCTCAAAAAGAAATGTTGCTAACGAAAAAAAAATGAATAAATAAACAAAACAAGGAAGATGATACTGGAATTTAAAAAAAATCTCCACAATATATAAAAGTTGTCATAAGAGATGAAAACTGAAGAGTTATTTCATCAAGATCTACATCTTGTCTGCTGCAAACCTAACACCTGCCATCATGCTGAGAACAGCATCCCACGGTGCCAGCATCATTATGTGAAGATATTTTGCATCACACTGGTCAGAAATGAAGAAAAGATGGATTACATAAAATGTAAAGAAATTATTGAGGGTAACTGGTTTGAGTCTTCCAGAGGTTTGAGACTGGGATGGAGGTTCACCTTCAAGCAGGAGTATCAGACCCAAACACACCATTAAAGCAACACAATTTAAGGAGAACCAGTTAAATGTCCTGGAGTGACCCAGATACAAATCCAGACCTCAGTTCAATCCAGAATCTCATGTTTGATTTAAAGACTGTTGTTCTCAAGAATCTGGAGCTGTTGGTCTAAAAAATAAACTTTCAGATGAGCTCCTGGAGATGGAGCTGAGGAGACTAGCTGTTGCTACATGTGGCTCCACAAGGTGTTGAAGCTGGAGGGCTGAATTCATATGTATACACTCAATTTAGTAATATTTTTAAAATAATTAAAAACTTTTTTATTAGATTAACCTTTATTTAACCAGAAAAATCCCATTGAAATCACAGATCTCTTTTGCAAGGCAGCCTAACGTGCATGTTTTTGTTCTGTGGGAGGAAACTGGAGAAAACTCACACAAGCACAAGAAGAACATGCAAACTCCACACAGAAGGACCCCAGGTCCAACTGGGGATTGAACCTAGCACCTTCTTGCTGTGAGGCAACAGTGCTAACCACTGAGCCGTTGTGCTGCCCCATGTTATTGATGAACATTATTAATCTGCAGTATTTTGTGTAGGTCCATTAAACTGATAATCCATTTAAATCCCGGTTGTAAGAAGCCAAACAGAAAAATGACCATGCGTGGTAACTAAAACCCACAGTTGTATAACTAAATAAATTAAAGTTCTGGCACAAACAAGCTTTTGTGAGTTAGCACTGTGTGTCATTTTGACTGGTGTAAAGTGTTAAAACAGTACAAAACCAGTTTGTTACCACATTTCTGCTGCTGTTACCTAAAACCTGTAAGATTGGATTGTCCTGGGTAAATATTCCAGTTAACTATAATGTGAGATTATTGATTTACAATGAAAATGTATAGCCTTGATATGAATAGTATGTTATTTGTTTTATTCCTAATACATTATACAGATGGAGTCATATTATCACTCTGCAGCAAGTAGCACAAGCGCTCATAGCTGTTCTTTGTGTATTTTTCTTTTTATTAAAAATATGAAAAAGTGGCACAAACTGAGAGATGCCTACGGTAAATCAAGTGTGTGTGCGTGTGTGTGTGTGTGTGTGTGTGTGCGTGTGTGTGTGTGTGTGTGTGTGTGTGTGTGTGTGTGTGTGTGGTGGTGGTGGTGGTGGTGGAGGGGGTGTAATGCAAATTCAGTAAAAACACCATTTCTGAGAATGAGTGTGTGTCTGTGTAACTGCTGCAGTTCAATTAATAAAAAGTACAACTATAATTTTTAATATAATTTATGTAGGTCAGAGAGGGGTTTCCAGTTAACTTTTATTTGTTAACCAAAAATCTCACTAGATGCTGCCGATGCTTAATTTCTAATTAATTTGCATGGCTTCAACAAGTGTGTTGATAATCTGTGACATTTTTTTTACCTCTTTTTCTTGTTTTTCTGTTTTTCTTTGCTTTCCAGCGGGGCCTTCGGGTGTTTTATAATTTTTTTTCCCCATTTTATTTTACTGATATTAACTTTGTCACATTGTGTTTCTCTGTGTGTGTTCCTTCTTTAATACCACAGCAATGAACCCCATTTCCCCCTCCGTGTCTCTGCTGGTCCAAGCTGGCAAGTGAGGCCACGGTAATGTGTTGCAGTACGGCTCTGACGAGGATGGAGGCCATAATTCGTTCCATTCCTTTTTATTAAAGCCGTAGCCGCATTGTGCTTGGTAAGGAAAGCTGCTCTGCAACAGCGTGATGTCTTCCATATGTTGATGTTACTACCAGCCCAAGGTGGGAGGACTACAAGAGACAGACGAAGAGAAGGTTTTACCCTCTGATGGTGGAGTTTGGGTTGAAGAGGCCTCAGTGGTATCTGATCAGGTCTGGGATCAGAGCAGCTTCAGTGAAAGCTCATTTAAAAGTCCAACTTCAACACATTTTTTAAATTTTAAACAAAATGAGCATTTTTATGGCAGGTTCCATTTACGGAAAGAGACCAAATTTAGAGTGTTTCTCAGATAATTTGACAGACTTGTTGAGGAACGCTCTAGCATAGCACTAAACATATTTTTAAACACGAAACCACCAGAAGAACCTTTAAACACATTATAGTTCGTGTGCGTGTTTAGTTGGTTTGACAAAGATTACAAGAACTTCGTTTAAAGTCCTATGAGAGAAAAGTGTTAGCCTAGCTTAGCACTGTGTTTTAGACCTCAGTCCAGATTTTAAATTAAAAACAAAAAAAAAGTTTAAAAATAAATCTTGCTTGCATGACTTGATTTTCTCATATTGGGTAGTAACCCATTGAAAAGAAAAGAAAAATGGGACAAAAACGTCTGTTCATAGGCTTGTGGCAAAATCTTGCCATCGTTCCCTTAAAGCCAAATAGTTCTAGCCTTATTCATCCTCCACTAAATGTCTCAGTGACATCAAGGCTTGGATGCTTTAAACTTTTTAAGTTTTAAAGATGCGAAAACTGAGGTTACTGTGTTCAGCCCTGCAAACCTCAGCTCTCTCTGGAGCCGTATTTTAAATAGTTTGTCACTAATCTGGGGATAATTTCAGACTTTGACTTTGAGTTTAATAAACAGATCAACTCTGTCCTGCAGAAAAGCTTCTTTCAGGTAAATGGGTAATAAAAGTTAAATCAGTGTTGATTAGACCTGACTCAAAATAATCCATGCCTTCAACATGACCTGACTATTATAATGCACTTTGTGTCGGAGTCCGTCGGACCTCCCTTTCACACCGCTTGTCCAAAAGGCCGCTGCTCAGCTCCTAACTAGAACATGCAGGTTTGAACACATTCACCGTTAATTTAAAAGTCTCGTGTTGAATTATAAATGCCTAAATGATCACACACTCTCATATCTCTTCAACCTTATGTCCCTGTGCGGAGCCTGAGATCATCTGATAAGATGCTTCGACTCAGAAACTAGACTGAAGCTCTGAGGAGATCGAACTTTTTCAATCGTAGCTCACAAACGTTGGAACAATCTGGCTGTTAATGTTCTTCAGGCACTTCCTGTTTTGTAAATCTATTTTAAAACACATTTGTTCTCTTTGACATGTCATGCAGTGTGAGTTGATTTAGGCTTTTTATTGATACAGACTTTTAGGGATATTTATCTAAATTTAGTTTTAACTTGCTTTTATTGTTCTTACCTTTGCTTTTGTCTTATTCATCTTTATTTAGACAGGTTAGTCTCATCATCCAGACAAATCTGTCTGGATGATGTCAAAAGCAGATGGGAAAAGCTGAAAAACCCTATCATCTGTTTTCAGTCGACAATAAACAACTGTGTCATCAGCATAGAAATGTATGGATGCATCAGGGATGCTCTGACCTACAGTACATTACCTATATAGATTGTAAAGAGGGTGGGTCCTAAGACTTAGCCTTGTGGTACACCATTGTTGACTGTTAAATAACTGGAGGAAGTACCATTATGTTGAACACATTTATATGTTGCATCATTTTTATTATTATAACTATTATTATTAATATTATCATTACACACTTATATGTTGTATTATTGTTGTGCAACACTTTAGGTACAACTTGTTGTTTTTAAATGTGCTTTATAAATAAATTAACTAAACTAATGGACTTGCGACGTGTCCAGGGTGACCCCCGCCTCTCGCACACTGACCATTGGATATGGGCACCAGTGACCCCCATGACCCAGAAAGGAAAAATCAGGTAAAAAGGATGGATGGATGGCAAAACTAATTTTTAGCTATGAGGTGTTTTAGCTGATAGCTATTAGCTAACCTTCCCAATTGTGTTGTAAATGGGCAGACAATAAACATGCTCTATTCTATTATTTTCTATTCTTAATTGAAGGCACTCATAACTGTAGCTAGAAATTATTTTAACATTTCCATGTCCATGCAGATCCCAGTTTTGGTGTGGACACCGCTGTGTTTTATGCCCATGGACTTAAATACAAAGGAACAAACAAAACGTTGTATTCAAAGAGAGACTGTGCAGGTGACTGTTGCTAACCCTATTTAAAAGTTTGTATTATTTTAATTTTTTTAAGAAACAGTATCACGACAAGTTCACTGTGCATCAATCTTTGGAAAGAATTTGCAGAAGAGTTTGAGGATTGGGGCAAAACGAAAGTGCGAGTCAAAGAATAAGCTGCTCTGTGCATTAGCAGCTCTTAAAACGTCAGCAAATACATCACGATCAATAACGTCAGAGCTTTTAGAAAAGTTCCAGTTTCTTTCTTAATGAGGTGTGTGATGTGGATTCTTTGTGAGCGTGACCCCAAAGCATCTGGCAGAAAGAAGAGCATCAGTCCTTCAGTCAAACACTTACTGTCTTTTCTCAACTACTAACGTGCACACCTTTATCTGGCTGTATTTCATGAATTCAATGAATAACTTGGCCTGGAAATGCTCAAACGGGTGTTTTTGATGGAAACATTTAAATATGTAAGATGATTCTCTCATGCCTTACAGAAGCTGAGCTGTTCCTGTTACATTAATTGATCAAGAGCTCTTATTTGTTTGAATAATTTTAAGATTTCCACAACCGTATTTCTCAGACTATAAGGCGCATTAAGCGAAACAAAACAGTCAGATAAGTCAAACTTTATTCACAATAACCACATAAAATTGGTTCGAGGTCAGTAAGCACAACCAGAGTAAATACATAAAGTGCACCTGATTATAAGGTTCACTGTCAATTTTTGAGAAAATTAAAAAGGATTTTAAGTGCGCCTTATAGTCTGAAAAATACAGAATTTCAGTATATTTGCTCTGAAAATGCTTGAAAATATATATTTTATACATCACTTATTTTTTTTATTTTTACTGATAAATTTATTAAAAATGTGCTGTAATTTTTTGTTGTACTTATTTTATGTATTAATTATGAAAACCTCTTTGAAATGTCAAAATCTTGCCTCCTTAAAATGTTGCGCCCTTTAAATTTCCTGATATTTTTTATAAACGTCAACATCAACAACATATTACAACATCTTTGTCTTGGCTAATTGTTTTACCCAAAACATTTATAAATAATTATTTTACTTCGACACCATTTGCAATAGTCTCTCAGCTGACAACTATTTGAGCACACGATCAAAAGGCTCTTTTACTCTGTTACTTGTGAAACATTTGGTTTATCTGTGTTCAGCACACAAACGGTGTGTAACACAACTATTGTTTGGTTGAGGAAACAATGACAAATTTAACAATGGCAAATGTATTGAGGTTATTACCTAGTGTGTGTCATATTTGAGAAAAAGTTGTTTAACAAGGTTGCAAACAATTAAAAAAGCTGTCACTGTTTAATAAGCATTATCCTGGCCTAGACAAAGACTTCTGCCTTTTTCTCAGTACTCCATGCTCTGAGACAGATGCCACAGCTAATTAGATACCAGCTATTGATAACTATTGAACATCACTTCATAAAATGAACAGAATGTCCCTGTGATGGGAGCTAGATCAATATGTAGTGAGACAAACGTGACAAAATAAAATAAAATTCAGCACAAACTGCTCCATTGTTGTTTTAGTTTCTTTTTCAAAGTCATCATTTTGAATCGTTGCAAATCCTCCAAAAACTTCTGGTTGTGAGCACAAGAGGTGCAAACACAGCAGAAAGTCTGTTTTTAATAACGTAGATGAGACTTCTGTCAAATAATACCCCCTGGTTAATTAAGTTTCCATGTTTCATGGATTTATTATCGCTGTTACTCACATATATGTAGAGAAACTTGCCAGTGATTGTGGCCAACAATAAAAGCAGGTCGCCTACGTATGTTGACACCATGTCGGTGACGTTTTACGCAGAACATCGGTCACACATGCTTTAAAATCAGCGCCTAATCAAAGCAGCATTGAAATGGTTTCGTAGCCAGCCCACAAACAGCACTGTCGTCACAGAAGGCAGCGTTTCACCCCACTTTGCACCGTTCATAGGGTCCCAATAGAAAGAAATCATTGTTCTGTGGAACATGTGCAGTAAAGAAATGAACGCTTCTGTTTTACATATCACTCGGCGATAATTGAAGAAATCTGCTTCTGACCTCATGTAAGGAAGAAAAAAGATCTTCAAAGATTTATTTGCTTTTATTATTTTGAAGCGAGGCAGTTGAGGTCAAATCTGGAGAGAGATATACCTGTCAAAGCCCGTCAGAAGGAAAACTACCTAAACACTGAGGGCCAAAAAGACATTTGGGACCGCAGGAGGGTCTTTGAAGTGCACGGCTCTGGGTATTTCCACGATTAAAATGATGAATGGATTAAAACTGTTAAAAAAAATCTCCCTGGGTAACATTAAACTGGCAGTAGCAGTATATCAGGGGGGATTTTTTTGTCCAGGATGATAAAACTGTGGAGTTGAGTGATGCTGTTTTCACGCACACACGGGCTCACATGTGGAGAAGACACACTCCACAAATCACACAGCTTGAGCTCACCTTCTTACACGCTGCTGTTTACGTTAAAATATCTTTATCCAGACTTCCTTTTTTCCCAGACCGAACAGCAAGTGGTGATATATAAGTACATGCAGTACTCACTACATTTGTGGAAAAGTCTTCACTTTGTGTAATTTTAGCAGAATAGATTGACTGAAAAATAACATTTGCATTTATTGCCTGCCATTGAAAGGAAAAAGGTTAGCGGATATGGGGTGTATATGTGTATGTCTTCTTTGTTAGCAAAATATCTCATAACCACTGGTCAGACGTACCGGTAATTAAAACGTTAAGAGAATAATCATTGGATGTTCTCTACAGTGTTTGGAAGCAGCCCAGTTCAACCTAATCAACCTTAAAAAACACAAAAAATTGGCTCTAACTCAACCATACAGTTATTGAGCTAAAATCAGATGGTAGTAGCTGAGAGTGATCTCCAACGTACACACCATGCTCCAACAGATATCCGGTATTTTCATGATTTGACCAATATGGCTATAAGTCTATCATTTGTCAATATAAAATGATCTGAGTTCAAATCCCAAAATCAATGATGAGCATTCTTTCAAGGACTTTTTTATTTATTTAGAAATTTAAAAATGCTGTGATTTTAACATTCAGAAAAATCATCAAAAAGACTTCTGGATAGCACCATCACTGAATACAAATTCAAATTTTGTGCATTTTTTTTTAAATGACTCAATATTCTAATATTTAAATCAGTGAATATCTAGTTATTTGAATAATAGGAGACTGTGCAGGTAAACAATGTAACATCAGAATTTTGTGTTAATGGATGTGGAGTTCCTCAGGGCTCTGTGTTGGGACCCACGTTGTTTATTTGATATGTGAATGATCTGGTTGATGTGTCAGGGCCTTTGAAGTGTGTTTTATTTGCAGATGATACCACTTTTTTTTTGTTCAGGTGAAGATATAGCACGGATGTTAGAGATGATGCAGGCAGAATTTATAAAAATACAAACTTGCTTCTAACTTAATGTTATCATTAAATTTGGCAAAAAAAAAAACCTATATGATATTTAGTAATAGAAATAAAATAATTGAAGTCCAATTTAAAATTGACAGTATTGAAATTCATAGAGTTAATGAAATAAAATTTTGGGGTGTCGTTAATGTTGAGAAGCTGACATGGAAATCTCATGTAAATTACTTAAGAATAAATACAGGGTACAGCAAAATCAATTGCATTACTGTATAAAGTAAAAGAGATTTTGAATGACAAAGCTTTGTATATATTATATAATGTAATGATTGTTCCATATTTAATCTATTGTATTGAAGTTTGGGGAAAAACATGCAAAACAATTACAATTCCTATTTTTATTTTATAAAAAAGAGTTATAAGAATTATTAGTAGAAAGTGCTGTGGTCACCCAACAAATATATTATTTCATCAGTTGAAATTATTAAAATTTTACGATTTGGTTGAAAATAGTATTGTACAAGTCATGTATAAAGCTCATAAAAAATTACTCCCAAATATTCAATTAAAATGTGTTAAAAAGAGTCATTATGACCTTAAGGAATGGAAATGTTTGTAAAACCTCCATATAGAAGGAGTCTGATGGAGCGCTGTGTTGTAATTCAGGGATTGTAGAACTGCATTGATATCAACATAAAAATTTCTAAAACAATTTATATGTTTAAAAATATGATTAAGTTAAAATTGTTAAGAAAGTATGATGCCAAGTGAAGTATATCTAATATTTTTTGTTTTTGCTTTGGGGATTGTTCAAGCCTGAGTTGTTTGTTTGTTTACTTGTTTTTTGTTTTTGTTTTTAATAAGGTGCAGATATTATAAGATTTTTCTTCTTTCTGCACTCTTTTCATTCAACTTTTTTTTCTTTGTGATGAATTTCTTATGTTTGTTTTGTTTCTTTTAAATGAATGAATGAATGAAAAAAGAAATAATAATAGCATTGACTGTATACACGCATGAAGCCTAAAACTAACATGGTGAACATGTTCAAATACCAATATTTTTATACTCTACCTCTTGATCTCTGGTGTACTAAAGCTTCTCTTAAACCTCACTGATCATCAGTGGGTCCATTGGCATAACTGTGAACTCTAATGGTTCGTTTCTACTGCCCAAGTCTTTAGCTTCGGGTGATGGAGAGTAAATTATGTTCCACTGCAACTAATGTGTCTGTGCCGAGTGAAGGAACGAAACTGCTGACGTCACGTCACAGACTACATGTTGGGACTTTTCTCAGATTTAGTGCTGCTAAATTATTTGAATTTGATCCAACTGTGATTTTTTTACAGTAGGAGACTGTGGCTGAGTGGTTAGAGCAGTCATCCTCCAATGCAAGAGTTGAGGGTTCGAATCCACCAGCAGTCACATGCTGAAGTGTCCCTGGGCAAGACACTGAACCCCTCATAGCCTCTGATGTGTGTCCCATCAGTGGATGAATGTGATAAAACACTGATTAGTCTCTTTAGAATGATTTGTTCAATTATCTTTGTATAGATCTAGTAGAGTGCTGTATGAATGGGTACATGAGGACACAGATTGTAGTGGGAAGCACTTTGAGTAACTTGATAAGATAGAAAGGCGTTATATAAGTACAGTCCATTTACCACCCATTTATTTTGTTTAAAGAGTTTAAAATAAGATCTGTCAGTGAAGTTCTACTGGACACAGCTGGTGTTAAATATAATAACGAGAGTGACGTCTAGCAACTGTGTTCACGACAGAAAGTTAAAGGTTGAGACGTAGACAGACCACATCAATTCTGTTCTTAAAGGATATTAGTACCATATTTTTTGGCCTATAAGTCGCGGGTTATTTTGCATAATTTGTATGACCCGAGACTTATACACTGAAGTGACTTATTTATAGATTTTTCACATATTTATAAACTAATTTTTGGCTGAGATATGACCGTTTTCATTCATTCTGACTGAAAATATTGACCACTACCATTTTCAGCTGCCAGATGGCACTCGAGAGTATGGCATGCCGTTGTGTCATGTAATAGGTAAAAAAAGCGGCTATTAATGACACAATCGGCTTGCCATAGACTGCCACCTTCATCCAGCTCGCCTGGAGCAATCATCAAATCAGCTTCATTTCGCTGCACCGTCCCTGCAAAATGCAGCTAATTTGACTATCAAAGTGCATTTATTAAGTAAAAGTTAGACTGAGACACAGCTTTACTATAATTTCAAGCAAACAAATAATTGTTTTTAAGTGTTAATCTTGTTAAATTCTTGTTAAAATCCTCCTGTGCACGCTCCCGCGGCCGCCATTTGGTAGCCAATCGATTTTTTTGCACAACACCGACCCATAATTTCCATGTTCGACCAACATTTCCGGGTTATCAGCAGTGATGTGTAACAAACACAACACGTCAGCGGTGACACATAATAAATGTGTCGTATGTTGCGAAGCGACATATTTATGGATTTTTCCACTTCATTAGACATATTTGGACTGATGCGACTTATAGGGCGGTGCGACGTGTACGGCGGAAAATACGGTAGGTTGTTTCAAACATCACAGAGAAGCAACCAGACGTTGTCATCATCTTAAATTTTGATTTCAGGACTCGGTGTTCTTCTTTACACCAAATATAGCTCTTAATATCCACAAAACGTTTTGAAATAATTATTAAATCAGACACTTAACCAATAAATCCATTTTCAAATGCTTCTCTGATCCCTGCAGTGACTTGTTTTTGCATGGTGTCTTTTCCATGCAAACATTTTCTTGAATCGGAATGAAAGTTCTCCAAAGAACTCCAGAGAAAAATCGTCTTCAGATCATCCCAGTATTTATTTTCTCTTCCAGATACATTAATATACCCACACCTTCTCTGTAACCACCATATTCTCTCTGTGCCTCAGTGTCAGGCAGCAACTCTTAATCTACAGTTCTTCCCAATGATCATCACAGTTCTTTCAAGTATACTTGTTTTAACCACAATTTAAACAAATACTATTTAACAATCCAGTTCATTCTCACGCACAAATCCTAATTAATGCAACAATAATAATGCACAAAAATCATTTCAAGTCACATGACCATAGAAAAACATCTTTTTAGTTAAAGTCAATCGTCCCACCAGCTTTTGCCGTGCAATGAAGGAAGCAGCCGTCCTACCACTGCAACAGCAACAGATACAGTAATGATTTAATGTATGTTTTCAGACGTAATGAACTTTACTGACAAGATATAAACTAAGAGGAGACAGGATTGGAGTGTGACGTGGCTCTGTTCACGTGTTTATGTGGGAATAAGGAGTGACAAGGATCATCATACATGGTCCTTTGATAATAATCTGTGTTCTCCTACAGCCACATATTTTAGAGGGTTTGACTCTTCAGTCCAGAGAACCTGCTGCCATGTTTTATGTCCCTCCACAGTTGAGTCACTTGGCCTTGTCTCCATGTTGGAGGTTTTGGCTGCAGCACTTCTGACCAAACCTCTCCAGATGGTAGATGGGTGTACCTGGGTTGAACCACCGTTTTTTTTTTTTTTCCTGTTCTGAGCCGACTACGTTCTGGATAAGTGCATGATGATGAGATTTCATCTGCAGCACTATGTTTTGTTGAGCAACCACCGTGTTTCATGTTGCTCACGTCTTCATGTCTCCTTAAGAGAACTTGGAACAGCAGGCGCTGATTCATGGGAGAGACCCTGCCTGTGTGCTTCCTTCTGTCTATCATCAGTAACATAAGTAAATATTAAATACTGATTGGCTTTTGGAGTTATCCCAATTCAAGATGGTCGTCACAGCAAGCTTGTCATCAGAAACATTTTAATTCAGCCAATTTTACAGACACTGAGTTAAAATTAGGTGTGGCAGTAGCTACTCTGAGTATCACACAATGATTGCATGATGATTTAGCTTAAAACCTTGGCAATAACTGCTGGTGTTAACACTGCTTGTCTGTTAGCTAAATATTTTATGAACCAGTGGTCAGATCCAATTGAAATCTCAGGAAAATAATCATCAGACATTACGTCTACAACTGATTCACTTTTGGACTTGAACCAATTCAAGATGGCCACTGCAGCCAACTGAGCTTAGAAAACACAACAAAGCTGTAACTCGGTCAGTTTTACAGATATTGAGCTAACGTTTGGTGTGATTGTAGCTGAGAGTCATACTCAACTTGAACTCTGATGGTTAACACGTCTTGTGAGAATTTTTGTGATTTGACGTGTGATGTCATTTATTTACAAGGTGTGAGACAGTTTTAACTCCATCATGTCTCATCATAAAACGTTCTCAGTTTAGCATGCTTTCATAAAAGTCTGCAGTAAAAGGTATTTATTCAAGGAATTTTAGGCCTTTATTTGTTGAAATTTAACGCAACTGTTTACTTTGTCTCATATTCATTATCGTCCCTGAATTAATTGTAAGTCGAGTCCACATCGATAAACTGTTTTTTTATGTTTCCCACATTAATTAAACCTGAGCACACAGTAAATTATTATTAACGCCGTACAGTAGTCCCTCTTTTAGCGCAGGGGATCCGTTGCCTGAAGCCTCGTGAAAAGTGAAAAACCACCAAGATAGTAACAACAAAGTCCATGCTCAATAATCCAGGTACACAATCCAATATTTTTCAGTCAGGTCATCTCCGCAGTTTATTTTTTTGTGCTGAAACGTTTCGCCTTCGATCCGGAAGACTTCATCAGTCAAGGAAACACACAACAAAACTGATTCTTCCCCCACCAGCTTACTCCAAAGAGGAACAAACCAGTTTTGTTTGTGATAAGATGGTCTCTTTGGTACGCCTTTGCCACCTGCAAGCGCTCTTGGCCACGCCCACTTCTCAGCTCTACAGGAGAACAGCTGATCAGCTGCAGCAGGAGGTTTACCCTGCAGTGTGGGCTGCACAAAGGTGCAGGAGGTGCTAAGTAATATATATATAAGTAAAATAACAATTTCATGCCGATCATGCGGCTCAGCCAATTGCGTGTCATGTCCACTCTTATTTTGAAAAACTGTGATCGAGCGAGTCCACGATAAACGAACCGCGAAGTAGCGAGGGACAACTGTAACTGGAAAAGGCAGGCATCATGTTCAAAGTTGGACGTGTTCTGTGTTAGTATGGAAACATATCCGCCTTTATTTAGCAATGTTTCTAATTTAAAAAAACTCAATTCCTGTCTTGTTTTTCTCATTGACTTTTCATTTTCAAATCATAAAGTGTTTTGTTTCCTGTCAACTCATTTGTCACAAGGTTAAACCTGCAGAACAAGACGATTAAATCAGCTAGCACTACATCAGACAGGCACGGCAATAAGACGACAAACGTTCCTCCCATGACCTCATAATGGTGGGATAATGATTGGCGCTGACATAATGCATGCATGCCACCGACTTTTTTCTTCTCGCAACATTTCAGCAGCATATTATTAAAATCATTTAAAGTTTCCTCCACATTCAAAAGCCCCCCACCCCCCCAGCTCCTGTGGATTAAAAGACAGAGTGCATTGTGCTGAAGCCCAGATAGATACGTGCAGGCCTCGCTGCTGCAGCTACATTGCAGAGAGGCACACAGGTGGCAGGAAAATTACAGTGTACACATACTGCTAGTTTGGACGTCTTCCATGCGTGGAAGCCAGTAAAGTGTGAGCAGACTCCTGCCAACGACTGCTAAAGCTATAGCTGATGTGGAAGTCTGGGCTCTACCAGGATATTGCTCACCGTGCAGGGCGATGTGTTTTAATTGTCAGATTCAATAAAAGAAAGCAGACTGGTTTCAATTGACTTTTAAACAAAAGTGCTTTCAAAAGCTGGTGTGCTAAAAAAAAAATTAAATTTTTATTGTTGCATGAGAACTGCCCAAATAGCCCAATTCATCTTCTTGTTTCCCTAACAGCTCATTTAACGCAACATCATCAGACGTGGGTTCAGATTTGTGTTGTTGTGCTTTCTGTCTCACATGCTTCATCTGGTGTTCTTATGTTTTATGCAGGATTTGCTGTTTGGCTGTAAACTCAACGTCTGGTGCCGCTGTGGATCAGACGGGACAGGTTCACGATGTGCGAGCAGCAAAAGAAGAATGTGGACTTAACTTTAGCATTTGAGAGTTCAAGGAACGTTGGTATGAAGTGAAACAGGGAGGAGGAAAATAAATTACATTATGGTGGATCAAAAGAGCACTTTAGGGACCAGAAGAAGGTCAGCAAGCAGAAAATACACCCAAACTAGTTTCCATGTGGACCACATGTACCTGACTCACACCGAGTCAGTCTAACACTGTATGACGCTTTTCTAAGGCCTCATTACTCTGGATAACTATGAAAACAGAGATTTTTACTGCGCTCTCAGCAAGCTCTCATTAGCACCTCTCATTCACACACACGTGCGCACGCACGCACACACACCACAAAGATGGCTTTAAAAACATTTTCCAAAGTGCAATAAAATAAAATAAAAATGAAACCTCTGTTTCTGTTGGTTAGGTGTTGACAAGAGGTCTTTAATAAATTTTGGCATAATCCACCTAAAGTAAGTTTTCTCCAGCAAATATCAATCATGGATGGATGGATGGATGGATGGATGGATGGATGGATGGATGATGGATTGGTGGATGGATGGATGGATGGATAGAAGGATGGATTGATTGGTGGATAGATGGATTGATGGATAG
>NC_056514.1:18341631-18400142 GCF_014905685.2 Nematolebias whitei | reverse complement strand
TCTAGTCGACCTTGTACTGGGTCAATAGTGAACAATATTTTAACTTCCTGACACCATTTTCAAAACTTGGACCTGAGTGTTGCGTCATTTGGAGACATCTCTTGTCTCCTAACATCCCATGAACTGACACATTTTAATATTGCAGCAAGAATTTTTTTGTTCAAGTTCAAAAGAAGTTGGTTTTCAACGTTTTTTAAGTCCAGTCTGGCTCTTTTGGGAGAGAGTATCTGTCCTGCTGTACTGAATAATCTTTCAATAGTCTTTCAATAGTCTTTCAATAGTCTTTGAATAAGGTCATGGGTGGCACGTACTGTATCTTCAGGCTGACTTTCCTCAGTGGAATCCATTTTGAGTGTGTTAGCGGTGCTGCGGGTGCTCCCACCTCAGTGACATATATACTACTGTAGAATATAGCTCTTCTTGAAGGTGGGTCTAATGTTACCTGCCCACTTTGCATTGATTCAATGGACCAACTCCCCTCTCGCCATTGGTTACTTTCAAATTAACGAACAAATAAAAAAGTTGTAATGTGCATGTAACTTGTAACACAACGCATTACAGAAATGTAGTGTAGTAGAAAGTACAGATACTTAATGTAAAATGTAGTGGAGTAAAAGTAAAAAGTACCCATGTTTAACTCTACTTAAGTAAAGTACAGATACATCAAAAGTGTACTTAAATACAGTAATGAAGTACTTGTACTTAGTTACATCCCACCACTGGTCTCTGTTGACCTATGCCACTTTTGCCTTCAGTGTGATCATATCAAGAAAAAAAGATTTTTATGAAAATCCTTAACAAGGGATTTTGTTATTATTATAATTTGTTAACATTATTTTGGACGTTCTCAACCCTTATGGTGCAGCATGTGTGATTCAGCATTTTTGGTTAGAGTAAGTGGATGGCAAATATCGAATAAATGGAGAACAATTTTCTTTTTAGAAGATCAGGGCCAACCAGAATTTCCCAAAAACTTGAGCTTTTATTATTATTATTATTATTATTATTATTACTGTATTATTACTATTTAATTGGGCAGTTCCTACCGAGATCTCAGTTCTAATTGATTTTTCCATTTGATATATGTAAACAAAATTGTAAATAGCCTAAGTATGTGAGAAAATGATCACTGTTGTTGAGGTTTTTATCTAAAACATTCAGTCTTTTCTAAAATATATTTACGATCCAAAAGGCCTGTTTGGAGCATTTTTATATCTGTTATGATGCAGTGTAAAGATTTAAAACTAGCTTTGGTTAAATGCAAAGGGACAACTTTTATTAAATTATTTAACAGAATAGGGACTTTCTCTGAAGCCAAAATAAACTGTTACTCCTAAACCAATAATATTTTAGCCCTTTACCAGTAGATTGTTGTAATTTTTAAGCGTAAAAATCCTGCAAAGCGTCACTCTGTGTGTGCACGATGTGCAGATGTGCACTGATGAGATAATGGGTCAAGGATTGACAGTATGGCTGAAGGCCCTCCAGACTGATGACGTGAGATTAAAAACCGTCCAATCACAGAATACTCCTACAGCAAATGTTTTGGTTACCGCTCTTGTTCTTGATGTAAAATTGTGCTTTTAAAGATGATGAGCAGAACCTCAGGACGCCGTCTGATTCAGACATGTTGCTATCTTATTCAAATGTTCTCACAGAATCAGCTGGGTCCAAGTGTGATTGATTAGACTGATAACGGCCGTGAATTCATTATGAATAAATCATCGAACCCAAAGAAAGTTTGGCTTGATTTATCCAGTGATGCTGTAGCTCTGTGCTGTGATTAATGGACTCACATAGTGTAGTCCAGAAAGTGTAATGAAATTAGAATTTGAAATTTGGCTTCATTTGAATAAAACTTGTACAAATAGCAAACCAATTCCGGTTTCGCATTATGCAATGCCACACAATGGTACAGTCAATATACGGATGAAATATTACTCACCAAAACAGAAGATGAACATGAATGAGTGATGCTGTTTACTGTGGCTTGCATTTTAATTTGTAGACAGTAACATATGTCAAATAGATTTTGAGATGTCCAAACCAACCAAGAAACTGTCAAATTTATCTCAGCATTGCAGGATGGCTGAGGAGGACCATCAAGGTTGTAAAAAAGTCTGAGATCCAGGTTTGAGTTATGTCAAGAAATCTAAATACATGACTTGTGTACAAACAGAACACTTTTGAGTTGTAAAGGTTTGATACGGAGCCAGTGTTGTCTCATTTCACTGCTTGCTCAGCTTTAAGTGCAGATTTATAGACAACCTTCATTTATCACATTTTATGTACTGGTTTATGTTCCATTCTCCACTATATTGATATATTAATAAAATTCCATGTATATAAAAATCAATATATTGTGGGTATGGGACATTTAATATTTTTGTGAACTGTTAATCAACTGTAGTGGAGGCGTTTTTTTTTTTTCCAATTCTAAAATATCCTGTTCCTGTTCTGAAGAAATAAAAACTCCCAGACTGCTATTTTAATTGTTTTATGTTTTAATCAAATCTCCATCTGTGCAATAAAAAAAAAAAGTTGTATGTTTGTTTTTAATAAACTGTGCTTTATCTTATTTCAGGCTGTAACATTTGCTGTGCTGTTTCTTGCTAAGCTACTTTAGTGTGAAATATTTAGAAGCCTTTTGTACAGATAGTCTCAAACGCAACGTCTAACTCGCGTACACAAGGCTGACAAACGACAGAGAGAAAAACCTGTTTTAATCCCAAATGAGAAGCTTTTTTGTCAGATAGTTTTGAACGCATCTCCTAAATTGCTCGTGCCACATTTTAAGCGCGAAACAAAGGAAGAGAAACTCAAAGTAAAGACGATTTTTTTTTTCCAGGTAAAAAATTTACAAGTACATTTAAACACAGCAGCGTTTTTTTTTTTTTTTTACTAAGGTTTTACTTAAATTGCAAACGTTTAAAATAAAATGTAACATTTTAAAATTATTAAAATTCCTGTTAGCTAGCTAGTGTTTCTTATGCGTTTTACTAGTTTTAGCCACTAGCTAAACTTGGGCGTTAGCTTTACTCATAAAAACATAAAGTGCTTGAAATTTGTTTATGTGAAACTAAGCCATTCTGTATTCATACACCTCTGAACAGAGTCTGTAGCTTTAATAATAATAATAATAATAATAAAGCTTTAATAAAAAACGGAAGTGGACGTCATAAAATTAAATGGCTGCTCAGAACTGCATCTCCATCTCAGAGCTTCATCCCAGCTTCTCTCATCCGGTGAGTTCTCCCGTCACTTTGATTTTATCCTTTCACAAGTTCCCAGAGTATAATTTGTAATCGCAAAGCTGAATACTTTCAGCTGTGAGTTAATCCTAAATTTGAATGCAAAACGTTAAAAGTTTGTATCTAACTTTCTCTACATTGTCACTGTTCTGATGTTTTCCAGAAGGTGGTAGGAGTCATCATCGCTAAAACTGATGTCAGGAGCTTCCCTGACAGAAAAAGTTGGTATTTTTCTGACAGAAAAGTCCTTCTAGCTCTGATACTTCATTTCCTGTCCGTCTGCCCCCTCTACTGGTGATCATCTCCCTGTCCTCTCATTGTATCAATCATTTCCATCTCTGATTTTCAGACACTGAGATAGACCGATTCACGTTTGGCTTCACCATAAGAGACTCAGCTGATTTCTTCATCAACGTTGCGGCCTGGGGAAATGATGGATATGTCAACGGGCTCGCCAACAGCTTCGGTGTTGGAGACTGTGGTGAGCATCACCATTTTACTCCCCAAAACAAAACTTAATGCATAAAGCATTTTTTTAATAACCTGATAAAGGTTGTTTTGAACAAAGTCTTCTTTTAATGTTAACAGTCTTTAAGAGCGTCAGAATGACACAAATTTACCTCAGAGAAGTTATATTTCTTCCAACTGAGTTACACCAGATAAAACACCAGAAACAAGTTACTTGCTTTGTAACGTTTAATCCCCACCACCACCATATTTAACTCGCGCTGACTGACTTAGATCAGTTTAAAAAGTTCTCTTGTTTTTGTTTTTTCCAGTCACAGTTGAAAATCCTTTAGTCGCCACCAAAGATCCAGAAAAAGGAGACAAGTTCTGCCCCACAACACCAAGGTCAGTAACCTTTTTATGCCTTTATTGATCTATTTTATACTCACTAAACTGAAAGCTGGTAAATAGCGAGATAAATACCTTGTAATTTTCTCAACAAAACGAGATCATGTCTGTAGCTGATGTTCAGTGATCCTCTGTTTTAAATGGGACGTTTTAGCCACTACAGGCTGCTGGTGACTGAGGCTCACTCCCAGGTGTATCTGTGCGCTGATGTTGACACCATCGACAGGCTGCTGCCGCTCATCCACCTTCCCGTTAAAGACTCCAGAGACTTCTACTCTCTGGGAGATATTGCAGCCAACGGACAAAAGCTGGACGGCACAGTGCTCAACATACTGGCCGCCATGAAACAGGTCGGAGCCACAAACAGCTGAACTTTCTACACAGGAGCTAAACCTATTACAAGTTTGTTTGTTTTTCCCCAAAAACAAAATTTAAAAGTCTAAGCAGACAAATGCAAAATGTTGGTTAGAAAAATACCAGCTTGTAGTTGTTTTAATTAAACTGCACTCACAAGGCGATCTGATCCACTTGTTGTATAAGAGGAGGAGAACGTAACGCGATTCTGTTTTACGTTTCCAGATGGGAGAGATAAAGCAGTTCACCACTTCAGACGGGCGCAAAGGGCAGAGACTTGAAGTGAAGCTCTTCGATGACTCCGTCTCATCCTTTCCTCTCGTCTGGTGCGTCACGTTTAGATGAGTCTTATTATTTTGTAGACTCAAGTCGCTGCTTTTCATTAACCAGCTATGTTTGATTTTCACGTTTTATTCTCCCCGTCGACTCATTGACGTCTGCTTCCCGCTCAGCTGGGACAAGGAGACCATTCAGGTCCTTCAAACCTTGGCTCCCAAGGAGACGGGTAGGCGAACAGCTGCTCCTCATTGTCAGGCACCAAATGAGTCATTATTTAACTGTCATTCCTGCCCAAGAAGCTGATATCTGACTGTTTGTCCGTGTTTAAGATAAAACTCAGTTCTTTGAACTCCCAATCTCCTTTTTCAAAGTGCTCTTCGTAGCCGACGCCAAGATTAGCTTTGACAACTTTCGCAGCAGCATGGTGGCAACAGTTAACTCGAAAAGTGTCATTACCGTCAATCCTGGTAAGATCACAGCAGCGTTTACAGAAACAAAGAGGGCTCTCTTTCCAGTGTGCAAGCAGGAGGTTGTTAATAAGGACTAAATGTCAGTCGTGGTTTGTTTTCAGACACGAGAGAGGCCAGCCTGTTGTTCAGCTACGTTAAAGAAGTGTCCGAGTCTGGAGCTCTGGATCAAGATGAGGCAGCAGAGGACCTGCCCGGTACGTTCCAGTGAATTTTATTCTTGATGTCAACAGGGCCTCATGTTTCAGGAATTATTCAGGCTCAAAAAGCTACAAAACGCAATGAATGAACCAGTTTTGTGTCGACGCATAGCAACTTAAAGAACCCAATTTAAATAGGATTTTTAGGCACATTGTCACCAGCAGTCTCATAAAAACACTTTGTTCACATTTCTTTTGTTAAATCTATGAAAGATACAAAATAAAACAGGTCTCTCTTTTAAATGAGTCCTCGTGACTCTTTAGCTTTGTTTACATGTGCAAAATTATTTGTTCAGATTGAAATGTACTCAGATAAAATAATCCAAATGTATAGTTTACATGGGCACAATCCATTCACGACGAGCGTTTACATGCAGCGAGTTTTTATTCTGAATAGAAGTACTGACATGCGCAGAGTGGTAAACTCTCCTTAAAAAAACACAAATGAAAAAGTTCTACTTCCGTGATGAACGTAAACAAAGCTGAGCGTCCAAAATGGACCCGCAACAGGTTTTAATGAAGGTGTAGATGTTATGAGCTACAGGTAATACAGATTATTTTGAGCTCATTCAAAGTTTCTAGTAGAAATGTTGTCGCTCATCGACCAGTTTTGCTTCCCGAACATATTAGCATCTAACCAGGTGGAAACACGTGAGGTTGGCACAGGTCGCACATGTGCAGTCAGGTCAGTTTTCCACGACTGGAATAAAATGATCAGATTATAAGTGTTTACTTGCACACCGTTCAGATTATGAATCGGCATAAACCACCCCTCTCATTGGGATTACAAATTCATTCGGATCGAGCTGAATCAACAAAAAATAATCCGAACGGGGCGTTTACATGACACATTTTTATTCCGAATGTCTGTTTAATCTGATTATTTATGTCCATGTAAACACAGCAACGGAGACTAACCTCCTGTAGAAATAAAGGTTGAAGAAACCTCTGGAGAGCTGTTGATCGAGACCACTTTAGTAGATTATTATAAAGTCTGGCTGCTTGGAAGCAAAATAATAAAAACATACTCGGGGCGTTTTCAAACATCTCGTGTTTAAAACTGCCCCAGGACAGTGAAACCACGCGGCTCATATAAACGCCTCCAACGTACCTGTGGGTTGGAACCTGTGTGGGTTCTGAGTACGAGTCCATTTTAATAGTTTTCAGAATGTAAATATGTGTTTTTGAGAACGTCCTCCTTTAAACTAAACTTGATTGGAGGATCATTTATTTTCTCTGTGGAGCCCACAATGACACAACATGTTCTTCTACAGACCTGGTGTCGCAGCTTAAATAAACACCATCTTCTCTTTAAAGCCAGTGCAGATATGATGGAGTGTTGATGCTGCTTTGTCTCTGCAGTGGACTCCATCACTGACGTGTACACTGTGAGCCAGCTGAAGGACAAGGCCAAAGGTCACCCCGAGGCTTTCTTTGGCATCACGTACAGCTTCGTCTCCAAACTGGACCTCGACTCGTCCGTCTCAAAAGTCATCAAGACACGATGGTGTGTTTAAACATGCGCAGTCAAAAAACAGCTACTATTGAGTTTTCTTTCAGCAGGACTCTGCTCAGTTAGATGTTCCTGCCTCAGCTCCAGATGTAGGTACCAGGTGACGGAGGACACGCAGACCTGCACCAACCAGCTGTGTTCAGGGAGAGATCAGGCTCTGTCGGCTTCTACAGGCTTCGACTTACTGGTGGACTTTACAGACCACACCAGCACCCTGCAGGCCTGCAGCCTCAGAGGCCCGGTGGCAGAGCAGACGCTCGGCTGCACAGTCAGTACCGTTTTACAGCTTGTAACACATGAAGGTTTGTGAAACCAACAGCTCTCTGCTCTGCTGCAGACAGAGGAGTTCACCAGTCTGACCGACGATCAGCGAACTGCACTGAAGTGGAGGTTTCTTTTGGAACGGTGCAAGATTTATGTGAAGGTATGGTAGCCCTTGTATATTTAATCGGGTCGTAGGAACAAGCCACGTGTGTCTGAGCTCATGTGGCGGGTTGTAGATCCTGCCTTCTGCAAAGATGAAGAGTGGGATCAGAGGCGTGATCCTGTCCTGCTCGCTGGCAGATCCAGGAGAGGTGAAGCAGCACATGATGGCGCTGCTGCAGCAGCTTTAATCACAACATCCCAGCTGTTCCAGTGGTTTGTTTACCTCCGTTTGGTCGTGTTCAGACCGACATGTGAACAACAGGTGATGTTTCAACACTTGGATTTATTATTAATATTCTATGTTATTTATTTAACTTGTTTCTCTTAATGTATTTATTCAAAATATGATGTTAAAATGTTCATTTAAAGTGTGTTGAATAAACACCTCTTTAAAAGCTGAATCATGTTTTTTGTTCAATATTTGATTATTATTATTAGATTATTACTTTATTTATTTACACACACACACACACACACACATATATATATTTATACTATTTTGTATTTATTTATTTGTTAATTGTTAGGCTTCTTGATCTGGGACCTGAGTCTGAATGTCATGACATAAACATACAAATGTGAGCTGGTATGACTAAAAAAATCCTTTATTATCAACTGTTTGATCAAATTTAATAAGCAGCCAGTGTTAAAAAGGCAAACAGATATGCTCCATTTAGCTCCATTTCCAAACAAAACCTTTACATTTTGAAAATGGAAGGAGTTTACTTTAAATGATCAACATTTAAAACAAACTGTCAGATAGTGCTGCAAAGGTGAAACATGAAAAAACAAATAAGGATTAAATTCAATTTTCAGAACATTTAAGTAAATGAATTTTGATAAAGGAAACAGAATTAGAGAATGTAGAAAATAATTCCAAGGATCAAACATTAAAAGGATTTCTGAAGGACAGTGTGAACAGGATCGTTGACGCTGAGATGAATTGTGTGAATGTGAATCCTTCATATCATTTCATCTGTTCAGAACCTTTTCTCATTTCACATTTTGTTCTGGTTCAGCTACTTTGTGCTAATTTTAGCTTCAGCTACTTTCAGCTCATTTCTAACATTTTTCTGTTATTTTTAAGAAAAAACTATCACTTAATAAAGTAGCATAAAAATAATCGAACAAGCCAAAAACAGTAAGCCCTCGTAGTTTTAGTCCTTTTAAAAAACTAGAATTGTATTTATTAAATATTTCGCATATAAAACCACTTGTTTCCAGCAAATTATTTCCTCAACAACTTTATTAAAAAACTGTTGCTGGTCTGGTTTCCTGCAGTGACAAATCTCACCAGCAGGTGGCGGTAGAACACAGTGACAGAGCGGAACTCCTTTCAATTCGGTTTTAAGTTTCTGACGAACGTTTTACTGAGACGCGCCTCGTCAATATCAGCACAAGCGGGTAATGTAAACAAGAAAAATGTAATTTATCCAACGCATTGTTTTTGCTTTAGCAAAGGCATTTGGCGTTTTTTAATGTTTACATTTCAAAGCTTTAGCCTCAACTAGCATTTTACGCTAACGTCCATTGAGTTTTTTCCTCTCTTCATGTAAGACAGTTAAAGACGCTTTGACGGGTAATTACTTGTTCCTCTGCAGTCTGCCAGTGAAAACCATGAATGTGAACCAGGGGACGGTGGGCAGCGACCCGGTCATTCTGGCCACGGCTGGGTATGACCACACTGTCCGGTTCTGGCAGGCCCACAGCGGGATCTGCACCCGGACCGTCCAGCACCAGGACTCTGTATCCTCTCAGCTTCACGGCTCATAAAACCAGAGTTCAGATTAAAGCTCGGACTCGGTGATGAAATGCCTCCCACGTTTAACTTTTAAAAAGTGTACACACATATTCTGTATATTTAATATAATATCTAATGCACTATAATCTGTTTTTGAGACTTAGTGTTTTTTATGTGAGTAAGCTGGGAAATATTTCTTAACATTTCCCTCCAGCAAGTAAATTCACTGGAGGTCACGCCTGACAGAAGTATGATTGCAGCTGCAGGTTGGTTGCAAGTTTTGCAGCAGCTCTTCTCACATGTTGCATTACTCCTGCCTCACATCGTTTACGCTCTGCTCCGAAGGTTATCAGCACATCCGCATGTACGATCTGAACTCCAACAACCCAAACCCTGTGATCAACTACGATGGAGTCAGTAAGAACATCACGTCTGTGGGTTTCCACGAAGACGGGCGCTGGATGTACACAGGAGGGGAGGACTGCATGGCTCGCATATGGGACCTGAGGTCTGTGAAGAGCAGGCTCAAAGTGTGTTTGATAAACTGGAAGTTTGATCGTTGTCCTTGCATCCTCTCAGATCAAGAAACCTGCAGTGCCAGAGGATCTTTCAAGTAAATGCACCAATCAATTGTGTGTGTCTGCATCCCAACCAGGTGAGTTACTCACCGATTGCCTCTTGATCTGTAGGCGATTTCATCACGTAAAGTGCGTATAAAGGTCAGTGTACTTTACGTGATGCATGTTTTTCAGGCTGAGTTGATCGTCGGAGACCAGAGTGGAGTGATTCATATCTGGGATCTGAAAACAGACCATAACGAGCAGCTGATTCCAGAGTCGGAGGTCTCCGTCAACTCCGTTCACATCGATCCAGATGCCAGTTACATGGCAGCAGTCAACAGTTCGGTCAGTGGGCAAACACAGAACATGTGTGAAGCTGGGTAAAATGAACTAACTCATTCGGTTCAACTGTTCTCCCCAACAGGGGAACTGTTACGTGTGGAACCTGGCTGGAGGGATGGGAGATGAAGTGACTCAGCTCATTCCCAAAACTAAGATCCCAGCACACAAACGCTACTCCCTACGCTGCAAATTCAGCCCGGACTCCACGTGAGCATGCTTTCAGATGCTTTGAAGTGACTGCTGCATTTGTAGGGGTTAAAGTGTTACACGTATGTCCACTTTTATTTTTGCTTCTGTTTTGTTCTCCAGACTGCTGGCCACCTGCTCGGCAGATCAGACTTGTAAAATCTGGAGGACGTCCAATTTCTCATTGATGACGGAGCTGAGCATCAAGAGCAACAATCCTGGAGAGACGTCCAGGGGCTGGATGTGGGATTGTGCTTTCTCAGGAGACTCTCAGTACATTGTTACAGGTTTGTAGATAAACCATAGGAAAGGAGTTATCACTCAGTACGCATGTTCACTAACATTTATACACAGTAGTTGAAGGTAACCATGCATATGTGGTCATTATTTTTTAATTTTCTTCATGCATTTCATTTCCCACTCCTCTTCCAGCTTTAGAAAACCTATATAGCTATATGAGAACGAGCATGTTGATCAGGAACAGCGTGCTGTGGCTTTTAGTAGCATTATGATGAAGACGCTTTGCTAAAAAATTCACCATAAACGGCAAAAAGGATTTTGATGAAACAAGTGAGAAAACCCAGCCAGTAAAATGTTAATTTAAAGTTTAAATAAATTACAGAAGGTTGAACTTTATACGACTGAACTGGCATTTTGTTAGACTTAACAGTTTTTACACAATAACGGTTTATTTTTTTCAGATTTTTTCCACAAACTGTTCGATTTAGTGTGACGATGTTGCAGACTCCAACTTTTTCTGTCTAAATTCTGTAAAGTTTCGCAAACTTTTCTCATAATCGTGACATTTCTCATAGTCCAAACATCAAAACGTCTGCATTTTGTCCGCTTAGATTCTTACAAACATCTCAAATTACTGCCGTGCTTTAGAGAGAAACCGCCATTAGACTTTTGAATGACTCCAAATAATCCAAAGCTATAGTATTATTTTATCTACGTGTTATTTGATTGTTTGCACATATTATTCCTGATACATTTCTTGCACAAATTTCAAAAGTTTGCACTTATATTTATACAGCCTCCCCTTTTTTTTAATCGTTCTTATGTCATTTTATTCTATATTGTTGTTTATTCTTCTTTTATACTCGTATAGTTTATCCAGCTGGTTCATGTTTGTGACCAAATATGCAACGTCGTTTTGTTCTGCAGTGCATCTCTGATGTTCTGCTGAATGACAACAAAGATAATGTGAGTCTGAAGGGTCAGGGTTTTAGAGCCGTTGCTGCACTGACACAACATTTCTTCAGAACCGTTCCGGTTTCGTTTCCAAATGAAAGACGTGCTCATGCTCCTTTCAGATGATTATTGTGAATTCTAAGCTGCGAACTTTAAAATAGTCTTTTTGTTTATTTCGGTTTACACAGCAGGGAAGTCGACGTTCTTAAAGTCTAGTTGCTCACTGAGACGTTTCAAGCTCTCGTTCCGTGTTCATGTCGAAATGTTAGATAAGTACAAAGTTTTGATCAAGTCATTTTTAAATGCTGCTGAAAATGAAGTCTGATTTTTTATTTTGTATTTGTTTCCACAGCGTCTTCAGACAACCTTGCACGCCTGTGGTGTGTGGAGACTGGTGAGATCAAGAGGGAGTACAGCGGCCACCAGAAGGCTGTGGTGTGCCTGGCCTTTAATGACAGCGTGCTCGGCTGAAAGGGAGGAGCGACATCCAGACTATGGTGCAGTGAGGGGGTTGAGTCCACAGACTTTGTTTCAGGTGGGACAGGACGCCAAAGTGTCAGCTGCAGGGGGAATTAGTTTTCATGCCATTTTTGGTTCTTGTAAGTGAAGCAGCAAAGCAACACGACCAACCTTTAAATTCACAAATCAAACGTCCACCTCGAGAGGAAACCCCATATTTTTGAATAAAACTCTCAGCAGTCGTACAGATCTTATTCCAGATCTCAGTATTTTTTCAGCATTTGTTTTTAGAGATTCCTCTATTTATTGAATCAAATCAACTGTAACATCCACTTTGTCCCACAGTCCTGTAGAAGTGATAACTTCTATGTGCGTTATGTAAATATAATTCATAATCTGTAGTGCAGAGTGCACTGCTGTCCTGATGATCCACATTATGTAAATAAAATTCAAAAGCTTGTCGGTTTTTTTTCTTTTCTAACAATAATAAAAAGGTTAATCAGAAACCCACATTATGTGTTTTATTAGATAAAACCATTTCTATGGGAGAAAAAAATCACATTACGTCTCAAAGAGAGAGAGAGATCTTCTGTGTTCCTGTGTCAGCCTCGTGGTTTGTTTCTGTCTGAAGGATGGACATGAATATGACGCTCCACTAGTTCATCTGCAATAATGTGACACAAAACATGACCTTTGTGCTGCTTTTTATGTTTTCTTGTAGAAGAAGCAAAAAAAAAAAAAGACATTTGTTTCCCTGATCTTTTATTTGCTGCGAGAAACAGAACCCAGAGTCACTCGGGCAGGTAGTAGAAGCACACAGACACACAGATGTTGCTGGGGAAACAGATGTCGATGCAGAAGTAGACCAGCCGCTGTTTGCCTGGGCCTGAGACACAACAACACAAAGATTAACTTCAAAAGTTGAGGAAATGATTTTAAGTGCGCCTTGTCGTACGAAAAACAAGGTACGTATCGGTAAAGTCAGAGTTAAAAGTAACAAAATCTGTCGTCACCACAAGTTCATGACGGATCTTTGTGCAATATTTTCAAATGACCTTAAGTGTGTTTCCAAATCACGGATTCTCACTTCACATATCCTGAAAGCAAGACGTGTGAGCATGCAGGGATGTTGATGTGGGTTTTTTGTCAGGCAGTGGGAAGGTCAGAGCAAGGTCATAGATTAAAGTTCGATTTCAGTTTGACGTGGACTAATTTCATCCTCTTTTCTAAATAACCACTGAGATTTGAAAAGACTTAAAATATTTTCTAGATCCAGCAGGCGTCTTTATCTAACGCAGCATGTAAATGAGGAGCATCATGTTTCTCAGTAAATTATCCAAAGACAAACAGGTCGAGACTGTTCAGCTCCTCGCCTCAGGGCTTGGTTCACTTATAACGTATTTATCATATTTAAAAGGCCTGTTAGAGCCGTACATAAGAAATATTTAGATCATATATTTTGTGCAATGCCTTTTTTTGTCCTTTAAGTAAGGCTGATTGTGAAATCTAGTTTTATTTTGAAAAGGCTTACTTCCTGTTGAGTGTTATGTTAGAAAAAATGCATACCGCAGAAGGATTGCATAAGCACAGAGCAATACAGTTTTTAACCGTGTATACCGTGCTTTCTTTTTTGGAAAGAAAGAAATTGTAATCGATTTTGGATCGTCGTTTGTTTGTATTCGCGTTATTTCTAGATAAAAGTTTTTAATTTTTTGTTAAATTCACGGTTTTGCACACGTCCTTTTGCAAGAGTGCTTATAGAATGACACAGATTTAGGATCTGTTGCCATAACAAGGACATCTTTGGATTTCTGTTGCTTTTAAAACCAATTAAAAATATCTAAACTCATTTTGACCTGAACTTTTTTACCCGATCTCCACTAAGATGAAAAAGCAATAACTTTGTTGCAGCTCAGCCGATGAATAACTTTGACTAAATGATGTTTTGATTTCAAAAAATGACCACTCTACATACTCATAAAAATAGATTAGTAATCACTTTCTAAGATTTAACTACAGTACATCTTTCTTCCAAACATTTCTTTAAACACACACAAACTCCAGAAACAAATTAATTTTCTTCCTTGAACCTGATTTGCTTAAAAAACATCATGTTTAAATTTTTCTAGAGAAGTCCTGTTATACAGATCATTTGTAAAACACAAAGTAAGAGCATGTAAGTAGTTCTTTAGCAAAGGAAACAATACTTTGAATTTCGTAGAAGTAGGAAGAAATTTGGAGTAAACTGAACAACCTGGCATTCCCTGAATAAATACCTCGCTCCTGAGCTTTGATGCGAGTGTTTTAAGCAGAAATATCAATGGAGTTGCAGCTATTTAAATTTGATGATTGCATTTTGCACAAGAGATGAGATCGCACACAATCGTTTAGCACTAAGAGTTTGTGTTGGCAGTGACTCAGCTGCTACACCAAATTTATCTGAGTCTCTTTAAATCGACTGAATTAGAGCCATTTTTGTGTTTGCTAAAATCAGTTAGTTGCGGCGGCCATCTTTAATCAAGTTGACTCATGTTAATTGTAAATATCTTCCCAATTATTGCTATGTTACTTTCAAAGTGAAATGTTTCCACAAGCACTCATCAAAAGCTGTTGTTGTGGATAACATTCAATGTTTAGTTGGACACGTGGGTTTCATGTGAATGGTCTCACCGTCGGCCCTCTGGGCCCAGTGGACAGGCCTGTCCTGACACAGACCCTGAACAGGCTCCTCCAGTGAGGACACGTTCACCTGACTGACCGCCAGAACTCCCAGGAACTCCGTCCGCCTCTGCGTGTCATTCCCAGAAAGCTGAAACCAACTCTGTCGAGGAGAAAATCACAAAATGGAAATCAGCACCCGACATGGACTGTTTGAAAAAAAAAAAAACAACAAAAAAACACTTTTCATTCAACCTTAATTTCTACAGGTTAGTCTCATTGAGCCTCAAGGACTCATTTACAAGAAAGACCTCTTTTGAGTTATGATAACAGTGGACAATCATATAAAAAAGCATATAAATTGATTAAATCAAAGAAGATTATATTTTAAAAAATGAAACAAAAACAGCTACATTATTAAACAATATAAAATACTAAAAACAGGAACATGTCTGTGTTGTTTTTCCCATGAACTTAGCAGATGTTTAAAGACTCTTAGAGAGGTCAAGATCAAGAACTTCAGATCTTTTTACAAGATATTCCAGGAAACAGGAGCGGAGTAGGAGAAGGCCCTGTTGCCAAGTTCAGTCCTCACTGAGGGAACACTGCAGGTAATAATGTCCTGAGAGCGCACGCTGTAGCTGCACTCACGCAGAGACATGTAGGAGGAGATGTATGAAGGCAGCAGACCAAGAAGTGATTTAAAGATGAAAATGTACCAGTGAGAGAGTCTGCGTGAAGTTAATTATGTCCAGTTAACCAGTGAATACTGGGTGCAGTGGTGGGTACGGTAGTTGCAACCAGTTATGAATCTTAGTGCACCGTGATAGACAGCATCCAACATCTGCAGGGTTCTTGTAGGAGCGTTCATGTAAATAATGTCACTGTAATCAATGGAGGGAAGGAAGGTCACAGTTACAAGATGTTTCCTATCATTCAGAGGTAGACAGGATCTGTTTCTGGAAAAGATTTTCACCATTTTCAGTTTTTTACTTGAAATTGAGTTTCTTTGAAAACATTTTGAAGAATCAGATTTAAGCTGAAAACATAATGAACAAGGTGGAAACTGAAGCCAGCGTTTTATCTCATAAACCAGCGCTTTTCAAAATGAGTAACCCCTCACAAAATACAAAGCCGTCCTGGTATCGCCATTATGGAAAGAAAAAAACAAACTGTCAGCACAAACTTACAAGCTTGGATTAAAATTTAGTATCGAACATAAAAAAGCTAATTATTCACTCGGACTTACAAACTAAACTCACTTTTTTTATCCTAACCATGAATGTTCAACAAACCCAATTGGCTAAAGGACACACACTGAGTCCTGCTCATCCTGGGCTTGGCCTTCTTTTAGTGAAGGTGTCTAATGGCCGAAACATCAGGTAAACCTGACGTCCACTACTGAGGATGTCCCAAAGTCCTAACAAACCTAACAAGGCTTCTGTCTATGATCTCAATAACTTAAGTAATATTAACATTTTAGCTCCTGTACTAAACAAAGCAGGCTGTACCTTCCTTGCCTTTCACTTTGTACTCCAATTGATCAGTGGACTCATTCAGAAGGAACCAACAAAATATGGAAAACACACCCAACCCTTGAAGGATTAGGTTTGAGATGTGATGGTTCCGTTCATTTGTTGCTGACAAAGGCACAGCAAACATTGTGGACCGAGAAAACAGGAATCACATTTTCCTTGATGTTTGGCACCTTTTGTAACTAGAAGGTCCTAAGAGCCTTCACTGGTGCTGCTTACGTAGTCACTAGAATTGTCACCATTGTCCACGTTGTCCACCATCATCTACTTCAGTTTCTACAGGGGTTCTCAAAACATTCTCCACTGCAGTTTCATTCCAAGTAGTTTCTGATTGCAGCCAAGCTAGAACCCCTCATCTTAATCTCTACTTTGTATCTTTACATCACAGCTTGTTTTGTAATCTGAAGATATTTTATGCTAAAATGACTCCAGTACTACTTGTAGTACCACTGGTGTTTGTACTACAGTTTGAGAACCATGGACATAAACTGTGTACCTTCAACACTTACACCTCTGATTGGCTGATAGTGAACCACTCAGCCCTGTTCTAATAGACTGGGTCCCGTTACAACCAGTTTTCCTCTGATGTAAAAGATAACCATTCTCCGTCAAAGCACCATTACTAGCGCAACTATGAATGATCAAAGGAGCACAAAAGCAGGCTCGTTTGAATGACGAGAAACGGTACGAGACATGTGACACCACGAGACAACAAAAACAACCGCAGCTTTTTGATGCGTGGTGAAGCATCGTGGGTGAATATGAAACAAAGCTGCCTCTTGGTTTTCTTATGAGAACCCTCGTCTCATGTCTAATTAACCTTCGTCAAAAATCAGATAATGAGACAAAAGTCATTTCTGAGAGCGGCAGGAGTCAATTCGAAACTGATAGGAGTATTTAAGTCACTATTAGAGATCCAGATATTTGCCAACAAGCAGATACACACAGGTCCTTTGACGCTGTCGCACTGTATTTTCATCTAAAAGAGGCAAAGCTAAAGAGACTTGACAGAGTGGCCATTGTGCCCCAGTCAGGGTTGAGGCTTGCCACTGTAACCTCCTGTAAAAAGATCCCGAGCACGCTGACGGGGGCTAAGGGGATCAGATGTGCAGAGGAATTCAGCTGTGGAGGCCACAGAGGGAGACTAAAAGGCACCCCAAGGCCCTGAACGCTTCACCTCTCTCTTTGTGTGGCGCTGCAACGAGACCATGCCAGAATCCCAGCCGGTCTATGACCCAGAAACCCCCCAGCGCGGCTGAAAGAGCAACTTTTTCCTTCTCGTGTTGTAAACTAGGAAAACCTTGTGAAATACCAGAACAGTTCAAGTCTCTATCCGCTGCTACCTGTTACCTCGTGTGTTGGTTCGTAGAGGAGGGCGTTCACATTGTCATAGTCTGACTGGTCCATCGTTCGGAGTAAGCAGATGTTCCGATCGACAGGTTTGTAGCAAATCAAACCCTGAAACACAACAGATATCCTATCACAGCTGGAGGACATTGTCAAGCAGTACTAAGGTAGCCACTTGGACGTACATGTTTTACATCGTAGAGCACCGCGGTTGACTCATTTGCCGGTGAGGTGATGAAAAACGTTACAAGGCCATTCTGCTGGTCCATGATAGCTGACTGGTTGAACAGAATACCGGCCTCATCTGGTGCAGTGATTCTCACAATCTGCAGAGACTGTTTCATAAAATCTAGATAAATAAATGCAGATTTTACATCAGGGCATGGTTTGGATGAGTAAGATAAGTAGCTCATACCTGAGACTTGGGCCCATACAACCAATGGTGCCCCATCAATCCAAGGGCAAAGGTGACCAGGAACAGAAGGGCTGAGAGAACGACCCAGAAGATTTTTTGAGGGAATTGGGGCCCTTCGTGAGCCTTCTCCTAAAAGAGATGGTTATATAAAGCAGTGACACGAGTTAAAGACAATAGCCGAGCAGAGACCTGTGCTTACCGTGTACCGAGCTTCCTCTGAATGCTTCCAGCACCTCACCATCCTGTCCCGTGACGTCTCCTCACTCAGTCAGCTCCCTACTCGCAGCTATCGGCATGGAGTTGTGGTCATGACCAGCGCTGACTGAGACTCAATACACCTGGCCAGCTTCCTTTTGGCCCCCCGCACCCCTTCAGACCTGCCCCTTTCTTTGCCTCTTCCTCTCTCTTTCCCCAGTTCCTACGTTTCCCTTCCAACTTTATTACACTTTTTTTTTTTACCAAAAACTCTAAACCTTGACAAACTGAATTTTCAAGTTCCCACATAGAAAATTTCTGGAAAAGATTCTAACGAAGCCAAAATTCCAACATCAAATTTATAATAATGTGCAGTGGTGCTTGAATGTTTGTGAAGCCTTTATAATTTCCTATATTTCTGCATGAATATGACCTAAAACTTCATCAGATTTTCACACAAGTCCTAAAAATAGATCACGAGAACCCAGTTAAACAAATGAGATCAAATATTATACTTGGTCATTTATTGAGGAAAATGATCCAATATTACAAGGTTCAAGGTTCTTTATTGTCATTCGCATCACATGTGGAACAAAATTGTGTACTCAAGATCCTAGTTACACCCAAATACATATACATAATATCTGTGAGTGGTAAAAGTATGTGATCAGGTGTGAGTGGACACCCTGTTTGATTTAAAGAACAGGATCTATCAAATTCTGATCTTCTCAACATGTTTGTGGAAGTGGATCATGGCAGGAACAAAGGAGATTTCTGAGGAGCTCACAAAAAGAGTTGTTGATGCTCATCAGGCTGGAAAATGTTACAAACCATCTCTGAAGAGTTTGGACTCCACCAATCCACAGTCAAACAGAAATCAAGACCAGTGTTACCCTCCCCAGGAGTGGTGGACCAACAAAGATCACTCCAAGAACAAGGTGTGTATTAGTCTGTGAGGTCACAAAGGACCCCAGGGTAACTTCTAACAACTGAAGGTCTCTCTCACATTAATGTTGATGTTCATGAGTCCACCATCAGGAGAACTCTGAACAACAATGGTGTGCATGGCAGGGTTGAAGGAGAAACCACTGCTCCAAAAAGAACATGGCTGCTCGTCTGCAGTTTGATAAAGATCACATGGACACAACAGAAGACTGAAGAATGTTTTGTGGATGGATGAGACCAGAATAGAACTTTTTGGTTTAAATGAAATGAAAGTAAAACTCTGCATTCCTGCATAAGAACCTGATCCCATCTGTGAAACATGGTGGTGGTAGTATCATGGTTTGGGCCTGTTTTGCTGCATCTGGGCCAGGACGACTTGCCATCAATGATGGAACAATGAATTCTGAATTATATCAGAGAATTCTAAAGGAAAATGTCAGAACATCTGTCCATGAACTGAATCTTAAGAAAAGGTGAGTCATGCAGCGACACAATGACCCTCAGCCCATGAGTGGTTCTACCAAAGAATGGTTCAAGAAGAATAAAGTTCATGTTTTGCGATGGTCAAGTCAAAGTCCTGACTTTAATCCAGTCCAGATGTTGTGGAAGGACCTGAAGCAGCAGTTAATGTGAGGAAGCCACCAACATCCAGAGTTGAAGCTGTTCTGTACAGAGGAATGGGTCAACAGTCCTCCAAGTCAAGCAGAACTGATCGACAGTTACTGGAAACGTTTAGTTGCAGTTATTGCTGTGTGTGGGTGGGTGGGGGGAGGGGGGGGGGGGTCACAACAGATACTGAAAGTAAAGGTTCACATACTTTTGTCTCTCACAAATGTAATATTGGATCATTTTCCTCAATAAATAAATGATCTCAAGTATTTTGTCTCATTTCTTTAACCGAGTTCTATTTATCTACTTTTAGGACTTGTGTGAAAATCTGATGTTTTAGGTCAAATTTATGCAGAAATATAGAAAATGATACATTTTCATGTATAAACTGGGTAAGAAGTATAAGGGAACCAACATTCATCCATCCATTTTCTTCCGATTATCCAGGGTCGGGTCGCGGGGGTAGCAGCTTAAATAGGGAGGCTCAGACTTCCCTCTCCTCAGCCACTTGGACCAGCTCCTTCAGGGGAATCCCAAAATGTTCCCAGGCCAGCTGAGAAACACCCTCCAGTGTGTCCTGGGTCTTCCTCTGGAAGAGCCCAGACACCCTGCAGAGAAAACTCATCGCTTGTATCCATGATCTCATTCTTTCAGTCACAACCCAAAGCTCATGACCATAGATGAAGGAACCAACATACCAAAATAAATGTTCAAGCGGCTGCCAGAAGCTCTTTATGGTCACCATGGTAAGACTTTAATGGACTAAAAAGTAGGTCTGAAACAAATTTGTTGTTGTCCAAAAACTTTAAGTTGTAGCTTAAAAATTCTTGACCTTTTAAGGGGCAGAAAACTCAGCAGGTCACGTGTGAACGTTCGTGTTTCTTCAGCATTTTATGTAGCAGGAGTTAAAAATGTATTTTACTACCAACTTAAAAAGTTTGAGCTAAAGTATGGCTGAAGTGTTATAAAAACTAAACTGCTGTTGTGTATAAACTAATAAAGAATACCAAAATGTCATTTCAGACATGTAAAGTCAAACTTTAAGTGACCTGTTTAAACTTTTAATGTTTCTACAGAATAGGAATAAGTACGGCCCTAAGGTGTAAATGAACATTTGAAAAAAAAAAACACAACAAAATCACAACATTTCACAAAACAGAATTACATTTGAAAAAAAAAAACGGACTTACATTAAGCCAAACAGGAAGTTGTTTTTTTTTACTTTAGTAACAGGATAAAACGAACAATATGCAGTACACACAACGGAGATACAGTTAGCAGGCTATCCTTTTAACTGCATCTCCGTTGTGTGTACTGCATATTGTTCTGTTGTTCGGTTTTATGCTGTTAATAAAGTAAAAAATGAATGAACTCCCTGTTTGGCTTAATGTAATTCCGTTTTTTCAAATGTTCATTTACACCTTAGGGCAGGGGTGTCAAACTCACTTACTAAAGGGGGCCAAAATTAAAACCTTTTTCAAACTAAGGGCCTGTTTCAGAATCTACATTAACTCAAGTTAGATCTTTTCCTGGTTGTGGGTTCATCAACAAGAGTCTGATTGGTCTCATTTGACGTTCTCTGTTGCACTTTTGACATCATAATAAATAGATTGAAAAAATTCAAGTGATAAAAGTATTTCACATTTAAAAATAACATCTTGGGGGGCCAGACACGATGTCAGCGAGGGCCACATTTGGCCCCCGGGCCTTGAGTTTGACACATATGCCTTAGGGCCACCGTAAATAAGTGTGCTTGAATGCTCATGTGACCTTCCTGACATCCCTCTTTAACCTGAGCCAACCTTCTAATGCTCGCCTCTCCTCGCTCAGACACTCTTACAGGAGACGAGCTGGCTGCTCTCCCCGGTCCACACAATGAACAAAGAGAGGCAGGCGCACGGTGGACAGCCTCCGTCGTCAGGTGAGGAGATACGGACCGCCTCGGAGTCCACCGATGACAGCCCAAGGTGACTTGAAACACAAGACTTGCACTGGAAAATTCAATACAAAGAATCAAGTATAGGTTTATGGAAAAAGTCCACATTGCAAGCACACGTTAGAAGGTTTTTAAAACATTTTATTTGCGACAGACTGGGTTATCATTGCAAAAATCCCTTTCTTTTAAGTGCAAATACCAGCACATGTTAAAGTTTTAAAACACACACAAGAGTTGGTTAAAAGCTGGGCATGTACTGCACCACTGTTGACACGGTTTTTGTTCTCCATTTTCCTTTGTGAGCTTAACTCGCCGTTCGTTGCTCAAGAGGTTGCACCACAGGAAAAACAAAGGCCAGTAGACTCAATATTTCTAAAGATTATTCCCTTAACACTTAAATGCACTAAAATAATACTAAATCTCTTTGTTTTTTATATATATATATATCAATCATTAATGTCATTTAAAATTAACATAATTGATTAAATAAATAAAATCTGGGTTTGTAGAGTCTTTGTCCATAAAATAGGACTTTTCAGTCTCATGCCTGCAGAGCTGGAAGGAGGTCTGCGATGCTCTCCACGTAATAATCCGGCACCATCCCCTGCCTCTCCGTGCAGCCGCTCTCCCAGTTGGCCTCAGCGTCCGCCACCGTGCTGACCCCCGTCAGGGTGAGGAGGGTCTTCAGGCCGCAGTTGGAGCCCAGCAGGATATCGGTGTCTAGGCGGTCCCCGACCATCAGGCAGCGCTCCCGCTGCACGCCGAACTGGGAGGCCACACAGTCGAACATGAAGTGGTTGGGCTTGCCCACCGTCTGGGCCCGACGCTGGGCTGCTGTCTCCACAGCCTGCAGCAGGCAGCCCGTCCCTGAGGAGAGGAGGGGTCACAAGGTCATCCAAAGAACCATTACAAGTTTGTGTCAGGCTCTTTCTTGTGAATTACACAAAACCTGTGATATGCAGCGCGTACAGAAACAGTAAAACATCAGTAACCTTTGAAATCTGTCTTAGGGGTGTCAAACTCTCAAACTAAGGGCCAATTTCAGAATCTACATTAACTCAAGTTAGATCTTCTCCTGGTTGCAGGTTCCTCAACAAGAGTTTGATCGGTCTCATTTGACGTTCTCTGTTGCACTTTTGACATCATAATCAATAGATTATTGACAATAATTAAAGTGATACAAGTATTTTACATTTAAAAGAACATCTTGGGGGGCCAGATAAGATGTCAACGAGGGCCACATTTGGCCCCCGGGCCTTGAGTTTGACACATGTGATCTCAATCAAAAGGCATTCTGTAAAAGAATCCATGCCGCCCAACTCAGCTACTACCACACCAAACTTTAGCTTCATATCCGTAAGACTGACGGTTAAGTGTTGTGGTCGAGACCACCTAACCCGAGACCCAGCCAAGACCAAGACCAGAGTGTACCGAGACGAGACCAAGACCTCAAGTCTTCAAGCTCAATCTTTTCACAGACTACACCGGCTTACTTCCACTCCTGGTTGCAACGTTAACGAAAACATGTATTTTAGCAGCCATCACTTGGATTTGAACCGGTACGTTTTGCATCCAATAAAAACAAAGATGTTGACAAATAAACTGGACAGTATTCTGGCAATTTAGTGATATTTCCACAGTTGTGCTCTTTAAATAAAATCCCGAGTCCTCAATGTCTCGGTCGAGCCCAAAAGACCATGAAAACGTGGTCTCGAGTACGACAACACTACACATTTATAGCATTTATGTGTGAGCGTATGATGTGTGGACCTTAATCGTCTCGACGGTGAAAGTTATTTGTTCACTTGGGAGGTGTCCGTCAAAAGACGGTTCAGTTTCAGTCAACTCTATCCACTGGTTTATGAGCTTTTTTGCAAACGTCTCCGACAGTTAACGTCAGACTTTCAGGTCAAGATCTCATGCAATCCGTCAGCCCTCAGACTACGTGTTGGGGATGACTCTCAGCCGTCACCACACCTCATTTTAACCAGCTGATGTTTTCTCAGGCGAGTTTGTGACTGTTGGATCAACTAAAAAGGTTTATCAGTTGTACTTTTTTTTGTTTTGTGGTTCATCAAGTCAAAGCCGTGTGAAGGCACGAGTTTCTCTTGGTGGAGCATCTTTACCTGGGACAGCCTTGCCCCCCTCCAGAGGCAGCCTGTTGTCCCTGTTGGTCCCCACAAACAGGCAGTCCTTCTGGAGCAGGTACTGCAGGGCTCGGTTCAGCTTCATGTAGCTGAAGTGCTCGTCGAAGCCGACCACCACCGCCCTCACCTCGGGGTCCAGGGGCACGCCGGCCCAGTCGCTCTGCTTCCCGAGGACGTGGTCCGGACCCACGCCGGTCTGCTGGATCCCCACGGCCTCCAGCTCCTGCCTCATGGCGCTGCTTCCGATCAGGTAGACTTTCCCCTCCAGCCTGCACGTGGTCTTCAGGTACATGGCGCAGCAGTACGCGGTCCCGAACACCTCCTCCTCCGTCACGCTGAAGCCCAGCGTGGACATCTTCTCCGCGTACATCCTCCTCGTCTTGCTGCTGTTGTTGGTGACGAAGAAGACCTTCTTCCCGTGCTCCTTCAGCAGGTTGATGACCTGGGGGGCGCCGGGGATGACCTGGTCCCCCCGCCAAATGACCCCGTCACAGTCAAACAGGACGCTGTCCACCGAGTCCAGCAGCTGCTTCACCAGAGACCCGCTCAGCCGTGTACATTTTGTCCCCGACATCAGGACAGTTGAAGCGGTGTTTGATTTAGGACCGAACCAAATACTCTACAACACCGGTGTTGAGTCCAAACTGGCTTTGCCGCCTCCGCGCAGACACAGACGTGACGGAAACGCGTCCTGTCGACACTTGGGGTCCAGACGACTGTTTTCGGAAAACTAAAAACGAATGAATGGCGCTAACATTTATCAGAGAAACAAGCTGACCTTCTGTCGACTGTTGCTGCAACTCACCGGCAACTTCCGCACCGGCTTAAAGAGACAGGAACCTCTCAATTCAAAGCCCCGCCCACTTCCGGTAGTTTAAGCACGTGGTTTAACTGACTTAAAAATCCCAAACTAATTTTAACTAAATGGTTTAAACCTTTTAAAAGCATTTATATGTGCTTTTTATATAGAAAACAGGCTTTTAGACTATACCCATATATTTTTTAATATTAGTTTCAACTACAAAATTCGGTCTACTAAAATTAGTGTCCTAATTTTACTTACAAAAAACATTTTATGGTTTAAGGTTAAGTTTCAAATTTTCAAAGGGACATAACAGGGGGCAACCTACAATTTTTTTTTTTTTAGTGTATGTATTTCAAAGCTTTTAAACACTGTCAAAGTAAAAACAAAACAATAAAAGTAATGACTTCATTGATGAATGAATCCATCTTTATTATAATTTGCCTTGATCGCGATTAGTTTGTTAACAGATTTGCGATTAATTCATTTTTATTATTCGATCAACAGCCCTAGTAAAAAATTAAACCTGAGCTGTGTTTACTGGCAATGAGAAACCTAAGTCCAAGTTGTGTTTATATTATAAGTACCTGGGAATACACTTACATATTTTACTACTGCCACAATACCAGTGGTCAAACTATTACTTAAAGACATTAAAATAATGTTTCGTCTTTTAAGTAAATAGCCTTCGTTCCCTTTGATTTCAGTAATAAGCCTAAAAGGAAAAACTATGTAAAAAATACTTTTAACGTTTTGCCTTAAAAAATACAAATAATGTTGGTTTGTCTAAAAATGTCCCACTGCTTTTGAACCTAAACTCCACATGTAACTTGAGATTTCCAGTTAAGTGGGTTTACTGAACATCTAGGTACAGCTGCTACCTTCAATTACACCTCATCATACAGAATTGTAAATAATGTAATTAAACTCTTTAAAACCCTAAATTGACCACAGCACACAAAAAAAAATACTACAAAGTAAATTTCCTGATGCATGTTCAGCAAAGTAACAAACATACCACAAAGTGTGATTTATTTTTGGCAACAAGCAATGGCAGCCTGATTTTTTTTTTAGATGTTACCCGACACAGAAACTAGGGGCCATAAAGTAATGACAAACTTTTATTTTCCCAGCAGTAACAGTGGTGAATGTTTCCAGTTAAAACAGCATCTTTGTTCAGTTGCCCTTCTTCTGAACGCCCTTTAGAGGTAAGAAAATCTCTCTCAGGTTTCGGAGCAGTCCTCGGCTGTAGTAATGTCTCTTGGAGAGATCCGGGACAGGGCTGCAAAGATGATCGGCTGCTGCTGCTGGGTGGCAGCGCTGACAGACGTAACCTCGACTTTTGTACCACTCGTTGGAGGTTTGGTTGACAAGAGCCAGGTAGGTATGAAACAGAGCGTAACCCGCAAGGAGGAAGAAGAGGAAGATCAAGAAGCCCAGCATGAAGACGATACGGGGAAAAGTCAGGAACAAATGCTACAGAGGGATGAAGAAAAACTGTTCAACATACGATATACATTTTGAATTTAAAACAGAGAGAATGTCAGATGTACCTGGACAACAAACAAAGGTCCAGCTGGCTGCTGCTGCCCATACCCATCAACATAACTGGCTCTATGGAGCCCTGAACGCAGCACAGCATGAAGCAGCATGTCTCCTGTCAGCAGGGCGATGTCCCCTGCCATGGCACACAGGCTGAAGAGGTAAAGCAGGAAGTAGCGTGTGTTCTGAGCGCCGATGCAGTTGTTCACCCAAACACAGTGATGGTCGAAGCGCTGGACACACCTGTTACAGACCCCTGAGGTGCAGACGAGTTTTTGCAGTCAGCATTGAGAAATATTTGTTTCGGGTGTCTAAAACAGCCTACACATTGACTGGAGGGCGAAACGATTCATGTAACCAGGACATGAATGACATGAACGCAGTTAAAGAACGTAGCGCTCACTGCAGTGTTTGGAGCGCGCTGGCTTGACAAGCTGGCAGGTTGGACACGAGACTCCAGGATGAAACAGCCTCCTGTCGTATGGGTAGATGTGGAGCTGACTCGAAACTTTTTTCTTCGTCACCGTGCCTGGAGGATGAGGAGGAGACAAAACAGGCAAATTGTGACTTGTGGTTTCATGCCAAGATCGAACACCAGCCAATTGGTTTCCTATTAATAACATAACCAGATGATTTTCTCGACTCAAAAACAGGTATGGTATATTAGGCCTGTCGCGATAACCAATAAATTAATCGCATGATAAATGAAAATTATCGACCCCATTTTCTTTTATCGGCTTTATCGTTTCTTTGTGTCTCTCTCTTTCTACTGAAGACACTGGATGATAAAAAGGCTCAACTCCGGTGCTCCTCACTGACCCCTCCCTTTCTCTTTAAAACAAATTCACGTTTCACGTTTTTGGATCGTTAAAAGCAGCTAAGCTGAGAAGCTAAGCTACGAGCTAAGCTAACAGGCCGACCTCGGGGGGGAAAAAAACTCCATCTTGTCCAAGCTCCAAAATTCACGGTTGAAATCCGTGCTTTCGTGTAAAAAGTTGGTTTTCTCTGCGAAAAGAAGCTGAGAACTTGTTTACTGATTCTTTATTAAAAGCTTTGTGTGACAAAGCATCAGGATGTTATGCTAAAGAGCTCAAACCACACTGAGCGTCCGCCATTTTGAGAACCGAAGAAAAGGAAAGAGACAGCTCATGTCACGTCAAGGGGCCTCTCTCCCATTTTTCTTAAAGAGACATGCTGCTCGCTCCTTCACTATCCATCCTTCGGTTCAAAGTCTTATACTAGCATCTGGTGGTCAAAAAGGGTACTACACACAAAAATGACCAACATTTCTTCTTACATTTGAGAATTATTAATTATTGTCAAATTTCAAACAATATTATCAATTATCGCAATAATTTCTGAGACAATTAATCGTCCAGCAAAATTTGTTCTCGTGACAGGCCTAACAGTATATTTTAAATCTTATGTCTAGCATTCCTACAAATGTGCATAACACCACTGAAGGTCACTCCAGATAAAAACAAACTGTGAAATACCCTGAGGAACACAAGTAATGGGTGGAAAAGAAGTCATAAGAGGAACAATAAAAAATTTGTTGACACGAGCAAAACTTGCACATCAAAATTAAGCTAATTAAAAAGTAGCATTCCTTCAAAAAACACACATCACCCGTTGCCTCAAAAATAACATTATGAGAAAACTCATGCAATAACTGGAGATGCTATGCTCAGAGTATGCGTTATGAATTAATCGCCGCTACTGCTGCATTTAATTTTAGCTCAATATTTGTAAAGCTGACTCAGTTATACCCATTTTTGTATTGGCTAATGTTGATTAGCAGTTGCAGCCATGTTGAATTCGATTGGCTCCAGAAGTTAATTGGTTGTATTAATGCATCGAGGGATTACTGGTACTTTCTAAGTTTTGTTAAAATCCATCCAGTGGCTCATGAGCTATGTCGCTAACAGACGCAAAAACGTATGCACGGGCAGAAACAGAGTTAGGAGAGGCTGATTGTGTATATTGTGCAACTCCCCTTTCACAACTCCAAGCTACATGATGCGACACCGCAGTGGGTAAAAGTTCTGTTTGAACATGCAGAAAATATAAGAAAAAGAACCTGGGTCTGTTCTGATGCAAAGGTAGAATATAAAGGTCTTGATGAGCAGCAGAACATAAGGCACCGAGAGGCTGGTTAACGTAGTGTCCATCTCCCTGCAGAAGCTAAACACCTCGAGGGTGAACTCTGCGTACACGGCGCCCTCCAGCAGGATATGCACATAGATGAAAAAGTTGTTTCTGAAACAAGACATGAGACACAATAAGGGAATAATATATATGACAAGAATGGGCATTCTGACTGAGGAGGTGTACCTACAAACCTTTGATGAAACAATCTGTGCAGAGTCCAATGTGAAAGCTTCTGGAGCCACTGAGGAGTTAATGGTGCGACTACCTGAGAAGACAGCACTTTTTAATAAGCAGCGTTTGAATAATAACTCCACAGCGACACCTAGTGTCGGTGTTAAGGACGTACAGAAACTTGAGTAGGTCTTACCTTTAAAACATAGTTGAGTAGAGTATTAAAGGGGCTTTGCTGCTGGCCCGAGTATTTACAAACTAGAAACATACATGTTAGCACCACAGCGACGTAGATCGCAAATAAAGTGAGGAAATCCATGTCTCGACATGTATTACAAGAGGCAGATAAACAACAGGTGCTTACGAGTGGAAAAGTACAAAAACGGTACTTGAAAATATATGCTTTGTTTAAACATTCAGCAGTCTTTTACACTTAAAGAAATAAAATCGGTCGTGTTTTCTTAAAACAATGACCACGACGAACATCTCACGTTAGCATGCTAGCCTTAATATAACTGAACGGTTGCTAAATTTATATTTTCTTAACTTTCAGGCAGTTTCCTTCTTACCGAGAGTCAAGCCACAATTAACTGCCTTTTTGTTCTTGTTTCACGCCAACATGGTTGTGTTGGTTTGCGTTCAGACTACCAGACAATTTAGTTTGGTCCATGCGCGTACGCTACTGTAAACAACGGGATGCTAACACCTGTTAGCGTCGATGCTACTTGCTACTTCCGTAGCATCGATGCTAACAGGTGAGCTGCAGCAGAACAAGTGAGAAAGAGAAGATGTCTGCAACAAATGGAAACTTTTATCCGTTTAACAGGTATAAAATAATGCCATATTAGAGTTTTTCTAAGCCTCGTTTGAAATGTCAAATACTCCTGTTTTACAACACATTTAAAAACAGTGAATTAACCATTTTAATTAGGAGATTTTCTTTATTCAGTTTTTGAGTATATTTAGGATATACAGTGCACAATTATCAGAAATTAACCCCAAAAATATATAAAATCAATCAAGTTTTAACTTTATAAACATTTGATACATGGATTTTATTTAATATTCTAAATTTAACACAAGATTAAGGTCGTTTCATATTTTCCACTCAGTTTTCATTTCCAATTGACACAATTTTTGTAGTTTTCAAAAAAAAAAAATTATCATTTCTGTGGAGTTATAAGTAAAATGTAAACAAATCTATATATCACCTTTCATTTATGTAGTTGTGCTGCAGAGACAACAGGTCCAGCAGGTAAACCCAGACATTGTTGTCCACCACGGCACTATCAGTTCCTTCTGGGGTATCCTAAGACCTTTCCAGACCTGAGAGAACACATAATCCCTCATGTAAGTCATGATCTGTATTTCATGACCACAGAGAGCTGAAAGTAACATGGACAGTAAATCTGGAGTGTTGCCTTTCAAATCAGCTCTTGTGCCCTTTTTTCACCACAATAAACTACTTGTTACTGTGGACAAAGCCCAACTTCTTCACTCCTCTGCGAACAACTCCAGTTTACTCTGTATACTCTGAAGGTCATGGCTTCAAGCTGCTAACAACCACATCATCTGCAACCAGCTGAGAAAAAAACCAGAGGTTCAAAAGTAATGTATTTATTTTTGTTTTACGTTATTCTTCAACACAGTTTGAAATAACATGGTTACCGTGTTTTCCGCCGTACCCATCGCACCGCCCTATAAGTCACATCAGTCCAAATATGTGGAAAAAAGTGGAAAAATCCATAAATATGTCACTTGGCCGTATACGTTGCATCTATTATGCGTCACCTTTGACAACCCGGAAATGTGGGCCGGTGTTGTATCAAAAATCGATTGGCTGCCAAATGGCGGCCGCGGGAGCGTGCACAGGAGGACTTTAACAAGAATTTAACAAGATTAACACTTAAAAACAATTATTTGTTTACTCGAAATTATAGTAAAGGTGTGTCTCAGTCTACCTTTTGCTTAATAAATGCACTTTGTTGGTCAAATCAGCTGTATTTCAAAACCTGATTCATGGGAAGCGGCGGGCACGCGCAGAGGGATGAGCCTCCGCATTTCTTCAAAATGTCACATGATAAACACCTAAAAACAATTATTTGTTTGCTCAACGTTATAGTAAATGTATGGATCAGTCTAATGGTTCATTAATAAAAGGACTTTAACAGTCAAATCAGCTGTATTTGAAAAGTATTCACTGCCTCGGTGCTCTGGGAGCGTGCAGACAGAGAGGAAAAAAGGAGAAAGAACACTGCGCGGTTCTTCGAAAGTTAACAAGATAAGCACCTAAAACAATTATTTGTTTGTTCGAAATTATAGCAAAGGTGTGTCTCAGTTGAACTTTTACTTAATAAATGCACTTTAATGGTCAAATTAGCTGCATTTTGCCGGGACAGTGCAGCTGGTTTGACGGTTGCTCCAAGCAGCAAGCAGAACGAAGGTGGGGGGACTGTGGCAAGCCGATTGTATCATCAGTAGCTGGTGAAGATTCTCAGTCATCCAAGACATGGTAAATTCAAAAAAGTTCAAGACAAAAACAATAAAGCATAAAGTATAATAAATAAAGTCCAGTTGTTTTTGTCTTGAACTTTTTTGAATTTGTCATTATAGCCACTTTTACCTATTACATGATACAACGGCATGCCTTACAGCGCCTACTACTCTGCTGCCATCTCGTGGCTGAAAATGGTACTGTTCAATTTTTTTTCTTCCTTAGTCAGAATGAATGAAAACAATCATATCTCAGCAAAAAATTGGTTTGTAAATATGGGGAAAAAAATCCTTAAATACATCGCTTCGGCCTATAAGTTTTAGGGCATGTAAATGATGCAAAAAATCGTGACTTATAGGCTGAAAAATACGGTACCTATTAATAATTCTACTCACTAAAATCTTGAACTTTTAAGAAGGGCATACAACAACTTTTTGTATAATCTCCATTACTGTTGTATTTGCACACAGGGAAAACAAAACACCACAAAATGTGTGAAAACATGTTCATAGAGTTTCATAATGAAATTTGTTGCAAGAGCATGGCTGAGTTGCTCACTGAAGTGAAAACTCAACTGGCTTTAGCAGTAGTTGGTCAAATAACTGTCACAGACAAATGTAGCACGCTGAAATAATATTCCGGAATTTCTTATTTTAGATATCTTTATCAAATGTTTCTTTGTAACGGCTCATTCTCAACATAACTTATAAAGGAGATTATGCTTCTTTTTTCTGTCTGTGCTTCACAGAATGCAACAACAAGACACCTGCAGGATCTGGTTGCAGACACGACTCTGCTCGAGTTACATCCCTCGGCGCCTGAGAAGGGAGCATCACTCAGAAGCTGTCTGTGCACGTCTATGGATGCTGGTTACAAAGGTACTGGGTGTGTGGTTGGGTCTTTTTTATACTGGTGTGACAATGATTTCAAACTCTTATATTAACCAGATCTTACTTTCTTGGGATGCATTTACACATGTTGGGTTGTGAGTAACGTCTCCGAGTCACTTTTAGAGTTTTGTTTGCCGTCTTGTTGCATGAAAATTCACTGTCCTGCCTTAAAAGTAAGGTAAAACTTTAGGTTGAAGTGAACATGGAATGTTTGGGGATAAAGTTGCATCACTCATGTTTAATTATTCACTGTGTACTGGACTGCTTGTTCATGTTGTATACTCTGCCACTAATAACAGCGTGTTGCCCAGTTAGCTGCACAGGCATCCTAGTACTTTCTCTTGAGCTGTACTGAACCTATTTTAACACATGTTCACATATTTGTAAAAGTTTTTAACAGTTTTGCTAAAATATATCCAGTTAAAATGTATTTAATTTTAATTTCTTATAATAATAACAAAGGTCTATACTGTAAAGCTATCATGGCTAACACGTTAGCCATGATAGCTTTTGAAGCTTTTGGAGCATTCAAGGCAGGTTATTGAGTATACTGTACACCAAACAGCATTTTAATAAATACACAAATATAAGTTAATCTTATTGCATTTTTATTACTTTCTAAGAAGTATTGTAGGCAAGTAGTGGTTTCTCAGAACACACCATTGGTTGGTTCTCTAAATATCTTTCAGATTGGAGGAATGTGTTCAACATAATGGCACTTCCTCCAGTTATTTTAACAGTCAACATTGGTGTACCACAAGGCTCAATCTTAGGACCCACTTTTTTACAATCTACGTAGATAATGTAGGTCAGAGCATCCTTGACACATCCATACATTTCTATGCTCATGACACAGTTGTTTATTGTTGAGCTAAAACAGTTGATAAGGCTTTCCAGCTTTTGCAATCCGCATCATCCAGTCAGATTTGTCCCATCTTAAACTTGTCCTAAATGCCGATAAAACCAAAGGGATGCTTTTTTCAAACAGGAAGTCAGTCCCAGCAGTTCGTCCTCCGATTTTATCCTCAAATGGTGTCCCGATTGAGTTTGTTGATTACTACAAATATCTGGGTATCTTGGTCAAATCGCATCTCTCTTTTAAGCTCCACATGGAAAAACTAGTAAAGAAACTGAAAGTTAAACTGTTTTTTTTTTTACTTTCAGAAACAGATCCTGTCTAACTCTGAATGTTAGAAAACACCTTGTAACTGTGACTTTCCTTCCCTCCATTGATTACGGTGACATTATTTAAATGAACGCTCCTACAAGAACCCTGCAGATGTTGGATGCTGTCTATCATGGTGCACTAAGATTCATAACTGGCTGTGATTATCGTACCCACCACTGCACCCTGTATTCACTGGTTAACTGGACATCATTAGCTTCACGCAGACTCTCCCACTGGTACATTTTCATCTTTAAATCACTTCTTGGTCTGTTGCCTTCATACATCTCCTCCTACATGTCTCTGCATGAGTGCAGCTACAGCATGCACTCTCAGGACATTATTACCTGCAGTGTTCCCTCAGTGAGGACTGAACTAGGCAAAAGGTCCTTCTCCTACTCCGCTCATGTTTCCTGGAATATCTTACAAAAAGATTTGAAGCTCTCGACTTTGACCTCTCTAAGTGGCTTTAAACATCTGTTGGACTCCTGGCAGGAACCAATGCAGACATGTTCCTGTTTTTAGTTTTCTACATTCGCCTTAGAATCTAGCTGTTTTTTTGCTACCTTTTTTGGCCATCTTATTTCAATTTGTTAAAAAAAAAAAAAATCTGTATGCTTCATTTATAATTGTCTATTGTTGTCGTTGTTGTCCATCGTTGTCAACATTCTTTGTTGAAATCAGGTCTCTCTTGTAAATGAGTCCTCGAGGCTCAATGAGACTAACCTGTCTAAATACAGGTTGATTGAAAACTAGCGGATAATCTTTTGTTACAACCATTAGCCAATAGTAAGATAATGGTATAGCTTGTCTTACTGTGTATTTTCTTGAAAACCTAACAGTGTTTTTAGTTATAATTTGTAAAACATGAACATGTTTCAGATAAACAGCAGGAGCTTTACAGCTTTTTTTCTTTTAACATTGTACTAATATTTTCCAAATGCATAAGCAATGAAGCGTGCTTTGGAGATCTGTTGCTCAGTCTTGGTTTACTATAGAAACTTCATTCAAAGTTTAAACAAATCATACTGAGTTTGGTTTTGCATGACTGAACTGGCATTTTGATATTTTTAATGTTTTTTTCACATAATCACAGTTTGTTTTATGGTTTTTGACAGTTCAATTTGGACTATGATGATGTCACACACTTTATATTTGAGCTGTTTAAAAGTTTTTCAAAACATAATTTTATTTTCATATTTTTTCCACTTCTGACACAGTTTATGTACATCAGAATGTAGGCATCTTTGTCTACTTTTATCCAGTATTTCTCGCACCTCCAGGAGTGAGTATTTTCTCTCAGATCCCCCATAAACTTGCATTGTACATTGGATCCATTATATCTTCTACATAAACACTGTAGGCACATAAAAATGATGCCCAGACACTTGTACCATTTAAAGTAGAGAAATTATTTCCATTTGACTTGCAGTTTTTGCACATTCGCTGTTTCTTGAGGCTTACTTTCTAGCCTGAATTTCTGTCTTCAGTCCTGTCATGTGTTATGAAAAATAAGATTCAACAATAGACTCTTTTCGATGTCCTTTTTATGGATAATCAAATTTTCTTGTAGAGCAGTAGTCTCCATCTATTTTTCCAAATCAGTTTACAAACTTTGCTGGATAACATTATTTTCCCATTAGTCCATGAGAAAGTTTAGTATGAAACTGGTGGTGATGATCAAAATGTTATGGATCGGTGATGTAGAGTATGTCTGTTCACAGTTTGACATTGGGCCATGCTGCCCTCCAAATGGTGCATCCTTCCAACAAAAGAGACTGCTGTGTCCTTGTCCTTTTGCTGATAAGCTTTGTAAAAACTCGTTTACATTTTTAGGTTAAACAGAATCTGCTGCTTGGATTTGACTCATCCCAGGGATCTTTTGCTCAGCATTTCTTTTGTAATAAATTGACAAAAAAAAAAAAAGCCAGCTGAGATTTCCGTGCCTCCTTTATCTTCTCTGCTGCAACATCAGGGATTAAAACACTGGTGTATAGTTTCCATGGTAATGAGCCACTGGCAGCAGCTTTAAGATTTATTTTGATCTTGGTTCTCTACCCTTCCTGTACAGTTCATACAATAACATAAAGGCATTTTGTCAGCTTAGATTATAAGAAAAAGTCTCAAATCACCACTGAGCTTTGGAATTTCAGGCAGTAGCTGCATGGCACTAGGCTTAGATCGATTTATTGGCAAACTGATATTCGTTAGCTAGTATTGGCCACTTTTAAACAACTGGCAATCAGCCATACCTGTCCAAATTAATCAATTACCAGTAGGAAAATAAAGCTGCAGCAGCAGCTGCTACAAACAGGTTACTGAAGCCCACAGTTACCTTAATGAAGAAAGGAAGCTCTTCTATATATTATTTTTTTTCAGTGTACAAATTCTAAAGGTTTTATAAGGGTTATGTTTATCATTTTTATTAGATGCATTTATTTAATCGGGCAAATCCCATTGAGATCACATCTCTTATGCAAGTGAGGCCTGGGCCTAAAGGCAGCCTAACATGCATGTTTTTAGACTGGAGAGTAGCCGGAGTACAGTAGTCCTTCGCTACTTCGCAGTTCGTTTTTTGTGGACTCGTTCTATCGCGGTTTTTCAAAATAAGAGTGGACATCACACACAATTGGTTGATTGATGGAAGAGTTGCACGATCAGCGTGGAATTTTATTTAAAATATAGATTTTTTTAAAATTATTTAGCACCTGCTGCACCTTTGTGCAGCCCACAGCTGCAGGGGAAACATCCTCCTGCTGCTGACTGGATCTCTGCTCTGCAGTGGAGAAGTGGGCGTGGCCGAGAGCGCTGGCAGGTGTCTGAGAGCAGCTGGAGGTAGGGAGCTGAGATCATGACATCCTGTGCTCTTTGAGAGCGCTTTGAGTTTAGAAACATTGTTTAGAACAGTGTTTTTCAAAGTGAGGGCTGCGGCCCACTGGGGGCTTCCAGGGGATGCTAGGGGGGCTCAGAAAGCTGGAAAGAAGAAGATTTAAAAAAAAAGCAAAACTATATATTTTTAATAAAATTTTAAAAATTAAATTACTGTAATACAATCAAATCTATTTTTCAATAATTATTTTAAAATATATTTTAAAATAATATATAGAAATATTTTTCACCATGCTCATCTTTCTGATTGGCTGCCAGTCAAATGTATCAAGCTGCTTTACTCTTCAAGCACAGCAAGGACGAGGAAATGGAGAAGTTTCTAAAAAGACTGAAGGAACTGCAGCCCTACCGTGGTGGAAACTGCTGCAAAAACAACAACAAAGAACTCGTGGACAGCTAAAATTTGAAGGTATGAGGAAGAGGAAGCATACATTAAATATGTCTTTACAGTTATACAGAAAAATGGCCATGATTGCCCAAAATGTGTCCTCTGTCTGGAGATCCTCACAAACAAGTTTTTAAAACCTTCAAAACTTCAGCGCCACCTGAATGGGACTATAATACAGTGTTTAAAACATGTTAGCTACTAACATTTTTATGCTCAGCAGATGTAATAATTAATTGAATATAGTGAATAAAAGTTAAAACATTCTAAAAAGTTGATGTTTCTTTACATATTTTGTAACATTGTTTATGGGTTTGCCATGGGGGTGTCAGCCAGAAGCTAATGTTTGGGGGGCCATGGCATGGAAAAGTTTGGAAACCCCTGGTTGCAAGAGTGTGGGAAGGGTTTAAAACTCCTATATTATATATATATATACAGATATACTAAAATAAACTACTTCTTACTACTTGTACTACTGTTCCTACTTCCCAGTTCTTTACTTATCGCGGGGCTTCAGGGTACAGATCCCCTGCGATATACAAGGAACTACTGTGCCCGGAGAAATCACTTCCAAACACGAGGAGAACAAAGACACCAGGTCTAAACTGGGGATTGAACCCAGACCCTTTTTGTTGTGAGGAAGCAGAGCTAAACACTAAGCTGCCGTGCTAACCACGTTTTTTTTTTTTTCAAACCAAGCAATAATTGTCAGAGAGATTTATTTATCATTCACATCTCGTGGTACATGTGGTGGAACGAAACTATGTCCGCAGGGCCCCAGTTACATCCAACAATAAAACTTAAAATAAATTGTTTCCTTTTTATTAATAGTAAACATTTGTAGTAGGTAAATAAAAAAAAAACAGTGCTGTATACTGACCATCAGCTGCCTTGATTTCTAAAAATTGGCATTGGCCATATCGGTCGACCTGTATTTGGCGCCCTTTAAAATTTCAGGAATCTTGTCGTTCATTGTGTTCTTTTTAAACTGTGACTGTTTGTAACGCTGGTGATGTACAGTCTAAGACAATGATGGTTTTAAGATACGCTAATAAAAGAAAGTTACTGTTTCAGTTCAGAATCTTTGTACCGGTCGTTTGCGTATATTTTGTGTAAGTCTAGTTATGATCCCCAAACTTGATCCTCAAGGGCCACGATCCTGCATGATTTACATGTTTCTCTGCTGCAACACACCTGATTTGGATCGATGGGTGATTACCAGGCTTCTTCTAAACACAAAGAGGTAATTCATTCCTTGAATCAGGTTCACTGGAGCAGGGAAACAAGTAAAACATGTGGGACTGTGGCACTTGAGGAACAGGATCGGAGGCCCCTGGTCTACTACAAACCGGATTCCAAAAAAGTTGGGACACTAAACAAATTGTGAATAAAAACTGAATGCAATGATGTGGAGATGGCAAATGTCAATATTTTATTTGTAATATAACATAGATGACGGATCAAAAGTTTAATCTGAGTAAATGTAACATTTTGAAAGAAAATTATGTTGATTCAAAATTTCACAGTGTCAACAAATCCCAAAAAATTTGGGACAAGTAGCAATAAGTGGCTGGAAAAAGGAAATTGAGCATATAACCAACAGCTGGAAGACCAATTAACACTAATTAGGTCAATTGACAACATGATTGGGTATAAAAAGAGCTTCTCAGAGTGTCAGTGTCTCTCAGAAGCCAAGATGGTAAGAGGATCACCAATTCCACCATTGTTGCACAGAAAGATAGTGCAGCAATACCAGAATGGTGTTACCCAGCGTAAAATAGCAAAGACTTTTAAGTTATCATCATCAACCGTGCATAACATCATCAAAAGAGTCAGAGAATCTGGAACAATCGCTGTGCGTAAGGGTCAAGGCCGTAAAACTCTACTGGATGCTCGTGATCTCCGGGCCCTTAAACGTCACTGCACCTCAAACAGGAATGCCACTGTCAAGGAAATAACAGAATGGGCTCAGGAATACTTCCAGAAAGCATTGTCAGTGAACACAATCCACCGTGCCATCCGCCGTTGCCAGCTGAAACTCTACAGTGCAAAGGGGAAGCCATTTCTAAGCAAGCTCCACAAGCTCAGACGTTTGCACTGGGCCAGGGGTCATTTAAAATGGAGTGTGGCAAAATGGAAGACTGTTCTGTGGTCAGATGAGTCACGATTTGAAGTTCTTTATGGAACACTGGGACGCCATGTCATCCGGACCAGAGAGAACAAGGATAGCCTAAATTGTTATCAACACTCGGTTCAGATGCCTGCATCACTGATGGTATGGGGTTGCATGAGCGCTTGTGGCATGGGCAGCTTGCATGTCTGGAAAGGCACCATTAATGCAGAGAACAATGTTCAGGTTCTAGAACAACATATGCTCCCATCTAGACGTCATCTCTTTCAGGGAAGACCCTGCATTTTTCAACACGATAATGCCAGACCACATTCTGCAGCAATCACAACATCATGGCTACGTAGGAGAAGGATCCGGGTACTGAAATGGCCAGCCTGCAGTCCAGATCTTTCATCTATAGAGAACATTTGGCGCATCATAAAGAGGAAGGTGCGACAAAGAAGGCCCAAGACGATTGAACAGTTAGAGGCCTGTATTAGACATGAATGGGAGAGCATTCCTATTTCTAAACTTGAGAAACTGGTCTCCTCTGTCCCCAGACGTCTGTTGAGTGTTGTAAGAAGAAGGGGGGATGCCACACAGTGGTAAAAATGGACTTGTCCCAACTTTTTTGGGATTTGTTGACGCCATGAAATTTGGAAACAACAGATTTTTCCCTTAAAATGATACATTCTCTCAGTTTAAACTTTTGATCTGTGATTTGTGTTCTATTCTGAATAAAATATTAGATGTTGGCACCTCCACATCATTGCATTCAGTTTTTATTCACAATTTGTTTAGTGTCCCAACTTATTTGGAATCCGGTTTGTACTACAGTGGTCCAATCCTGGTCCTCAACGGCAACTATCCTGCATGTTTTAGATGTTTCTCTTTTGATGCTCCTGATTTGAATGAACAAGTGATTCTCAGGCTTCTGCAAACTTGAAGACCTGCTGAGGAACAGGGAAACATCTATGTCATGCAGCATAGCAGCCTTTGAGAACCAGGATTGCTCATTACTGGTCTAGCATATTCAATAAGTGTTGTCACCAACTAATACAGTTCTTATTGAACGCCAGGACTCCGCTAGAGTTAATTTAGATATAAATGGGAGAGGGGAACATGTGTTCCTATTGCATTAATAACAGGGCGTGGAGAGCTGAAGGTTTAGCTGATAATCCCACTAATCCTACAGGCTAAAGTCTTAAATTGACTGTACCCCGTCTCAAAGTGCCCAACACTTGCGTGCCCGTACTCACACACACAGAATACCAGGCAAGCTGATGCTCCAATTAGTCCTCATCAGGCTTTCTTACATGGATGCAGCATGATTCTGGGCCAGGAGCGGCCCCTTAGAGAGCCACCTAGCCAAGAGAGGAGGAGGAGTTGGGAAAAAAGACACCGTGGCGTATTTATAGAAAAATGAGGCCTCACAATAGCCTTTTTTGGAGACAGATTTATTAAGGAGCCGAGGTGCATGGGTGCACGCGTCCCAGTTTTCTGATTAACAGTGTGCAAGCTGGCTCGCCTCAGGATGAATCAGGGATGAGACGCAGAACTAACTCTTTGACACACTCTGCACTCGCTTTTCAATGCAGACTCACTGTTTTTTCACGAGGACGCTGCTGTGGTTTTAGGGTGGAGGAATGGGGCAATATTTTCAGGCTCTTAAGTTCTCAGTTTGACTTTAGGCTTGTTGGATTTTTTTTTTTGTGTGTGGACAAAGTGGTTCACAGCCTGCTATTTGACAAACAAGATGAAGAAGTTTTTGCAAAACAAAAAAGGCAGATACTCCTTTCGGCAGCACAAACGAGGCCCATCTAAAGATTTCTGTAAGTTTTTTTATCGTCTGTGTGAATCTTGCTGCTTTGGACCACATCATCTGGGTTTGGTTATATTAATAATGATTTGTAAGTCTGTTGTGAGTTTGCTGCATTTGCATAAATATATGCTCTAAGATCTCGTTTGGCCTTATTCACCTGTTAGGACTCAGTGCAGCCTCATGGTGTTCTCGTTTCCCTGGCAGCTCTTTGGGTTATCTCTTAACCCCATTGAGATGTTTGGAAACAACATCTACAAGGGAAATCTTTAGACAACTTACTTGCAAAGCTCACTTTTTTTGTCTTTTCTTCCATCAAGTTCTCAATATGCCAACTTCCAACCAGAGCTGGCCGGAGGATTTTGGCTTCCAGCTGGGTGGGACTGGGCCCAGCTACATCTTGTCGGTGGAGGAAGGCAGCAGCGCCCATTTGGCGGGGCTGCAGGCAGGGGATCAGGTCCTGGAGATTGAGGGCCACAATGTGTCATCGCTGGCGCCACAAGCCGTCGTTGCCATCGCTCAGACTCAGAAGAACATCCCTCCCAGCATTGGAGTGGTGTCCCGCATACAGCAGGTCTAGCTCATTAATTATTGGAGCAAAAAACAACCAGTTTTACAGATGTCGAGCTAAAACTTTTTGTAGTAGCTGAGCATTTTGAATAACATAGAGCACTACTCATTGTGCAATATTCTTGCTTAAAACATTGCCATTGTTTGTTAGAGTGAACACTTTCTTGTCTGTTAGCAAAATATCTCTTGAACACTGGACAGAGTTAAATAAAATGTTCAAAAAGTAATCATTAGATGTACAGTAGTCCCTCATTTATCGCGGGGGATCTGTACCCTGAAGCCCTGCGATAAGTGAAAAACCACCAAGTAGGAATAGTAGTACAAGTAGTAAGTAGTAGTTTATTTTAGTATTTATTTAAGGCGTTTTAAACCCTTCTCATACTCTTGCAATATTCTAAACCAGGACTATTCAACAAAACTGCTCAGGGGGCCACAGTTTCTGAGAGCCAGCAGCTCGGGGGCCGGACATCCAGCGATTAGTCATTATGTACAGTAAATAAACTAAGTTTCACAATGATCTGTTACCTTTTTAATTTGTTTATTTTATTGCATTGAATCATAAATGCAATAAACAGAACCCAAAACCCAAACTCAGAACCCTGCCCCCCACCCAAAAAAAAATGTAAAAATATATATATATATATATATATATATAATTATTTTTTTAATGAAGTGGGCCAGATTGAAGTCACCCACAGGCCAGAAATGGCCCGCGGGCCACCAGTTGAATAGCCTTGTTCTAAACTATGTTTCTAAAGGCTCTAAAATAGCACAGCATGTCATGATCTCAGCTCTCTGCCTCTGGCTGCTCTCTGCCACCTGCCAGCACTCTTGGCCACGCCCACTTCTCCGCTGCTAAGCGGAGATCATGACACACTGCAGAAGGGAGCTTCTCCTGCAGCTGTGGGCTGCACACAGGTGCTAAATAATTTTAAATTATTTATTTTAAATTAAAAATTCCATGTCGATCGTGCAGCTCATCCATCAATCAGACAATTTGTGTCATATCCAATCTTACTTGAAAAACCGCAATAGAGTGAGTCTGCGAAAAACGAACAATGAAGTAGCGAGTGACTTCTGTACATCTAAAACTTATTCACTTTTGGAATCACCCCAGTCCAAGATGGCTGCCACAGCTAATTGACCTTGGTCAAACTAAAAATGGTTATAATTTAGTCAATTTTACAGATTTTGAAGTAACATTTGGCATGACGATAGCTGAGAGTGGTCCTCAACACACACTTCAAGCACCAAAACATCACATGAGGTGGAGCACTATGTCATTTACGAGATTTGACCAAAACATATTTTCAGCATTAAATGATCTTTGTTTAACACTCTGGCATGAAAGGCAGCGGGCGATAGGCATTCCTTTAATCTACCACCTATGTGCTGCATTTGTTAGGGTTTTCAAACACTGAGGGACATTTGTGGATTTGTCTTCCTTCTTCTACAGATGGACATCATACCAGGTCCAGATGGTCGTTTTGGCTTCACTATTGTGGGAGACTGCCCCCTCCTGGTGGAAGACTGCTCCCCGTGCTCCCCAGCAGGACGTGCAGGTCTGAGGGCCGGGGACTACGTCATGGAGGTGAACGGCATCCCCGTCCGGCAGCATGAGATGGCCGCGTCACTGATCAAGAGCTCCCAGGGGAGGACACTCCGTCTGGGGGTGCTGGGTCTTGGTCAAAGGCAGAAGCGAAGCGTCAGCGTGGAGTACAGTCAGATGGGGGGCGAGGGGGCGGGGCTTGATCGTAAGCACAAGGCTCTGGAGTTCAACAGGAAGGTACTTTTATGGACATATCAATCCACTTGTATTAAAACACTTTTAGACGTGTTTGTGCTAAATAAATAGCTAATAATTAGAAAAAGATTTAGCTCTTTGAATTGGTTGTTATAGTTGGTCACATTTATAGTTTCTCAACTCTCATTTACCATTTTTTTTTAAATCAATTCATGACTTCTGTTTTTGACTGTTTTAACAAAAATGGCAAGCGCTTGCAAGCATTTAAAATTTATGAGGATTTTTAGAGACTCGAGACGTTTCCTGACCCACTGTGGCATTTCTGCATCACCTCGTTTTATACTTTAACATAACTTACATTAAAACATCAGATCTGAGCAGTTCCTACAAGTAAGTCAGAGTCTAACTAAATTAATGTTATTGTAGGTCATTTAGTTTTTCATGGAACACGCCTCTTCTACTATTTAGTTTCTGTTGAATTCAGACCAAAGTTTCTTTCCACCACTCCCTTCCTCAGGGGTCGCCACTGACATGATTCTGCTTTAATGTAGTTGAGCCCATGTGCAAGCAGACAACAGGAGACTTCCAGGTTAAAAAAAAAAAAGTACTGTAATTTAATTTATTAATAAAACAAAACAAAAGCTGACAGGGCAGCAAAAAACTCACTTTTAGGAATTAGACGAGGAGAGGAACAGAACATGAGAGCTTAGACAGGACAATGCATGGATAAAGGAGGAACGCAGACTGGCTTTATAAGGAGGCTGATAAGACAAAATGACGAACACCTGGGGTGATTAGGATTGGAGACAGGTGCGACGGGAGCTGAACAACAAAGAGGGGAATACACAAAGATTATCGAAAAGACAGAAACGGCAGAACAAAAACCCAGAATCCCACAGCTAGTGATCTCGCATGAAGGATTTGACAATTGTTTTACACCGGATGCCCTTCATGCCCCTTAAGATCATGTTTTTAGTTTTGACCCCTTGTTTATCTGAGTGACCAACAACAAATCAGAAGAGACACCAGTCAACTGAGTCTGTGGCAAAAGCATTTCTCTTCAAAATATTGTTAAAATCTCGTCTCGTCTGAGATAAGTGTCTTGATGCACACCTATTATATATAAACCCTTATGTTGAACACTGTTTCAGTGACCTTTAATATTGAGTTACAATTAAAACCCATCCAAATGCTCTTATAAGGCATCAAACTGTAGCATCAGTGACATCTAACAAATGAACATTCCTGTTTTTGTGCAGAATTTAAGACATACTTTGTATTTTAGGCCACAGGCTCTGCTCGGACATGTTTATTGCCCTCAGATCTCTCTCCGAGGCTCTGACATCATTGTCTCCATCAGGTCGACCAGATTTTAGGCGAGGAGCCAGACGTGAAGGAGAAACTCTTCACCGTTTTGAAGCAGTACGCAGCGGAGAAGAGAGTGGAGTGGCTGGCTGCCGTGCTGCCTGAGATACTCACCACTGATGAGCATCGACAGCTCATTTCCAGCATCAGGTATGAGTCAGAGGTGTTCACCCACGGTACAGCCTGACACGGTGGGGGATAACTGTGTGGGCACAGAATCCAGAGGGGATTAAAGAGGACTTCGGCTGAGTGTTATTGTTGAAAATCCAGTTATTTAATGTAGACAGTAGATGTTTTTGTCTAACAGGTGGATCCTCGTCACGTTCTAATTTTTTCCTGCTCTGCTCTTGGCTGTCTTATTTTCCCTGACAGGCTGTCTTCTACACATCAATGTGAGTCAGAACTGTCAACGAGTTTTCATTCAGTCAGCTCGTCAAAGTGAAACCAATCCAAAACCCAAAAACCTGTGCCTGAATGCATCACTTTCAAACCTGACTCTAAAGAAATAATAAAAAAAGGGCTGTAAGCTCAATCATCCAGGTAGATAACAAAAAAGGTTAAATTGTGTCATCTGGACCAGTTTCTTTAATTGAGAAACATTTCGTTTTACATCCAGAGGACTTCTTCAGTCTGCAGCCTGCCAACCAGATCTGTCCCATAGGTAGCCTTCACTGCTGTGTTTCAAGCCAATCTCCTGTAAGAATCTCATAAGCAGGCTTTTAACACATGCAATCAGGGCCCACCCATCCAAAATGATCAATCATCATGTACAACAATCAAATGTTTTAGGCCAGATGATCAACTTGCTATTCACAGAAATAGTTTGAGGACAATCGAGGCAGCCAGTCTCTCTCTTTCTGCTGAAGATACTGGATGATAAAAGGCTCAACTCCGGTGCTCTTCACTGACCCCTCCCTTTCTCTTTTGTCTCTTTTCTCTTTAAAACACATTTTACCCATCCAAAATCGTGTTTTTGGATCGTTAAAAGCAGCTAAGCTAAGAAGCTAAGTTACCAGCTAAGCTAACAGGCCGACCTCGGGGAAAGAACCTCCGTCTTGTCGAAGTGTCAAAATTCACGGTTGAAACCCGTGCCTTCGTGTAAAAAGTAGGTTTTTTTCTGCAAAAAGAAGCTGAGAACTTGTTTACTGAGTTTTTGATTAAAAGCTTTGTGTGAAAAATGCTATGCTAAAGAGCTCAAACCACACCGAGTGTCCGCCATTTTTAGAACTGAAAAAAAGGAAAGAGAGACAGCCCATGTCACGTCAAGGGGCCTCCCTCCCATTTTTCCTTAAAGAGACACGCTGCTCGCTCCCTCACTATCCATCTTTCAGTTCAAACAATCTTATACTGCCATCCGGTGGTCAAAAAAGGTATTACACACAAAACAAATTAACCAATATTTCTTCTTAAATTTGACAATAATTACTAAACAATTATTGTCAAATGTCAAACAATATTATCGTTTATCGCAATAACTTCTGAGACAATTAATCGCCCAGCAAAATTTGTTATTGTGACAGGCCTAATATATTTATGTATTGTCTGTCTAAATCAGGTCTCTTGTAAATGAGTCTTCACGGCTCAACGAGACTAACCTGGATAAATAAAGGTTGAATAAACAAAAAAAGGATAAAATGGTTCAGAAAAAAGAGCAATCATCCAGGTAGATAACAAAAAAGTTTAAATCTTGTCATCTGGATCAGTTTCTTTGTTCTTTTTTCTGAACCATTTTGGCCTTGGTTATCCTCAGACTGTTTCTGTGAGTAGCAAGTTGGCCATCTGGCCTAAATCATTTGATTGTTGTACATGATGATTGCTTGTTTTGGATGGGTGTGCTCTGTTTGCACGTGTTAAAAACTTACTTCAGATATTCCAACAGGAGGTTGGCTGGAAACACAGCAATGAAGCTACTTATGGGACAGATGAGGTTGTCAGGACAAAGACCTCCAGATGGGACACAAAATGTTTCTCACTTAATGGAACTGGTCCAGATGACACAATTTAACCTTTCTTGTTGTTAAGAAGCAAAACAATCGTCCGTGCAGTTTGTCAAATTTCACAGCTTTCACGGTTTCTAAAGGCGAAAAGCGGGTGATAATGTTTTTGCTAGTGTGTGCTTGTGTGTGTGTGTGTTTGCTAAATATCTCATGAACCACTGAACAAGTTTCATTGAAATGTCCAAATTGTAACCATCAGTGGCTGCCACAGCTAATCAACCTGAGTAAACACAACAATGACCATAACTGAGTCAATATGACAGACGTGGAGCTAAAATTTGGTGTGATAGTAGCTGAAAGTCATTCACAACAAGTACTTGAGCATAACGACTAACATTATTTTCAAGGTTCGACCAAAATGTCTACAACTCCGTCATTTCTCACCGTAAGATGATCTTACAGTGAAACACTTTGATGAAAGGTGCTGGACGATGTGCATTCCTTCAAGGAGTTCTTGGCTTCTGTCTCTGAATAGTAACATGCATCCATATTACTGTGTGAATATTTATGAAGCGTTCACACTACTGGGATCCATTTTTCTTCCATACGTTTTTTGGCATCTTTCTTGTTCCACAATTTTTGTGCTCTTTCAACAAATCATAAATCAAAACGTTCAGCTCTTTCAGGACAATCCTGCTGTGACTTTTGGGATTGGTGCAACTTTAGCTTTTTGAAATATTTAGCCATTTCTGCCACTTTTTGTCATAAAAAATGAATTTTAAACTTTTTTCCAGCTACTTTCAGCTAATTTCAGCCGTTTTTCAGCTAATATGTGCTCCTGTCATTTCTGCTAACTACAACATTTTTGCGCTTCTTCTGACTTCTTTCTGCTAATTTCAGCTTGTTATCATCCTTTCAACTGATTTCTGCTCATTTCAGTTTTTCTGCTATTTCAGCTACAGTTTAGCAGTTTTAATGCTGTCAACATTTTCAGCTAATTTCACAGTTTTTGCACATATGTCAACTTTCTTCAGATTTATTCATCAAATAATGCTTCTTTCTGCCTTATTTTTTTAGCTACCTTTCATCTATCTTTTGCTTATTTCAGATAATTTCCCATTTTTGTGTTCATTTCAGCTTCTTTCAGCCTAATTGGGCACAATTGTGCTCTCTTCACTTCCTTCTAGTAACTTAAGCTTTTTTCTGCCTTTTTAGCTACTATTTAGCAGTTTTTTTCCTTCTAATTTCTGCTTTTTTCAGATAATGTCCACTTTTTGTGCTCATTTCTGATTTTTTTCAGCAGAATTGGGCAAACGTGTTGTTTCTGCTTTCTTCTGCTACTTTAAGCTTGTTTTAAATTTTCAGCTACCTTTTTTAGCATTTTTTAGCTAATTTCAGCTGTTTTCAGATAAATTCAAGTTTTTCATTGTAATTTCTGCTACTTTCAGCCTAATTAACTTAATTAACGTTTGTCTGCTAGTTTAAACTTCTTTCTGCTTTTTTCAGCTACTTTTCAACTATTGTTTGCTAATTTCAGCTGTTTTTCAGCAAGTTCTTCTGCAATAAGCATTCACACTGCATTTCTAAGGAAATGCATTTCATCTAGTTTTTATTCTGAAAGCTGATGTCATCTCAGTGGGTTGAATTAAATATGGTAGTTGTCATGGCACTCAGTCCCTGTAAAGAACTAAATAAATACCTGGAGCTTCGTCGTGTGGGGTTTAATTGTAGTCCTCCCACGAGACACAATGATGTCACGTAACAAAACTCATCCTGTAGCCACCCGCTCTGTGGTCGTCCGGCTGCCAGGATCACCAGGTTTGGTGCTTATTTTCTGGCTCCCTGGACGATTTGTCCACAGATTGCAGCTCTTTTACAAAAGGAGCCAACAAAACCTTTAATTCTCTCACCACCCTGGCTTCTTCCTCTACTACTACTACTACTAGCCCACTTTCAGCTCCTTTCATGTTTATTAATATCCTGAAAGAAGCGTTCCCATCATTGTGAGATGAGATACTTTTATGGCTTTATTAATAACTTGACTGGTGTGTTTGAAACATGAGGAATGTTAACTCCTCCGTCCCCCACACCTCACACAACTTTCTTCTGTCCATCATCCCTCAGGGAGTGTGTGTTTTTGTGTTTTGTGCTGAAGGATTTTTTAAACTATTGTAGTGATTCTGCTCAGAGCTGCTTCCTGTTCTCTCTTCACGTTACTCGAGTTAGAGGAGCATCATAACTCCTTCTCAGAGCCTGCTGTTCTGATTGCTGCTGTTCCTCGTTATAAAATATAGAAAGATAAGTCAATTTGAAATCGAAGGAGAACGACTAAAACGATGAATTGTCTCGGGTGAGTAGATTTCTGTCATCCAGACCGTTTATGCTGAGTATTCTGTTTGGTGTGTTGTGATGCACAGAAACTTCTTGTTGTCATCAAAAACCTGCTTTTGTGCTTTGAGGAAACATGTTTTTTTCTGCTTTTCAGTGTAATTTATTACCTTTTGCTGACAAGTATTCCCCTAAACTGTGACTATAATATACTGTGTTAAAGGTCTGCAGGTAAATGTTGTAGATTTGTAGGTTTTACGTCAATATCCAGATAAATATGACTCTATTAAATGTCACCCACTGCCTAAGTGTGAAAGGTGGGCTAGATGTATTTATTTTTGTTATTTTTTTTACCTGCGTCTGTTATCGTTAGCAAAATATCTCATGAACCACTGAATGAAGTTTAATGAAACTCTCAGAAAGTAATAATTAGATGTGCAACAATCTTATGGACTCAATCCAAAATGGTCACCACAACTAATCAAACTTAGCAAACTCCAAGACATATATACTGTAACTCAGGGAGATTTACAGATATTGGGCTAAAATTTGATATGGTAGTAGGTGAGCATCGTCCTCAACACATACTTCAAGTGCAATATATTTCCTGACAGTTTTGCTCCAAACCGTGGCATTAACTGTTGGAGTCCACCATGTCCGTCTGTTGGCAAACTGTCTCCCGAAACATTGGATGAACTGTAATGAAACTCTCAGGAAGTAACAATTGAATATACTTCTACAACTGATTACTTTTTAGAGTCAACTCCATTCAAGATGGCCGCCACAGCTAATTGACATAAGAAAATGGAAAAATGGTTATAAGTCAGCCAGTTTTACAGACACTGAGCTAAAGTTTGTTATGGTAGTAGCAGACATGGATTTACAGCACACTTTAAGCACTAATAGATCACACAACATTTTGAGCTGAAAGTTATTTTCAAGATTTTCAAGGTGTCAAGCCCCACATCAAAACAACCATCAGCATCAGCGAGGACCTTCATCAGTACGCATACAGAGAGAATCGATCAACAGAAGACGCCATCTCCTTTGTGGTCCACACTGCTCTCACCAACCTGGAAGAGAAGGACTACTACGTCCGTCTGCTCTTTGTGGACTTCACATCTGCCTTCAACACCATGATCCCCCAAACCCTGATGGACAAACTATTCACATTAGGACTAAGCCCCTCCATTTGCAACTGGGTACTAGACTTTTTAACAAACAGACCACAGTTAGTGAGGATCCACAACTTCTCCTCCTCCACCACAACCCTCAGCACTGGCTCCCCTCAGGGCTGTGTGCTGAGCCCCCTTCTGTTTACTCTGCTCACGTATGATTGTGCAGCTACCCATCCAGGCTGTCACATTGTGAAGTCTGCAGATGATACAGCGGTGGTGGGATGCATCACAAATAATGATGAGTCCAGCTACAGGCAGGAGGTGGAACACCTGGAGAGCTGGTGCAAGAAGAACAACCTTCACATCAGTGAAGAATACGAAGGAGATAGCCGTGGACTTCAGATAGAATAAACATAACTACCTACCCCCCACCCCGACGAACATAGGAGGAGCTGTAGTGGAATTGGTCTCCAGCTACAAGTACTTGGGTGCGCACCAGAATGACAACCTCAGCTGGGGCAACAACACCACCAGCCTGATGAAGAAAGCTCATCAGAGACTCTACTTCCTAATGCAGGTGAGACGAGCTGGTCTGAGAAGCTCAGTTCTCACCTCCTTCTACAGGTGTGCAGTGGAGAGCATCCTGTGCTCGAGCATCAACGTGTGGCATGGAGGCTGCACAGCTGCAGAAAGAAAAGCTCTGCAGAGAGTGGTGAAGGCTGCACAGAAGTCTGTTGGAGTCAGACTCCTCACCATCACAGACATCTACACCTCCAGATGCAGGAAGAGGACCACCTGCATCACGAAGGACCCCACTCACCCAGCACACACACTTTTTGCCCCACTCCCCTCAGGAAGAAGGTTGAGGAGCATTAAGTGTAGAACCACTAGACTGAGGAACAGCTTCTACCCTGAAGCTGTTAGACTCATGAATCTCTAACCAGAATAATCACTGTGAAGAATCACATCATGTTGCTGCTGATCTGTTTCATGTTGTGCTGATCTGTTTCATGTTGCTGCTGATCTGTTTCATGTTGCTGCTGATCTGTTTCATGTTGCTGTGTTCATGCGTGCTCATCTGCTCACACAGACTGACGTTCGTGCTGCTGTTGGACATAATGTTTTTGTACTACTAGTGCTTAGTGTATTTCTAGTTAACATTTTTCTTAGTTCATATCTTTGATCTTATTACTGTTTTTCTTTTACAATTTATACTTTTGTTGGATGTAACTGGGACCCTGTGTACACAATGTCATTCCACCACATGTACTACATGTGGTGGAATGACAAATAAAGATACTTTGACTTTGAAGATTTGACCATAAAAGCTCCAACTTTGTCATTTTCAGCTTAAGACGATCTTAGTTAAAAACATCGTCATGAACGGCAGCGGGCGATCTGCATTCCTTCTAGGAAGGCTAAGCTTTATGTTTTATCACTGGTTTGCTCACCACTGGTTGTTGCAGCTGCCTTGTGCACTTCATGTTTGCAGGATTGCACAGACGCAAACACAAAGTGTTCAGCACAAGTGTTGGCGTGAAGGCGAATGAGGAAGCATTTAAATTCAGGTTCAGACTGGATTTATTGTTTTTTTAAAGAATGCAGGATGTTGTAGCAGTCAGGCATCTATTTTTTCTTACATAAACCTATAAAAAGAAATGTCAAATCCTTTTAGCTGAAAAAGCATTTTGAGAATGAATCTGGAGGAAGGGCGAGCAGAGCGGCTGTCTCTGGGTCCACAGACGACCAGGAGAGTCTCTCTTTAAGAACGCTGAAGGAGTTCTCCAGCAGGTGATCTGTTAAAGAACTGTTTGATATCATTCTGTCTGATGTGCTTGAGGCTGAACTCCTGAACAGAAACCTAAAACATCTGCTTGCTGCTGGTCTTTTACACCATCCTGTTTGATGCTTCAGTCTGTCAGGTCCACAGCCACTTTCAAATCAGCTGGATGCTAAATGTGAAACGTTAAATCTTTCTGCCGCTACCTGCTGTCATCGCCACTGAGTCCAGCCTCACAAATGTCAACGTGTGCTTATTGATGTTAAAGTACTTGGTTTATTTTAAAACCTTGTCATCCATTTTTGGCGTCAACTCTGCCTGTCTGTTAGCAAAATATCTTGTCACTGGAAATATTTTCATGAAACTCTCATGAATTAAGCGATGCATGTAAATCTTCACTTGATTAACTTTTGGAGTCAAACCCGATTCAAGATGGCTGCTACAGCCAACTAATATCAGAAAACACAAAATTGACTTTAACGCCATCAGCTGTGCAGAAATTGAGTTAATATTTGGTGTGGTAGTAGCTGAGAGTCCTTCACAAAGCATATTTGAAGAGCCAACACAAGATCAAAACAGCTGTGTCTTGGACGTTTTTAAGAGGACTGAGTCATAAACATCTGGTTATTCCTTCATTCACTTTGTGGTTCTCTAAACAAATTTGCATCCGCAGCCGTCTTCTCACCATCGCGTCCATCGTTATTTCTTTTCTGAATGTGTCATCAAACCTTTCCTGCCTCCGAGCTCCATCAGGACCGTGTGGTTTTCTGCTTCTTTTCTCCTCCTTCAGACAATTATGCATCTGTTCTTTTCCAAATGAGGTCAAATCAGAGCTCTCGATAACATTTCCAAGAGTTAAGTCGGACAACTTTTGTTTCACGAGGAGGTGGCTGCGTCAACAGATGGCGGAGCGTTCGTTAGCGGGCGAACATCTGCATTAATTAAAGGGTAGTGCTGCTGACTGCGGCCTTTTACACTGAGAGGGAGAGAGGCAGTCTGGGAGTGAGACGGGGGCATGTTAGGATTCTGGGAGGAATAAATGCCAAACAGCAGGGTGGCACAGATAGCACACAGAGTGGGACTGTGTGGGCTGCGATGCTTACAGCACCGGAGAACAGTTATTTATACCCCAGGAGTCTGCTTGTTGTAGTCAGTAGTCTGAGCTCACACAAACTGTGGCCTAAATCTTTAACTGAGCGCGTTTGTTCCAAAAACAGACACAACCATCCATGTTTTCTTTTAAAGTAATGACACCCGAAGCAAATCTTAAATAAATGAAAATCAAACAAATGCTCGCTTCCTAACTGAAGGTCTAACACCTGGAAAGGATGTGTGTCGCCCGCCAACTCTCATTGCGGTGGTTTAAACTAAGAGTCTCATGCTTAGAAAAAAAACAAGTTATCAACATTTTATTCAACCCTATAAATAAACATGTATGATACTGGGAAGCATCATACTCTGATTATGCTTTGAGAATTAATTTCAACTATTGCCACACCAAATTTTAGCTCGATATATGTAAAACGGGCTAAATTGCAGCTGTTTTTGTGTTTTCTAAGGTCAGTTGACTGTGGCAGCCATCTTGAATTGGGTTGGCCTCAAAATTTAATCAGTTAAAGATTTACATCCAGTGGTTACTTTCTGAAAGCTTCATTAAAATCTCTCCAGTTGTTCATGAGATATTTTGCTAACAGACCGATTTGACTCCAAATCCAGGTGATGCAACTGAAATCTTCAATCAAAATAAATCAGAATCTTTATTTTTGTTGTTGCACATTGTGGTCAGTGCTTCCAAACTGAAATTAATCCAAATGACTCTTTAAATGTAAAAAATATCAACTTCGCTCTGACGGGATCTCTTTTCTGTTGTTTAATCAGAGAACTGTCCGTGGTCCTGAATGGAGAGCATTCTGTGTTTCTGCCAGCAGGGGGCGCTTGTCTTATAAAACACTACAAACCCTCTTTAGCCTCACCAACAGTGTTCAGTTAATAACCAACGAAGCCTCAGTGCCTCTGCAGTCATGCCTGAGATGTTGGCCAAGCTGTTAGTGATCGTCTCAGGTGGATCTGTCAAACTGGATCACTTGGATCTTGGATCACTGATTACAGCGAGCATGACCGCTCAGATATTTTGTCTTTCATTTTCACCAAGCAGATGGTTCTAATATTTCTAAAGACATGAGACAGACAGGCTAAACTCTCCTCTCGGACAATGAACGTACATAACGTTGACATTATGTGATGAATAATGCACATGCTTGTAGTCATGGCAACGTGTTAAATTTCGAAGTGTGTGATCCGCCGCCTTTCATGCCAGAGTCTCGTGCTAAACTCACTTGAAGTTGAGAGATGACGAAGGTATAGATCTTTTGGTCAACCCCTAAAAATACTCCCAAGAGATGTTTTGAGATCTCGATGCTCAAAGTGAAGTGTGTGCTGTGAATGATCACGAGCAGGGGTCTGCAACCTGCGGCTCTGGAGCCACATGCGGCTCTTTGGTCCTTTCGCAGCGGCTCTTTCAAGCTTTGACCAAAACTAACATAAAACTGAATTTTATGTTTAAAAAAATGACAAGTTTCCCCGTTATTTCCTGTGCACATATGTGGATACTAGTATTACACAGAGTAAATTATACTTGAACTTTCTGCTTTATTTCTTCAAAGTAAGAAAAGATAATACTCAATACGACAATTAATAAAGTTTTATCTTATCTTGTCAATTACTCCACAATTAAAAAAATCGCATAGCACAGTTCATTGTTTGAGTTTTAAAATAAGTGGCAAAATAATATATATGTATATTATATATGTATTATTATTATTATTATTATTTTTTACAATAATCCAGTCTTCTGTGATAGACTTGAAACTTGGATATGGGCACCAGTGACCCCCTGCAACATGAAAAGGAAGAAACAAATAAAGACATGGATGGATGGATGGATGGATGGATGGATGGATGGATGGATGGATGATGGATGGTGGATGGATGGATGGAATCCAGTCTTTTCTTTTGTCTCAAAATGTAAAAAAATCAATAAATGTTAACAATCACTGGATGTTTTTAGTTTTATAATTTCACACCTACTGGGCAGAAAAGCCCCCTCTAACAAACTTAAAGTGGCCCATGGGCCACCAGTTGAAAATGACACTTGTAGCAGGTTTTGTGGTTCTGGACACGTTTAATTTAATGAACGAAGGGGCAGAAATGGCTCTTTTGATCGTAAAGGTTGCAGACCCCTGATCATGGTTGGATTATTTAGATACTCTTACTGTAAAAATACCTGTTATGAGCTGAACAGTAAAATATTCGGCTCGTTATTAAACAAACCTGCAGGTAAAAGGTTTAGTCGAAGGCCTAATTGCAGCTTTTTGTCTACTGAATAGTAAATATTAATTAATGCAGTTTTTCTTAAATAATGCAGATCCTTCTTGTCTAAAGAGAAGAGTTCATCTTATTTATGTAAATCATCTTTAACAGAGTACTCAAACAACAGATATACGAGAGGCTGATGCTGCGAGCTGCTTCAGCCTCTTTATAAATGCGTCCTAATTGTCTTGTTGAGCAGTCAGAATCATTGAGGCAGATTCATTAGCTTCTTGTGGAGCCGTACGGTTGTTCCTCCTGCCTCTCTGGTTTTCAGTGATGATGGGGTTTGTTATTAATTGCTCACCTGGTGTTGTTTTTCCTCAAATCCCGCTCTTTTCTGAATCCTTACGTCTGAATCATCTGATTAGCAGCAGATGAGGCGTTCAGGACGGAGCAGACTGGTGTAGGTGGGAATCAGACGATTTGTTTGTTCTGCCTCGGCTGAAGCCTAACGTGACTCAATAAAGCAAATTAAAGCATTAACCTCGAACACATCTGATTTATTATTAGTTTGTTTTTACAGATGTCATTCAAATACATTTTCTACAATCCATGTAAACAGATTTAGGCTGACAGGATGTCTACCGTTTAAAGTTATTATGATCATTTAGGTGATACGTTTATTTAATTACGTCTTAACGTTTAATTTTAAAAAAATCTTACATGAGTGATTTGTAAGATGGCACTTTGTTTCTCCTAAGTGGAAGACGTTTACCAATTCAAACCTTCACTTCATTGTTTATTTTTATTATTTTGGGGATTATTATCATTGTAGACTAGTGGCCATCTTAGTATGGCAAGCCATTGTAACATAAAATCAAACCAGCCTGGACTGAAAATCAAAAACAAGATTTTATTAAGAAAAACTAACCTCTACTCCGGACACCTTTTTTAAAAAGAAAAGTTTCTCTGCTGCTTTTACGCCTCTCTTCAACACAGAGAAAAATGAAAAATTCTCAAAGTGAAGATCTTCAATAACTTCATTTTTAAAGATCTTTTCAGAAACAATAGCATCCTGTTCTGTGCCCCCCACCATCCCTTCCTGCCCCAAACCACAACAATGGAGCCTTTATGTTTATTTTACACGTTTCATTTTTGCTTCATCCTGTGGCCTTTGAGCTTTGATTGTGCACTGGAATATAGAGATGCACAATATTATCAGCATAGTATCAGTATCAGCTGATATTAGCATTTAAATTAAATATCAGACATTCCATCAAAATAACTCACCAATATAAATGGTGCTTTATATATATATATATATATATATTTTTTTTTTTTTTTTTTTTTTTTTTGTCACGAAGCAAGGTTTTAGGATTCAAACTCAGCCAGACAACAAGAATGGTAAAACAAAGAAAACAGTTTTATTGATTGATTTGCAGCTGCTGGGGAGACTTGGGATCCAATTGCAGTAACAGGTCTTCACAGGCAGGTGGGGAGAGAGCCACCTGTCAGAGTTTAAAGAGATGAACTGGTGGGAAGGCAGCTGCAGAGGGAGGCCTTTAATGCTGTGAACAGCAGGGCAATGCAGGTTTGTGGTCCAAAGGGCAAAGCAGGGGTCTAACATGGGGAGTCAGTGATGCAAGAGTAATCCAAAAAGTGTGATCCATGAGTCGTGGTCATAGACAGAAGAGGAGGTTGTTCCGTGGTTAGAGAGGCAGAGCAGAACTAGATGAGGAGCAGGCAAAAATGGGAAATCCAGAAGGCAAGGCATGAGGTCAAAAATCCAATAACAAGACTTGAGGTTCAGGCCTGAATCAAGAAAACTATGATGGCTGGAAAATCAGGGACCAAGAGTGGTATAATAATCTGGCAGCAGACAAGTGAATGTGGAGCTCTTAAATAAGGCCAAAAACAGGTGCAGTGAATCAGGCTGATGAGCTGAAAGTGCAGATGGGGGCGTGGCTTAATGACAGAAGAAAACACAACATGAAGAGGCCGGGAAAACAGCATATGACAAAGAGGAGCAGAAACATGACATGAGGGGCTGTGAGTGAGGTAGGGGACAGAGGAAGTGATAAAGGCATAGAGGGGCAGAGACTTGAGCAGATGGGGCAAGCAGAGGTCACTGATCATGACAAAAATGCTAACATGTAGTGCATGTTATTTAGCATTTTTTGTCTTTTTGAACTTCCCGTGCTCTGTTACACAATTTTTGTAGCAACTAAGCATAAATAAGAGGGCTATGTTCTGACAAAGGAGAGAAGCTGACAATATTTTTTGCACTTTTGATTTTATTTGCACATTGCAGAATTTATAGAGATTTGAGTCGATTGTTAAGATTGTATAACCACATATTGGTTTCTTTTTTAAGTTCATTTTTAATTTTAGAAACTGCATTAATGCACTACTACTCATTTTATTTATACAGGTTAATCCCATTGAGCCTCAGGGACTCATTTACAAGAGAGACCTGAAAAAGTGTGTGAAAAAGTAGCGGCTTATAGTCTGGAAATTACGGTAAATACAGAGGTGTCCACCTCCTGGAGCCACACTCGTATTGATTTCTTTGGTTACAATCTGCCCATCTGGTTTAGTCCTGATGATGAACTGGTTATGAAGGAACTAAAGGCTGAGTTTCAGCAGGACGCTGGGCTCGCCGACACAAAGGTGAGCTGTGGACGGAAGTGTGGGAGAGAAACAAGAATGAGTTGCTATAGATGGAGAGAGATGGAGACGGCAGAGGAGGAATCCCATGCTCGCTCACTCCCACACCTTTCTTTTTTTTTTTTTTCTGTGTTCTGGTACACTGCAGCAGTCTGACTCCAGCAGGCTGAGAGAGATGCCACGCTTTCCTCACCGCTTTTCTCCTTAGAGCTCCTCTGCCTTTCAATTCAGCTGGATTTCTTTTCTCGTTGGGGATGAATCAAGACTGTCCACCTGCCAGTCTCAACAAAACTTTTTTTTTCTGAGCTATAAGACACGAGGGGAGGATAAGAAGCCTGTTGAGTTTCATCTCTTTAAACATCTGTTCATAGCTTGAAACAGAGTTTGATGGTTGACCAAATGGATTGAGATCCAGATTCACCTCTTTTTTAAATTTATTTTCTTCTTCTTTTTTGCCAAGGCGACTCCTGTGGGCTTATTTATTTATTTATTTATTGAATTAATCTCCATCACATGCCACTATGTTTGCCAGAATCTTCATCCCCAAGAAGCACCGGCAGCGCTTCGACGACGCCGTCTCCCAGAACGTGATCAACAGGCTCTGCCGCAGCAAGAGCATCAGCGAGCCGCAGGGCAGGATCCGGCGCAGTCGGAGCGAGGACCACTCCGACCGCCGCCACGGGTCCAAACGGGCCAGCTCTGTGCCAAGAGATGGAGGGGAACCAGGAGGGAGAGGGGAAGCAGAAAAGGACAGAGGGGCAAGGAAGTCTGTGTCTGGAATACCCACGCATCCCCCCCTCGGACCCAATCAGAGGTGAGACTACCTCTTTGTTTCCTGTGTGTGTCCATGTGACTGTTAGCAAAATATCTCATAAACCAATTAGCAGATTTTACTTAAAAAAATCAGAATATAATTATGGAATGGACTTCTACAACTGGTAAGCATTTAGGGTATACTCCATTTAAGATGGCCACCTCAGACAGTCGACTTTAAAAAACACAAAAATGGCAACAATGCAGTAAATTTGACAAATATTTAGTTTAGTGTGGTAGTAGCTGAGAGTCATTTACAACACATACTCTCTACTCATTCCACTCGTTGAGCAACATATTTGCCTAAAACTTCAGCATTAACTGCTGGTGTCAAACTTGTTTGTCTGTTAGCAAAATATCTCATGAACCACTGGACAGATTTCAATAAAGCTTTCAGGAAACGTTACTTTGATGCGCTTCTATAATTGATTAACTTCTGGAGGTAACCATGGTTACCTGTCACAGCTTATCAATATTAGTTAACACAAAAATGTCTAAAACGCTGTTAGCTTTTTATATATAGAGCTAAAGTTTCATGTAGGAGCAGCTGCGAGTTGAATATTTAATGAGACTGTGCATGATGTCATTTTTAAGGTTTGGTATTGAAGTGGCGGGCGATATGCATTCCTTCAAGGAATGCTGGACTTTTATTCTACAGGCAAAGTGTTTAAAAATGAATGAAAACAACATATATCTTCTTTCTCTCTTGTCTTTTTAAAGCTTGACTCTGTCAGTGTGATTTCTCTATAAATTAAGACTCAAAATACACAGATTTGTTTAAAAAAACATACATTTAATTTCTCTAAAAGTAAAAGTATATAATGTTCATCCTTACTGATCGTTCACCT
>NC_056514.1:18266124-18331631 GCF_014905685.2 Nematolebias whitei | reverse complement strand
ATATATATATATATAAAGGCATTTTAAACCTTTCCCACACTCTTGCAATATTCTAAAGAATGTTTCTAAACGCTCTAAAAAAGCACAGCATGTCATGATCTCAGCTCTCTGCCTCCTCTGCTCTTTGCCACCTGCAAGTTCTCTTGGCCACGCCCACTTCTCTGCATGCTTATCAGCTGCAGGAGGAGGTTTTTTTCTGCAGCTCTGGGCTGCACAAATGTGCAGCAGGTGCTAAATAATTCAAAATAATTTATTTTCAATAAAAATTTCATGCCGATCGCACGGCTCATCCATCAATCAGCCATTTGTGTGTCATGTCCAATCTTACTTTGAAAAACCGTGATAGAGCAAGTTTGCGATAAACGAACCGTGAATTAGTGAGGGACTACTGTATACTGATAGTTTCTTCAGAAATTTACCAGTTTGAGCTGTTCGTGTATTTTAAGTGAAAAGCAACTTTAGATTGAGCAGGATGTGATACTAACTGTGTGTGCGGGGCGGGGTTCGCAGCGGTGTTGGACCCTGACGGCGCTCCGGAGCTTCACAGGCGAAGCAGCTCGGTGCGTGTGACGGGGTCGTCGTACCGCAGCATCATCCGAGAGAGGAGCTCCGACGACTGCATCATTGGGACTCATTTGGGAATGGGTATGCCACTGAAACAACTTTATATCACGTCAAATCACAAGAAGAGTCCTCTATAGAATACAAAAAAAAAAAACAATCACAAGTCCATCTGAGTGAGTACATGAATAAAATAGTGCTAATCAATCACTTTTATCACTTATATATAGCTTAAAGAAGGGCTTCAGGTTGTTTTTAAGTTGTACAGCTTATAATGATGAAAATATCCTCCCCGTGACTTCTAAGTATTGCATCATGTTGAGGGAAATAGACAGGCAGTGGGTGAGAAACATTTATTTTACTGACTGAGCAGAGCATCTAACCTCCACCTTCTGCAGCTGAGCTGCTCTGAGATCTGTAATAAAGCTGTATTTACTGGTCAGCTCCCAGGTGAGGACATGTTTGATAGTATAAAAACAGATAAAAAAGTTAATTCTCTGTCTGCATCATGCATACAGCTTCACACATGAACTCCATATACAGTACTCCAGAGCTGCCTCTGCTTTTCATGAACTCTCAGTCTGTAAGCATGAGGCCGTTTCAAGCTTCAGGTACGACGTTCATGGTTCACCCAGGTTTCATTGCTAAATCCTATTCAAGGAACCAAGCTTTTTGCTCTTTTTTTTCTTGTTGCTCCTCCATGCTGTTTCTGCTTCATCATCTCTCCTCCTGAATTCGAGGAGGTGAATGGATGGAGGAGGCTTATGTCCATTTGTCTTTCTTCGTGCTGTGTTGTGCTTTTTAGGAATTCATATCGATGAATCTGGGAGCCCGGAGGAGAGGCAGTCAGGAGATGGCACCTCCTTCCCCGAGTCCCCTGACCTCAGTCATGTAGGTATCACCGCAGCTCCTCACGTTATTTGAAGGTCTGCTCAGCAGTTGTCATCAAACCTGACTTTGAAGCTTTCAAAAGCAGCACACCTTCAAAGAGAATGCATTTGCTGTAAATCATGTGCTAACCCGCTGGTCATGCCTTCGCCCGTAGATGACAGGTGTATACACGGAGCTGGAGAACTTGTACGCAGGGAAGAGTGTGTCCCCGCTGCAGGGTGGCTCCCCCGCAGAGCCTGAGGTGGCGGGGCAGACTGAGGCCTATGGCCGCTCTCTCTCCCCACTCACACTGCCCCCCCTCACAGGTACTCTGCGGCCGACACACACACACACACATATTTGACATCACATGCTTTCATCAGTGGTTTGAAGCCACTGGTCATCAAGGTCCAACGTTTGTGTCGTGTATTTTTTTAACTGGGGATAAAAAAGTGACAAAGAGCAAAAATTGGACCTTGATGTCCGGTGACTGATGCCGTGTTCACATTGTTGACATGATGGACATAAAACCAACAGAGCCTCCTTAGAATAAACTGTAACTGTTTGTTGTGAACATGGCACAAGGACTGCTGACTTTTGAATGTGTTTGAGCTAAAAACCCATTCAGTCCCTGCACTCTGTGCATCCCTGCATTTGTTCTCTTTGTTGCCAAGGTTACCTCACAGAAAATCCGATCCCTACGAGGACATTAGAGAAAATAAATATGATCTTTTTATAGTACAATCAGAAATGCTACGCCGTTACGAAGCTACGACGTCCCGTTTTTCTAGGTAACCGTAAATCCGGCCTGTCCCTGTCCTGGAAGGAGCCTCTCCCCACCCCCGTGTACGAGATCCACCACCAGAGCAGCGTGGAATCCAACCCGTACGTCAGCCTGGAGAGCCCCCCCGCCTCCCCTCAGCCCTTGGACAGTAATCCCAATACTCTGACGCGCCGAAAGAAGCTCTTCACCTTTTCCCGCCCGCCTCGCAGCCGCGACACAGACAAGTTCCTGGATGCCCTGAGTGAGCAGCTGGGCCACCGGGTCACTCTGGTGGATGACTTCACAGCTGGGGAGAATGACTATGAGGAGGTATGCAAGAAACATAGAGCTCAAACTTTGCTTTGATACAGGATATCGTGACTTTGGGTTTTAATTATTCTTTGCATCAATATACACTCACATCAGCAAAACTATTGCACTGTGCTGGTTGTTTGCAATTAGAGCAGCTCTGATGTTTGCTACAAACACTTGTGTCACATGAACAGATATATCAAGGTGGTTGTCATGGTTTCAGAAGAGGAGGTGTCCGTGTAAGTAAAAGCTCGATATGCAGTTATACAGTGGAGTCTAATAATATCTGCCTGCTTCTGGATGGAAATGTAATTAGTAAGTAATCCTATGGCTTTTTTAATTTTTTTTACAAAGTATTTGGAATTAATTTTTTTTGTCAAAAATCTGATGAGCTTAAAATTCCACAAGTTACTAGAATCTTCCATTCTTTGTGCTTCATGACCAGATGGGAGTATGGCAGATATTAAAATGCATGTTTTAAATTAATGCCAGTCATCCAGCTTTTGTTTCATGGCTTTGATGTCCCTGAAGTAATGAAGAAAGTGAGTCAATGCGTACGTTTAAATGAGTTTATACTTCATATCCCATTTGCTGATCTTGCAGTCAAAATTTTACATTTACAATTTTCTGATTGAACGATATCTGACTGCTCTTTTTTGCAGAATATGTAGAGTTCATTTAAATGGGTTGGTTTCCTGGCATGGTCCAGCCATCAGGGAGCACAAGCCAGTGTATCTTTTGTGCCGGACCCAAGCCCGGGTAAACGATGAAGATTGTGTCAGGAAGGGCATCCGACGTAAAACACTTTTGCCAAAACTATCATACGAGTTCATCAAAGCAACACCACACCAGATTGGTCGAGGCCCGGGTTAACAACGACCCCCACCGGTGTTGTTGACGAACTGGGTCTTGGCGGAAATTGTGCTACTGTTAGTTGAAGACCACGGGGAGGGAAATGTGTCAGGAGACAGGGGGAGAAGAGGAAAGTCAAGAATGTAGGACTGAGGGTTGCAACTCTAAATGTGGGGACAATGACAGGCAAAGGAAGTGAGCTGCCTGGCATGATGCAGAGAAGGAACGTAGATGTTTTATGTGTCCAAGAGACCCAGTGGAAGGGCAGAAAGGCTTTAAGCACTGGAGCAGGGTTCAAACTGTTTTACCGTGGTGTGGATAGAAAGAGAAATGGAGTAGGGGTGGTCCTGAATGAGGAGTTGGCAAATGATGTAGTAGAGGTGAAAAGAGTGTCAGATAGGGTGATGTGCCTGAAGATAGAAGTAAAAGGTTTGATGCTAAACATCATCAGTGGTTATGCTCCACAGGTTGGATGTGATGTGGAGGAGAAAGATACATTTTTAAAGGATCTGGATGAAGTGATAGAGAGTATTCTCAGGGAGGAGAGAGTGGTGATCGGAGCAGATCTGAATGGACATGTTGGTGAAAGAAACAGAGGGGATGAGGAAGTGATGGGTAGGTTTGGTGTCAAGGAAAGAAACCAGGAAGGACAGATGGTGGTGGATTTTGCCAAGAGAATGGAAATGGCTGTAGTCAATACATATTTCCAAAAGAAGGAGGAACAGAGTGACCTATAAGAGAGGAGGAAGGAGTACGCAGGTCGACTACATTCTGTGTATAAGAGGAAACCTGAGGGAGATTGGGGACTGTAAAGTTGTGGCAGGGGAGGGTGTGGCCAGACAGCATTGGATGGTTGTGTGTAGAATGACTGTTGTTGTGAAGAAGAGAAAAAGAGTAAAATCAAAGAAGAAGACCAAATGGTGGAAGATGAAGAAGGAAGAATGTTGTGAGAAGTTCAAAGAGGAGCTGTTAAAGGCTCTGAGAGGTAAGAAAGAGCTTCCAAATGACTGGACTACTACAGCAACAGTTATTAGAGAGACAGGTAGGAAGATACTTGGTGTGTCATCTGGACAGAGAATGGGTGGTCTCTCTTGTAAATGAGTCCTTGTGACTCATTGAGACTAACCTGTATAAATAAAGGTTGAATGAATGATAAGAAAACCTGGTGGTGGAATAGTGAAGTGCAGGAAGCTATTCAAAGAAAGAGGTTAGCCAAGAAGAAATATGACAGTGAGAGGACTGAAGAGAGGAGACAGGAATTTAAGGAGACGTAATGTAGAGCAAAGAGGGAGGTAGCAAAGGCAAAGCAGAAGGTGTATGATGAGTTGTATGGGAGGCTGGACACTAAAGAGGGTGAGAAGTAATTGCACTGAATGGCAAGATAAAGGGATCAGGCTGGCACCCATTTTAAAGAACTGATTGATGTACAGAGTTGTAGCAACTACAGGGGAATTAAGATGTTGAGCCACATGATGAAGATCTGGGAGAGAGTTGTGGAAGCTAGACTTAGACGAGAGGTGACTGTGAGCAGCAGTATGGTTTCATGCCAAGAAGGAGCACCACAGATGCCATCTTTGCTTTGAGAATGTTGATGAAGAAGTACAGAGAAGGTCAGAAAGAATGCCATTGTGTCTTTGTGGATTTAGAAAAAGCATGACAGGGTGCCAAGAGAGGACGTGTGGTATTGCATGAGGAAAACTGGAGTGGCAGAGAAGAATATTAGACTGGTACAGGACATGTATGAGGACAGCAGGACAATGGTGAGATGTGCTGTAGGAGTGACAGATAGCTTCAAGGTGGAGGTGGGAGTGCATCAAGGATCGGCTCTGAGCCCCTTCTTGTTTGCTTTGGTGATGGACCAACTAACAGATGAGGTCAGCCAAGAATCCCCATGGATGATGATGTTTGCAGATGACATTGTGATCTGTGGTGAGAACAGGGAACAGGTGGAGGAGAACTTGGAGACATGGATATGCACTTGAAAGAAGAGGAATGAAAGTCAGCCGTAGTAAGACAGAGTGCATGTGTGTAAATGAGAGGGAGGAGGTGGAACAGTGAGGCTACAAGGAGCAGAGGTCACAAAGGTGCAGGACTTCAAGTACTTGGGGTCCAGGAAAATGGGGAATGTGATAAAGAGGTGAAAAAGAGAGTCCAGGCAGGATGGAATGGATGGAGAAAATTTTCAGGAGTGATTTGTGACAAAAGAGTGTCAGCAAAGGTCAAAGGAAAAGTTTACAAACAGTGGTGAGCTATATTGTATGGTCTGGAGACAGTGGCACTGACAAAAGGACAGGAGAAAGAACTGGAAGTGACAAAAATTAAGATGTTGAGGTTCTCCTTAGGAATGACAAGGATGAAGATTAGGAATGAGATCATCAGAGGTACAGCACAGGTTGAACAACTGGGAGATAAAGTTAGAGAGACCAGGCTGAGATGGTTTGGACATATCAAGAGGAGGGACTGTGGGTATATTGGCAGAAGGATGTTAGAAATGCAGCTGCCAGGAAAAAGACAAAGAGGAGATATATGGATGCAGTTAGAGAGGACATGGAGGTAGTTGGAGTGAGGACAGAGGATGCAGAGGACAGAGTGAGATGGAGGAGAATGACTTGACATGACCCTGAAGAGGGAAAAGCTGAAAGAAGAAGAAGAAAGTTACCTGGTCATGACATTTGCTAGAATATTATTTGAAATAGTTACTCAGGAGTCCAGGTTTTAAGTTTTGACACAAAATGCATTAAAATTGCCTGCGAGGAGAGAGAGAGATTTCACTTACATCCCAAATAAATAGCGTCCCAAAAACCAACACATGTTGTCCTTACAATTACATGGGCAAAACTGCTACAATCAGCACAAAGACACAAACATTTATGGATTCCAAAGCACCAAAGGAGACTTTCCTACCCCCCTCTGCAGCCACCATCCCCACATTTCATGTTGTTGGCAGTTATAGTTTTGGTTTGTCTGGCTGTAATATTAGTTGAAATGCCAGGAAAGTAACAGGCATGATAATGTGACTTAATGTTGTTTTTCTTGCTCACTCCTGTAGATTTATAAATTTGAACATAGTAGAAAAACACTCCAACAAAAGGAAAAAGGATAAACTTTTTTTTTTCATCAATGCTTAAGCAGAGTCCACAAATTGTGTTTTATTTGGGTTGAGGTCAGAGCTTTGAGACAGCCCTTCCAAAAGCTTAATACTTAGCCTGCAGTCAGAAACCAGTTCTGATGGGTTTTGGATCATTATCCAGTTGAAACACCCTATGGTGGCCAAGTTTCAACCATCTAACTGTTGATTTGCTGTATAGGCTTCTTTATTATTCCATCAACTTAGTGCAATGTACCAGCATGATGCCACCACCACCATGTTTGATAGTTGGTCGTGTTCTTAGTCCTAAACATTAACACTCCCCACCCTGCAATTATCACTCCACCCGGAAATAAAACGATCCAAAGAAATGATGAAAACCTCCAAATTCCTGCCCAGGACTTGTATGTAAACTTCTGACTGCAACTGTAGCAGGCAGCAGAGAACGTTTGTTTCCAGCAGTACAAGCAACAGGAGAGCTTAAATGTGCTTAAAGATGGAGGACGGCTGCAGGTCAAAGGTCGTCAGTGTTGGGATGTTGGGGTCTAACAGAAACTCTCCTCTCTCCAGATGAGCTTCCCAGAGGAGCAGGACACGGGCTTCATGCCCCGGCAGCTCAGCAGCGGCAGCAGTGAGGATCACAGCAGCGACGAGGCCTCCTCTCCCACCTACTCCTCCGGTTCTGAACAGATCCCACCTCCTCCGGACCAGAGCCCCCCGCCTCCCCCGCCACTACAGTCTCTGATTCCCCCGCCGGTCCAGTTCACTGACCCTCTCCCGCCTGTGCGCTTCTCTCCGGAGCACGTCCCCCGCAGCCGGATGCCCTTCCAGCCACACCACCCCATCATCCCCCCTCCGCCACCCCCTCCGAGGACCCTCCTGTCCACTCGCTCTCCTCTTCACAAAGTGCTCCCCACCAGAGCCGGCACGGAGATGTCCAGCCAGCGCTTCAAGGCCACCACTGCCTGGCTCTCGCGCAACCACGGCCCCCTGGGCTCCTCCACCCCACGGTCCTCCCAGTCGTCCCGCACCCCCTACCTCCCCCGCCAGCTCAGCCAGCCCCAGCCAACCCTCCAGCCAGCTCCCCAGCCCTCCCCTCAGCCGCTCAGGCCGAGCCAGCTCGTCCTTCAGAGGCACCACCAGCTCCACCACCAGCACAGCTACCAGGGCCCGTTGCCGCCGTCCCTGGAGGACCCCATCCCGACTCAGCATCAGAGCCTGGGGCCCGTGGGCTCCTCACTGCTCTCAAAGCCTCCGGCCTCAACCTGCACCCTCCCTGGCCACAACAAAAGCTTTGAAACCCCCCCACAGGAGCATCAGTCACAGCAGGTAACAATTCTCATCACCTGCAACCAAAGGTGTCTGTTAGCAAAATATCTCTTGAACCACTGAAACACTATGATAAAGAGCTAAACTTTGATGTTGCAATAGCCAAAGGTCGATACCAAAAGATACTCCAAGCGCTAACAGATCGCACAAGATATCAGAGTTATAGTTGTCTGTTAGCAAAATATCTCATGAACTACTTTAACTTTCAGAGTTGATCAAGAACTGTAGGAGAGTTTCTGCGAGGCTTTCTGCTGCAGCATCACCACAAACAGCTCCTAGCAACAGAGGTGTCACATGAACACAACCAGAGCTGCATTGTGCCGCAGTGCGTGCACTGAAATGAAAAACCAATCAGCTCTGATCAGATCGAGACCGTTCTGCTCCGCTAGCGCAACTGGAAACTATCTGAACACCCAATTTGGGTTTTTTAATAAATCATTTCGCTCCAAACTCTGAACTGTTGTACCATTAAAAAAAAACATGATTTCTTACGTCTTTGCTCTCCAAGGCTCTGCCACCTCCACCTCCACCCCCGCCTCCACCCTGTGACCCACCTCCACTGCCCAAGCCGGGCCAGCACGCCGCAGACGCCAACCACATGAGCGTGAAGAGGCTGCGCTGGGAGCAGGTGGAGAACTCTGAGGGAACGATCTGGGGTCAGGTGAGCGCCGACCTCCTGTTCTCCGCGGTGTTCCTCTGCAGGACGGTGTATTTAGATAAACACTCAACTGGGTCAGAGGAACGAACTGTCAGCAGGTTTTCTCACTCCCACGTCTCTTTGTCCAGCGTTCGTAAAAAAAGCTCTGATGAGACAAACATGAAATGAACAGTCAGATTGAATCTGCTCATTTATTAAAATGTTTACTTTTAATGTTTACAAGTCCATCAGACGTGGATCCAGCCTGATAATGTGACACAACCTGACTCTACCATCCAGAGAGTTATAAAAAAAACGTTTCCATTTCTGGTTTTAGCTCGGAGAGGACTCTGAGTACGACAAGCTCAGTGACATGGTGAAGTACTTGGACCTGGACCTGCACTTTGGGACTCAGCGCAGATCCAGTAAGCTGTTTGCTAACTTTAAGGAGCCGTTGTCATGTTTCACCATGTCTTGTAGTTTCTCATGTCTGCTTGTTGACTTCACCTGTTTGTTTGTACCTTCACAGTTGTGATGTTGTCCATGTTGGAGCTGCTTCATTTTCCTGCACCACAAACTCACTCTCCATAAGGCACCACTATCTCCTCGTTATCTAAACTTTCAGATTCAGTAGATTGAGTCTCTAACGGCTGATCAGTCCATCGCTTCATATTCTAGTCACTTCAGTTTAGATCCCTCCGGTGCCTGGAGAACAAGTCCTCACACACCTTTTCTTAAAATATTCAGTTTCTCCTCCAGAGCCAGCCTTCCAGCCGGAGAACTTTAAAAAGAAAGACGTGGTGGAGATTCTGTCCCATAAGAAAGCCTACAATGCTTGTAAGTAACACATGACGTCACTAAAACCGTCCTGAAGACCAGGGCTACGTGTTCCCTTTGTTCTGAGGCTGCAACAGTTTATGGCAGTCGTCAACACCAGAATGGTTTCTGCAATTTATCCCATCAGTTTTTATTTGTTTGTGTGTGTGTTTGCTTTTGGGGATGAAATAATGTCCTGGCACTAACATCTGATTGCATTCAGAAGGCATCAAATACAGGTGTGAATGCAAAATGAAATGGTCTAGACCAGGTGTCTGCAACCTGCGGCTCTGGGGCCACATGTGGCTCTTTGGTTCCTCTGCAGCGGCTCTTTCAGGCTTTGACCGAAACTAAAATAAAACTGAATTTTATTGAAATTATTGCCAACAATGAAAACGGCTAGTTTTAGCAGATTTCCTGTAATTTTCAAATATGTGAAGAATATTAAAAATACACGGCGTAAAACGTGTGGACTGCATCGTGCTAGTAGTTTGTTAACCACTTTTAAGTTAACGTCCAGTCTCTTTATCTCAAAACCACCAGAATGTTCTGGAATATCTTTAAGACAAGTTGCTGAGAAGGAATATTTGATGACTCGAAGAATAAAACACACAAAAAAACAAAGTCTTATTTTTCTTTGAAAATGTAACTGGATATTCAACAAACTGGCCTCATTTTATACTGTCTTTAATTTATGCTTTAAGCAGGAAACTTAATTCTTCAACATTTAAGAGAAATCACATAAACCTGCAGAGTTCAGTGTTTTATTTTTTTATAAAATTCTTAAAAATTATATATTTTATCTTTCTTTGCATGAACCTGGTCTTTTCTTTTGGATTAAAATGCAAAAATATAAATAAATGTTAATAATAGTTAAGACATTTTTCATTTTATAATATCACCCCCACTGGATGGAACAGTCATCTCCATCAAAGCTGTAATGGTCCACGGGCCACCAGTTGACAGTGCACAGCTGTAGCAGGTTTTCCAGACTCATCGTAATTAGTAAAGTGACAGAAATGGCTCTTTTTATCACAAAGGTTGCAGACCCCTGGTCTAGACCACCTCTAAGGGTGGCCTAGACCCTTTGTCCAATACTTTTGGTTTCCTGAGTGTAATCCGTCCTGAGACCTACTGCAGGACCACGTACTGAGCAGATGTGACGCCACAGAAGCGTCAGAGTTGTTACTTTAGATGTCTCAGGGTCAGAAGAAAGTTTGCTCATCAGCTGGCGCATTAGAGATTGTCATCCTTGGGATTATTCTCAAGATGCAGCCTGTTTCCATTTGTTTTTCTGCTAAGTTCAGAGTGTTGATCAGAATCCCTCTCGTTGTAAATTCCAGATGTTCTGTGGCGAGTTTCTCTTTAGTCTAACGTCTGCTCAAGTTGGTTTTGGACCCACTGCGGTCACAGCTACCTGATGATCATGTTATGGTGCACGTTTGCTGCTGTTGCTCACTCGCAGAAAAGCCCATCAAAAGTTTTAAATTTGTAGATTATTGTGTATTTTAACAACCATTTACTGGAACAAAGTGGAGCATTAATAACATTTTCACCTGAATATGTCCTTTCCTGTGAATGATGAATGGCTCTGAAGATGTTCTGCTAACACAGTTAATGAAAGACTAAATCAAGTTTGTAATCCCAGTTTTATTTACATGCACTGCTTTTATTGAAAGAGTTCAAATAACATCAGCGGACGCCACAGGAATGTTCAGAAGTGTAAATACGAGCCAAAAATAATTTGTTGGCAGAGCGGGAACACGGCGTTCTTCTTTAAGTTTAAAAATTGAGCTAAAACCCTCCTCTTCCTCGTCCACTCACTCGTCCTCCTCTTCCTCGTCCTCCCTGCAGCCATCCTCATCGCCCACCTGAAGCTCTCCCCGGCCGAGCTGCGGCAGGTCCTGATGACCCTGAGCACCGACAGGCTGGAGCCGGCGCACATCAAGCAGCTGCTGCTCTACGCCCCTGACGAGGAGGAGGTGAAACAGTACCAGCACTTCGATCAGGACCCCACCAAACTGAGCGAGCCCGACCAGTTCATCTTCCAGGTATTCAGAACGAGAGGAGGAAGAAAAACATTTAAACTGACCAACGTTGTAAAAACGGTTTCTTGTGTTTCAGATGCTGACGGTGCCCGAGTATAAGACCCGCCTGCGGAGCCTCCTCTTTAAGACGACGCTGCAGGAGAGGACGGAGGAGATGAAGGTGGCGTTCGATTATATCTACAAGGCGTCGGTGGAGCTGAGGAGCGGCAAGAAGCTGGCCAAGATCCTGGAGGTGAGCCGTGACTGCAGAACGTGAAGCCGCCTGTTTGGGTTGTATGTGTTGATAATGAGAGGTCTCTTTTGACCAACAGTTTGTTCTTGCGATGGGTAACTATCTGAACAACGGGCAGCCGAAGAGCCACAGGACCACCAGCTTTAAGATCAACTTCCTCACCGAGGTACAGCTTGTACAGACTGAGTTTTATCCACGTTTTAGTTTTAGTTTGAAATTCTGTCTTTCCCGACATCTCCCAGCTGAGCACAACAAAAACAGTGGATGGAAAATCCACCTTTCTCCACATCCTGGCGAAGTCGTTGTGCCAACATTTCCCCGAGCTGCTGAACTTCCCCAGAGAGCTTCTGACGGTGCCGCTTGCTGCTAAAGGTAGGATTTACTAAAATGCCTTTAACCTTTTCATCTACCTTTATAATCATAAAGATGAAAGTTGGTAACGCGCCCGTGTTTCCATGGTAACGTGTACAGTGAACCAGAGGGCCATCACGACCGAGCTGAGTGACCTGCACACCACCGTCCAGGACATCAGGACGGCCTGTCAGAAGATCCTCGCCACTCCTGAGGACCACTTTGCCTCCGTCATGAGCGTACGTCAAAAACGTGCACACGCAAAAAATAAATATAAAAAAGAGCTCTTCGTTGTAGGTTCAAGATTTCTTACTGCGAGAAACTAAAAGAACAGTTTCCAGTTTTGGTTTACCGCTCAGTACGTATGTGTCTGTTGTTAGTTTGGACCCAGATGCAGGCAGGACTCGAGGACTCAGGAATAAATGGAATATATTTATTGAAACAACACAAAGCGACAGCAGACATGGCAGCAGAACTAACATGATGAGGTGACGCAGAGGGAGAACAGGACATGACGTCTACGGACAATGAAGGCAGGACAAGACTGACTAAATGGGAACACCCATGATTGACAATGAGGGACACCTGGAGCGATTAGTGTGGGAGACAGGTGTGTAGAGCCAGAAAGACACACCAATCCTCCCACTATGGAGGTACGGCTAGGTCTTGTTAGTTTAGCATTAAAACTGGACCATGTTAGACTGTCTTTGCACAAATGCGCGTGTATATGTGTGTACTATCTGCTTTCGAGTTATAGCCCCCTCTGGTGGAAACTCCACGAGCCACCACTGCTCTTGATGTTATGTTTGTTGCACCGACGCGGTCATGGAAGCTAATGCTAACTCAACGGTGGGTTTAATGTTTTCTTTTTTCTGTATGTTTTTGTTTTGTGTGCATCGAGTTCAATACTACATAAACCATGCTACAATAAACTCACTTTTGAGTTAGCGTTAGCTTCCATGACCGCCTCAGTGATGCTGCTTTCCTTCAAAATCAGCACAAGTGTAACGTCACATGACTAAGAAAGCGGATGTGGGTGTTGGATTCTGACATCCTTTGCTAATGTCTGTGACCTGAAGTAACCCTGCGCCTTTTTTACATTGAATTTTTAGAAGCTGACAGTGAAATTGAGCCGGTTGACTCTCAGGACACTATTGAGCTTGAATTTTTTATGCGCCAAATTTTTTAACACTGAAAAGTTAAACAGAAAAACAGATTGAAAATGTGATCACTTTAAAATAATAATGTGAATTTTAGCTTGAAGTGAAAACAACAAATCATATTTCAAACATATAGAAATAATGACAATTATTTTTTATGGTTAAAAATGTATTCTGAATATATTTTAATACTGAAAAATTAAATACAAACATACATTAAAACTTCAGTGGCGTTTTTAATTCAAATCTTAACGACACATATTTACTTCCATATTCAGGCTTAAGATTGCATCATGACAATTATTGCTTCTATTTTTAGAACTTGCCTAAGCCCCACCCTGAAGCCTCTGTGAAGACGCAGAGACTTTATCGTGTCTCCTTCTAGAGGCTGATCATCTGCTTCTCCCACAGAGTTTCCTGGAGAACAGCCACCCTGCCATCCAGTCTCTGGAGTCTCTGCAGACCCGAGCGATGGAGGAGTTCTCCAAGGTGGCCTCCTACTTCGGAGAGGACAGCAAATCCACCAGCACGGACGCCTTCTTTGGCATCTTCTCAGAGTTCATGTGCAAGTTTGAGGTGAGCTATATTTGACTCGTTGCAGACTGCGAAAACTTTTTTTTTTTTCATGCATTCAGCAAACGTGTGACAGATTCAGCTCTGCATAACGATGAGGTGAACTCGGGGCTGTCGCACAAACTGCCTGCAGCTGTAAAATGATTGGGCTGTAAAGTGCTGCTCGGTGTGGAAATAAAAAAAGTACACCACGATAAAATGAATTTAATAAACTGGATAAAAACTTTGACTTGTTTTTAATTTTTCAGAGAGCTCTCAGTGAGACGCAGACTCCAGAAAACCCCCGGAGCCCCAGACTGTCTTCGCCTCTGGCCTGGTAGAAGTGAGAAACCCGTGCGGCTGTCGGGCCAGATGACAGAACCGAAGTGCCAAGTTCACACTCAGACACACTCGAACCGACAGGAACAGAGACACGATGGGACCAACGCTTCAAGCTAACGAACGAGCGGCTGAAAGAGCGGGGACATCCAGCACAAATGTTAACAGAAACACTTTTAGTTGTTTATTTCCAACACCGCGTCCTGAAGTCTTTCTGAGTCGTACCTGACAGGTTTCGGTTGAAATACCGTTTGGCCTGCGCACTTCCTGCTTCGCCCATTCAAACCTGGGTTAAATAACCAGAACCTGGCTGGCTCGGTATCAGCGGTGCAGCCAGATTCATTTGGACCTATAAGAAAAAGGAGCTGTGTTTAACCCAGAGGGATCTTGTTTTGCATTGTTCCCTGTAATTGATGTGCCGTTGTTCGAACATATAACAAGCCGAGTTAAATGGGTCACATCAGAGTTCCTGAGCAGAGCCGTGCGTTGTCCAGATTATAAATGGAACTGTTTTATTGCAAATAATTACCGATGTGAAGGGACAACGTCCAAGGTGTTTGCAGTCGCCTTCATTGCCTGCAGCGTTAGCTAGTGGCTAAAATCAGTTCTAACATTAGCGCAGACTCTTTGAACTGATCCGTCTTGTGTGTTCAGAACTTTCCATCCATTCATGTTAAGGATTAATTTGCACCGTTCTTTTCCCACGTTGGAATGATGATATAACGCACAGCTTCACTGATGTTTAAACCCAGGAATTAGCTGCACAAGAATTTATTCTTGATTTTCTCTCATATACACGAGGGGACAAACGTTTCCATTAAAATGTGGTTAAACGCTGCTTGGATCACCCTTTTTTTTTTTTTTTTTTTTGGTATCCAACAAAAACACTGATGTGTTTCTGTTTGAAGCTCTTCTTGGCAGAACTGGTGACGTTTGTTTAAACTGGTTGGTGTTCTGGCTCAGACTGGCTCTAAATCTTAGTCGGAAAACTGTTAATAGTGTTGAGTTTGGGCCTTTGAGAAGTCTAATCCAGAAGCTTAATGTTAATCTGATCCAGCTCTGGTGGGTTTTGGATCGTTGTTGGAACTCACAGCTGTCCGAGTTAAAAACTGTTTCTATTGATTTGAGAAAGAATCTGGAGGTAGACCCCCCTGTGCAAGGCACCAGCACCACAGCATGATGCTACCACTACCATGCTTGACAGCTGTTTCTGATGAACTCGTTTAAACTTCTTGTTGTGGTCAACAAACCCAGTCGTCTCATCTGACCACAACACTTTTGTTCTTAAGGCCTGTTCCTTGAGCTTGAAGGCGTCACTTTTGGAGAAGGAGCTTCTGTCTCTCTCGATCCATGTTCACGTGACATGTGCTTCGATGTGAACGGCAACGCTGGTGTTCCAGCGACCTCCAGCTCCTGCAGGTCTTGTTGGTTTCTGGTTGTTCCAGACAATTCGCTCTCCTTCACAGATTGGTTTTCTGTGAGTTCCTTAGACTATCCCATCGTTCTGAGTATTGGTCAATCAAATCTTAAATTTTTTTTGGGGCCAGCAGAGAGAAACTTCCAGCTGCAGTCAATCATGATCCCTAACAGTCCTCCAGCACCACTTACTAAAGGAGTTTGGTGAACATGTGGATCTATTTACGCCTTAAATCCACAATAAATTCTAACTTTAAACCATTGAAGCTGTATGTTGTATAATCGTTCCATCAAGGGAAATAACTATTCAGTTCAGTGTAAACGGACCCAAGTTGGTAAAACAGTCCATTTTGCTCTTAGTTTTTTTTAATAAATGTATTATTCAACACATTAGTTGTGCAAGAAGCCTTCTAAGTTTATTTTAGTTACTCTATTTTTATGTTGGTTAAAGGGAGATTAAATGAATTAAAGCTGCTCGTCTGGATGTCTACGTTTTGTACATTACTGTGTAAAGTTTATATTTTTATAAGATCAGATGTCAGAACTATAAAGATAAATGTAGAAGGATTACAGATATCGAAAACTGCAAGTTTAGTTTTTAATGGTGCATTCACTGCCTCGTAGTGGAAATCATAAACTGGAGTTTTAGCCTTTAATTAAAAAACAAAAAAAAAGACAACCTTCTGCTTTTAGCGGACGAAGGACAGAAACAGGTTTTATGTTTGATTCGAGCGGACACGCTGTGTGTTCGTGTGAACAAAGTGAACGGTTCAAGTTTAGATTGTTTCTAATTTGAGACGAAACTGAGCGAACGAGCTAGTAGAAGCAGCTTTGGAGGTGAAAATAAAAGAACAAGTCAAGACATTTCAACTCGAACACGAGCAGCTTCGATGGGTTGATCGATTTTTGCTCAGCTGGCTAAAAAAATTAACGATTTAAATGTGATGCATGAGTCTGCAGGATTTTTGAACATGGACCGAAGCCTCTTTGCCGACTCCTCCTCAGCTGTTCATCAAACCCAGACTCATTCATGCTTGTTCTGATCCTGCTCCTCTCCGATGTCGTTCATCTCCAACGCTGTCGTGTCGTATTTATAAACTGCTGTTCAGGTTGTACATGTAGTTTTCTTTCTATGCACCATTACTCAAGTTGGACTGCTGTCCTGATCCATTCTCTTATTTTAGTCCTCCTTGCACAGCTTTCGTCAGACTTACGAGGTGACTGTGATGCAACCGTAGCTGCAAAAGGTGTAAAAAAAAATAATTTAATTTTCTTTTTAAAAGTTTGTCTCGGTCCAAAGCATGTTGGTGGAGTTCGTGTCATCACATGCAGCTGGTAGCATCTCCCCTTCTGCAGTATTTAGGTTTAAAATAAAAATACACATTGTGATCTTATTTCTGTATTAGTTCTCTTTTATAACCGTTTTGTATGTTCTCATGGAACGTTGCTGATGTCATGTGGTCAGACTATTGGTTTGCTTTCAAATAAAGAATGTTTTTGATCTACACGGTGCAGATCCGCTGATTTCTTGGCTTCGAGATGATTTTTAGGCAGAATGGAGAGTTTAAAGGTGTGGAGGTCAGAACTTTATAAAGTTTGATTTACAAGATTTGTGCAGCCATAATCCACTTGTGTTTAGTGGGATCAATTATATTTTCCGCCGTACACGTCGCACCGCCCTATAAGTCGCATCAGTCCAAATATGTCTAATAAAGGGGTGGGGGGAACGCTGCATCTATTACGCGTCACCGTTGACAACCTGGAAATGTGGACCGGTGTCGTGCCAAAAATCGATTGGCTGCCAAATGGTGGCCGCAGGAGCATGAACGGGAGGACTTTAACAAGAAATTAACAAGATTAACACTTAAAAACCATTTGTTTGCTCCATATTATAGTAAAGTTGTGTCTCAGTTGAACTTTTACTTAATAAATGCACTTTAAAGGTCAAATTAGCTGCATTTCGCCGTGGCGGCGCAGTGACATGAAGCTGATTTGACGGTTGCTCCAAACGAGCTGGACGACAGTGGGAGTCTGTGGCAAGACAATTGTATCATTAATAGCTACTTTTATCCATTACATGACACAATTGCAAGCCATACCCCTTGAGTGCCAACTAGGCTGAAAATGTTAAGTGTTCAATATTTCCAGGCAGAATGAATGAAAACGGTCACATCGCAGCAAAAATTGGTTTATAAATACGGGAAAATATCCATAAATATGTCGCTTTGGTGTATAAGTCATGCAAGTTATGCAAAAAACTGCGACTTGTAGGCTGAAAAATACGGTAATCAAACCAGCTACACTAGCAACTACTACAAAGCATGATTCTTCCACTTCCGTGCTCCCATTGCACCGTTGATGGGTCATGAATGTAACTTAAGTGACTTGGCTGCATTTAGCCACATTTACTGAGGATTGAAAAGCAACATTCACTTTAAATTCAGGTCAAAATCATGCACCGATCAGCTCAAACCAACTTAAATTAACTTCACGTTCCATTTTACAGTAAGCTGCCATCAACTTTAATGTAAATGAGTCAAACCAGAAGTAGATTTGTAACTTTATTTACTTTATTTTCTTTGGAAAGGGGGTAATGTCAAGCTTCATATTACAGTTTTGTCCTTATTTAAGATCATCAAACAGCATACATATAAAACTATAGCTTCAAAATGCATTCTCATTTCTCCTTTAATGGCATTTTGTCTTACAGAGCCTGCAGTGGCCAAGCTCCCATGATACAAACGGATAAGGCAGCAAGGTTACAGGAGAAAAAAGAGAAAGGAAGGGGTTAAAATGCTTTGATTGTCTCTGAAGCATCCGAGCCTTTCTCCGCTGGTACCATCATTGGCTTGGTTCTCTCGAAACCAAACTCGTTCGCAAAACTTTTGACCTGGTGTAAATCTAACCTCACGTCACTACCAAGACCCCGTGTGATCTCAGCTCAGTGAGAAAGATGGGAGAAAATAAAATCCCTAGAAGTTCAGAAGAAACATCTGGTTCTGCTCAGGACCCCGTCCTTACATTCACTCTGTGTGCCGGCTAACGTTCCCTGCAAACGGAGAAAACACTGGAGCAGACGGAGGAACAGAGGCGGCAAAATACTGTGTTCAGACTGGAGGTGTGGGGGGAGTGAACCCTGCTACTTCGCTTAGAAAACCCAGACATCACCCAAAACACAATTAAATACACAACTGGAACAACACAACAACCAGACATGGTTTCTACTGCAAGGAGTCAGAACACCTTCCCCACGTCCCTGAAACAACTTCTTAGAAGCGCTGCAGTACGACTGTGGTCAGTAAAATGTTCTGGGAGGAACAGATGAGGCACGCTTCATAGTCAACTGCATTCATTCTGACAAGCCACAGGGAATGTGTTTTAAAGTTGCTAAATAAATAGAAGCGCGAGCAAACGGTGGTGGATTAAGTGTCTGAGGTGACTGGAAACCTGCAGTCACCAGCTACACTTTTGGTTTCTAGCTCACTGGCAAACCTTACCCCCACCATTCCGTACTGGAGAATTGCATCTTTGTTTGTTTAAGGCCATTTTGTTCCGAACACCTCGCACTGATCTATAAAGGAGTCTCATCTGCGTTTTTTGGCAAAGCGACTCAGTCACGCGTCAGCCCACTCTGCTGCTGATTGTCTCGAGCTGCTTCTGCAGGACGGGTTGTAAAAAGACAGAATGTGGCAGCGTCTGTGCGAGCCGGGGGTGTTTTAAACATCTGCGTGTCACAACCTGCACCAGGCACCGTCAAGAATCTGTTGGTAAGCAACCGAAAGGACGAGACGTAGCAGATAAGACACAGCTGCTGTGAACGACTGGATTAGGAGCAGAGCTGCGAGTGATGAGTAGAAAAGCGTTTCGTGTTAAGAAACTGCTACAAATATTTGCATGTCTCACATAAAACGCGCAATAAACGCAAATCAGATGCTTTGGTTCTTAAGAGGTCTTCAAAGATTTGAGCCACCAACGTCCTTCATCTGAGGTGGACATGTTTGTCCTCAGGGCTGCGGTGAAACGAGACTGGAGTCCTGGTCCGGTTGTGTCGTCTCCTTATAGAACAGTGCTCTCAGTGTCCAGGTCACAGTCTTTGGGATGAGGCAGGTGGGATGAAGAGGAGGCTGTCACTGGCTGCTGGTCTGCATCGAGCTCAGGGACTAAAGCTCGACTGAGCCCCTTGAAAGACATCACCGGGTCTAGACAGCAGATAATGGAGACATTACAGTTAACAGTGAAGAACCGTTACAACAAAAAGCTCAAATGCTCTAATCACCATAAACTGAGGTTGAGTTGGCAATAAATTATTTTTCATGCTTACAGACATTCAAGCTCAACACTCCTCACAGATCTTTAAAAATACAGGTGCTGCTCATAAAATTAGAATATCATGAAAAAGTTGATTTATTTCAGTAATTCCATTCAAAAAGTGAAACTTGTATATAATATTCATTCATTACACACAGACTGATATATTTCAAATGTTTATTTCTTTTAATGTTGATTATAACTGACAACTAATGAAAACCCCAAATTCAGGATCTCAGAAAATTAGAATATTACTTAAGATAAAAAAAAAAAAGATTTTTAGAAATGTTGGCCAACTAAAGTATGAACATGAAAAGTATGAGCATGTACATCACTCAGTACTTAGTTGGGGCTCCTTTTGCCTGGATTACTGCAGTATGTGGCGTGGAGTCATCAGTCTGTGGCACTGCTCAGGTGTTATAAGAGCCCAGGTTGCTCTTCAGCCTTCAGCTCTTCTGAATTGTTGGGGCTGGTGTATCACATTTTCCTCATCACAATACCACATAGATTTTCTATGGGGTTAAGGTCAGGTGAGTTTGCTGGACAATTAAGAACAGGGATACCATGGTCCTTAAACCAGGTACTGTGTGCAGGTGCCAAGTCCTGTTGGAAAACTAAATCTGCATCTCAATAAAGTTGTAAAATTCCTGGTAGATGGCTGCATTGACCTTGGACCTCAAAAAACACAGTGGACTGTGGAAACTTGACACTGAACCTCAGGCAACATGGATTCTGTGCCTCCTCTCTTCCTCCAGACTCTGGGACCTTGATTTCCAAAGGAAATGCAAAATTTACTTTCATCAGAGAACATAACTTTAGACCACTCAGCAGCAGTCCCAGGAGAGACGCTTCTGACGCCGTCTCTTGTTCAAGAGTGGCTTGACACAAGGAATGCGACAGCTGAAACCCATGTCTTGCATACAGCTGTGCATGGTGGTTCTTGAAGCACCGACTCCAGCTGCAGTCCATGCTTCATGAATCTCCCACATTTTGGAATGGGTTGTTTCACAATCCTCTCCAGGGTGTGGTTATGTGAACAGCCAGCCTCTTTAGCAATGAGCTTTGGACAACTGTCAAGTCAGCAGTCTTCCCCATGATTGAGTAGCCTACAGAACTATACCGAGAGACCATTTAAAGGTCTTTGCAGTTGTTTTGAATTAATTAACTGATTAGAGTGTGGCACCAGGTGTCTTCAATATTGAACCTTTTCACAATATTCTAATTTTCTGAGATACTGAATTTGGGCTTTTCATTAGTTGTCAGTTATAATCATCAACATTAAAAGAAACAAACATCTGAAATATCAGTAAGTATGTAATGAATGAATATAATATACAAGTTTCACTTTTTAAATGGAATTACTGAAATAAATCAACTTTTTCATGATATTCTAATTTTATGACCAGCACCTGTTTATATATAATCACCAACATCTGCAGCCTCTTTCTGCTGCCTGAGAACATTTGAAGCTGCTGAAGCTGAGCAGGGAGCTGTTCTGTGGTTTGACCAGCAGGTGGCGGTGTACACTCAGAAACAGAGGAGCAGCAACACGCAGTGAGAACAGTGGTTCAAGTGAAGTCTAGTGAGAGCTGAAGTTACCAAGGTGCTCCGAGTGTGTGCTCGAGGGAACATGAAACATTCTGCATGTATGTGTTAGTGATGAGGCAGAATGGAAACATGCACAGCTGACACAGGATTTAAAAGCCAATGTACAAGAACAAACAAGTTTAAAAACAACGTTCTTCAGGTAAAGGATTGAAAAATACAAATAGTCAAATAGAAATAGAAAAAAGTACCTTTCAATTCAAAGGTTTTGCTCATCAGAACATGATATAATGATCTATTAAATGTAATGTGATGGTAGACAGCTGTGTTTTCTGTAATGAGCTCGTTTTCTGCTTCAACCAACCACTTTTGATAATTAATACTCAGCTTTTGAATTGAATAACTCGTGGAAAGACAAACCCACTCATGTAAACTAGTTGAATGTGAAGCAACAAACAAATGTGGGGATTTATTCAACATGTTAGGTGTTCCTCTCGAGTATTAAAAATCAGAAGTGGTGCTTTAGGGAAAGTGAGAGGTGGTTTTTGTCTCGGGGCTGAGGCAGGTGATATCTGACAGAGGCAGCAGTGCGGATGAACAGGGTGTGATGTGGAACAGTGCAGGTGCTCCTAGTGCAACACACAGTGGTCTACAAACCTCTCACAGTGCTGCTCTAACCTGTGGAGGCATCACAATGCAAGACTGTTAGAAACTTGTTAGTGTTCGGCTGCTAAGAAACTGTGCGCAGCACACGTGCACTGTTAGGGAGCCGCACCCACCCATCGTTTTGTAAGCAGAGGCGCAGATTCCGTTGGTCTCGTTGCTCGTGTTGGGTTGAGGGGGTGGGGGGATGGTGGGTCTGTTCCGAGGCTTGGGGACCGGCCGCGGTCGCGGGAGTGAGCTCGAATGATAGGGAGACGGAGACGGAGGAGCCGCGACCTCCTGGTTGGTGTTAGAGGGTGGAGGAGGGGTGTCCGGTGGGGACGGGGTGCCTGGAGGTGAAGGCTCCAGGCCCTGCTGGTCCCCGACGGCCTGGCTGACAGAAGCAGGCTGCGCTGGGGGGCTGGCCAGTGATGGAGGCTCTGGAGGTGGGTGGTTTGGAGCCTGGATCGGAGGCTGATTGTTGGAGTGGCGCCTTGGGGTGGCAGACGGCTGGGAGGTGGGAGAGGAGGGGGAGGTGGGGGAGTGGCTGGGCGGGGGTCTGGCAGTGGGGCTGAGGGACTGGGATGAGCCAGAGGATGAGGCGTGGTTTGTCGAGTTGCAAGGCTGGCTGGGAGGAGGGTTCGATGGTTTGGGAGGGGCAGGAGCCTGCTTCTTGGTACCTGGAAGTTCAAAGTAAATCTCAGGATTACTGACGAAACATACGGACCGACACAGTTGTTGGAACAGCCACAGCTCACTGGAGCAACGCTGCAGTTCGCTGGAAAAGTGATGAAGTTAAAAACAATTTAATGCATCTCTGCAGACAGTAAACTAATCAAATAGTGAGAAGAACTCATTTGTTGTTTGTTTCATGAAGAAACGCTCACACCGTGCAGACAACTTTGTTGGTACCCTTAAAGAAACTTGTACTCCTTGGATTAAAGTCGTGTTTCAAACAGAGCACTTGATCTTAATTAGTCACAGACGCTTTCAAGCTTTTTATCAGCCAATTTAAATGGAACAAACAGCAGCCGGGTAGTTCTGTGTCGCGTCAACCACTCCATGTGGAGCGAAGGAAGGAACAGAGACGCACACGATAAACAAACAAACGATCACAGCTGCCACCATGTTGCAAAGCATGGGGTTCGTGGAACTGTTAACCTCCCAGGATGTGGACGCAAGAGGAAATGCAACCCCAGGTTAATCCGACGAGTCAAGAGCCAAGGAAACCCTTCAAGCTGAACTCTAAGGTCGAGGACCCAGGAGGCTCCAAAAACAGAAAAACACACAAAATGCCTGATGACAAATCCTGAAGTTTCTGAGGCCGATGAGACAAAACTGGAGCGTTTTGGCTCCAGTCACACCAGCTGTTTTATTTAGTTGTTTTATTACAGTGGAAGGACACCAACAAATATATCTTTGTTTGTACAAGTAGTTTCTCTGGATATCTTGTGAATTGATCAGACTGAAAATAAATAAATAAATAAAGTGCAGAGACTTGCCTCGACGCATCATGTGTGGACTGGGTCCCATGGATCCAGTACCAGAGGTTGCTGCAGGGCCCCCTCCACCAGTACCATTCCTCTGAAGCACAGGAGTGGGGGTGGGGGTAGAGTCACGCAGCTTTGGGTTGCTTCAAAGAAAAAATAAATTGCATTTATTATTTCAAGATATATAAAATTCTAGGAACAATTTGAGTTACAGCATTAATAAGTAAATGCTATTTTAATAAAAATTAAACAAGAATTTAGATTAGTCTCAAAGTCACATTAAGAAAAAAGTCTAAAAAACTTGAATGAAAGTTGGCTGCAGTTAGTAAAGGGAACTTATTTATCCTTCACACAGGTTTACTAAGTCCTCCATCACAAACATCTCAGCTTCCCAAAGCAGTCCAAACCAGTTTGTGCTAAATTCCTGCTGATCCCAGTGATTTGGGAGGAAAGATGAGGGATGGAAGTCAAAAAACGTCAACTATGTGATTGTTAGCAGAATGACAGAAGCTTTTGTTGAGCTGGTTCTGTGGGCTGACTTCAGACAAGTCTGCATAGCTGCAGCTGGCACAAGAAAACTTGAGGTTTAGTAAGAAAAACAAGAAGTTGGCCCAAAATGAAGACTGCAAGTGGATCTACTACAACTCTTTTTACTTCATGAAACTAAGCAGATAAACATTTGCTGTTTTCAGAGACCACTACAGTTCCATTAGTTAAAACTCAAAGCACACAGTTCTGTCTCTAAAGCATGCCGTGTTCCCCAGCAGCAGCAGCAGCAGCAGCGGTGCAGTGAAGCAGCTCTTACCTGAACTCCTCTGTCTGCTGGGCGAGGAGCTGCTGAGCAGCTGCCAGAGCAGCCAGACTCTGAGCCAAGCTATGCTGGGAAGTGTCAGACCCTGAACCCCCCAGTGGAGTTTGTGGCTGGGGTTCAGCTGAGGGCTGAGGAGCCCCGTGTCCCAGCCCCTGAGTCTCCACGGGGGGTAAAGGAGGCTGGAAGGCAGGTGAAGTGTGCTGCTTTCTACCTAAGGTGTTACTGCCTCTACGAAGGGTGTGGTCCGAGTGCTTGTTAGGGGTGCTACACGGGACGGGGACAGTCGGGGGGGTGTGAAGGAGAGAAACAGAAAACATTTATCCTAAAGTCAGAAATGAGAGCCGAGTCATCAAACCCCAGAGAAACCACAGACGCAAGTAAAAACAGTGGATTATAATATTACAATGATTATTAAGGGTATATGTTATACTTGTAATAAAAAAGATGGGAATAAAAGCAAATAAATTTAAATAAGCAAAGCAACTGGTGGGAACCGAGATGCAAAGATTACTTGTCTTTGCGCGCGGCGTCGTTCTCTGGTCCCACCATGCTGCCGGGCCGCTTCCTCTCGATGGTGCTGCAGTCGTAGTCCTGGCTGGAAGCAGGTGTGGGCATCACGAACATGCCCGACACGTTGAACTCCACATCTGCAAGAGAAAAGACTCGTGAGTAATGAAACGCTGCACAGGACAAACCTGCAGTTTATTCAAGCAAATGTATCAGTTTTACAGCGCGCTTAACAAAACACAAACTTTTTAAGTTTCACTTATGACACGAGGGAGAACATTAACCAAGATCACGTGGATCTTGGTTTTTAGCCGTAGCGTGCTTCGTTATAATCCAGAGGAAACAAACAGGTAAACTCATTGTGGACCGCCTTAAATATCACTTTTATATATCTTCATTCTTACAAGATCAACATTAAATCATTTAGTGCTGAGCTTTGCCTGCCTGCAGCTTTAGAAAAACATACAGAAGTTTGGTTGTTTTTGTGATAAAACTGGCTACAATATAATATTTAATATTATAATGTAAAGTCATTTCATCCAGTTAATGGTGTCAGTGTTACTTAAATATAAATGCTTATGTATTACAGCAAACCACTGGCTGAGCTACCAGCAGAAAAAGGTTTTAGATGACTTTTCTTGTTTTTTGATGGTATTTTGCTTCTCCATTGAAGAGTTTTATTGATTTTCAATTATTAAGAAAACATTTCTTGGCTGAGAAGCAAAAATCTTAAAAAATACAAGAGAAGGTGTCAAGTTGTCCCAAACCAACAACAAAAAGCTCTTGGACTGGTGGTGTCCTGGCAGACAGAATCTACACCAACACTCCAGCAGAGAAGAACTCTGTGGGCACTTTTTATTCCACCATATGTTTCATGCAGTAGTGGTTTGAATTGAGTAAAAACAATATAGAGACTGCGTTTATCACAGTGTTAATACTTGGCCAGCTGCTAAATTTATTTGGCGATCCAAAATAGAAACGTCTTACGGTCGAGTCAGCCCGTCTCCATCTGTCGGAGCTGAACGACGCATGAAATCAGCTCTTATCTTTGGAAGGAAGTCTCACTGGGTACACAGTTCCCATCTGAACTCCTTTGTTACAACATAACATTTCTCAGGCCAATTTATTTTCTCCATGAAACAAGCAAAGGTGCATCTGCTTCAGACTGATAAAACGACCATTTTACTCTAAAAACAGTGATGAGAAACTAAATTTGTGAAAATATCTTGAGAGGAAACTACTAATTCAAATATATGTTTTATTAAAGGTTTATATTTCCATTAACCTTCCCCTGATAGGACGTTGTATTTAGATTGACACAAGATGAATGTGTCTGTAACCGTGTCCACAGTTTGAGCACAGCAGTGACTTATCGTGCCGTTACAGCTGATTTTCTGTTTTTCAGGTCAGTTAGTATCAGCTGTCCTCACCACAGGTCCCTGGTGTACGACAGGACTGTTGATGACAAACAGAGGAGGCGAGCTCAGAGTGAGAACAGCAGCTGGAGAGGAAAGCCAGGACCTACCCTCAGGAAAGAACCAGTCAGCGTGCTGGATGATGGGCTCAACTATGGACACCACGTGCACAGATGTGGCTGCAGCCATCTCAGCCAGACTCCTGGGTATGCACAGAAACACTCAATTAGATGCTGTCTTACATAATGAGGCACAGACCAAAAGTATTTTTCGCCCTATAGGTTGTGTTTTTTTGCATAATTTGCATGCCGTGTGACGTATATGCCGAAGTGACGTATTTATGGATATTTCCCATATTTATAAACCAAGTTTTGGCTGAGATATGACCGTTTTCATTCATTCTGACTGAAAATATTGAACACTACCATTTTCAGCCACTAGATGGCACTCGAGCAGTATGGCATGCAGTTGTGTCATGTGGTAGGTAAAAGTAGCTATTAATGACACAATCTGCTTGCCATAGACTCCCACATTCGTCCAGCTCGCCTGGAGCAACCGTCAAATCAGCTTCATTTTGCTGCACCGCCCTGGAGAAATGCAGCTAATCTGACCATTAAAGTGCATTTATTAAGGAAAAGTTCAACTTAGACACACCTTTGCTATAATGTTGAGCAAACAAATAAATGTTTTAGGTGCTTATCTTGTTAAATTTCTAAGAAATGCACAGCGAGTCCTCTTGTGCACGTGCCTACTTCCGCGTATTGGATTTTGAAAGCGCAGCCGATTTGACCGTCAAAATGCATTTATTAAGGAAAAGTTCAACTGAGACACACCTTTTGAGCAAACAAATAATTGTTTTTAAGTGTTAATCTTGTTAAATCCTTGTTAAAGTCTTCCTGTGCACGCTCCTGCGGTCGTCATTTGGCAGCCAATCAATTTTTGGCACAACACTGGCCCACGTTTCTGGATTGTCAGCGGTGACGCATAATAGATGCGACGTATGCGGCGAAGCGACGTGTGCGGCGAAGCGACCCATCTATGGATTTTTCCACTTTATTAGACATATTTTTGGAGTGATGCGACTTATAAGACGTGTACGGCAGAAAATACCGTAAACGTTTGTACACAGAAATGTACTCCACCACCATGAACTTTGAGCTGCCTCGGTGTGAAAGGCTGCTTTAAATGCCACTAACGGCTGTAGACAAGCTTTTCCTCTTCATCAACGTTATCTTCCTCTTACCCCTCGGTCTTGGCCCACAGCAGATTGGGTCCCAACACAATGGCGATATTGCTAGGAGTCATTTTGTTCACTTCACTCTCCTGAGCTAGTCTGGCTAAAAATTTCACCAAATACCTGCAAGGAAAATAAAAAGTGCACGTGTCTAAAAACAGTTTAAAGTAACAGACGAATCGATTTTCTAATGACTCAACGAACCTCAAGTTGTTTTTGTTGTTCTTTGGTAGCTGATCACAAACAAGCCACAGCGCCTGCAGCCGTTTGTCCGGGTCCGACACACTGCAACATTTGATTTTATTATGTTATTTTTCCACTAATGTGTAACGACTTTATATACATTTTTAGTTAAACTGTCCTGAGCCTTGCCTGGACGCCTGGATCCACTCTTCATAAAACTGGTAGGTCATGAGAGGTTCAGGGAGTTCTCTCAGGTATGACTTCAGTGCTCCTAAAACCAAATCAAACCAATTAAAGACGCTTTAAAGGGCAATGGTTTAACAGTAATTTGCTTGTGCGCTCCAGTTTGGGACCTACCAGCAACAGCGTGAGGGTCAGAGTAGAACTCCTCCAGTTGTGAAGTGGAACAATCTAGCGCTGCCTTTAGCTTCTTTAACTTGGAAGCCCCAGCTGCGATTCTGAATAGACCCTAAAACACACGCAAATAAACCCACAGTGACATCTGCAGCAGCAGTGAATGAAGATACATGCAAGCATGAAATGTGCACACAACCAAACAGTAACTGAATTACAAATAGACTGGTCCACTCTGCCAGCTGCGCTTCATGAAACCAAACAAAAACGCCCTTCAGTCACAGAGCAGTGAGATATTTACTGTGACATAAACAAAGTACGTCTTCACCACCATAATGACAGAAGCTGAGAAACGACTCAGCGGGGACTGAAGAGAACAACAAGTGATGTTCTTCCAGGTTTAACGCTTGGTCTCCATTTTATTTATGATACGCACACAAAGAGTTGTGATTTATAGACTATTGTATTCTAAATGTGACTCAGGGAGGAGACGTTCAAACATTTAATAACTCTTCCCTGAAATATAATGATGGATCCCGTTTCTAGAAGAGCACAAAAAAAAAATCACGTTTGTTAGCTCGCTTAACTGGTCCAGTTGGTTTGACTGGGTTCATGTGGGCAAAACGTTTATAGTAAACACAGAAAAAGTTCTGCGAAGCCTCTAATGAGACACACAAGGGCTTCTTCTACATTGATGGCTTTATACAAGAAAACAAGAATTCAACTATACTGCAGGAAGAAACATGAAGGGATTATCTAGATCTCAACTAAATGCACAAATTAAAGCTTTCCCACAGAAGAAACAAAACACACACAGATATACTTCTTCAGATTAACAAACATATTGATGCTGCATTCAAGGCGTACTGATGATAGTGAACACAAAGCTGATTGTTTTGGCACCAGTGTAAAACCAATAAAAACAATAAAAGAGCCCAAAACATCACCCCATTGAATCTGTGCAGGGTGCAATTAAATCCCAAGACTCTCGAGGCATTCTGCAGTAAAATGTGCACCCGTTTCAGAAAGCTTGGTCTCAGTCTACCAGGATGATGACTCACACACAGCTACAAACACACTAGAATGGATTAGAACTAGAGACGCACCGATCCAATGTTAGTATCGGTACCGATATCAGGAAAATTATTGATCTGGTATCGGTAGATAGGCACGGATCAGATATTACTGTATTTTTCACCCGATAAGTCGCAGGGGGTTTTTTTGCATAATTTACATGCCCTGAAACTAAGAGACGTATTTATGGATTTTTTTCCATATTTATAAACCACTTTTTGGCTGAGATTTGACTGTTTTCATTCATTCTGACTAAAAATATTGAACACTACCATTTTCAGCCACTAGATGGGACTCGAAAAGTATGGCACGCCGTTGTATGATGTAATAGGTAAAAGTGGCTATTAACAACACAATTGGCTTGCCATAGCCTCCCACCTTTGTCCAGCTCGCTTGGAGCAACCGTCAAATCAGCTTCATTTTTCTGCGTCGCCCCGGTGAAATGAAGCTGATTTGACCGTTGAAGTACATTTATTAAGTAAAAGTTCAGCTGAGACACACCTTCGCTATAATGTCGAGCAAACAATTGTTTTAGGAGCTAATCTAAATGAACTTTACCAGTGACCGTATATCACGGGTGTAAAATTCACTCTTTTTGAGCTGAGATGAGAAAAATATTTAAAGTATTTTTCAAAACATAAATATATGCTGGAAATAAAAATGTTAACACTTGTGGAAGTTTTGTCCAGCTGACTGGTATCACATTTATCTGATCGCTAATGAGTCTTTAAAGACATTAGAAAGGTGCTTCAACTACCACAAGATCATTTTCATAAAGAGTTAAAATTGAAAAGCTGATCAAAACCCAACTCTTTGATCAATTTTTTTTTAAGGAATAAAAAAAAACAAGATATCTTATATCAAAATATTCATACAGAAAAATATTCTTAGGTTTCAATAGATCTTATTTTTGGGGGGATTTTTAGTCAAAGTTTCCGAATGTTTTTAGCTACTATGGCTGAGAATGCTAACTCTGCCCATGAACCGTATGTTTGTGTTAGTAGAAAGCTGAATGAGGAGCAGGGTGAAGCTGCTACGTGCAGCTGCCGCTCCAAGGTCGACGCAGAGCGTGTGAGCTCGGCTGAACTGATAAGTGTATAAAAACAAGCTTCACACACTGCTCGTGGCAGATTCTTGTGACTGGGCTTCTTGTGTGTACTCCTGTCCTGAAAATCTGTCCTCGTAAGTAAAATCAGTTAAAAATCTTATCCTGTCGTCGAGCGTGGCTCCTTTTGAGTAAGTGAGATAAAGCGAGAAGATTTTTCTCCAACATTATTTATCAGTCAAAATAAACAGAGTTTACTGGAAAAAGATTAAATTAAATACATACATTATTTTACATATACATTGTCCTACTTGGTAATGATTAAGTATGTACAGGAGTGGCTGCCTGACATTTTTTAAGTGGCCAATATTGTAAAATTATTCAGTCTGACAGAGACACCGTAAAGAAACAGCAGAGCAGGAGTGGAACTCACAAATCAGTACAACCTGATTTTTTGTCACCGTCTCCGCCTCTCGAAGTTTAAATGAATATTTTCCTCTCATCTAAAACGAATTAACAGCTTGAAAGTCAATAACTCACCTGCTAAACTTGGCATTAAGTCTGTTCTGTTTTATAATAAATTTCTGCATTGCTATCTGCAAAGCACCAGTGAAGAGAACAAAGTATGTCCAACACTTCTTTAAAAAAAACTGAGAACAAAAGCATCACTGCAAGCACCAAGTCTTTCTGCTGATTTCAACACGCATGGAAACCCAAACATCTTGCTTTGCTCTTTTCAGCATCTCACTGCAAAACTTTAAACAGTCAACGTACAATTCAGCACAGCAATTTAAATTGTACAATGCTTCATGCTTTTGCAGAATAAATAAAGGGTGCTATCAACACTGCAGATTGTAAATCATCTTATTATTTTTCCTCTCTCTCTGAGTTTATTTACCTCTTCCTTCATGCCCGTCTCCAGAAGCATCATGATGCAGGCCTCTATCGGCAGAGCGATCTCTCGTCCGCTTCTTTTCAGATGATCATCCAGAGCTGTGCCAAACGCAGGTTTTTCCATCCATGAGTCTAAATGCAAAGAAAATAAAAGTCAAAACAGCAAAAAAAATACATAAATGAGAATATAATGCAGCTGTTTAGGGTTATTTGCATGTCAGACTAGTGGTTGTTTGCATGGCAGCTTTCTGGGTCAAAGAATCTCCTCTGAGTCGTTTACTTTTGCTTAAACAGTCTAAACGATCTCCAAAGAGCGCTTTCAAATAGCAACCACATGTTCACAGACAGCGACTCTGCAGCTGTCTCCAAGTTTGTGACTCCGTCTGCAGGAGAGACATGTGGAGGGGGGACTAGACTTGGAAAATTCAGGTGGGTTTGATGTGAGAACGGGGCGGGGCGGGGGGTTGCATGTGGAGTTTGTGAGTCATCACCACATGCTGAGACTGGGGTTGTTGTGTTAAAACCACATGCGTTTTGTGAAGGGGGGGGGGGGGGGGGAAGCTAATTAAACAGAACCCAGCAAGACTGAAAAGAAGACGCATTTTTAAACTAGAAAAACTGCTTATGGTGGAGAAAATAAAAACAAAAAGATTATTATTTAGCATCAGAGACTCATTTACAACCTTAAATATGTAGACTATGGAATAAGACGTGGGTTTGATTTATTATTAAAGATCTGCCTCTCAATGAGCAAACCTTAGGATGTCGCTCAAAAAGAAATGAAAAGGGTCACGTGTGACGCCTGGGACTGCAGGAATGAGTTATGTTGTATATGTTGAAGGCATATTTTACCTTGCTGAGCCTGGATGGTGGGTAAGACACTCTCCAGAACAGTGAGAGACTTTCTGTGGTAATCAGCCTGAGCTTCTAAGAGCTGCAGAAACAAGATGGGAAAGATCAGGTTGAATAAGAATAAGAGCAACAGAAAGTAAATAATTTGCCCAGCCAAGTCTGTTCCCTTGTAATCCTGCAGCTGCAAACATTCCCACATGAACTCGTGCTCAAACATTTCTGACTGGTTGACACGCTGCACTCACCGTCACAAAGTAGTGGGCGTAGTCGCCTTCTTTTGAGAAGAAACTGTACATGTCTGCAGCGAGCTGATCCTGTTGGGACAGAAATATGAGAATAGGTCAAATAATTTTTCAAAAAAAGGAAGGGTAGTTGTTCTTTTTAAAGCTCGCTTTACATACTGTATATTCACCACCAAAAAAAGAATGAATAATAAATATTTGGTGGATTTTAATTTAGGAGAACTTGGAAGCAGAAGCTAATGGAAAGAAAACCCATCAAGCTCTTACTTTATGCTAAAGCTCACCAGTGACTACAGTCAACAGATGCAAACGCACACACACAGAGCTGACGAGGCATTTTCAGTCCTCAAGCATCTGACTCAGACAGCCCAAGGGTCCAAGGAATGCCCACGTCACTGTGGGGATTTTCTCCTCAGCTTAATGTTCCAGTTTGTTTTACTCACCACAGAAGCCATAAAAGTCATTAAGCTGCCTTGTTGGTTCCCTATCAATGTACGAGATGCCAGAAGCTGATGTAAACTGCATTAAAATCCATTACCACCTACTGAAAGCTTGTGGTCTGCATCTAATGTCATTAGAAAATGTTTAGTAGTGCTGAAGCAGCACTTTGCAAAGATTCCTATACGCCAATGCAGCAAACATTTGGATGAACTGTTATAAATATGACACACAAGATAAAACAAAATGAAACCATTAAATAAAACAGATTTTTTTTTATGCTGGTTACCTTGCACAGCTCTACTTTGTTCATAGCTTCGTCCACCTCCTCTTTGAGCAGGTCAGCCTTGGCTGTCAGTGCTTGGGTGTTTGTTCCTGAGATTATTGACTTGGTTGCCTGCAACCACCTGAACTCAAAGGTGCAACAAAACAAAGGCAGAACATTTACATAAAATATACACTTTAAAAATCTGGTCGCGGTTGCACTACAAAATCAGCCTAGCTGAGAAAAGAACTGAATCCGTTTAGTTAAGTGATGAATATTTCCCATTTGAAAGACAAACCTCGCTCTGGCTGAATCATAGTCCAGCACCATCTTGGCCAGCTGTTTCCTCTGCTTCAGGATGTTGGGAATTTCTACCTACAACAACAATCAAAAAGAAATAAAAAGAAGTAAAGACAGCTACCAGTCTGCATTAATGTTTTTTTTTTCTAGGTTAAAAGATTATATCAAAACTGTTGATTCATGTATAACCTAATTCTGAGGTCCTGCATGTTTTTCTCCAAAGCTCGTGTTTAAATAAACTGGATGCAACCAAAATAAGACGAGATCACTTTGCTACTCTGATTTAGACAAATACAGAAATTGAGACGTAAGACTAGGATTTCAAACCTGGAAAATAAAGTCTAGAAAGTTCACAGAGTGTGCCTGACCTCTGCGAGCTGGCTGAGTGGGTCGAGAACGTCTTTCTCGATCTGCAGCTCGTGTTGCATCAGTTCTGATGCCAGACGGTTCTCAGCCTCTCCACAAACTTCCATCATCTTCCTGTTGGCACAGAGAGGGAGAACTATGACATCAGAACCACAGTTCAGTCACACTTCTTGTTGGCAATATATAATTCGATGCAGACGGACAACGATTTGTAGGATCAGTTCAAATCGATAGACAGAAGCACAATCAGGTCAGTGTAATGGCAACAAAAAGGCTGAGCAGACACATCTGCTCTGGGCAGTTTGATCTACAGTCAGGACTTGGGATGTTCCGACACATTTTATGCCGAAATAAACTTTTTTTTTTTAATAAATAAACTACCTGGTAAAAATAATAAAGGCTATTTGAAGGATTGTACAGCAACTGTTATAGCCATATTAGTTAAACCTTGAAAATAACATACACAGTAGTCCCTCACTTATCACGGGGGTTACGTTCCAGACAGCTCCGCCATAAGTGAAAAACCGCAAAGTAAGGACGTTATATATATATATATATATATATATATATATATATATATATATATATATATATATATATACACACACACACATATACATACACACACAGCCTGGCCAAAAAAAAAACTGCCACAAAAAACAAGGTTGCAGTCTAATATTTCGTTGGACCGCCTTTAGCTTTGATTACAGCAGCATTCTCTGTGACATTGTTTCAATAAACTTCTTCAATGTCACAAGATCTATTTCCATCCAGTGTTGCATTAATTTTTCACCAAGCTCTTACATTGATGACTAGACACTAGGCATGATGGGTGCATCACTTCACCTGCCTCTCTTCTTACCCTGATTCACCCATCACTCTGGAACAGAGTAAATCTGGACTCATCAGATCACATGACCTTCTTCCATTGCTCCACAGTCCAATCTTTATGCTCCCTAGCAAATTTAAGCTTTTTTTTCCCCAGTTAGCCTCACTGTTTAGTGGTTTTCTTAAGGCTACACAGCTGTTCAGTCCCAATCCCTTGAGTTCCCTTCCCATTGTGTTTGTGGAAATGCTCTTAACCTTTTTTTCCAGCCACATTTTTTCCTCCAAGAGACGATGGGTCCCCACTATCATTCCAGTTTTTAATAACGTGTTTGACAGTTCTTAACCCAATTTTAGTAGTTTCTGCACTCTCCTTAGATGTTTTCTCTGTTTGATGCCAATGATTTGACCGTTCTCAAACAGACTGACATCTTTTCCACGACCACACGATGTGTCTTTCAACATGGTTGTTTAAGAAAAGAGAAGCAACTCATTGCATCAGTTGGGGTTAAATAACTTTGTGCCAGCTGAAAGATAATCACCCATGCAGTAATTATCTAATAGGAGGCTCGTACCTATTTGCTTAGTTAAATCCAGGTGGCAACTTTTTTTGGCCAGGCCGTGTATTTTAAGGCTTTATAAACTCTTCCCACACTCTTGCAATGTCCTTATCAATGTTCTAAACTCTCTATATTCTATAAAAGAGCACAGCAAAAGAGAGCAGGCAAACTCATGCTACGGTTACTGAGCCAATCACCGGGGCGGACTGGCCATCGGGAGCACCGGGACATTTCCCAGTGGCCTCAGTGATCGCCGAGGGGTCTAAAGGCTCGGTTCAGGTCGGGCTTGATTATTTTAAATAAACAATCCATGCCATTTGTGCAGCTCACCCAGGTATAAGACAGACCCCACCCCTCCTTTCTTTTTCCGAGGCTGCCCGTCACAGCAGAGCAGAGACACACAACAGGTTGCATGCCCGCCTCCATCGCCAATCGTGTGTCTTGTACAATCTTACATTGAAAACTAGCAAAAGAGTAAATATGCTAAAGTAGAACCGCGAAGCATCGAGGGACTACTGTACTGCAATATCTCACATGATTATTTAGCGCTTGGAGTATGTGTTGGGTATGACTCATATTTTCCCTCAAAACCTTAGCTCAATATCTGTAAAATTCACAGAGGTACAGGTAATTGTGTGCATGCTAAAACTAATAAGCTGTGTACACACATTTTATTAAAATCTGTTCAGTGCTCTATGAGATATCTTTCAACAAGCACGCACGCAAACACAGGCTAAAACATTACAACCAGAGTAACTTCTGTACTTTCTCTTCCTTATTATTTCCAGACAGGCTAATGGCTGCAGTCAAGAACCGGAGACATCCACTTTCTAGATGCTAAACTTTCTGTTTTGTCTTTCCCTGTTAAGGGGAACTGCCAAAGTCTCTGACAAAAAAAAAACTGTGCAGCCTTTTTGCCCTGAACATACGGCCTCATATTTCACCCTCCAGGGTGCTTCTGCTCTATATAGCAACAGTTGTCAGGACGGTGTGATTGGGTGTCTGGTGCGTCCGTAAATTAGTAACTCACCCTATCAAGGAGTCCTCTCCAAGCTGGCTTCCACCCTCCACCATCGCCTGGGACAGTGCAGTGAGGGGAAGCTTTTTCTGTGGAGAAGGAACAGATGGAAACAGATTAGACTCATTTATACACAAAAACTGCTCAAAAGCTTAAGCATTTTATGATGAAGCAAATGGAAAATTCATCAAGAGGTTTCTATTGAACAACGCAATTATACATTTAGTCAGAAAGACGAAGAGAACTTTTGGAGCGAAGGAGGAAAATACAGATGTAAATGTGATTTAAGAAGTGAAACAGCTGTCAAACATCGAGGATGGAAATCATTTTGAGCGTTTATATTTGTGTAAAAACACTGCTGTGTGCTGAGCATCCATTGTTTGTTGTTGGATTTTTTTGGGTCCAGAAAAACCTACAAGGCAAAGAAAGTGTCATGCATGGTAAAGAGATGCTGAAATGGAAAATAGAGCGAGTTGTTCTGAGGGCCGAGACAAATTAAGTGTTTTTACCTGACCATTTCCTGTATAGAGGCGTGGAACGGACTGTAGCACATTTTAGGACGGTATAGGGTGAAAAAAAAAAACATAATAAAAAGAGAAATCAAGGAACATTCTGTCTGCTATATAAACTTGTCATCTTTACTAACAACTACGACGAGGAATCAAACAATTATTTATTACACATCCTGGAGGAATAACTGATTTAATTAGTTGATTTACTGTAAGATGATTTACATGTCTCTTCTCTGCGTCTGCTCCGATGTGTCCCTGCAGACATGACACCATCTTTTTGTGTGTGTTGTGGGACACCACACGAACCAGCTCCATGCGCCGCTCGATCTGTACACAGGACACGCAAGAACAGATGTGAAGCGAATACTTGCCTCTCTAATCCAACAAAGTACAGGAGATCCAGTGCGTGACAAAAACACCATTTATTGAGAAAATACAAAAAAGACAAACACGCACACACAATGCAGTTATTGTGCAAGAACAACAAACAAACAAACAAACAAAAAACTTTAGCAGGGTATTAACTGTCCAAAAGTCCATTAATTTTGTAATAACTAAAGAAAAATACCTAAATTTTGGTGTATAAAGTGTATGATGTGTACGGAGAACCCAGATAAAAAGAAATGTGACAGCTGCTGCCAGTAGTTCATCGTAGTTACCATGGTAACCACACACCTGTGTCAGAAACACAGATAAGGCAGACAGAAATACAGTCGGAAAAGTAAGTCTCGGACAAACTGAGTGAGAACTAGAAGTCAGATTTTAAAAACTTTTATATTTTTTACCGAGTTGCTGAAGACTGAGGGTCACACATGCAGATTTTTATGGTTCTACAGTGTTTTCTGTAGGAAATATGACGAGTTAAAAAGATTCTTTACTTCCAGCTTTGAAGAGAACATTTTGAGCTCATCTGCACGCTGCAATCAGGATTTGAAAGAAAACCACAAGTTCTTCGGCAGTGAGAAAAAGAAAAGAAAAATGCCTAGATTTTTACATAAAAATTATTAATACAATACAAATTTTGACAAATTCTGCATTTGGATTTTTTCCCCCCAAAATCTTTTACATAGTGGTCAGAGTGTAACATTAATGACTGTCTATATTTCATGTAAAAGTTTGTAAAATCATAAAACATAAAAAACATACAAAATATCAAAAAGCCAGATAAGTGATGTAAAGTCCAAAGTTCTCTGAACCGTTTAAACTTTTAATAAAGTTCAAATAGGTTTATTGTCGTTCTTGCTGCATGTGGTACATGAGGTGGAATTAAATTATGTACACAGGGTCCCAGTTACACCCAACAATAGCAAAAATATAAAGTGTAAAAAGAAACGGTAAATAAGGATCTAAGATATACACTAAACACTAATGTAAAACAATATGGCGTAACAGCAGCATGAACATGAGTCTGTGTGAGCAGATGGGTATAAAAGAATACAGCAGCATGAAATAATCAGCAGCATAAAATCAGCGGCATGGATAATCAGCAGCACAGATAAGTCACATATCAATGTTTCTACTTTCTAATGTTTCTACTGTAAAGAATATCTGAGCTATAGAGCGCCAAAGAGTGCTGAGATTCATCATGTTTTGACAAAATCCAATTGATCTCCGTTTATCTTCTGCTGTTTTTTGTGAATTTTGTTTGCGATGTGGAACATATCACTACCAAAGACAGCCCTCTCTTCATGATAAAGCTGAATGCTTTGGTGTATAATTTGCTTTATTCCCTTCCAAGCTGTGCAGCAAGGCAGGAAAAAACCTAACAGAACAGTAATAACATGTCTCTGCACAGATGATGGCTGATGCAATTCCCTCCTGTGCAGATTTGTGGCGATCTTTTGGAGGTCAGCAGTCAAAGTTCAACCATGATTGATAAGGTTTGTCCCTGCAGACCAGTGCTGGAATGTTATCTGAAAAGCACATGACTCATAGGAAATGCCCTTATAGCAACGGCCACTGAGCTGCGACCAAGTGCAAAGAGGATCGTTGGTGTAAAAAAGGCCTTTTTGATTGCACAGACTTTCTCCCGTCTTCTAGCCCAACTACACAGGTCCACTCTGTGCTTTTAGGCTGAGAAGACATAATACTGTCATTGACTAAAGTCTCTGCCATTCGTGGTAAAGACAGAGGCCACTGAAGCTCTGCAGGATGAGTATACTGTCCTCCTCATGCCAGGTGTATAACTGGGACAGTCATCAAGCTACCATTTGGCAAACTGTCAATACTGACTATAAAGAACTCATGATTTGGAGTTACTTTCAAGTCTGCTTAAAAGTCTGGGCGTCACAGACTAAACCAAGAACGGGTTCAAGTTGGCAACGCTTGTAAAAACAAGTTGGTGCCATTTAGCATAAAGAAAGATAAGTTGGAAAGTGATAAACATGTACTTATGATTTAAACCAAACAACGCTCCAAATATAAATGAGAACACTGAGGTGCGGGGGGCTGACAGATGAAATGGATGAAGACAAATGTAGAGGGAGGATCAACTAAACACCAGACAATTGTTGTCCAAAAACAGAAAAGAGTCGGAACTCTGGAATTCCACCACAGATATCCGCCCTGATCCACCCACCCTCCGTCTTCTTTCCCTTACTCTGTGCACTTTTTACGTCATTCTTGACCCACGGTGGCCCTTGGCATTCCCAAAACAGCTGGGATGTACACCAGTTTACCAAACACACTCAGACATGCATAAACACAAACATCCACAGGGGAGTGGGGGGACACTAATAAAACTTGGTCCACTGAAAGCCTGATACAATACCATCCAAAGGATTTCACCGTCTGTGCTCTGACAGAGATCCGGTGTCAATGAATGTTTAGATAACATGGCAGGGCTCTCCTTCCTTTCATTGAAACAATAAAAGGCTTAGACACAACGTCACACAGTTAAGGAATAACATGCAATGGAATGTGAAAACCAAGGTCAAAAACAGGAGGGCGTTTTTCCTCCTGCTTTGGAATGAGGTTAACTCCTGGCCAGAACACGTCACAAGCCAGGGAATCCCAGAAAGTTGAGAAAAACAGGCCAGAGGATGACTGAGTTTGTTCATTGGTTTCTACATGAAACATGTCTGGACAAGTTCTGAAAGGACAAAAACAACAGGATGCATTCAGCTCTATCTAATGACAGCAAACAAAATACAATATATAAAGGCCTGGCATTCCTTGAAGACATGTTTTTCATTCAACCTTTATTTAGACAGGTAAATCCCATTGAGCCTCGAGGACTCATTTACAAGAGAGACCTGATTTCAACAAAGAATGATGACAACAATGGACAACAGCAACAACAATAAACAGTTATAAAAAGTCATACAGATTTTTTCTTTTTTTTAACAAATAGGATGGCTAAAAACAAAGAAAAGTAACAAAAATCAGCTAGATTCTAAGGCGAATGTAGAAAACTAAAAACAGGAACATGTCTGCATTGGTCCCTGCCAGGAGTCCAACAGATTCTTAAAGCCACTTAGAGAGGTCAAGGTCGAGAGCTTCAGATCTTTTTGTAAGATATTCCAGGAAACAGGAGCAGAGTAGGAGAAGGTCCTTTTGCCTAGTTCAGTCCTCACTGAGGGAACACTGCAGGTAATAATGTCCTGAGAGCGCATGCTGTAGCTGCACTCACGCAGAGACATGTAGGAGGAGATGTATGAAGGCAGCAGACCAAGAAGTGATTTAAAGATGAAAATGTACCAGTGGGAGAGTCTACGTGAAGTTAATGATGTCCAGTTAACCAGTGAATACAGGGTGCAGTGGTGGGTACGATAATCACAGCCAGTTATGAATCTTAGTGCACCATGATAGACAGCATCCAACATCTGCAGGGTGCTTGTAGGAGCGTTCATGTAAATAATGTCACTGTAATCAATGGAGGGAAGGAAAGTCACAGATACAAGGCGTTTCCTAGCATTCAGATTTAGACAGAATCTATTTCTGAAAAAGAAACCCAGTTTAACTTTCAGTTTCTTTACCAAGTTTTCCACATGGAGCTTAAGAGAGAGATGTGAGTCGACCAAGATACCCAAATATTTATAGGAATCAACAAACTCAATCCGGACATCGTTTGAGGATAAAATCTGAGGAAAAACTGCTGGGACCAACTTCCTATTTGAAAAAAAGCATCCCTTAGGTTTTATCGGCATTTAGGACAAGTTTGAGGCGGAACAATGGATGATGTCAAATGCAGATTGCAAAAGCTGGAAAGCCTTATCAACTGTTTTAGCTCAACAATAAACAATTGTGTCATCAGCATAGAAATGTATGGATGCATCAGGGATGTTTTTACCTAATCTATGTATGTAGATTGTAAAGAGGGTGGGTCCTAACACTGAGCCTTGTGGTACAGTGTAACAGTTATCATGCACCAACTTTCATGCCAGACCTTTAGACCAAGACCATCTTAAGTTGAGAAATGACAGAGTTGTAGCCATTTTGGATGTACACCTATTTAATAGTTCCTGAAAGTTTCGTTAAAATCCATCCAGTTATAAAAATATCTGACAGTTTGCTCCAAATACTTCATGAGAATATTTTAAACAAAGATCTTGTGCAATCATTAATGCTCAAAGTATGTGTTGGAGATAAGCCTCAGCTACCAAGCCAAATTTTAGCTCAATATTTGTAAAATTGACTGGGTTATTAAAAAAGCCAAAGGAATAAATTCAATTGCTCACAGGCATTAAATCTATTTTTAAATGTTTCAAAGGGATTTAAATTTTGAAAAACTGATCCTACAAAAGTGCCAGAGAGGAGGGAGCTTTGAATTACAAGGATAAATTCTGCCAAGGAGCTATAAAACCACTTTAAGACATGTGTAGGAATTATATCTGATGAGCAAGTGGGACGTTTAACATGCTAAAAGAGTTTGTATTAACTGCAGTAAGTTTACACATAATAAACATTATTATCGTAATAGTAATAAACTCTCACAACGTCTTTTTGTATTTTATTAAGTCTACAGGAGGAACAGTAAAAGACTAAGAATAAACAAAAAACATATAACAGACGTTGTATGTTCAGAAAAAGGAGAATGGTGCAGCTTAGCTGTTACAAACAAGTATCTGTAAAATTAAAAGAACATACATCAACGCCATTCTGAGAAGTAACCACACACTGACACAGTGACTACAGTAAAAGTGGAAGCACGATGAAGAGGTGAGAGGCCAACTGAAAGCATCAGTACCACAAAGACTTTGCCTTCAGCTAAAACGGCTTTGAGATGATTATTGCACCAAACTAAACATAGGTCGTCTTCCGGCTCACTGAGAATTTGTACGAATATTAGTAACAAAGAAAATTACTTTTCATTATTTTCGAGTCAGAAACAACTGAATATATGAGGATCAGATAAATTCAATAATTCAATTAAAGACCGAGCATTACTTGAAGAAATGCTGGGTCAGAAGCTTATCGAAACACTGCCACAGTGAATGCATGCTGTAATCAAAGCTAAAGGCGGTCCAACGAAATATTAGTGTGATCTTTTTTTTGTGGCAACTTTTTTTTTTGCCAGGCAGTATATGTAAAGAAATGACAGCGTTGTAGCCATTTTCATCCAGTGTTATGCGCAGTATTCAGAGTTGCCATCCTCAGAGTACGTGTTGTGAATGACTCTCAGCTACTACCACATCAATACATGTTAAATTAAATGAGCTACAGCTATTTTTGTGATGGCAAACATTGATTAGCCGTCATATAGTCATAATGAATTAGATCGGCTCCAAAAGTTAATCAGTTACAGATTTGCACCTAATAATTTAGCAAGTTTAAGTGTTCTCACCGTTTTTGTTTTTTTTTTTGCTCATGAGAAACCAATTTAATTTCATACCCATGATCTGAAACAGGAATGACTGAAGCGTTCTCTGAGGTCTGTTTGTTTGAATACCAGCAACAATAGGAGGTGGGATCACAAGGACCAAGAATCCTGTGTTGTGACTTTGCATTTATTCTCAAGGGATAATGCAACAGCATCTGAGCTTGTTTAAACGTTTATGATGTTTCGTACAAAGAACCTTCATCGTTGGAATGCCTTTGCACAGCAGCCAGCGTTTTGTCCCGACACCGCCTGCGTCGGATGGCCTTAGGAGACTTTTTCACACCGTATACAGAGCTGTACATCTGCAGCTACACTGGACTGTCTGCAGCCTGAACATGTTGAGAACAGCTCAAAGCACAACAGAAGCACTTCTAAACTGTTCCGACAGTAAATGCTCCATTAATTCGTAAATCTCATTTTCAGTCAACCACTGATACGTCCGACTGCGTCGTAGTGGTGAAAGGTAAAATCTATTTTTGATGCACTGCAAACACGGAAGATTCTGAATTGATTTTCAAATGTCAAAAATCTATTTTGTTAATGTGATGACACTTAAGAACGTCAACAGTGTAATTCTTGCACTAGGCTCTTTGTCCGAGTTATTTTAGGTTCCTACAGTTGAAACGTTTAAGTAAAATGAGCGTTTTCACCGTTTTTTATCGTTTCTTCACAGAACGCTGAAAAATATGACTGTAAATAATGAACAAAGTTATGGAAACTGTATCTTTGGTAATTAAACACATTTAATTTGTGTATGCATTTCCAGAGATAAGCACAACATTTAAAATTTAGGAAAGCTATAGTAGCGTCCATGCTAATTGTTGGTCAGCAGCCTGTGATCATTAGGTTTATTTGACATGTGCACTTTATATTAGGCAGAAAAATATAACTTTGTGTTTATTTATGCAAAATAAACTTTAGGCATTTATGTTTCCAGGTACCAGTAATCCAAATGCATAATTGTTTTTAATTACATCATAGTTCTCTCAATCAGAATCAAAGAAAATCATGAGGAGGCTGAAGATTCTCACTTCTAATGTGTGGATTCACAAACTTCGGTAAAATGAAAAACTATTTGTCGTCATGTCCTTGGAAACTGGGTTTGTGTTTTCTAGACTGGCAGTTCTATCTTCTTATGTTCATTATAAAGTAATGAAAACATATTAGCTTGTCATATACCTGTTTAATCATGAGAATAAATAAACTGATCTTCAATAATTCAACAAAAATGGGGTTCTTGCTAGTTCTTGTTACAATCATCTGGGACGTTCTAAGGAGGAACTGGAAAATGAACAGCCTGCGATTGGATAAAAGATGTGTTCACAACTGTCTAATATAATAAACATTAACCACTTAGATCAACGGAGCTCAACCCAAGGAACCAATGTCAAATTTTTATACATATCCCATTTAAAAACAACAAAGTTGACCAAAATGCTTCAAGCTGGATAAAAACAAATAAAGCCCTCAGTAAAAAAAATAAAAATCTGTAAAATCACATAAAATCTACAAGTAAAATAAAATAGACTAAAATAAACTAACACAAAGAAACAACATAAGAGATGTGGTGGGACTCAAACTGAAAATAAAAGCCATAAAAAAGTGAGTTTTCAGTCGGGATTTGAAAGATTGTAGCGACTCTACAGTATGAATTTGGAGGGGCAGGTTGTTCCTGAGCCTGGGGGCTGCCACTGCAGACGCCCGATCGCCTTCGAGTTTTAATTTAGCCCTTAGCTGCAATTTCTTTATACAAAAACAACAAAACTATTCTGCAAATTTAATAAAGAAAGTCTCATCAATGATCATTGTAAACAGATTTTAACTATTAAAAGTTTCTGGATTTTTTTGTGTGTTTTTAAAAATGGCCTCAAATACTTCATCTGGACAATACTGCAGATAATTAGATGATGATGGCACACATTTTTAAATACCGGCTTTCTGTGGCAAACTTTAGATAAAGTCATGAGTTTACACAAATAAACGGACTGTGTACCTTCTTTTAATATTTTATTATTGAACTAATAAAAAGTCCCGTTTGTTTATTGCAGAGCACCACACTGTTGTAATTTCTCTGAGGTTTATAACATGCCAATATAAAACTGTTCATCAACAAGGGAGAAAAACCTTTCACTGAACAGGATTTACCTGACAGACACACTGTCGTTATGTTATTAGGTAGTCAGAGCCCTGCAGAGTCAGATTAATGATTTACCTGTAGGAGGTCATCGCTGAGGACTTCTGTCTTCTCCGCTCTGCGGATGAGAAAAAACAGAGCGCACAGATTAGCACCACTATAAACAACTCCTGTATATATATCACAATACTCATTAATGACTGGTTTCCATGTTTAGCCTGAAATTATAAACTGGCTCCTGTGGTAATATTTGAGGACTGGGTTACGTTCAAGCAAAATATCCCAGCTGGATGTATATTAGACCCCTATATGCCTTTTTTTTATATAATTTTGCAAAAACGTTCAAATATGAAAATGAAAATACTAAATTATAAGCTTTTTTTGAAATCTTGTTGGGCTTAAAATAGTACAGAAGAAGTGTTTTAAAGGTTAATTTGACAAAACTTGTTTTCATGAAGCAGCTGGTTGGGCTTGTGTACCCCCGGCGTCCAAGCAGCCCAGCGATGAGCCTATTAATAGAACAGTAACAGTCGAACTTGAAGGGGTCAGTCAGATTAGATTCACTTTAAAGCAGAAGGCTGGGAAACACCAGCTCAGACAGATTAATCACAACCACAAACGCTGAGACGTCAGTCTTGGGGTCTTTTATATTTTTATATGAAAAATGTCACAAAATAGCACCCCCACATTGATGCATATGTGCTACATGCAAACTTTTTGTTCAGAGAATTTAAATTAAGCTGTAAAGTCTAATATGTAAGATGTAGAGCAAACTAGAGCTTCTAAAAATAGTCGGCATAACTGAAGATGTCCATCCATCCATCCATCATCTTTACCCGCTTCTTCCTTTTGGGGTCGCGGGGGTCACTGGTACCCATGTCCAGCTATCACTGTGCAAGAGGCGGGGGACACCTGGACAGGTCACAAGTCCATCCATCATAGGGACAGAAACAAACGAGACAAACAACCATTCACTCTCTCACTCACACCTAGGGACAATTTAATTACCAGTCAGCCAAACGTGCAGAATTAGCTGACATCAATATATTTAGCTGACACAAATTTTGTGAATTTAGCCTTTAATTTCTTAAATGTTTTAATTAACCTTTTTTTTTCCACAGATGTGCTGCGCACACCTGTTGAGTGTTTATACGCTGCTTTATGTTGGTTCTGTCTGATCCACAGTTTCAAAATGAGCTACGTAAAAAATAAATAAAAAGGCTATTAAACGACTGAAAAGGTCTAAAATATGAGAACTTCAAGCTACCTGACAAACCAGTCAGGTTGTAAGGAAGAACAAAACAACATGTGTTTTTTTCTTTTCTAAATGGACTCTTATGAACATCAACGTTCATGTTCAATAATACAGGTTAAAAAAAAATCCAGCAAAGTTCAGTCAGGTCATCTGGGCGTTTTTTTTTTTTTTGTTGTTGAGACTTTTCATCCTTCATCCGAAGAACTTCATCAATCAGAGGAGCCACAACAAACTGAGTCCCACAAGCAGCACACTCCCACAGTGGAACCAACCAGTTTGCTGGTGATGAGATGGTTTCCAACCAACTCTATGAAGTTCAGAGCTTGTCTGTCTGCTTCATTTTCCTGTGAATGAATGTGTAAGGAGGACCGGTTTAAACTGGAACCCAGAGCCTGTGTTTGATTAACACTGAACCAGACCAGTGTTGTAGTGAGTTTTGTTCCCCCATTGAGATTCAACTCCTCCAGCAGCTTTACTTTATTTTGTGCCTGTCTACATCTATCTTGTTTTGAGTGATGGTATTTTAAGTAAAATGTAAAAACAAAACATCATGATCTCTTTTTGTCCCTTTTTTGGTCAGATGTAGCAGAGGAAACCGCTCATTTGTGTGGATAGTGTCAATAATTATGAGAATTACGTTGACATCTTACAAACTTATTTATAATATAATTAATAAATTCAACTCGTAGGTATGATATGAAAACCACTGGTTAAGTTTAAAGAACATCTGGCAGGGTTAGTCTCCATTATGTAAATAGTTTAGTTGCATTTGTTTTTCTCCAGTTCCTGACAGACGAAGCCGTGTGACTGAATTACAACAAATAAAGGATTTATCTCCGTTTTGCCACAGTTTTTGCCAAATATATTCCTACAACATGCTGACCATTGAGGGTTTTTAATCTGTCGTGCTGGAACTGAGAAGTTAAACCTATATTTTGTGTATACTCCATATGCGTCATTGTACACATTTTATTTTGTGGAATATTGTAAACACCTAAGTTAAATTGGAAAAAAAATGAAACTGTTCATTTTGACTTTGAGGAAAATTAGTAGGGTCGTTGAATGAATGACTTAAAAACTAGTCAATGGAATAAATGAAATAAAAATTGGCTAGAGGCAGCTCTAGAGCTAAAACACTGGCGTCTCTTTTACCCTGTTTGCTCTTTGTCTCTGAGTCATGTGAGTATTGCCAAACTTTCTGTTTCTGTATTGAGGACTGTGCAGGTATTGCTGTGCCTCACTCATGTGCAACCTTTTCCAAACCAAAGTCAAATGGGCTGAATGAGTCGCCTGCCTTCATTTTGGGAAGCACAGCTCTAAATGAAGGCTGAGCCCTCCTCCAGAAACATCCCTCTATGAACCATAGTAACCCCCTCACAGCTGCTTTCAATTACAACACAGAGGCACGGAGAGAAAGAGGAAGACTGATAGAGAGGGCTCCATAATTTCAGTCAGACAAAAAGACATGCAAGCATGTGATTTTCTCAGGAGTCCCAAAAGTGCCAAACCAGAATAAACTAGAAACTTGTGTATAACGGGAAACTTTCTCTGAAGGCCATAGCCAGGCTGATGAGGCTGCATCCTCTAAACACACAAGAACCTACAGACGAGACCTCCTGAAGGCTGTGGAGAACATCCAAGCCACACACAACACACTCCAAGTGTCATTTTAAAGCCACAGCAAAGAATCTATGTTTTGGTGTAGACTACATGCTCAAGAGCTCTTAAAGTGGCGATCATAAATCCAGAGCATTCATCATGTAGACTCGTTCTTTCATAAATGCTATTTTTGTGGTAATTTAGTTGAATAAATTAAGACTTTCTGAACACGTCGAGTCAACAAGCAAACAAAGGTAGTGATGGTGTTGGCAAGTTAAAAAAAAAATATGTAAATTGGACAGAATAGTGGTAAAAATATATAATTTATAGAAAAACTGTGGAGCCAGCAAAAATGATTAGATGCTGCTTTATGGAACCAAATTCAAAGAGCTGTTCTGTAGTCCGTAAAAAAAAAAAAGCTTTACACATGCTAATGAAACACACAAGCTGGCATAATGTTCTCCTCATGATCTCAGTGGATCTTGACTAAATCAAAATGAAAACGCCAAACAAAACCAGACGAAACTGCCAATATGCCAAGAATGTTACCAAAGTTGAACTGGTAGCACTTCTTGGGTTTCTTTTACAGGTTTTAACAGCAACTAGGACATGCTTAAATGCTGCTCCGACCTAGCTGGACTAAACTATCCGTAAGCATGTGAAGACGTTCAGATATCACGCAGCACTTCTGCACCCAGCTTCGAACCAGAGTGCCATACATGCTTTCTGCTCTGTGTAGGATTATATACAGCAGTTCTGCTAGCATCAACTGATCTTGGACAAACACAGTTGACCTCCACTGAAGCAGCAGCCTTTAGAGAAACACTGTCACTTTGCACCACATGCGATTTCTTAACAACAAAAGATTCTCGCTGCACGGCGGTGGTCACAAGTTCAAAATGGTTGCCATGACAATCCACACTAAAGCGAGTAAGTTGAAGCAATGAGCACAATAGAGAGGCTGTTACTATTTGGCACAATCAGCGGTCAAGAGGAAGGTGTGACTCTTACTGCCACAACGGTGACAGCTTAAGGTAGAAAGTAATGGATCCTGGTTACAGATGAAAGAAACAGGAGGAATAACCAAGTGACTCAGCTCACACATTCTCTAATGAGGTTGACTACGTGGGCTGCTAGCCTAACGTTAGCCGTAAAGTGATGACTTTAAATCTGAGGGATTTCTGCGCTTTAATACAAATTCAGAAAAGCTAATCTGTGCATCCTGAACAAACGGGATGTTTCCTTCCCGTTTGGTCTCAGCTTAATTTTAATCCTTTTCATCCCTAAAAAGACAAGTACAGTAGTCCCTCGCTACTTCGCGGTTCGTTTATTGGACTCGCTCGCTCTATCACGGTTTTTCAAAATAAGATTGGACATGGCACACAATGGGTTGATTGATGGATTAGCCGCACGATCGGCATGACATTTTTATTTAAAAGAAATTATTTAGCACCTCCTGCACCTTTGTGCAGCACACACTGCAGGATAAACCCTGCTGCAGCTGATTGGCTGTTCACCGTGCAGAGCAGAGAAGTGGGCGTGGCCAAGAGCAATTACAGGTGGCAAAGAGCAGAGGAGGCAGGGAGCTGACATCATGACATTCTGTGCTCTTCGAGCGTTTAGAAACATTGTTTAGAATACAAACATTTTTCAGTCAGGTCATCTGGACAGTTTCTCTTTTTGTGCTGAAACGTTTCACCTTCGATCCAGAAGGCTTCATCAGTCAAGGAAACGCACAACAAAACTGGTTTGTTCCACTTTGGAGTAAGCTGTTGGGGGAAGAATCAGTTTTGTGTTATGCGTTTCTTTGACTGATGAAGCCTTCTGGATCGAAGGTAAAACGTTTCAGCACAAAAAAAGCAACTGTCCAGATGACCTGACTGAAAAAAGTTGGATTGTATGCCTGGATTATTGAGCATGGACTTTGTTATTGTTTAAAATATTGCAAGTAGGGGTGCAGAATTTTGTTTGATTTATTAAAGAATCTAAATTCTTAGTCCTGGCAATACTGAATCGATTCTAAAGGCCCATAAATTGATTTTAAAATTCATTTAAGTTCCCCCCCCCATCCCAGCCCCACTCCCGAGCATACTGCATATTGCATTACGTGTCCGCTCAGCCATCGTAGAATTGAGCCGTGTAGGCCACCGTACAGCAAGCTAGTTATCCAGCTCCCTTTATCTGAATGGAGCCTGCTAGCATAGAGGAGGGGGACAGCGCGATTCAACCCGCTGCTTTGTCTTTAAAAATCATTTCAGATCCTACAATGTTCAGGGGAAGACTGAACTTAACTAGAGCATGGTTGTTTGCAAGAAGTGTGATATACAATTACGGTACAGTATTTTGGAATTATGACAAAAAGTGTGGAAGATGACAGCAAAGCAGCCGACCAGCGAACTCTGCAACAAACTTCCAGCTGATTCCCCAAAGGCTGCGAAGAGTTCCCTCTCCATCTCCTGCTGTATCACAAAGGATTTATGAGCAGACAGCTCGGTGGAAAGTGAGGAGTTCAGGTTTATTTGTAATACGCTGGACCTAACGTACGTTATTCCTTCACATAGATTTTTAGTGATAAAGCAGCTCCACAACGCCGCCATGAAACAAAACTAAAGTGGGAGAAGCTCTGATTAATGCACCAGCTGCAGCTCAAAGGTAACTGTTTTTTATCATATTATACAAAACTTAGACAAGTTGTACAATAAACTTGATGTAATTTGCCTTTTTAACAAGTTGGAGAGGACAGATGAGACATCACCTGGAGCCAGCTCTAAATGATACAATTTATGGTTTATAAATTATAGTTCAGAAGAGTTTTTGTGCAGGTTTGCACAGGTTTTGAAATGTTGTTAAAGATTTACTAAATATGAATCAGTATGGTTAAGACTGTGAAGTCTGTATATTTCATATTAGGTTAAGTTTTGAAAATATAACAAGTGTTAGAGCAATATGGTTAAAAAAAACTGAAGTCTGTATTTTATTTTGAGTTAAAGTTTAATGTGCTATGGTAGACTGTAGTCTGTTTACTTGTGCATTTATATATTTTGAATTATTTGTCTGTGATGGACTGGAGACCTGTCCAGGTGTCCCCCGCCTCTCGCACAGTGACGGCTGGACATGGGCACCAGTGATACCCGTGATTCGAAAAGGAAGAAGTGGGTAAAGATGATGGATGGATGAATTATTTGTTCCTAGATTATTATTTTTTAAGAAAAATTCAGGCTACTAAGTTAACCCAATACTGGTAATTTAAGTTACAGAATGTTATGCACGCCTATATTTGTTCCTATTTTTGGTATAAATATAAAATGATGCAGAAAGATTTGATACAGTAAAGAACCTAAAATTATCGTTTTAAATAAATGTTCTATTTGTTTACATTGTCGTTTAATCTTTTCATCTTGTCAATTACATAACTGAAACAAAATTTATGACCGTTTCAATAGAAAAATTGTTTCTGAATCGAAACATCGATTTGGAATCGAATCGTGACACCAAGAATCGGAAATGAATCGATTCTCCAGAAACAGATTCGTACCCCTAATTGCAAGTGTGGGAAGGGTTTAAAATGCCTTTATATTTATTTATTCATATATATATATATATATATATATATATACACACACACACATACATACATACATATATACATACATACATTAAATAAACTACTACTTATTACTATTCCTACTTGGCGGTTTTTCACTTTTCGCGGGGCTTCAGGGTACAGATCCCCCCCCCCCCCCCCCCCCCCCCCCCCCCCGATAAACGAGGGACTACTGTAGTAAAAATTGAAGCCATTTTTTTCCTAATCAAACAGTTTATATAAACTTGGTCCATTGGTGCTGTCCAACCAAATGAAACACGTGGCTAACGGTAGTTTAAGGAGTATGACCGAATCTTTACTGGTCATCTAAATCGTTAGATAAATTGATAAAATAACATTAAAAAGTTTTCCTATCTAGATGGATTTCGGTGATGTAGCATTTATAATCAAAAGCACATTCTGGCATAAACATCTAGCAAATTCCTGGCAGTCCTACAAAGCAGACATCACTGCTGTGGCACTAGCAAAATGAGGTCCAGGGAACGCCCAGTGTCATCTTTCCTTGTCGGTGCGCCACTTGACATTGTGACGATTCCTTCGGGGTGAGTATAAATAGTGTATGACTTTTTTCAAGTTCACAAAAGATTGTAAATTACAAAAGTTGAAGTAATGCTTATCGCACGTCACATTTCAGGCCAGAGTTTTAGACTGAGAAATGGAGTTGTAGTCATTCTTAAAACGTTATGTGCAACTTCATACTGTATTCCAAGATGTAACCCTCAAAGTGTTGTCAATGACTCTCAGCTAACGCCACACCACATTTGAGCTCAATAGATGTAAAATTGAGTGAGGTATAGCCTTTACGCATTTGCCACAAGCCCTTTGCTATGAAGACCACCTTGAAATGGACCGACTCAAAAGTTAATCAGTTTGGCAGCAGGTGATGAAAATAGCATAACACTGCACTTTGTATTACAAGGGACTAGACACAACTAGTTGTTACAGTTTCAGTAACTTATTAGGCAGAATTAAACCATGTCTCCAAAATTGAGGGTGTTCAAAGAGTGATCTACAACAGATAAAATGATGTTTGTAATTTTAATTACTGGGATATAATCCCAGGGAGTGATCAGTAACAGAAACTGGGCCCATTAGCTTCCTCTGGTATTTCCAGGCATTTTTAATCCATTGCCTTCCCAAGATACTGTATCCACTTGTATTTAGTCAGCCATTATTGTACCCATGCCTAAATATAACATTATCAATATTCCAACAGTTACAGTTTTATAATGTTGAGGTCCTTAAACACAGCATTCTTCTGTGCATGAGGGTTACCTCAGAACTGTTCCAGTTCAAGTCAACTTTATTGTCGTAATTGTAAATGTCCTGATGCATGCTCAATAATCCAGGTAGAAAAATCCAAAAAAGTATAATCTGGTCCACATCTGGTCTATCTACTTTTTTTTGCTTTGTTGTTTTTTTTTTTTTTTTTTTTTTAATGTCCAGAGGACCAGATTTAAATTTTTTGGGTAATTGTAAATGGTTCACAGCGGAGTCTGATAGAAGTTGTATTTCAATTATAATCTGAACTGAATAACTCAAAACAATCAGAACAGAGCAAAAAAATGGAATTGAGCATTAAGACCTGCATTGTTAACGTAGACAGAAACAGTTTCACCTCAAGAGCCATAACTGAACTGAATAATCCCATAAGTGACAATTGGTCACAGGTTACAGGTGAGCAGTGGAGAGCATCCTGTGCTCCAGCATCAACATGTGGCATGGAGGCTGCACATCTGGAGAGAGGAAAGCTTTGCAGAGAGTGGTGAAGGCTGCACAGAAGACTGTTGGAGTCAGCCTCCCCACCATCACAGACATCTACACCTCCAGATGCAGGAAGAGGGCCACCTGCATCATGAAGGACCACACTCACCCAGCACATACAATTTTTGCCCCACTCCCTCAGGCAGAAGGTTGAGGAGCATTAAGTGTAGAACCACTAGACTGAGGAACAGCTTCTACCCTGAAGCTGTTCGACTCATGAATCCCAAGCCAGGAAAATCACTGTAATGCCACTTTGATTGGTGATACGTCACTGATCTGTGCTGCTGATTATCCGTGCTGCTGATCATCTCATGCTACTGTATTCATTCGTACCCATCTTCCCACCACAGATTCATGTTCGGGCTGCTGTCGTTAGGTCATACTGTTTTGCATTATTAGTGTTTAGCGTATATCTTAGATCTTTTGGTGTGCCGTTTGGTGTTCGTTTAGTGTATATCGTAGATCCTTAAATACCGTTTCTTTTTACACTTTATATTTGTGCTATTGTTGGGTGTAACTGGGACACCAAGTACATAATTTTGTTCCACCTAATGTACCACCTGTGATGAGCATGACAATAAAATTGACTTGGTGCAATATCACTCTTACCAATGTTGCATATGTGGTGCATCGCTAATCTACTTAATGTTAATAAGTTTTGTAATGTAATAATGTTGGTAATGCAGTTTAGATTTTGTGAATAATCTTGTTTTTAAGTGTTTTTTATTTTTTATACTCAGGGAGGCAAACTATTTTATTGTATTTCTGATGCAATGACAATAAATCATGTTCTAAATTCTTCTTAAGCAACACAAAGATCGACCCAAGACTCACTTCCTGGCTATCAAAGATGACATCATAACATAAGAGAAAAGATGTTTGACACAAAGCAAAACCTCTGAAACTCTTGTGTACTTATCCTGAAGTGATCTTACTCTGGATTATCATCTTAGATTATCTTCTGTAAAGGTGTTACATCCAGACTACATTACAATGCTGCAAAAATGACCGATTAAGATTTGAGTAAATCACGACACTCCTCCACAGGGACATACAAATCCTCAAAATGTTTCCTGATATGAATCATATGCTGGTTTCTCCAAACACACACAGACCAACTAGTTTCACTCTCTTTCTTTACATGAATTTTCCCATCTCCCTCTCTCTGTCCTGGTCTCTAGAAAACATGTCTCTGGGAGACAGCTTCCTGTTTGTAGAAGAAAAAGGAGATATTTCCTCAGAAACGCTCTTGCTGGACATAATGTTCTACCTTCACACAATCACAGGAACCCATCGGGGGGGGGGGGGGGCATGGCTCACTACAGTGGAACAAGAAACCCCAAACCTGATGGACTGAGCACAGTGAACTTGCTCGCCCTAATCTGACCGCTACCGCGTCACTCGTTCACAAGGGTATCTCAATGGGAGTGCGATGGATTAATCCCACTTGTGGTTACTGAAAACAAAAAGCCTGAAGATGCACGTCTGTTTTCTGTATTACGCTCTCCGGGTCTAATTTACTGCTGGTGCAGTGAGGAAGCTATGAGTATTCCAGATGTGTGGCTTCTCCTGGACTTTAGGATCACCTCTGGAGCTTTTTCTTATCGTCACCGGCCCTGAAGGCAATAACGTTTTTTAACGAAATGTTCAGAAAGTAATCAATGGATGTGCCTTTACAACTGATTAACTCTTGGAGTCAACTTCATTCAAGATGGCTGCCACAGCTAGGCCCGTCACGATAACAAAATGTTGCTGGGCGATTAACTGCCTCAGAAATTATTGCGATAAACAAAAGCATTGTTTGCAATTTGACAATAATTAGTAATGTCAAATTTAAGAAGAAATGTTCTCTAGCTTATTTTGTTTTGCGTGTAGTACCTTTTTCGACCACCGGATGGCAGTATAAGACTGTTTGAACTGAAGGATGGATACTGAGGGAGCGAGCAGCGTGTCTCTTCAAGAAAAATGGGAGGGAGGAGCTTTGACAAGACCCGAGGTTTATTCCCAAGTTCAGCCTGTTAGCTCGTAGCTTAGCTTCTCAGCTTATCTGCTTTTAATGATCCAAAAACGTGATTTTGGATCGTTAAAATAAATTTTAAAGAGAAATGGAGGGGTCAGTGAAGAGCACCGGAGTTGAGCCGTGTCTTCAGCAGAAAGAGAGAGACACGGAAAAAACGATAAAGCCGATAAAAGAAAATGAGGTCGATAATTTTCATTCATCGTGCGATTATTGATTTATTGTTTATTGCGACAGGCCTAGCCACAGCTAATCAACTCTAGCAAACACAAAAATGACTATAACACTTTACTGATACCATGCTGATAATATCGTGCGTCAAGGCGTCAGGATTTTGCTTGACGTTGTTTGTAATGATATTTACAAGGTTTTACCAAATCAGATATATGTACCCTTCTCATCATAAAATTATTTTAGTTCAACACTCTGGTATTAAAGTCGAAGGATGATCTGTATTCCTTCAAGGGATGCTCTTTCATTTTTCCTCCAGAAAAGTCATGACCATAGTCATGTTTTTAAGGAAATGTGGGGGGGGTTTTCAGCAAAAAGAACAATACAAGACCTGCTAAAGCTATTGCTTTGGGAAGTCTGTTGACCAAAAATAATTATATTTACTACTTGTTGCACACCGCTTTATTTTCCTTGTCTTTACCAACCTGCCTGGAGATGAAACTCCTCTTCCTCCCAGCCCGTCAGTGACTTTATCTGGTACCTTCCACTGCACAAAGGCACCAGCTGTCTGGGGTTTCCTTTATATTTGTGCCACAACAAGCACAAAACACATGCAGTCACCACACATGATGAAAAACAATCTGATGTATGTCACCCTCATGTTCTGGAGCCATTGTTGCTTTAAATATCCAGTTACACATGGGTGCTGTGTGTCCCTGCAGAAGAGCAGCAATGGAAACTGTTCTGAAACAGCATTTTTTTTACGAGCTGGCAGGAATGGGATTATTAGAGATGAAACCAGTCACTCTCATCACAGCTGGAGTGGATTTGCTTCATAATTCACCGTCAGGTTTGCACATTTTTTAGGGTGCACAAGTTTTCACCAATGCATGCAGCTCAGGCTTCATTCACTTCTTTAACTTTCCTCCTTTTTTTTTTTATACCTACACCCACTACGGTGGTTTAAAGAGTTACAGGCGCGGTATTGTCCCGGTATGTGTATAAATAAATGTTGGCCCCGGTACTTGCCTGCCTACAGTTTGATTGGCGAGCTGCTTCATCCGGTTGAACTGCTTCTTCATGGTGATTTTCGTCGAGTTGTCCGAAGTTTCGCAGCCTTGGGCTTGTCATGAAGTTCGTTCAGGGCCTCTCCCAGTTTCCCCCAAGCCGTCGCTATGACGAGCAAAAACAAGCCATTGAGCCGAAAGCCAATTACAAAGTAGTTTGTAGCCGAATGCTAGCACCCCAGCTAGCTCGTTCCTCCTCCTGAAGAGAAATCCTACAGAAAAGTTTCCCCTCGAGGAGGCGACGACATGATAAGCGAGCCTCCTTTTTTTTTTTGTTGTGCGTGGAAGGAGGGAGAGGAGACTCGAGTCAAACTTTCACTGGCGCCAGCAGCTTTTCATGGCTCTGCCTCGGTCCCGACCCGTTAGCTGACGAGCTAACGTGGAGCTGATTCATCCGTCGGAGCGGAGCGGGGAGACGGCTCACCTCCGCCTCGGAGAGAGGGAGGCGCAGGAAGTAGCATCCAGCACCTCCTCCCTCTGGACGACAGCAGGAGAAACCTCCTCTGGAAGGAAAATTACTCAAATTAGGACAGTAATTAAAAAAATACTGTACCAGTGCTGCGCAAATAAACAAAAGAACTGATTGTTTTTGATCTGTTCAGGGCCGGATTAAAGAAGGTGCGGGCCCCTGGGCAGGAGCTACTTTGGGGGGCCCTATCCACATTTTTTTTCAACTGGTACAAATTACAAAACTGAACATGTGCATGTTAATGTAAAGCGATTTTTCAGTGTTTGTATATTATAAATTTTATATTTCTAACAATTCCTACATCCTTAAATGATTGTTTGGGGATTAATGTAACTCAAACTCATCAAGGCTGTTGTAAAAATAAAAAAAAATGCATTAAGTAGCATCCAGCACCTCCTCCCTCTGGACGACAGCGGAAGAAACCTCCTCTGGAAGGAAAATAACTCAAATTAGGACTGTAATTTAAAAAATACTGTACCAGTGCTGCTCAAATAAACAAAGAACTGATTGTTTTTTTACCTATTCAGGGCCGGATTAAAGAATGTGTGGGCCCCTGGGCAGGAGCTACTTTAGGGGCCCTATCCGCATTTTTTTTTTTTTTTGTTAATGTAAAGTGATTTTTCAGTGTTTTTATATTATAAATTTTATATTTCTAACAATTCCTACGTCCTTAAATTATTGTTTGGGGGTTAATGTAACTCAAACTCATCAAGGCTGTTGTAAAAAAAAAAAAGCATTAGAAAACAACATGTATTCCTTGTCTTTATTTACAGCTAAAAATATGGCTCTCTGACAGTTGCTATCATTTATAGAAATTCTCCCATCAGAGTTTGGAATTAGCTCATTGCAATTCATTTTCATACCATTTTAGCTCCAACTTCTTTTTAAATGTGTCCTGATGCATGCTCAATAATCCAGGTAGAAAAATTTATTCAGGTTAAGTCAGGTCAACATCTGGACGGCTGCTTGTCCATCTCTCCATTTCGTCCCTAAAATCTCTACTTCTGCCGGCTCTTGTCGTTACAGCTTATAGTTGCATTTTTTTCCAGAAGAAGAGAGAATTGACAAATAAATAAAGTAATTCAAATAAATATAAATAAATAAAGACAAATAAATAACCTTGAATTAATTACCTTTTTATTTTGAGCTTAGTGACTGGTTGTATTGTTCTTTTTCTGACTCATTTTTCATTCAGAGATTATTTCATCCACTCAAAATCTATCAAGTGCCAAGGCCGTCCAAAGTGTACCAGGGGTGCCACCAGGTGTGGGGGCCCATCAGGTAAGATCCCATCCCCCAGGTGGAACCTTAAAAGGTCGCTTCCTAATTAAAAAAGAAGACAGCTGTATTAGCTAATATTAAACCTCCACAGAATTTCTGTTGAAATCAGATGTGAATAATAAACAGATTTAATTCATTCTACAGGATACTGATCACACATCCTTTCTTTTCTTTGCAGTGAGGCTATAAATTCACAGTTAATGCAAATCAAGTGAAACTGAAGGCACAAGCTTTCTGTAATTTGTATAATTGACTAAAAAGTCTCAGTCTCTGCAGCTTGTGAACAGAAACATGTTAGTTTGGGGTAAAATTCACTGTAATTTTTCAAATAAAAAATGCCAAATTCTTGTTTCGCCTGTTTTTAAATGTGTTCTGTCTCTGTTTCAGCAACATGTTATTCCTGTTTTAGGTCCTTGGATAATTGTGATCTATTTATCCAAGGCTCTTCTTTGACTAGATTAGTTGATTTATAAGCAAACTGTTCAGTCCAGTGTTTCAAAAATTGACTGAAATGTGTATAGAGACCTGCAACCCATAAATAAATAAAAATCTTTCAATCTAAAAGAAATATGGAGATCAACACATTAATCATAAAATATAAGCTTAAATTAATTTTTAAACCATAAAGCTATTAAACAAAACATTAGCTCTTTTCACAGTGGTCACAGGTTTTGCCCATCTTTATGTTCATTTGTCCTTCTGTTTGCAAAATGTCACATAAACCACCAGATAGATTTTAATAAAACTTTCAGAAATTAATCACTGGATGAACCTTTACAAATCATTAACTGCTGAGTCAACTCTGCTTGTCAGCAAAATATCTCACAAACCACTGAACAGACTTTAATTAAACTCTCAGAAATAAATTATTAGATGGAAATCTGAAAGTGATTAATTTTTGGAGTCAACCCAATTCCCAGTGCGTTGAATTAGCCTTAACTAATCAACCTTAGCAAGCACTAAAAAATGGCTGTAACTCAATAATCTTTGTAATTTTACAGATAATGAGCAAAAAAACGATGTGGTAGTTGCTGACAGTCAAACACAACACACAGGCTGAGCACTAATTGATCACATGATAAATTGCAATACATCATGTTATTTTCAAGGTTTGTCCAAAACAGCTGTGACTCTGTCTCTTCTCAATACAAGACGACTTTAATCTAAAACTCTGGCATCGAAGGCTTTGAGTGATGTGCATTCTTTTTTGAAACATATACTTCTGTTACAATAAAGTTAAGACTGAGGGGGGAAAATCCTGTTAAATGCCTTGAAATGCAGATGACACAATCTTATCAAAGTTACTTCCTTTGTTTACCTTTTGTAGAATTTTGAAAATTGCAAGAATTGCTGATGAAATTAAAGTTGTAAATAAATAAAGACTAAATTTATGACTTTCAGTCGTTCCAAACAAAAAAAATTGTGCCACTTTTTAAAATCTTACTTCGACTACGGTGATAATATTTATATGCTTAATTTCTATAATAAAAATAAAAACCTAAGCTAATAATGCAGCATTGCAAACATGGACTCACTTTGTATTAATATTACACGTTTATATATTACAGATGGATCTTTTAAATCAAATAAAATGTTATTTTGTGCATATTGTTGTTCATAAGAAAAATCCTACAAATATTTCAATTTTGTTATTTTGTATAGAGTTGTGATTATAAAGCTGCTTAGAAATTCTGTTCATGGTTATTGGCATTTTAAAATGATGCTCAATTTTTATATATATATATAAGCTTCAGAACACCACCAGCCTCCAGATTATTCACTCATACTTGTAAAGGTTTTTCCAACGCCCTAAAAAATAAAGAAGTAACTACTTATCTGTTGTGATTTTAAAAACTTCCCAGAAACATTTAAAGTTGTATTTACTTTTCTGTAAATAAACACTTAAGTGACTCTATTTGATTTTGGACTGGCACTCCCATCTTGGCTTTTCTTGGAAGAACTGTTGTATTTCATGGGGGGGGGGGGGGGGGGTGGAACGAATAAAAATAAAGTGAGTTTCTTTCTGAAGATAAATCAAGCCTACTTTCTTTATAGTAACATATAGTGTCTGACATTTTTTATATATAAATTCTTACCTATTTTGTAAAATAGCACTGTTTTTGCAAGGATAAAAAAATATATATTTCCACAACCACAGTGCGCAATAAAAATACATTTATTTTGAAAAGAAACGTATAACCGGAAGTTCTGTTGTTATTCTTCCGGTTGGTGATGTCCATACATTTCTGTCTTCGAGTTAGTTTGTTTTTAGCGCTCGCGGTTTTATTTACGGACAGTATTCTCTTTGTTCTTCTTGTTTAAACAAAACTCTCAGTTTATGACTCATAAGGGAGTCAGCAGCTTTATTTAGCTCGCAGCTTTTGTTTCTGTTAGCCGCTTTTGGCTAACCAGCTGAAGCAGGTGAGGGCTGAATGTTTTGCTACATCAGGTCATCATCGATCATTCATGGCCGCTCGGCAGCTCTTCACAGACACGGACACTGCGGATGAAGCTGTCAGGGCCACCTGTGACGACGCAACCACCTGCAAAAGGTAACATTCAGACCCAAATGACTCCCTTTTTACAAAACTTTCAGTGGTTAACGCTCAGCTGACATGCAAATCGTGCTTACTAATGCTTTGTTGCCATTTATTCTAAAATGTACAACTTTGCTTTGGTCATTTCCTGGCTCTGTCCGATAATAGGCACATGGCTGTGAGCAGTAATGTGCAGTTTATTATTAGGCCGAGTGAATCCTGCAAACACAAACGGTGCAGAAAGCTGCACCTAATTAGTTATTCAAGCTGTTCTTACTAGGCTGTTTCTTATTAAAAAATAGTGAATGTTTTGTTTGTCAAAATATACATCATTACCTATTTACTCGTCCATTTGGTGTCATCCATTCTTTAGGTTTGCCACCAGTAAATCCTACTGGAAGGACCCATACATCCAGTACTTTGTGAGATCTGTAGGAGAGCGGAAGGCCCCAGAAATTAACAGAGGCAAGTAATGCAATGTGCCTTTTACAGCATGTTCTTTATTCTGTTTGAACAGGGAAGAGGGCGCTGAGCTGAAAGGTGAAGCTGCTGTTTCATTGTTCCGTCAATATTATATGTCTCACCTGTGGTCAGGAGGTATGAGTCCTACCTGAAAGACTGAGATCCTGGATACAAGCAGCTGAAATGAGCTTCCTCAAGGAGCTGACACTAAGGCTTAGAGATAAGGTGAGGAGTTTGGAGTTTTCCCAGGCCCGTTCCACTGGGAGGAGATCATGTAGACCCTGAACTCGTTGAAAGGATTATATTCTTTCTGGTCTGGGAAGACCTTTGGATCCCCCTGGGAGAGACTTGTTTCAATTTCCCTGCTGGTTCTGTTGTTTTTTGTGATGCTCACTCACTGACTGACTGGCTTGGTGGGTGGGTGTGTAGTAAGTCACAGGTTTACCAGTAATCATTAGAATTACTTGCTTTATGATGACACAAATGATTATTAAACCGAAATATGTGACTTTCTCGGGTTAGATTTACAGTACTGTGCCAGCTCACCACTAATCCATCCCTAAAATGTTCACACGTATCGTGCGGATCACAGTTCCGTTCTTTATGTGTAGATCCAGACTTCTGTGGGGGAAGTGGTGCTCATCTTTCTCAGTCTCTTCTTTATTTTAGCTGCACAGTGAACCCATTGTCTTTTCTTCGTGTCCACTTCTTTGATTGAACAGGTTACTACGCCCGAGTTAAAGGAGTGAACCTTCTTCTCGATGCATTTATAAAGAAAACAGACTGTCGGTGCCAAGTGATCAACATGGGGGCTGGGCTGGACACCACGTTTTGGAGACTAAAGGTGAATGTGTGGATCACCACCTTTTGTCATGCTGCAAATCTGATTCATAAAATCTTTCTCTGAGATTTGGGCTTGTCTCGTGTGTGCGTGCGCATGTGTGTGTACTAGGACGAAAACCTCCTGCCACAGAAGATATTTGAAGTTGACTTTCCAGCTGTTGTTGCCAAGAAAATCCACTACATAAAGTAGGTCTCTGGTGTACACGGAAGGATGAATCTCTGGGGCAGCAATTTTCTGTTCAAATGTAGTCACTGAAGTGTGTTCCTATGTTAGTTTGCTTAGTTTGGAAGAAAATAAAAGTGTTTAATATGATGAGCCATAAAAGATAAAGTAAAACTTTAAGAAACGCAAAACAAGAAAAAAAAAAATTGTGTTTGGAGGTGTAATATCAAGCTAATACCTATAGGGGGCGCCAAAGCCTTAAATAAGACAGTTCAGTGCGTGTAAATGAATTTTTTTTCTTAGTGTAAACAGTTTCTATGCAGATTTAAAATATGAAAATGTATGAAATATGCTTTAAGTATTTTTAGCTCTGATTTAAATTTGGAAAAAATAAAATCAAACACAAAAGAACTGACTTTTTTGCTGTTTAATTTTCTAAAATAGAGGAATTTGAATTTCTAAACGCATAAAGTGGTTTTAAGACTTGTTTAATCTAAATATAGTTTAGCTCAATATGTAAAAGCCTTCTTAATTAAAAGTTGTTGCACATCATGTTTACAGCTTGTCACTCACAAAGTACTCGATCCGATGTGCTACTTTTACTGTCATACTCTGGATTAGAAAATAGTTGAACAAAATAAACGTTGTTTTAAAACAAGACTTAAACCCTTGTTACATAAAACAGCTTTTAATTTTTCCAGAAGTGTCCTCCCCACTATCGTTTTTTTTATCCGAACTGTATATTTACAGTCAAGGTCTGAACATCAGCAAGGTCTCAAATAGTGAGAGAAAAATCTGTAAAGGTCCGTCTGAAATTTAAAACAGGAAATATGTTGGAGCCATATATTTGTATGCTTATTTCTTGTTTAATTCCTGCAAAGTGCAAAATATATTTGGCCTGTCTACGTAATTAATAATAATATCTTAATTGAATAGTTTATAAGTGTGCAGAAAAATGTCACATCCTCCTTTAAAATGAGTTTTTGTTCTGGTTGCTGATGTGGAACCCAAGCTGTACATCAGCTTTATATTTAATTTCAACATAATGATGTTTAGACACTTTTCAGATTGGGAAGCAAGTCAGTTTGCGTGTACAAATACTTGACTTTTACACATTTTTTATGCTAATTTATTGTTTTAATTGTAACTTGTGTTTTTTTTTTTTTTTTTTATAAGAACCAGGCCCCCTCTGTCCAAACCTATCATTGATGTGCACTCAACAGACTCCTTACTGATAGGTATTTAACATTCATCATCTTCGTTATGATAGATTAATGATTTGAAACATTTAGTTCATCTTAATATCTGACTCTGTTTGTTTTTCCTCAGATGCCCACAACCTTGAGTCAGACCGTTATTGCATCATCGGAGCAGACCTCCGAGACATCTCCAGCTTGGATGAAAAGCTAAAGAAGTTCCACCTTAACCCAGAGTATGTGCAATGGGTTATTAGATTAAATATTTTTATTAATACTGACAATCCCCCTTTGTCTTGTTGGGATGGAGAGTCTCTAAACTGAACTACAGAAACCACTGAGACTTGAACAACTGCTGAAATTTACTGAAGAATCTGTACTGAGTTGTTAAAGCTAAAAGAAGCAGAACACTAGCTAAAAGACAGGTAGCAAAAGGCTAGCTAATTGGTAAAAGAAGCAAAAAGATAGCTTAAAGTAACAAAACTACTAGGAAAAGTGTAAGTAAAAGTAGCAAATGACTAGCTAAAAGCTAGAGTAGGAAAAGAGTAGCTAAAAGCCACGAGTAGTGAAAGGCTAAATAAAGTTCCAAAAGGCTAGCTAGAATCTCAAAGTAGCTAAAGGCTAGTTAGAAGCTAATACTAATGAAGAACTAACTAAAAGCGGTAAAACACTAGATAAAAGCTAAAAGTATCAAGTGGTTATCATCCAGTTTGACTTGACTGAAAATTGTTGGCTTATATACCTGGATTATTGAACATGGACTTTGGTGTATCAAGGGTTAGCTAAAAGCTGAAAATGTCAAAAAGCTACCAAAACTATCAAAAGGCTAGCTAAAAGTAACAAAATGCAAGCTAAATGCTAACAGTAGTCTAGGAAGTCAAAAGTAGCAGATCTTAAAGGAAACAATGTTTTTGATGGAACTGATGAAATCTGAGTGTATTTTACTGAGTAACTTGTTTTAAATAAAGTTGATATTTTTTAAAATGCATAAACGCTTACAAAAAACAAAGATCTTAGCACGTGTCTCCTGAATGAGCTGAATGTTTTAAGTGGCTAAAGTAGCACAAAGTCTGTAGAAATGGTTAGATTGTAAAAATAAATAAATAAAACAGGGAAATGCTGAGTCAGCCGTCGCACAATTTAAGTTACTTTGAGGTTAGTGTTGATTTTACTGTTTGTTGTCAAGTTGAAGTTGTTTTCTGTGCACACTTCTGCAGGTGGTAGAAGTGCAGCTTATCTCTGCGTTTTCTGACTGAAAGCGGCTTCAGATAAGTTTCACTGTGAAGAGCGACCAGACGGCTGATGTGCAGATGTAATGTCTGCCATCTGGGTCTGATTTCAGAGCAGACCACACCCAGAATGAGTGTCTCTAAATCTGTCTGTGTAAAAAGGGTGGTAACGAGTATTTATTATAGTATTTGTACATCTGACAGAGTTTTAGCCATTTTATGTTGGCTAATGCTGATTAACTGGTGGCCACCTTGAATTAATCTCTTTTAAATGTATACACGAGTATTTTATACATCTTTCATTAAGATCCATCCAGTGTTTCTGAGATATTTTGCTAACAGGCAAAAAATTATTGCCAATAATCACAGAGTTGAAGTTTTTAATTTGCTTATGATGAAGTCTCCCACATCGTTTGACGGTTTGTTCATGGTTCTTCTCAAACACAGATTGCCAACAGTGTTCGTGTCAGAGTGCGTGCTGGTCTATATGACGCCATCGCAGTCCTCCAACCTGGTTCACTGGGCGGCAGAAACCTTTCACACCGCCATGTTTATAAACTATGAGCAGGTGACGCGTCGTCTTTAAACCATCTGATTCAGTAAATGATGCCGCATGCAGTCAACCTCGTCTGTCCGTCCAGGTGAACATGAGTGATCGATTTGGTCAGGTGATGATCGAGAACCTGCAGCGTCGTCGGTGCACCCTGGCTGGAGTTGAGGTCTGTCGGTCTCTGGACTCTCAGGTACCTTCATGCTCCTCATTTAATGCTTATATATTGTAGTTTTATGACTTTTAGCAATGATGTTTGTGTTAAATTGCTAAATGTTCCGTGCTTTTCAGAAAGAGCGGTTTCTGAGGACAGGCTGGGGGCACGCAGACGCTCTAGATATGATGACGGTTTACAGTGTGCTCCCTCAGGAAGATGTGGCGAGGTAATGCATCCTCTGCCTCACCAAGAATCAGTCAGCCGACTGTAATCACAAGACAAAGGTCTAAATAAAATCAGAATTTCTGCAATAGGAAGTAAGAGAAGTTTTAATAGCGTTGTTAGAAAATGCCTTTGTCTGCTTTTATTTTGCAGGGGACATTCTGGTAATTTTCAAGTCTGTAGAAATGTTATTAACAACTAATATCTTACCTGTTATACATAACTCTTGAACAACGTGTTTAGAGCAATACAGTTTAAATCTGAAAGGAATGAAAAGGTAATAGCTAGAATAAGTGTTGCTAAGATTAAAGTGGACTTCTGCCATCGTACAGCAGCTTCTGTGCCAAACTGGTTTTGGATTAAAAAATGGTTGTCAGTTGGGATATGCAGCGAATTAAAGTTCAATCACCTGCAGATGAAAAGACCTTTGTAGAGGCTTCAGATACAGAGACGAGTGCTGTTAATTCTACTAGTCAGGGATCTTCATAATCCGTAATTTGTGCAGATCCAGTGGATCAATGTGGAGAGCAGGGTGCCAGTACTCTGACAGAACGGCCGAGCTCTCACAGGATCAGAGTTTTTGCTGAAAAATCCTTTCATAACAAGTCACAAGGGCAGAAACACATCAGATGCTGGAACTCCCATCTGTTTTTTTAGTTATTTTGAACAGAGGGTGGTCAGAAAGTCTTGTCACAACAATAAAGCACCCTGACTACAAAGCACCATGAGGAAACAACTCCATCTCTTGCATATATATATA
>NC_056514.1:18247396-18265724 GCF_014905685.2 Nematolebias whitei | reverse complement strand
TATATATATATATATATATATTAAAAAAGGAACTGCTTGTTTCAATAGTTGCGTAAATTCTTCAGATTCATCCGTTTTAACTAGACTGTAAAACAATATACCTATATATATAAAAAATTGCTGTATATAAGATTTTTTTTTTCTTTTTCAGAATTGAGCATTTGGAGTTCCTCGACGAGAGGGAGCTGCTCCAGCAGCTTCTCCAACACTACTGCATCTGCTGGGCCTCCAAGGACAAACTCAGCCTGGGTAATATTCCACACTCCAGCTGCAGCTCACATTTATTTTCTGACATTCTGATGCTACGGTGACTCCTCTTCACAAGTTATTTATTTTGTGCCACTCATATGTGACGAACCGACCTTACAGCCATCACATCACTGCAGTCGTTAACGAGAACAAACCATGTTCTGTTTCTTCAGGGCTGTCCCATTTGGCATTTTGAGTGTGACATTTTGAACCGTGAGTTCACCAAAATCAACAGGAAGTGAAGATCTGAGAGAGGAGACACCAGAGGAAAAAAGAAACCGCATCATGACGATTTAATTTCTTGTATTATGTCCAAATCGTCTCATCTATGGAAATTAAAGAATGACGTTTGAAAACAATGAGATGTCATGCATTTCATAAGAATCAGAAGAATAAGCATAATAATAATATTATCATTGTACCGAGATACAGCGAGAATTCATACAGTCGTCTGAAAGATGGGCGCTTCAAAGCATCAGAGCGTCTCCTCCAGGTGAACACAGCGATTCCACGGAGGTGGACAGTCCTTAGTTAAAAGTAACGGGCTGCTCACTGAAGCTGAGACCGGCTCTGTTGAAGACGAAGTCCCCCACAGCCAACTCGGTTCGGTTCTGGTCCAGTTCGGGGGTCACAGGTACACTTCCCCCACACCAATGAAGACACCACGAGGCCAGTCCAGCAGAAAACCAGCGAAATACCACCTGGCGATTCTTGTCGGAACCAGGTAGAACCACAAAGGTCTCATTTACAAGAGAGACCTGATTTACCTGGTTTACACCATGATGATGATGATGATGATGCAGGTCAGTGCTGTCAAAATGAACATGATGAATTATGATGGTCAAGCTGATTTGAAATTAAATGAGTAAGGTGCATTATAAAGTCAAATGCTAGATGACCACGACTGCATCGTGTTGCTTTAGTGAGTTCATCTCTGCAACTGGACAGAAACCAGGTCAAACTGGAAATCCATCCACTGAGACCACATATCACAAGTCAGATAAATAAACTCCATATTTAATTAAAGGTACTTTTTGTAAAGTATAAAGTCAAACATTAAACCATCTTATCCTGAACTGCTTCAAATGGTTCGATCGAAAGCGTTTACTCCAGATGTATATTTTCTTCAGCTGCTCTCTTCTTCAGGGGTCGCCACAGCGAGCGAACTCGCACAAAGAGTGGACGGTTGTTTTAACGCCGGATGTCCTTCCTGACACAGCCACAGAACATGGAGCTACCACAGCCCTCCGTGTGGAGCAGGGGGCTGCCATAGGGCACCCAAGGGAGCTAATTTGAGGTTATGGACCTTGTTCAAAGACAACAGAGTGGGACAAATGAGGACGAAGGCAGAAGTAGATGCTTTCCCACACTTTTTGATGTTATGATCATGGGATTTGAACCGGCAATCTCCCAATCACAGGCTTAAATTCTCTAACCACTGCCCCCTGATTCCAGATATATTTAAATGTAATACTGAAATGCTGATATGCACTCAATGTAAGCAAAGCATTGACTGAACCTGCAGACAAACCACACTGAAGCTTGAGGTGAAGGTCGACCTCCAAGAGGTGAGCTGAAGTCGACCAAATGTCGGGGATCAAGCAAGGAGCACCTTAAAAACACAAGTCTGCGTTGAAACAGCTTTCTAAAAACAAATTTGACCAATTTTCAGTCACTTCGGCTGTTTCAAACACACATAGTAGTTGGTATCTGGACACAAACGTAAGTTTAAAGTTTTAAATTAAAGAGGCATCAACAATGAAATGAAGAAAAAAAAAAGTTTAAGTTTCTCACGTTATAGTTTTTGTCCGGTCTTCATGACTTTGCCATAAGCTCTGGTGTAGAAGACGTCATCCTAACGAGTAAGAAGAACACTAATAACACTGTTAGCTCCTGATGTTGCACAGATGTTATCATTTCCATTTCATATGACACAAGAGCTGTTAATTATCATGGAGAAGCTCCTGAACAAGTCCGCTCCACCTCCACAAACATGTTTACACTTAAATCTCAGTCATTCAGAAGTTTATTCTGTATTGTCCTTTTGGACTCGTGGTTCTTAAGAGACATGGTTCAGAGGGTTATGGACTTATTTAAGCACTTTGTTAACAGTTCCTGTTTTAAATGTGCTATAAAAATAAATCTAACTTGACTTATTTACAACCTAATTATTAGCTGTAATGTGTTTGTGGTGCATGTGCAGATAGCACAGGGAGGCTCTAGATTGGGCTGTTCTGCCCCTCATCGTGCTGTTTGTCCTGCGTCTGATGGACAGGCGTCTCCTTTTATAACATCATGAGGGCCACAGAGCGTAAAGTCCAGCCTGTTTGTTGGATGGGAACACAGTTTAACCACACTGACTGAGGGATGGAGCTACTGCTGCAGATGGTTGGACAGATCAAGACTTCATTCGAAACAACAGAAGTCTGAATGCAGACATAAAAGAAAGAAAAGAAAACTGACTGCAAGTGTAAAATTTAAAAGTAAATTTAGTTCTGGATCAAAAAGTTGGTCTGTAAAAACATATTTGACATGAAGACTGGTGGCAGCTAAAATGTCAATATGGAAAATAAATATATTTATCTTCCTTTACTAAATGATCATTTTTACCAAAAAAAAAAAAAAATCCAAGTCAAAGGATGATTATTATTATATTATTATGATTGTGAATCTTTCACCCAGAATTCTTAATTCTTTTTTTAAACAGTTGTTTTTTTTTTGCTGCAGTGAAATAACCTTTAGCTTTAAAAATGAGAACTTACAAATTGGTTTACTTTTTACTTTATTAGAGTTTTTTGCTTAATCTGCATTTTTGTTGTTATGATTTATCTCCAGGTTTTGTCCCCTAACTTATTATTTACTTCACTCAAATCATCATCTTGTTAAAAGGACGTAAAAATTGTGTGAGGAGAACTTTCATTATTGAAATATATTTAATACGTATATCCGGACGTAGTCAAGGTAGTATATTTTTACTAAATCTGAGTTTTAATGTTTAATTTAATTGAGTCAAACTAATTAAATGTTTTTCTTTTAATAGATTTTGTGAGATTTGTTTCAGTTCATAATGAAACTAAATTGATTCTTGCATGAACTTGCACTTTATGGAGAAAAGCAATCACGTAAGTGTCTCTGTGTGTGTGTGTTTGTGTGCGTTAGCAAAATATTACATGAATGAGTGGACAGACTTTAATGAAACGCTTAGGGGTTTTAAATTAGAGGTAAATCTAAATCTGTTAAACTCCTGAGTTGACCTGAGTCAAGATGGCCTCCACAACTATGACCTCATCAAACACAAACATCTGTTTAACTCAGTTCATGCTATAAACAATGAGCTCAGATTTGATGTGGTAGTAGCTGAGAGTCATTACCAACACATTCTGAGGGTTAACAAACTGAGCGAGAACTTTGTTTGAAACTTTGGGACGCTACATTGACTGAAATCATTAACCCCAGAAGAGATGTACTGGTTCATTTAACAAGAAGTTGAATATTTCCTCAACCAGCCACGTTAAATTAAAACAGAGAAAAAGTGTTGTTTTTTTTTTTTTGTTTGTTTCTTTGTTTTTTTTGTCCCTGTTTTAAATAAAAATCAATAAAAAAAAAAAAAATTAAATAAATAGTGTTATTTAAAAATTATTAATAAATATCCGATTAAATAAATAAATGTCCCCATGAAATTAAAAATTGCTGCCCCTCATTTGAATATAAGAACATGAAATGAAATGCCCTTAAAATCAAAAACGGATTAAAAAAAAAAAAAAGCTCCTAAAATATGTAAAGAAGCTTTACAAAATAAAAGTGTCACAAAATGAAACACCATTTTTAAATAAATAAATCTTAACTAAATAAAAAATACATCTCAAAATAAATTTAAAACAATCAGAAACAAAAAATCTATTTAAATGTTTTATTTCTTGGAAACAGTTACTTATTTAATGGAATATTTATTAATAATTTTTAAACAACACTATATTTATTTATTTAATTTGAAACGAAACGGCTCTCCATAGCAAACACTATAAAGTAATGTTTAAAATTTAAGCCTTTCAGTTGTAATACATTTGTTTTTACTTTACTTCCTTGAAGACCTGAGGACTTGACAGGGATGTTTATAAACAAAACAAAACAACAACAAAGAAACAAAGGGATGTTTATAAACAAAACAACAACAAAGAAACAAAGAACAATAAAATAACAGTGATTCAATTGACAGGAATCAAAGAAAATGAGTGTGTCCGAGTGTCTTTGAACCACACTTAGTCACTAAACAAAAAAAGTACTTGTTAGTAAAACACGTTAAAGTACTGTGTTTGATATTATCTCATGTTTACCTGAGTACAGGTGAGTGCAGAGTGCACCTGCACACCGACCTCTCAGGGCGTCTTATCTATATAGGCTCCTGTCAGTTATGGCAGATCACCTGTGTGACCATATAAAGGTGAGATGATGATTATTCTGGATAAATACCAGTTTAACCTCTGAAATGTTTAGTGATCCATCAAATTGCTGGTCAGTTGATGCTTCTCCTGTCTGTTCTTTGAACCTCATCAATCCTTGAGTTAACGGTCTTGTTTGACCTGAAATGTTGTCAAACACCTTAAGATTAAGATACGTTGGGAGGAGATAGTCCATTACCCCTCACCCGTGTTGTTTTATGACGGTGAATTCAACAACGGCAGCACATAAACAGCACTATGCAGGTTCTTTGACTCAGTCAGGCTGGTTCAGGTGCACGTGCTGGAGAGGGGATTTCTGGACAAAACGGCTGCAACCATGAGTGTGGAGAAAATGGAAATGGAAAATCTGTCCGATTCCACTTATCTGAAGAAGAAGAGTAAGAAACTTTCAGGGTCCAAGCCTCAAAACAAGTTTGAGAGATTGTTCCAGCCCTGTCTTGCTGAAGTTGTGGGGACCACGTTCTTTGTTTTCATCGGCTGCGTGTCCGTCATCGAGAACGTCCCTGCAGCGGGACGGCTGCAGCCGGCTCTGGTGCATGGCCTGGCTGTGGCAGTAATGGTGGCTGTCATGGATAACATCAGGTAAACCTATCTGCAGAGTAAAACAGACTAAAACTCTTTTTGCTTCATGTGTTAATACATGTATTTAAATGATCAGAGTCATCTTTTCAACTAAAAATATGCTCTAAATGTGTTGTTCTCCTTGCTTCAAGTGGCTCCCACTTCAACCCTCCCTTCACCATTGCTATCTACCTGTGTGGAGGCTTGGAGCTGAAAATGGTGGGCCCCTACCTTGTGAGCCAATTAACTGGAGGAGTACTCGGAGCTGGAATGGCTAAGGTCAGCTAAAAAAAAAAGCTAAACGTCTAAAAGGATATGTTGTTTCATCTCGTTTGTTCGCTGAGCTGCGATTTTTGGCAATGCAGAATTCCTTTTACAAAAAGCAAATGATCATCTGCAATCTCACTGATTTCCGAGAGTTTATGACCAGCAAACCGTGTGGCTTCATTCTGTGCGGCCAATTCTTTGAACCCACTTCCTATTTTTGTGTGTATTCACAAAGCTGTACTCTTGACTGTGCACATTTTGTTCTTGTCCACATCATCCCACTTTCTAATCTACTTCGCAGCCATCCCCATGGTTATAATTTAATCTACCAGAGCACACCTTTAAAATAAAGGTAGTTGTCTGCATTGTTTGTAGACCTAGAGATTTGGGGCTGGAGTCAAATGTTTTCTGTCATAAGACAGCTCCAATGCAAATGTCAAAATACAACTCTAGTGCTCCAGATTGTACAAAAACTAAACTGAAATGGATTTGAGACACTTGCAGCCCTACAGAACATCACTGACCTACACAAGGCAATGTCAGTGAACAAGGCCCGGATGATTCTGGCAGATCCTGATCACCCACTCCATGGTGAGTTCAGGTTGCTTCCATCTGGACGCAGATATCTGCTGCCCAGTTGTAGAACGAACAGACTGAAAAACTCATTCATCCCTGTAGCGATCAGGCTTCTGTACTGTTATTTTAACGTCTCAATGTCTAGTACGGATGTTTGTGTGCCTACTGACTGTGAAACAAATTGCCCATTGAGGATAATAAAGATTCTTGAACTTGCAATTACTCCACAACTAATTATAGTGAAAATTAGTCACATAACAGTTTTGAACAGGTTAATGAATCAAGCGACAATACTATGAACCTCTGCAACTCAACAGAACATTGAGAACACCCCCAAATGTTTCAATACACGAGACTAACTGTTCGCCATCCAGTCGTCAAACATCTCACTGAGACGATGACAACAGTAAGCCTCATAAATATCTTGATGGTAAAACATTCCCGCCCTCATTTTCCAGCTGATGACCCCTGAGCAACGCTACAACAACGCAACGGGAGCAGCGTTTGATATCCTCAAGTCAGACAGCCAGCTGTATGGGGCCATTTTTGGAGAGCTGGCGATGACCTGCCTGGTGACCGTGGTGGTGCTGCTGGGGGCGGTCAACGGCAAGACGAAAACACCGCTCGCCCCGTTTCTGGTGGGCTGTACTGTCACTATTAACATCTTGGCAGGGTGAGATGAAAAGCTGCTGGCTGTAAAACAGCGGGTTGCATGTTAGCAGTTCGTTGTGCGCACTACCACAGTAATGTAATTTATCTGATAATGACCGGATAACTCCGGGCCTCTCAAAATACAAACACAAATAAAAGCAGACCAACGAAGCAATTACAAACCATCTCTTAAACTGCCGCTTACCCTTCATAAGTGCACCAACCCCACCATATTTGAGCGTACACAAACATAAAGCTGTGGGACAAAAGCAGGCGTGGAGTGAAGGAAAGCAACATTACTGCGGAGCACCACACATGAAATATGTGTGAGACGTCTATTTGAAATCCTGTGGCTAGCTGGTTGCACAGCGTGTCATCACTATGTACATTCAAGGCAGGTCAGCTCACCCCTACACACATGGACCACATTGAATCTGTGACTACCTCTTTTTGGTGGCTCAGAGGAGTAAAAGAGGCAGGATGACTTCAACACTCTCCATGTCATCCCTCAAAAATCACATTAAGGTGGGAAGAAGGCTTCTCCAGCTATGGCTGAAAAGTACTTTACATCAGTAGGTTTAAAAAGGCTAAAACTAGCAGCTAAATTATGCTTTTTTTTCTCCCAACAACAAATGTTTATGACTTACGACAGAGCTTTGGGGCCACGCTAAGAAAAAAAAAAATTACAAGCCATAATATTACAAGAATAAAGTAGAATAAAGTCTTAATATTATGAGAATAAAGTCATACGAGACTTTTTTTTTTCCAGCTCTCGTTTATTTATTTTTTCCAGGAGTCGGATAATGACGCGACCTGTCAATCAATCCAGTAGGCGTGTCAGCAAATGACCAATCCGAAGCTAAATGCTCCTTACCTGCAGAGAGCTGCTGCAGCCCACCAGAGCGTACCACCTTACTGTTATCAGGTTCAAAGTCCTGGTACTGATAATAATCTGATGTTGATGTGCTGACAGATTAACGAACTATCTCTTCATTTGTAAAACCAATACTAAAGTAAAACTTAACAAGATGCTCAACATTCTTCAGTTTACCACAGTTAAAATGCTTTAAACTTGCTTTATGTGCCAGAGTTCAGATAATATTACGACTCCTTTAGCTTCGGATTGGTCGTTTGCTGACAAGCCTACTGGACTGATTGACAGGTCACGTCGTGGATCCGACTCGTGGATAAAAAACAAGAACTGCAAAAAAAAAAAAAATCTCGTACAACTTTATTCTCGTAAAATTAAGATATTCGACTTTATTCTCGTAATTTTATGGCTTTAAAAAAATAATTTCTTAGCGTGGCCCTAAAGCTCCGTCGTAAAGGCTAGCTTAAAATGATATCAAGTGATGTTCTAGCCAAAGATCATAGGCAATAATATTACTCTTAAAAGTCAAAAGGAGGTGGCTTTTGAGCGATCTCTGTTTAGAGAAATAGAGTTTCTATTGGACAGGAGTGACAGGCTAACGGCTAGTACGAGCACCGCTAAGACCAGAGTGGACTGTTGCGATGTTAAAACAACTCCAATTTAAAATGTTATAGTGATTAATGCAATCACTGTTTCATATACACAGCAATCATACACAGTTATTTACTTAGAATTTTTTGTTTGTTTTGTTTTTTTGCAAATACAAATAGTAGCAGTAGCAGGCTAGCAGCTAACGGTGGCACTCCTGATGCACTTTCTTTTTTTTATTCAACCTCTATTTATACAGGTTAGTCTTATTGAGCCACGAGGACTCATTTACAAGAGACTTTCAGTGGCATCTTTATTATCTCCATGCTGAAAAAACGGTGTAATGCAAATGTGACAACGAAAGGCTGAAATAATAGCATTTAGATGAAATGTTATGAAAGTTTGATCATTTGAGTTAAGACAGCAGAAATCTGCTTAAATTAGCCTTTAGCTCATCAGTCCTGTCAGACTTAAACTCTATTTCTCCAAATTCAGGTCTCATTAAGAAATAACTGCAGCAGGTAAGATGTTTTTCTTCATAACGTTTACGGTGAACGTTGCGTTAAAATGGACAAAATGTTTCTTGAGCATGTCTCGCCTTTACCACGACACGTTTTATCAACAGCTGTGTGGTTTTGTCCAGGGGAGTTTTTCGTGCTGCAAACTAGTTCATTGTCAGCAAGTGAAATTTTTAGACACTTACCAAATGGTTTGCAGCCTTTTTTTAACTAATCAGTAACGAGCAGGCCTTCAAGAGATGGGAGCTAAAGCAACACGCCTGCAGATAAGATAAAGAGTTACCGTAATGTGCAGTGAGGGGGAAAAGTGTTTTTATTAATTGTGCTTTATTTAAGTATTTTAAAAAAATAAGCAAAATACATTTTTCAAGTTCATGTAACTTCATACTGACCTTTTTTAATTTCATTTATTTTACACAGGACAACACAATTTTCAAAAGACCTTAACATGAATAATTTTATGAATTGTAAAAAGGCCGATCAACAGAAATGTACGGTAAATATTCCCACAAACGTGTCCAATTAATGGCAAGCCTTAAATATTTTTTATTATTATTTTAGTTGATGTAATTTTTACTACTTAAGTGTAAAATTGTGAGGAAAAAAAACAGTTTATAGCAATAGAGTTGGACATTTCTGACTTTGCAATAAATATAATAATTGTTATTACTATAGATGCTTTTATCTAAAACCAATTTGCAAAATAAATATTTAAATAATGCTGATTGTTTTTTTATGTTTTACACAGAGGTGACATTTCAGGAACATGTCTCAACCCTGCGAGGGCTTTTGGTCCAGCTGTGTTCACCAACCACTGGACCTACCACTGGGTGTACTGGGTCGGACCCATCGCAGGAGGTCTGACGGCTGCTGCTTTGGTCAGGTAACAGAATCCACATGAAAGTGGATCAAATAATTGAAACGGCACCAGAATCACTTTGCGACTTTTTGTTTCAGGCTCGTTCTTGGAGATAAGAAGTTACGAGTTGTGATGAAATCCTGACAGCCAGAGAGGTGGCAATGAAGTTGTAAACTTTTATCCGTTTGTGTGCTTTACTGTTTTAGTTGTCATTTTATTTCATGCTGACATGTGTAATAGTTGTTTTTCAAAGTGCGGAATAAACATGGAGTGAATCTTATTTTGTCCCTGTTTTTTAAAAACAGCAAAGTGTTTTCTATACATGTCTATATCTTCTATAGACATTTTTTTCTATATATTTGCTTTTCTATAGATTTTCTATATATATTTCTTATAGACGCAGCACAAAGAGACACAAAAAGACAACTGGATTTGCACGCCGTGCAGTTCATGTTTTATTAGATTTCACCAGGAGTTGCTACATGTGTGTATCAGCCTGCGCTCCCCTCGGCGGACAGCTTAGCGGTATTTCTCGGACAGAGCCAGGGCCAAGTTGAAGAGGAACTTGTCCAAGGCAACATGGGCCTCCGGGGTGAAGTCAGCCGGGAACATGGTGGAGATGACCACCAGGAGGCAGTGGGCCAGGAGCTGAGGACAGAGACAAAGTTAATGATCACAATAAAGTTCATTTTACTCTGAAGGAGGATCAGCGTGCAACAGTTCAGCTCCAGTTAGAGCCGATTCATGCATTAATGCACTTAGAGCATCCTCATATTGGTTTTAAAACGATAACTCAGATGTTTTAAAGTTAATTAATTTCTAAAATGTAATGTAAAGCCTTCGTAAAACTTTATTTTAACATTCAGTGTTTTATTACAATAACCCAGTGACACTATTACATTGTATCAAGGTGGTTCAAAGAGCTATCTACAAAAGGTTGGATATTGATTGTTCACAACATCTCCACAGAACCCCACTTTAAAAACACCAAAATGTTCTTTAATTTAAAAAAAAATTAAAAATCCTAAAATAAGCAGGTAGTCTGAGATTTACCTTGAAGTTGGCCGGGTCCACCCTCAGTTTGAAGGCGTGCAGCTCGCTCAGTTCCAGCAGGCCTTTGGACAGGTCGTCGATCTTGGCCACGGCCAGAGCAACACCACCCATGATCTTCTTGCCATGGTTCTTCACGGAGGCAGAGCCGGAGCTCAAGTCCGGCCAGTGAGAGAAGTAGGTCTTAGTCTGGGGGTAAACACTCAGCAGCCTGTGGACGTGGAGGAAATGATCAATATAAATCAGTTTTTAAGTGACAAAGCGAGCAGCATTAGAAATGTTGAGGTTGAAGGTTCGATCCCCAGCAGCACCAAGTATAAACTTTTTTTTTTTTTTGAGGACTTAAACCATCCACATGAAGAAAACTAAAAGTCTGTGGCTGTTTTCTTGTAATCCTTAATATTGTCGTAGACGTTTAAGGGTTTTAAATGATCTAACAAGTAAAATTAACATTAAAACAGCTGATGTTGACCAAAATGCTCCACGACGAAATAAACTAAAAAAAAAAAAAAAAAATGCTGATTATTGTGCAAAGGATATGAAAGTACAGCGATGAATGAAAAAGCAGTTTAAACAACGAGAAAAGATTTAAAGTCTGAATTAAAAGGCGTACAAACCACATCCTTTAGATTCACTGAGCCATCTTATGCTTGGACTGAGCCTCTCATAAAACTAAAAAAACTCCCAACGTGTTAGTTCCTGACGGGTGTGAACGGGATCCATACCTGCTCAGAGCGTCAGCCCCAATGGCATCAGATGACTTGGAGATCTTGGCCCACAGCGCTTTGACCGCAGCCTTGTCCTTCTCTGTCAAACTCATGTCTGCGTCTTTCTGTCTACCTGAATCAGAGGGTGACTGCCGCTTTACTCCGGGGCCCTACTTAAATTCAGTTGGCCCCAAAAGTCACACCCATGTGAGGAGGGGTGTCTGTCCGCCTCCACTGACGCAGATAGGCCCCTTCAGACTCCCCTGATAGAAAGATCAGTGGTTTGATGCCAGCATGAGAGGCCCCTTATCAGCAGGGCCCATCATAAGGGGGAGAGGGGGGAGTTGGCGATAAAACAAGATCATTCTTACGTATTATTTGTGCAAGTAACGAAAAATTTCATAGAAGAGGTAGAAAAGTTGAGACTTGATCTCTGAGCGGTCTGCATCTGGTGCAAATATTATGTTTTAGAGGGAGACGTGGTGTTAAAAAGGTTAAATTTGACCCCAAAATAAGGATCAAATACAGCTGGAAATACTTTAACTGTGAAAATTAATTAAAAAAAAATAATAATTTTTTACTGTTTCAGTCATAAGAGTGAAGACGTTTGAGCAAAATGTGCACACTTTCATTGAGCTAGCAAAAAATAACGTTTGGTTCTTAAAGATGACTTTTTAAAAAAAGTTTATGAAATCGCATGTTCAAAGCACTTTAAAAAAAATCACGTGCGCCTTAAAAAATGTATAAGTTAATCAGAATTGATGTAAATGTCTTTTTCTTTAAAATTCCTTTCTATTTGTTTCAGTTCAGGTCCATCAAAAAGAACATCTTTGCACATTTTAAAACAATTTTACACATTTTCAGGTGCGTTTTTTTCAATGAAACTTTTATTTACGTAGTTTAAAATGCTTATTTGTGCATTTTGATAAAGGAAAAAACAACAACAAACAAACTAAGTAATATGTTGCTGAAAGTCAACAGCACCACATTTTCATTGAATCGTTTCTGGCATTTAAAAAAAAAAATCTGAAATCCTTCTAAGATTTATCAGTGATTGCATTTTTTTTTTAATTAAACATTTTTTAAAAAGGCTCATATCATAAATTAATTTGCTATCGAGGGAAGACAACGGTGCTGGCAGTCTTTATCAGCGAGCTCAAGTAATTTTCTTGATCAGAACGCCCCTGGATTTGGGCTCTGGGTGGGCGGAGGAGCCAGCTGCTGCAGATAACACCCGGGTGGCTCTGGGAGATAACACCCACCATAGAAAACACAAACTGCTCCGAGAGAGCGAGAAATAAAATCTAATTTAAGTATGCTGACTGACAATCACACAGGAAGTTGGAGGTTTTTGTGTTTAAAATAACTTTTTGATGTCTTTAGGTGAATTCATGCAAAAAATATAATAATAACTAATAATGTTGTTTTATTATTTGCTTGTTTTTGGAATTAAAATGGAAATTAGCTAACAATAATTTATCTTTAAAATCTTAAAAAATTTTAAAAAATCAATCAATCAGTATTAGGTTATTTATAAAAACATAACTTGAAATAATCAGCATTAATAAGTCATTTAGTGATGAAATCACAATCATTTTTACAAATTAAAGTTCAATTTAGAGCTTTGTTCTGAACTTGCACTGAAAGCAGTTTGTACAAATCTTTAAAAACTTTAATAAAAAGCAGAAAAAAATACATTTAAAATCTAAAATAGTTGACAAAATGTGTTTAAAGGACTCAATGTGCAACAGTGAGTCCAGTTTCTCATCAGCAAGTGTGCAAAACACATTTTAAACCTAGAAGAAATGTAGCTGCTGTTAGACGTTCTCGGTCATTCTAGTAAGTTCTGGAGAGTTCTTCTGTTTATCTGCAGCACATCATCTCCAGCCTATCAACAAGTGTCTGGCTCAGGGCGTGGGGGAGATTTGAGGCGTTTAAAAAGACCGGGGGTCCACACTACGAACCATTCAGCGTTTTCTCTCAAGCCTGAACAAAAGAAAATAAAACAAGATGGTTGAGTGGACCGAGCAGGAGCGCAGCATCATCACCAACATCTTCTCCAACTTGGACTATGACGACATTGGCCCCAAGGCTCTGGCCAGGTACAGCACGCACCTTGACAGAGAGCTGCAGGAGAATCCTCCTTCATCCTCCTCATCACCATGTCTCTTCCTTCCAGGTGCCTGATCGTTTACCCCTGGACTCAGAGGTACTTCGCCAGCTTTGGAAACCTCTACAACGCTGACGCCATCAAGACCAACCCCAACATCGCCGCTCACGGCACCAAGGTGCTGCACGGCCTGGACCGCGCCGTGAAGAACCTGGACAACATCAAGGCCACCTACGCCGAGCTGAGCGTGCTGCACTCCGAGAAGCTGCACGTCGACCCCGACAACTTCAAGGTACCGACTGAAACCATCACCCTGAAAATGACGCTTCCAAAAATGTGCTAAGACGTGTAGACACGGTCCTCACAAGAGCCATCTAACTGGTTTCTTTTCTCCATCCAGCTTCTGGCTGACTGCCTAACCATCGTCATCGCCGCCAAGCTGGGCAATGCATTCACCCCAGAGATCCAGGCCACCTTCCAGAAGTTCCTGGCTGTGGTGGTGTCCGCTCTGGGCAGGCAGTACCACTAAACCCAGCAGCCTCCACACTCCTGGGGAGGAGATCTAACCTCTGTTTCAACTAGTTATGTGTCTCCTCTAACAAAATAAAAGCCTACTAAAGCTACTTTCTCTTCATCCTGACTCTTTTTTTTTTACCTTCAAAAAGCCATTTTTGTAAAAAGGTGTGCGTGCAAACGTCGATTAAATATATGAGTTGAATTAAAGAATTAAAGCTGCACTGAATTAGCTTCATTAAAATATTTAGGATTCTTGTTGTGATGCTTCAGGGACGAGTAAAGTTTTTATTGTTTTGTTTTTTTTCTATGTGAAGCTTTAAAACAGACGCACAGATCAAAACCAAGACGTGGGTAAAAAATTAAATCCAAAGTTGTTTTTGTTCAGAGAAACACGCAGAGGCCCCATTTTAACCAGAACGGGCTCAGACGTATTGGGAACAAGTTTTTTTTTGTTTAAAAAAATTGTTAAAAATTAAAAATGAACAGAAAATGTGACTTGTTATCGGAGGTTTGTATTGCCTTATTGTCACTGCAGCAGTAGAAAAAACAAGTCGGACGTTTGAAATGGCTGAAAAATCTGAAAGTTGAAGTAGCAAATGCAAAAGGATGAAATTGTGCTTCTTTAGCAGAGAAATACAAACAGAACTTTTCTGGCTCGACCCACTTTGAGTACCCCGCCCAGAACCCCACCCCCCCCCTGCAACAGGGCAAGAAGCGCAGCAGAATGAACAGTAACATCTGTTTGCTCAGAAGCTGATTGTTAAATCCACAAAGAGGCGCTCTTTAAGCACGCCAGTTTAACTTTTTCAATCTTTTTATAAAAACCTGAAAATTTCATAAAAAAAAAAAAAATTAATAATATTAACATCAGTAATCTGTTGCGCCCCCACTAGAAGAAGTAAACATTTCACGCACCCCCCAACTCTCCGTTGTGACTGTAAATAATATAATTTGTCAATAAAATTACCTCTGCATAACATTGTGTCCTTATTAACATTAAAGAAAACAAAATAAAGAAAGAAATCCACTTCCAACAAAGAATAACTTTATTAACATTGTTTTTTTTTAAGTCTGTAACAGAAAAAACTTAAAGTGCATCAATTTGCCTGAAATAAACAATCCTTATTTAAACTGTAAACATTTTTGAGTATTTGATACTGAAAAATAAAATTATATATAATCAATAATAATGAATAATAATAAATTCAAATTGATCAGCAACATTTTAACTCAGGAGTGTTATAGAAAACACTTTAACCTACAAAAAAAAAAAATATGAATATGTAAAAAAAAAATATATATATATACAGCATGAAGCATAATGTCAAAACTTTGTTTTACATATTCAAGGGAGTGGGTAGAAGTATAAACTTATCAAAATTCCCACTCCTTAACCGCTTACATAATCTTACATTCATTACATGTATAATCCATAAATATAACAACTAATCCCATATTTATCCATCAATATAGTATATATTTAAGTTATCTATAGTAGATGAACAATTATTATTCCTTTAACTTCACCAAAAACAAAAGCATCAATAACAAATAACAAAAAAAAAAACAACAACAACAATAAATGAATAATGTTACTATATATTATATCCAACAATAATCTTATGTTTATATGATAATTTGAACAGTTTAATGTTTGGACATTGTTTAAGTTCAATATTCAAATTATTCCACAGTTTGACTCCTCTTACTGATACACAAAAGTTTTTTCTAGTAGTTCTAATTTTGCATATTTTAAACTATGATTCCCCTTAACTTATAAATTTGCTCCTTAATTTTAAACAGATTTTGAATGTTTTCCGGTAATTGTTTATTTTTGGCTTTGTGAAGAATTAGAGCTGTCTGTAGTTTCACTATGTCAATGAACTTTAATAATTTAGATTTTACAAATGGTGCATTAGTGTTTCTAAATATCTCACCTTATGGATTATTCTTATTGATCTTTTTCTAGTATTGTTAATGCCTGTAGTGTAGTTTTGTAATTATTGCCCCAGATTTCTGTACAATAACTTAAATAAGGTAAGATTAGTGAACAGTAGAGTAAATGTAATGCCTTTTGTTCTATGACCGACTTGTCATTGTTTAAGAGGTTGATATTTCTTGAGACTTTACTTTGAACATATCTGATGTTTGGTTTCCAGTTCCAGTTATCATCAATAATGACACCAAGAAATCTGTTTTCATGAACTCTTTCCATATTCAGCCCATTTATTTGTATTTGAATTTCTTTATGTGATTGACAGTTCCCAAATAACATTATTTTTGTTTTGTTTAGGTTCAAGGACAGCTTATTTTCATCAAAACACATTTTAAGTCTATTCAATTCATTAGTTACATCCTTTAACAGTTGTTCCATGTCATCTCCAACACAAAAAATATTTGTTCATCCATCCATCCATCCATCCATCCATCCATTATCTTTACCCGCTTATTCCATTTTGGGTCACGGGGGTCGCCGGTGCCCATGTCCAGCAATCACTGTGCGAGGGGCGGGGGACACCCTGGACGGGTCGCAAGTCCATCACAGGGAACAAAAAGTAACCAATGAGTTCAAATTAAGGCAGACACAGTGCAACAATGGTGGAGTATTTTTACAGTAGATGTTTGCAGGTATAAATGTTAGAGATCACCTGACTCAAGGATTTATTTCTCCACGTCTCGGTGAGTCTGCTGGAAAAGGAGCTTCGCTGCTTTTGTAGGGTGTCATGAAGGGCACAATGGAGAGCAGTATCCTCATGTCCCTCCCTGACTCAAATGTCTGCCTGATGATTTTTACTGCATTATAATATGAACATAGTGAACCTGCTGGCACAGCAACTGGACAATTTTTAAAAAATCAGTTTTTATTAATATATTCAACATTTTCTGCAGCTGCAAACAGCTGTTTTTAACCACAGGACATTATGGCAGAGGAACTTTTAGGCAGCTTTAATTGAGATTAAATATGGTGAATAAGTCCATATGATGTTGAGCAGTTTTAAGAAAACACGAAGCTATTTAGTATAAAGAAGGCACAAGTGATGCCTTGGTGCTAAGCTGACACAAGATGAATGTTGTTGGTACTAAAAGTATTTCCTTTTTTATTATCAGTGCAGTCATACTGAATTTCTCCAAACTGAGGTCATCGAAAAAGCCATCTACAGCAGGTAAGATATTAATTGTTCATGTTTTTTTCACAGAAGCTTGCCTCAAAATGTCTGAACTACTGCTTTAGTTGCAGGTTTAATATGTTAGTTTTTTTTCTGATGGAGATTTTAGTCATTACAGCTCTAAACAGTCATAGTTACATCACTCTTATGTAGGGTTATTATTGCCACAATCATTTTCTAAAAACTACGATTTATCCTTTTAACTTCTTGCTATTTTTACTTTGGCAAAAATCTTCCATAAGGCCTAAAATGAAAAACATACCGATAATGGTTTTGTGATAATTTATATCTCACTTCAGGTGCATTTATAAGAACCACGGTATGTGTAAAAATTACAAGTATCATTTTCCAAGAGAAAGCTTTGTCTTTTTACAGTTAAATATCTTTTCACCTAAATAATGTGGAAAGTGACAACTGTAGTTTTATTTTCTTAGATTCATCAGTGACATAACTTGTTTATTAAACTGGTTTAGATGCAGCCTGACATCAGACTCCAGGCACTTTCCGCTTCTTAAGCAGACTTGAGGCTTGTTGGTACATTAGTGCCCCCTACAGGCCAGATGTGGTAATGTTCACATCATTCTGTTGACAACTTGGAGAAATTATAACTTAAAAGTTTCTAACTAGTTCTATTTTGTTATAATTGGGGACTGCCATGCAAATATTAACATTTATTATTAATAATAATTTAATTATAAATAGTCAGTCCCCGTCAAAGTTTCTCCAGGAACTTTCTAGTGTTAACATACTGTCGTGACTGATCAGTTTTAAAATATAAAAGGTCTTACTATGCAAATTATTTGTGAATTCTCACTTCGTGTCACATATTTCGTATGTGTCTGTTTCTTTCACAATAAATATGAACTAGAAAGTTCCTGGAGAAACGTTGACGGGGACTGCCGATTTATAATTAAATTATTATTAATAATAAATATTAATATCAATGATTATTAATATTAATAATGAATACTGATTATTAACATTATTAATTAATTAATAATATGTAATATGTAACAACAGGTGCCTTCCATGCATGTTGAACCAAAATGGCTCTGTGCGTTACTTGGTTTCTGTGAAGAGTTTTCTCCTATTCATTTCCTATGGTAAATTTGGCATCATTATTAACAAAATATGTCACCATGGTAACTGTGAATGCCAATAAAAGTAATTGCACACTT
>NC_056514.1:18243357-18247296 GCF_014905685.2 Nematolebias whitei | reverse complement strand
GGTTTTTCACTTATCATGGGTCTTCAGGGTACAGATCCCCCATGATAAACGAGGGACTACTGTACTTCATTTATCATAATGTACTGTATGATCTCATAGTCTTTGACACAGCCAACTCATAAGCAGTGGCTCGCAGGCTCCATGTATTGTGTTCTGAGTGTTTTCTCAGTGCAGATGTGTCCCATGGTGCGTTCTAGCTTACCACTGCTCTTGAAACCAAGGAAGCGTGACAGCTTGCTCTGGCAGCGCTCCTGTTCATCGTAGGTCAGTAGCTGGTAGATAAACTGCCAGATCAGCTGTTTGGCTGGAGTATCCAACACTGGGAAGACATCGACTATCAAGGTGTCCACATTCCTGCAAACACAACACCTAGCTTTTACATAACTGTCCTGCGTTCTGAGTAGTGTGGCTCATTCTCATTCAGCGTGAGGATTTAGTTTAGATTTGGTTATTTTGCATCTGGAGCAGCATTTGATGCTGAGACTGAGGTACGGGATATAAATAGATCATGTATGAGTGGGAGGACAGTCGGTTATGGTTGGATCACTGCCTTTGGGTGTAATGTTTACACCATATTTTGTGACAGAAATATTCAAATGGTGTTTAATGACCTGCTACATCAGGTTTTACATTTTCTTCAGAGTTTACCCACCACACAGTTTGTCTGCTCATATCTGGCTGACATTTTCTGCTGCTACTTCAAAGAGAAATGGTCGCACAAAACAATGAACAGGTACATTGTGCACACCACTCGCTCACTCCACATCTCGCACCATGTGGAGGATAAATCCCTGTATACTTCTCAGATGTAGTTCATTCTCTTGCTGACCTGTGCTGGAAGAAGGTCTCCAAGGCCTTGCAGACGATGTATCTCTCATGGATGGTGAGCAGATGCTCCAGCTGCTGGCTGAAGGTTCTTCCATGAACTTTGATGCTCGGTGGAAGGATCTCAGCCACCCACTGGAGAGAGCTGAGAGCAGGAGATCTGTGCACCAGATACAAAAGAGAACACTCACTGATTTATTTACTTTTTTTGGACTTATTAAAATGTTTTGCATCTGTGCCTTTCATGCTGTAAGAGTCTGTACTCACCTGGAGCGTAGTACTGTAGTGGGAGCCAGGCTTGAGGAGTCATCTGCATCAGTTTGGTCTGAGGAGAAGTCAGACGGTCCCTCCTCCAACACCAGAGTGGGCATTGCCCCGCTGCCCTGCAGCATTGAAATCACCTTCTCATGGGAACAGTTCCTGTAACGAGTAAACAAAATAAAACCAATAAAGGCCTTGTAGTCCTTCAAGGAGGGTACACTGCTCGCTGCGAGAGTTAAAGCATCTTATGTTGAGAATTTCTCCACTTAAGATGGTCGTTTTGGTCAAACCTTGTAATGACATGGTCTCATGTCTTCAAAACATGTGTTTAGGGTGACTCTCAGCTACTACCACATCAAATTTTAGCTCATCTGTAAAACTAAAAGAGTTACATAGTCCCTCGTTTAATGCGGGGGATCCATACCCTGAAGACCCGCGATAAGTGAAAAACCACGAAGTAGGAATAGTAGGGCAAGTAAGTAGTAGTTTATTTTATTATTTATATATATGTATATATATATATAAAGGTGTTTTAAACCCTTCCCACGCTCTTACAATATTTTAAATAATGTTCTAAACGCCCTAAAAGAGCACAGAATGTCATGATTTCAGCTCCCTGCCTCTGCTGCTCTCAGCCACCAGCAAGTGCTCTTGGCCACGCCCACTACTCCACTCTGCACGGTGAACAGCTGATCAGCTGCAGCAGGAAGTTTATCCTGCAGTGTGGTCTGCACAAAGGTGTAGCAGGCGCTAAATAATTTAAAATAACTTTTTTTAAATAAAAATTCCATGCCGATCATGCGACTCATACATCAATCGGCCAATTGTGTGTCATGCCCACTCTTATTTTGAAAAACCGCGATAGAGCGAGTCCACGATAAACGAACCGCGAAGTAGCGAGGGACTACTGTATAGCCATTTTGTGTTAGCTAAGGTTCATTAGCTGCAGCAACCATCTTAAATTGGGTTGATTTATGATTTTAATCAGTTTTAAACGTACATCCAATGATGAAATTCTAAAGTTTTAAAATACATTTGCCCAGTGGTTCTTGAAATGTTTTGGTAACACAACCAGCATGGACAGACAAAAACATTTTAGTTTCAGAGATTTGTTTGAGTGCAGAAATGTTTCCACAGCAGAGAGTTGGACAAATAAAAGCAGATAAAAACACAACTAAATATGGCTCTTTAGTTTCCACTTAGAGACACCCAGCTGTTGAACATGCCAGATTCTGCTATTTACAGGAAGTGACCTACTGCGAGGTTCAGCAGGTAAACTCAAATCATGTTATAAATCTGCAGCCTGTCACAAAGATACACTTTATCTTCATTTCTTTAAGTGAAACCATGAAAACTACCAAAACTGACACAAACTGTAATTTAAACCTAATGAGGTGATTTCCAAAGAACTAAGCTTTAAAAAGGCAGAATCCACTAAAGGATCTCAGGTCCCGTGTCTGGTCTTCAGTGGATTTTTTCCTGTTTTCTTAAAAAGGTGACATTCAAACTGCTCACTTCTTATAAAAAGTCTTGTTTGGGCCTGACACTGCATCTTTTGTCCTCCACTGGTCCACTTTTCATTCGATAGGCACACCCTGCACAATGTACTGTCACATCAAACACAAGAACTAAAGAAAAGTGAAGAAGCAGCCAAATGTTAAAAAAATAATAATAATCTACGTCAGATCGTTGATTAGGACTCAAAACAATTAAAACAGTTACAAGACAGCTTGGCTGCTCGGAAGCAGACATTGATCCAAACCACAACTCTTAACTGGATATTTGCAGCAAACTATTTTTGTTGGTGAAAGATGCAGCACAGCTTCACTTTCTAAATGCTACACACAACCCTGTGCTGTTTTTATTTTTCCTCTCTGGTGGAAAACACCCACTGTTTCCCAGATCACCTGCAGCACCATGTTATCGTGGAGAGCAGCAGAATTATACAGCGCCAATCAAATCAGCCCATCATCATGGGAACTGCTCTGCAGCTCTTAGCTCACATGACGACCAGGATGAGTCGCGCAGTCTCATCACGCAGGCTTGGACATAATAACAGATATGCTGATTTATAAGTAATGTGTGTTTAAATGAGTTTTATATGATTGTGATTTCTTCTTTCTCATTCCCACACTTATTTTGCTGAAAAAACTGAAGGTCTAGAAGATGTAAAGTTCACAACAGAAGTATTTTGACTCCCACAACAAGGTTTGGTTTATGTAAAGGCTGGGATCACGTGCATATTCCTGTGCATGCTGTAACAGCTCACACGCACGTGTTGAAGTGTGGTACTGTTTGTTTGATTCAAGTGACAGGCTTACTGTAAGTTAATAAAGTTTACATGAACTTTGTTGGTTTTGCTCCACACAGAGTTTAGATAAAGGACTGAGGCAGCCTCTGGGTCTGAAAACCAAAGCCAAATCGAAGACACATCTCCAGCAGGGCTTTCTAATGGGCTTGCAAAAATATACTTCCTACTTTGAGGTCTTTAAACCTCGGGCTCTGCACTAAGAAGTTTTACAAACATTCATCACTGTAAATAAAATAACTACATAGGGACACATCAGCAGCAACATGGTGGCTGTTAGATGGTTTAACAGAACTACAATAGTTCCGAGTAGTAACTAGAGGAATAGCAAACAAAAATAGTCTAACATCATCTACAAAGATCTTTTAATTATTTTTTGTGTGTGTCTTTTTTGGAAGAAGGCTCTACATCCAGACAATAAATCTTCATTCAGTGTCAGTGCATCATAAACAGTATAAATAACATTTACAGTAGTCGCTCGTTTATTGTAAGGGATCCGTGCCCTGAAGCCCCACGATAAGTGAAAAACAGCGAAACAGTAAGTA
>NC_056514.1:18240992-18243257 GCF_014905685.2 Nematolebias whitei | reverse complement strand
TATATATATATATATATATATATATATATATATATATATATATATATATATATATATATATTTAAATGCAGCATGAATGCTGAGTGTTAAATGATGCTGCTGAAATTAGCTTAAGAAGCTAAAACGGAGCTGTTAAAGCTAAAAGAAGCAGAACACCAGCAAAAATCTCACAACAACAAAGCGGTAAATAGAAGCTGAAGTAGCAATGGGCTTTGCATAAACTAAAATTAACAAAAGGCTAGCTTAAATCTAAAAGTAGCAAAACCGTACATAGAAGCTAAACTAGCACAAAGATAGCTGAAAGCTAAAAGTTGTAACACTAGCTATAGCTATAGAAACAAAAGGCTAATTAAAAATCCACAGCAGCAAAACGCTTGATAAAATGTATCGGAATGCTATGTACTAACTAAAAGTAGCAAAAGGCTAGCTAAAAGTAGCAACACAGTAGCTAAAAGTAGCAAAAGGTTAGTTAAAAGTAGTAAAGGCTTGATAAAATCTAATGTAGCATGTAGGTAGCTTAAAGTAGCAAAAGAGTAGCTTTAAGGTAAAATTAGCTAAAGGCAAAATAAAAATAGCGAAAGCTAGCTAAAAACTAAAAGTAACAAATAGTGGCAAAAACTAGTTAAAAGCTAAGTCTCAAAATCTATGAAAAGTTCAAAGTATGAGAACTAGTGCCTAAAGTAGCAAAAGGCTAGCTCCAAGTAGAAGAACTGTGTCTCAAAACTAAAAGTAGCGTAAGACAAAAGTGAAGACAATTTGCTGACGTACATTTCAACAAAAACTTTTTTTAATTTGAAGAGTTCTTGTGTTTCTAAGAGGAAAATATTTGTGAATATAGTAAAATATTTAGAAAAGTGTTTTGATGGACGAGTGGCTAAAGTAGCACAAAGTCTGCAGAAGTAATTAAATTTAAAAAACTTGTGCTGAATCAGTGCCTCGGATGTGAAATGCTCCAAGAATCTGCTGCACAGTGCTGGCGAGCGCCAACGGGAGTTAGAAACACTCGCTGAAGTTGTTACCAACCATTCCCACACTCTGCTGCCTTCTACAGTGCCTCTATGGTGTCTGCCTCTACTAATGCTGAGCTGTCTCATGATTGCTCATAGATCGTCCTCAGAACTCTTCTTGTAGTCGACAAAAGTAAAGTAGACCGACTTGCCCAGCTCAGTAAGCTTTTCACAAACCAGCCGTAGGTCAACCATCAGTTCTGTAGTTGACAGTTACAGAACCCAGTGCCTCACATGGTTCCCTTGTAAAGCTGGGAGGAAGAAAAAGCTGCAATTTTCGCTTTGCCGATGACACTGACCTTATAAATGGATCCACCAACAATCAAACAGTTCAAGCAAAGAACGTAGACATTGTGAGCCTCTTATAGAGAACATCAGGGAGACAGAACTCAGTCAAGTTAGAGAATTCCCTTATCAACTTTGTTCTTGTCCGAGGCGACTCAGAGGTCAAGACAGGGGTAGCTAAAGCTCCCAGTGCCCTAGCTACAGTCAAACTTGTTTGGAAGGACAGATCATGTCAAAGTTAGACTCCTACCTGCACTTGTTCTGTCAGTCCTTGTCTGTGCTGCAGAAGCATGGACTCTGATGCTTGTCAGAGAAAAGAATATGTGCATTTCAAATGACCTGCTAGCACCTGCTTCAGGTTCACAGGTCCTCCCACACCACAAGTGCTGAGAGCCGTAGAGTCCATTGGGGGTCATGACTCCTTCCTAATGCAGATTCAGAAGAAACTGAAGTTGGTTGCTCATGTAGTGAGGGACAAGGGAACTTTGTCAAATGTGATTCTTCGGGAAAAAGCTGAAGGAACCCGTAAAGGGTTCTCCTCGACAATGGGTAGAAGACATCTGTAGCTGGACAAGGCTCCCTTTCCAGGTCCTCACCTGTCTTGCTGAGGATCGGTCCAAGTCCAAGTGGAGGTTGTTGGTGAAGGATGTTTGTACGACCCCCACAGCACCAGGCTAAGGGACTGAGGATGATGATAATGTGCTGAATCAGTGTTATACACATTAAAGAGAAAAGGCTATAGACAGATCAATAGGACTGAAATAGATTAGGAGAAGCAACTCGGACTGATCAGATACAAACTATTTTCAGAGTGTTTTCTCAAAGTTAACAGTCTGTGGATTCAGATCATCTCTATAGATCAGTCGTTGTGTATCGGTCGTTGTGTATCGGTCGTTGTGTATCAGTCGTTGTGTATCAGTCGTTGCGTATCGGTCGTTGTGTATCAGTCGTTGTGTATTGGTCGTTGTGTATC
>NC_056514.1:18240725-18240982 GCF_014905685.2 Nematolebias whitei | reverse complement strand
GTATCGGTCGTTGTGTATCGGTCGTTGTGTATCAGTCGTTGTGTATTTGGTGCAAACTGTTGACAGTTTTACTCGTCATGGTTCTTCTTGCGTTCGATGACTTCCTGTGAGATCAGATGATCGTGTGAAGTGCAGACTGATGGGAGTCAGGAGAGGGTTTAGGCAGCCAGATGGTCGCAGACATGGATCTAGTCGCTGCGCAGCCCCCTCCACACACACACACACACACACACACACACACACACACACACACACAC
>NC_056514.1:18234080-18240715 GCF_014905685.2 Nematolebias whitei | reverse complement strand
CACACACACACACACACACACACACACACACACACACACACACACACCAGATATGCTTCTCAGCGTTTAGCTCGACTTGTATAACAGCCAAAACTGCAACTATCGGAGGTTTGTTTATCTGTTGTTATTTTTTTTGGTACTTTCCGCCGTTTTTATAAACTGAGGTGATGTTGCCTCGAGCCGTCTCCATGGCAACGTCCTGCAGAATTCTCCTCCTTGCTGTTCAGGGACATAAATATGAAACAAACACCACCATCAGCAAAATGTCACGACTTTTATCTGCGTAGAAAATGTGGAAAATCAGTTTTTGTTTAGGTCGACAAAACACAAAGAGAATGTGAGGGGATTTCAGCCTGCAATGGCATGTGTGTTTTAAAAAGGAAGAAAAAGAAACATGGGGCTGTTTGCTCAATCTTAAAGTTTGACTGCAGGAAGCAGAACGTCATGGGTCCACTTGTTCTGACTCCCACTGACAGGAAGTGACAAATCAACAACAACACAAACAAACACAAGCAACAGTTTATAAGCCTGGACGTCTTCATCATCTGCTGCCAAAAAGCCAAAGGCAGGCCAAGATGTGTTTGTTTGTGTGTCTGTTAGCAAAATATCATAAGAACCACAAGACAGATTTTAGTGAAACTCACAGAAAGTGATCATCGGATGTACATCCACAACTGAATAACTTTGAGAGTCAATCCAATTCAAGATGGCTGCCACAGCTAAACAACCAATAAATGACTTGAACTCAGTTTGGTCTGGTAGTAGGTCAGAGTCATTCACAACACATGCACTGAGCACTATGTATTGCATTTTGCTTAAAACTATGGCATTAACATTTAGTCATCATCATCTGTCTGTTAGCAAAATATTTCATGAACCACTCAAAAAGTAACCATTGCATGTTTACTTAGTTCTAGCAACCCAATTCAAGATGGCCTCTACACCTAATCAATCCCAACCAACATAAAAATGGCTATATCTGAGTCAGGTTTACAGACATTGAGCTAAAATTTGCTGTGGTTGTAGCTGATGGTCATCCCCAACAGATGCTCTGAGTGTTCGACTGTACATAATGTTATTTTCAACATTCAACCAAAACAAAGCTACGCTCCAATTTAGTCATTTATCCACATAAGATGAACTTACTGTACTTTTCAGACTATAAGGCGCACTTAAATCCTTTAATTTTCTCAAAAATCGACAGCTTTATAATACAGTGCACCTTATGTATTACCGTATTTTCTGCAATAAACGTCGCTCCGCCCTATAAGTCGCATCAGTCTGTATTTGTCTAATAAAGTGGAAAAATCCATAAATATGTTGCTTTGCCGAATACGACGCATTTGACGTCGCGTTTGTTACGCGTCACCGCTGACAACCTGGAGATGTGGGCCGGTGTTGTGCCAAAAATCGATTGGCTGCCAAATGGTGGCTGTGGGAGCGTGCACGAGAGGACCTTAACAAGAATTTAACAAGATTAACACCTAAAAACAATTATTTGTTTGTTCAACTTTATAGTAAAGGTGTGTCTCAGTTGAATTTTTACTTAATAAATGCACTTTAACAGTCAAATTAGTTGCATTTCGCTGGGGCGGTGCAGCGAAATGAAGCTGATTTGATGGTTGCTCCAAGCAGCGAGCAGAGTGAAGATGGGAGGTTGTGCCGATTGTGTCATTAATGGCTGTTGAAGATTCTCAGTCATCCATACATGGTAAAGTCAAAAAAGTTCAAGATAAAAACAATGAAGTGTAAAGTATAATAAATAAAGTCCAATTGTTTTTGTCTTGAACTTTTTTGTATTTGTCATTATAACCACTTTTACCTATTACATGATACAACAACATGCCCTACTACTCTGGTGCCATCTAGTGGCTGAAAATGGTAGTGTTCGATTTTTTTCAGTCTGAATGAATGAAAACGGTCATATCTCAGCCAAAAATTGGTTTATAAATATGGAAAAAAATCCATATAAATGTCGCTTCAGCGTATAACTCGCAGCACATGCAAATTGTGCAAAAAAATGCAACTTATAGTGTGAAAAATATGATAATTCTGGTTGTGCTTACTGACCTCGAACCGATTTTTTTATGGTACAACAGAACAATGCTGAGAGTTATTGTGAATGAGTTGAATAAAGTTTGACTTATCTGACTGTTTTGTTTTGCTTAATTTGCCTTATGTATGAAAAATATGGCACTTTAAAACGGGCACGAAAAGCATTTGCATTTTTAAGGAACTTTGTTTTTTTAATGTTATGGTTTTAGGCTGCTAATTGAACAAATGGAAGCAAGAAGTGACTTTAAGGTGGCCTCAAAATATTCTGGATGGCATAGCCCACTTTGTCTAATGCTGTCAACAGTTACCCAAAAGCAGCATTTTTTTATGTTAATGTATCGTATAAGAAAATTTTCAAAAAGTATAATGGACATTTCTTATTTTAAAAAACCCCAGAAACAAACACCTAATTAATTTATTGATATAACGTGTATTTCCTCAGGATTGTTCGTGTGTACAGAGGGAAGAAGAGCTTCGGCTTCACGCTGCGAGGTCACGCTCCCGTCTGCATCGACTCAGTTATCCCAGGTAACGCTTCAGTTATATAGAAAATGTAAAAAACGGTAATCCTCATCGACGCCTTCGTTCTCTGTGGGGAGGGTTGACCCGAACGCCGCAGAGAAAGAGGCTGATGCTTTTAGTGTGGGCGAGTCTGTTGTGGTGGCAGCCCAAAGGGGTACAAGGTGATCAGATGTGTGTGTGTACCAGGAAGTTGATTGTCTGACTCACCAATGAAATGATAAGAGGAAACACTCAGAACAGGCTGTGCTGTGACTCCATTCAAAGATTTGTACACAAAGTACTATTTTCCAGTGAAGTCTGCTGCTCGGATCAGCTGTACAAGAAAGGTTTTTGTCTTTTAGTGTCTGTCTTCTTTAAAAGATCAATCTTTCTTTTCTTTTTTTTACAACGATGGAGTCAACAATGTCTGTCTGTTAGAAGAATATCTGATGAGCAGCTGTAAGGATTATGTCAAACTCAGACAATTATCATTATATTTGCATCCACTACTGATTACCTTTTGGCGTCAACCTGATTCAAGATGGACGCCACAGCTAATCGATGTTAGCAAACACAAAAAAGGCTATAATTTAGGCAGTTTTACAGATACTGAGCTTTAGTTCGGTTGCTGAAACTTGTTTTCAACTCTGAGCGCTACGAACGGATGATGCATGACGTGTACGATGCGTTCAGGTACCTCACAGGTTTCAGTGCAGCTCTGGGTCCTTCAGTCCCATTAACAAAGTCAAAATGGCTCTATGTCAAAAAACAAACAAACTCAAACTTAAAGACCTAAAGCTAAAAACCTGTTTTTCCAAAACATTTCTTCAAGTTTGTTCTTATTCCGGATTATTCTTATTGGTTTAAATTGTGAAATTAAAGCAGCAGACAATAAAACGTGTAAAACAAAGGTACCGCTGAAGGAAACTGCCAGAGCTCTGGATGAAGAGGGAGGTGCTTGTGTGTCTTTGTGTTATGTGTGTGTTTGACGATGACGGCGCTGCGCTCGCCCACCATCAGCACCCACCGACATGTGCTGGAGCGGACTGACTCAGTGGGCCTTATGGAGGTTGAAACAGAGATGGTGGGGGTGGATGGATAGCTCGTCTCTCATCGTGATCTGAACAGCAAAACTGAACAAGCGCTGCTTTCTTTAAAGTCCAGAAGCTGAAATTTAAAAAATGTAAAGTTTGCTTGGAAACACACGTCAGTCCATTTTAAGGTTGACAGATGAGGAAGGGATGGAAACAGATTCCAGCAGGACCTGTTTTGACAGCACCTTGCGTAATCACATTTAGCACGGCGCTCGTCCCTGTGTTGATGGGTTTTGTTGGCTCTCACACAGACTGACAGCGTCACGTTGGTCACACCGTGTCTCTTTGTTCTTTTCACCTTCTTAGCTCTGACGGGCTGTGTCTGGATCCATTCTCAGTCTTCGATTGACGCTTGATGATTTTCTGTCATGCCGCTTCTTGCAGATACTCCTGCTGAGGAATGTGGACTGAAACCAGGCGACCGCATCCTTTTCCTCAACGGACTGGACATGAGGTTTGACAGAGCAGCATCACCATCATCAGCAGCTGTAGTAGTATTTTGTCTCTTGTTGAATTCTTGAATTTGGCCGCATACTTAGACGTCAGGGCTTGTTTTTCTCAAGGAGACGCCATCTGCTACCACTTGTAATGACTAAGTGTGAAAAAACAGCTTTCAGGGCCAAATAATCCCTTCAATATAACTTTCAATTTTAACAGTTTGTTCCCTTTTGTGAGCCCTCTGACTCAGACATGAGCTCAACTTCCACAAATAGTTTAACATTAGTTAAGGCAACATCCCAAAAGTATCAATCAGAATTTAATGGGTCAGTACTGCTGCCGTAACTGTTTGAGGAATTATTGTTCAATTAGAATAATCTTGTTTGTGTGTTTGCTTAGATTAAGAATGTGTGGACGTCTCTGGGACAGTTTAACAAGGCCTCAAATAAATGCACGAGTGTTTGTTAGAAAAGGGAGATTGATTTGAAGAGCATCAGCCAAACACAAAAAGCCATGGTGCTCTTTCTGAAAATACAAATAAAACTAAAAACTAAAAAATCAAGAATTACCATACTTTTTGCCGTACACGTCGCACCTCCATATAAGTCGCATCAGTACAAATATGTCTAATAAAGTGGGAAAAATAAATAAAAAATGTCGCTTCACCGTATAAGTCGCATCTATTATGTGTCACCACTGACAACCTGGAATTGTGGTCCAGTGTTGTGCCAAAAATTGATTGGCTGCCAAATGGCGGCTGCGAGAACGTGCACGGGAGGACTTTAACAAGAATTTAACAAGATTAACACTTAAAAACAATTATTTTTTGCTCGACATTATAGTAAAGTTGTGTCTCAGTTGAACTTTTCCTTAATAAATGCACGTTAATGGTCAAATCAGCTGCATTTTGTCTCGGCGGCACAGCAAACTGCAGCTGATTTCATGTTTGCTCCAGGAGTTCCGTAGTGAGACGAAGGTGGCTTGGTATGGCAAGCCTTGTGTCTCATTAATAGCCACTTTGACTTATTAATGAGACACTTGGCTTGCCATGATGCTCAAGCACCCTCTAGTGGCTGAAAATGGTAGTGTTCAATATTTTTCATGTTAGAATGAATGAAATCATCAGATCTCAGCCAAAAATTGATTATAAATATGGGGGAAAAACATCAATTGCTTTGCAGTAAGTTGCAGGACAAGCTAATTTATGAAAAAAGGTGCGACTTATACAGCGAAAAGTGCGGTACATGTCCCCTGCTGCATTGCATGCCATCGTTTTAAACAAATATCTTATGCGAACTGTTATTGCTTAGACTATGTGTTTGGGATGACTCTCAGCTGCTACCACTCCAAGTTTTAGCTCAATTTTTATACAAACTGGATTCCAAAAAAGTTGGGACACTAAACAAATTGTGAATAAAAACTGAATGCAATGATGTGGAGATGGCAAATGTCAATATTTTATTCGTAATATAACATAGATGACAGATCAAAAGTTTAATCTGAGTAAATGTAACATTTTAAAGGAAAAATATGTTCATTCAAAATTTCACAGTGTCAACAAATCCCAAAAAAGTTGGGACAAGTAGCAATAAGTGGCTGGAAAAAGGAAATTGAGCATATAACGAACAGCTGGAAGACCAATTAACACTAATTAGGTCAATTAACAACATGATTGGGTATAAAAAGAGCTTCTCAGAGTGTCAGTGTCTCTCAGAAGCCAAGATGGTAAGAGGATCACCAATTCCACCATTGTTGCGCAGAAAGATAGTGCAGCAATACCAGAATGGTGTTACCCAGCATAAAATAGCAAAGACTTTTAAGTTATCATCATCAACCGTGCATAACATCATCAAAAGATTCAGAGAATCTGGAACAATCGCTGTGCGTAAGGGTCAAGGCTGTAAAACTCTACTGGATGCTTGTGATCTCCGGGCCCTTAAACGTCACTGCACCTCAAACAGGAATGCCACTGTCAAGGAAATAACAGAATGGGCTCAGGAATACTTCCAGAAAGCATTGTCAGTGAACACAATCCACCGTGACATCTGCCGTTGCCAGCTGAAACTCTAAAGTGCAAAGAGGAAGTCATTTCTAAGCAAGCTCCACAAGCTCAGACGTTTGCACTGGGCCAGGGGTCATTTAAAATGGAGTGTGGCAAAATGGAAGACTGTTCTGTGGTCAGATGAGTCACAATTTGAAGTTCTTTATGGAACACTGGGACGCCATGTCATCCGGACCAGAGAGAACAAGGATAGCCCAAGTTATCAATGCTCCGTTCAGAAGCCTGCATCACTGATGGTATGGGGTTGCATGAGCGCTTGTGGCATGGGCAGCTTGCATGTCTGGAAAGGCACCATTAATGCAGAGAACTATGTTCAGGTTCTAGAACAACATATGCTTCCATCTAGACGTCCTCTCTTTCAGGGAAGACCCTGCATTTTTCAACACGATAATGCCAGACCACATTCTGCAGCAATCACAACATCATGGCTACGTAGGAGAAGGATCCGGGTACTGAAATGGCCAGCCTGCAGTCCAGATCTTTCA
>NC_056514.1:18227278-18233980 GCF_014905685.2 Nematolebias whitei | reverse complement strand
GCACCACCAGTTTTTGGCAGTGGACTAACTGAACCATCCCAGAGTAAAGCCATGCATTGGGAATAAACTAAAATAATAGTTTATTACTAAGCACAGAGAAAGTAGAAGGATGGGGATGGTAGATGGTGTGGCAGCTGTTCTCGGATGTCACTTCCTACGACAGCAGGTGAACAAGTTGAAAACTCTTCTGCAGAATTTTCTAAAATTTCTGAAGACTTTTCTCCGAGAATGTGGAACAGCTACGTCTGTGGTGCTTTCTGCTAAGTCTTCCTGCTGTTGCTCAGATGTAACAGAGAGGTCATGTGAAATTTGAATGGAAGGTGTCTCCATAACAGGATCAGAATGCAAGTTGTTTGAGGTATTACAGCTCGTGGATGGCTCTTCTGCTCCTCTGGGTTGGCACTTTGACATTATTTCTAATGCCTGTTCCACATAAGAGTCGTCGCTGGTGATTGGAAGATGCTCCATTGTGATAAAATTGTGTGTTATTGCATCTGCAGGGAGAATTCGGTCTGCAGGATTCACAGCTAGCATCTTTTTGAGCAGGTCTATGAATTCTTTTCTGTCCTGTAATTCAAGAGGATCGTTACAGGGTGTTATTTCTATCAAGTCATCCAAAGATCGCAAATTGAGACAATAATCAGTTGCTTCAATTTTCTCCCCAGAGTCCTCTTCATATTGTGTCGCGGTTTTAAGTTGCCAGACACGTTCAGAGTCAGATTGCTCTTGTGTAAAGTACTGTCTGACTCGACACCCACTGTCAAGGATATTGCTATCGGGCTGACCAAGGAGCTCTACAATCGTTTTCATGACTGTGTATTCTGAATTGCCCGGAAACAAATACTGACCAGAATAAAGTTCAACCAAAACACATGCAAGACTCCACATGTCAACTCCCTCATTTGGCTGAAGTCCCAGAAAGACTTCTGGGGCCCTGTTCGCTACAACCTGAAATAAATCGTACTTTGATAATTCATATGTTGGAATACAAAGTCCAAAGTCAATCAACTTAACTCTAAAGGGTGTAGAGTTCTGATTAACTGTCATCAGGTTGTCAGTTTTAATGTCAGTATGGGTCAATCCTAAGTGTTTCAATGTGCTGAGAGAAACAAACATTTGTTGGGCGATTGCTCTAACTTCAGACAACTTGAGAGGTGACCACTTCCTTTGATTCATGAAATCAAACAGACTTTCGTCAAGAAGCTCAAAAGTGAGGCAAAAGCAGTTCTGACACATAAACCAGTCAAAGAAGTTCATAATGTTGATTTTATCAGCATTAAAGTTTTGGAGTTTTAACATTGCTGCAATCTCCATTTTAGCTGAACTGCTGTCTTCTGCTGAAATAACTTTTAGAGCAACGGTCTGGCCTGTGCCCTCTTTAGTGCATTTAGCCACTAAACCAAATGTTCCTTGTCCAAGGATTTTCTCTACACGGTAAACGTTAGAGTTGCCACAAATGGTTACACCTTCTGCTATTTCTTTTATCAGATTTCTTTGATCGGTGTTTGATTCAGAAGAATTACTGACGTCAGCAGAGTTTGACTGATGGCTCCAATTTGAATGAACTGAAGAAATTTGACACCTTTCTGAAGTTCCTGATTTGCTGCCAGACATTTCACCATCCTCTTCGTCAATGAAACCATGATTTGAATAAGCGTGGTGGTTCATTGTCATAAATTGGTGGTTTAATGCATCTTTAGTGCACATACGGTCCGCTGGATTAACCTGCAGCATCTTCTGGAGGAAGTCTTTAAACGCTTCGATTTCATGAGAATCTTCCACGTCGTCTGATGACATTTCTAAAAGGCTGTCGAGAGACTCTATTTCATCCAAATCGGTGGCACTCTCTGGAACGATTCTTCCGGTCGCTTTTGCGTATTCAGCGAGAGTCTTCAATTTCCACGTGCTTTTCCAAATGTCTTGCTCTTTGTGCTTGTAGCATGTAAAATAACGTCCGACACCACATCCTGCTTCCAAAACGTGATTGTCTGGCATGCCGTTTAACTTTACAATAGCTTTTATGTAGCTATACTCACAAGCTGTAGGGTAAAATGGTTTACCAGCAAAGACTGAAGCCAGCGTGCAAGCTATGCTCCATACATGAAAATTTTCACCCAGAAGAACGTCAAAGAAAACTTCCGGCGGAGTGAAACCGCAGGTCTGAGGGAGGTCTTTCTCTGACAGTTGGGATGTCTTGTAAGTAGCCTCAAATTGAAACAATTTTGCATTGGAATGTTGCAGGTTTCCATCAGTCAACATAACACTTTGAGGGGTTATGTCTCCGTGGGTAAAACCAGACAATTCCAAAGCTTTGGCAGCTGTTAACATCTGCTGGGCGATTTGTCTGATCTCAGAGAGTTTAATGGAAGTCAAAGCACTTTTCTGCATGAAATCCCACAAACTAACGTCCAGCTTTTCAAAAACTAGACAAATCCAGTTTCTGTAGTTGAAGGATTCAATATACTTGGCAAAAGTGTCTGTTTCCACACTTCTGAGAATGTTCAAGAAGCTGATTTCATTTTCAGCTGTTTGATGGTATTTCTTTCTGAAGAATTTCACAGTAAACACTTCATCGGTTCCTGCCTTGCCACACAGGGCAATTTCTCCATAACTCGTGTATCGTATAATTTCCTTTACGATGTAAACACCTGAATCCACCTGTATCTGAAGAGACGCTCGAACTGGGGTGACTTCCTTCAAGTTACTGGCCATTTTCTCACTCTGAACTTCAGTCAGATCCATTTGAGAACGCAGGAAGTCTTTTTTTGCAGGTGACATTTTAAAGGGTTCAAGGAAATCAGTCACGAATCTATTTGCAATGGCAGACATCAATGAACGGAGAGAAAATATTTCAATCGGTTTTGAAATGCCAACACAAATTTTGGGGGTCGCAGAAAAACACGAAACGGTTCTTTTCAGAACAACTGTAAACTACAGAATGAGAATGTCACAGAGACCTAGATATATTTATAAACTCGGTAACATCAAAGACTGATGGCGTTAGACGTGATTTGCATTTGCCTTTGTGACGTAAAACAATTATTTTAGTGACGTTGACAGCCTAAGCACATAGACGCAGACAAATTTATTGAATTGCGCATGCGCGAAGCGGTGGGCACTTATGCAAATTTTGCAGTGACGTCACTCAGCAACAACCAATAGACGCTGTCCTTACTGAGGCGTCGGCATCAAAGAGGAAGCGCGCGGTAGGCACATCGAATTTGTAAATTGTGATTTGGTAAGTCGCATTAAGTAGCAATTTTTATACGACTAACTCCAACGGATGCTTTTAAAAAGTTACTTTCAACATCAAAGTGTTGTGTGAATGAGGGATTTGAAGTATGAAATGACTCTCCCTCGCTGTTACCGTCTTTACGTGGCCGCATTCTGGTTTATGAGAGCCTAATCTCAACCTGAAACCATGGCAACAAGATTGAACCCGTTTTCTGGGGTGTTTTAAAGCTGAGGCTGAATGTGTGACGTGTTTCTCTGCGCTTGGAGTCGACTTCCAGGTCGTTTTTCTCTTGTTTCCTCACTAAACACTCCATGACTCGCGTCATTAGCCTACAGCTGTCCAGACAGAGTCTCCCAGGAAATCATTGACAACAATGATTCTTGCCCAGAATATGTGGAAGGAGCTCCTCTCACTGACATAAAAGTACCACATAGGCTTGATGTGGACCGGAAATTAAACTTTACTTCATTGTTGTACTGCAGTAAAGAGTGGGAGATGATTCTTTGTGTCCGAGTCCTGAAGATTGAAATAATTCTCCTCACTCCCTCTCATTGTTTCCATTCTGTAAAACACCTTAAGACAGGGGGGCTTTAATAGAAAGTTCACCTATGAACAATTATTATCTTACCTGTTGCAGATTGCTGCTTGAATTACCTCAGTTTTAGTTTAATTATGAGCTAATGGCTACTTTGAGCCACTAATGGATTGCGGCCATCTTATCTTAAAAATGTAATTCAATTCAAAAACTTTATTAATCCCAGAGGGAAATTAAATGTTGTTGTAACTCATCATCCTGGTTTCATTAAAGAGATGCTGATGTCTTTGGGCAGGAAGGATCTCTTGTAGCGGATCTGAAGAAGCCTCTGACTGAAGACACTCAGTTGGTGTATGACAGTCTGATGAAGAGGATGCTGAGGGTTGTCTATAATGTTCTTCATTTATGAAGAATCCTTCTTTGTACAATCATCTCCAAAGGTTCTAGAGGAGTCCGCAGAACTGAGCCAGCCTTCTTTATGAGCTTGTTGATCTTTTTTAAGTCACTTGCTCTGGTGCTGCCCCATCAGATGATGGCAGAAGAGATGGTGCTCTCTACAACAGACTTATAGAAGATATGCAGCATCTTGCTGCAAACATTGAAGGACTTCATCTTCCTCAAGAAGTACAGTCTGCTCTGTGTCTTCTTGTAGACACTTCACTGTTGCATTTCCAGTCCAGTCTGTTGTCCAGGTGAACCCCAAGGTATTTATACTTCTCCACCACCTCCACTTCTTCTCCCAGGATGGAAATGGTGCTGGACCTGTTCCTGTTTCTCCTGAAATCTACAATCACCTCCTTTGTTTTGTTCACATTCAAGATGAGATGATTGTTTCCACACCATGCCACACAGCGGTCCACCAGTTCCCTGTCCTCAGCTTCTTGTCCATCTCTGATACACCCGACCACTGCAGAGTCATCAGAATATTTCTGCAGATGACAGGAATCTGTTTTGTACTGGAAATCTGAGGTGTACAGAGTGAAAAGGAACGGTGAGAGTACAGTCCCCTGTGGTGCTCCTGAGCTACCGACCACCTGGTTAGACACACAACCCTTCAGTCTCACAGACTGTGGTCTGTTTGTCAGGTAGTCTTTGATCCAGGTGATTGTTGAAGCCTCCACCTGAGTCTTCTGGAGTTTGTGACAAAGCAAATCAGGCTGGATTGTGTTAAATGCACTGGAGAAATCAAAGAACATGACTCTCACAGTGCTGTCTGCTTTTTCTAGATGACAGTGAGTTTGCTGAAGCAGGTGTATGATGGCATCTTCAACTCCAGGTCCACGCCAATAAGCAAACTGCAGTGGGTTCTGATATGTGCTTGTTTGTCTAGTCAGGTGGGTCAGCAGAAGTCTCTCTAGGACCTTCATGATGTGGGATGTCAGGGCAACAGGTCTATAGTCACTGGGGACTGATGGATGAGGTTTATTTGGTACTGGAACAAGGCAGGAGGTTTTCCACAACACCGGAACCTTCTCCTGGGTCAGGCTAAGGTTGAAGAGGTGCTGCAGAACCCCACAGAGCTGCTTTGCACAGACCTTCAGGACTCTGGGACTGACACCATCTGGACCTGCAGCCTTATTCCGGTTCAGTCTCTCCAGCTGCTTCCTCACCTGACTTCTGGAGACGCGGGAGGCAAAGGAGGTATCAGCATCTTCTGATTTGGTTGAAGACCAACATGTAGAAGAAGAAGGGTCCATGACCGAGTTGGTAGATACAATATTTGAGGTGTGACAGGACAGCCTTGGGTCAAAGGAGGGTGTGTCTGTTTGGCTGTGGGCAAGAGAGGAGGATGCTGAGCTTGTTCCTGGACTGATCATGGTAGTTTGTAAACTATACATTGACGTCTGCATTGAAATATACCGTAATTTTTGGTCTATAAGCCGCTACTTTTTTCACAGCTTTGAACCCTGCGCCTTATACAATGCTGCAGCTAATTTATTTATTAATTAACAAAAAAACAAACATTTACTGTACAAATTTATGTATGTTACCAGTACCTATTTAATTAAAAGTAAAAAATTAGATATATTTCTGTGTATATACACTAGTCCCTCTCTACTTCGCGGTTTTGGCCTTCGCGGACTCACTCTTTCACAGTTTTTCAACATAAAATTGTACACGACACACGATTGTAAACTTTAATAGGTGTCTGCCAGGCAAATGCATGGCAGACACCTATTATTCTACACCTCGGAAGAGTGTCTACATTTCTATATCCGTTAATGCGTCCCACACCTCAGCGTCTACTCCCACAAAAGTTAGATCAAAACGACCGGCCCGGCTCCGGGAAGTGTGCAGTTACTTTTATTGGCATTCACAGTTACCATGGCGACATATTTTGTTAATAAAGATGCCAAATTTACCATAGGAAATGAATAGGAGAAAACTCTTCACAGAAACTAAGTAACGTACAGAGCCATTTTGGTTCAACACGCATGGAAGGCACCTATTATTACATATTATCACCTGTTATTATTATTAATTAGTATTATTTATAATACATATTAATTATAAATTATTAATGTTAACAATTATCTGTTTTAATATCAATAATTATTGATATTAGTCAGAGTCAGAGTCAGAGTCAGAGTTTCTTTATTGTCATTCGCACCTCATGTGGTACATGTGGTGGAGCGAAATTATGTACACAGGGTCCCAGTTACATCCAACAATAAAATGTATAAGAAAAACAGTAATAACATCTAAGATATGAACTAAGAAAAACATCAACTAAATATACACTAAGCACTCATAACATAAAACATTGAACATCAGCACAAACATGAACATGAGTCTGTGAGCAGATGTGCACGCATGAACACATCAACATTGAAACAGATCAGCAGCAACATGAAACAGATCAGCAGCAACATGATATGGTTTTACACAGTGATTATTCTAGTTAGAGATTCATGAGTCTAACAGCCTCAGG
>NC_056514.1:18222327-18227178 GCF_014905685.2 Nematolebias whitei | reverse complement strand
TGTATGTATGTATGTATGTATGTATGTATAACATACATATCCAACATACTTCTCTGCCACTCCAGATTTCCTCATACAATACCACACCTCCTCTCTTGGCACCCTGTCAGATGCTTTTTCTAAATCCACAAAGACACAATGGAGTTCTTTCTGACCCTCTCTGTACTTCTCCATCAGCATCGTCAATGCAAATATAGCATATGTGATGCTGTTTCTTGGCAAGAAACCATACTGCTGCTCACAAAAGTCACCTCTTGTCTAAATCCTGCTTCCACAACTCTCTCCCAGATCTTCATTGTTTGGTTCATCAACTTAATTCCCCTGTTGTTGCTACAACTCTGTACATCACCCTTGTTCTTAAAAATGGGCACCAACACACTTCTTCTCCATTCCTGAGGCATTTTCTCACCCTCAAATATGCCATTGAATATTTGAGTCAAAAACCTCACTGCCATTTCCAAGACATTATTTCCAAACCTCCACTTGTATGCCATCAAGTCCTACTGCCTTCCCCCTCATCATTCTTTTCAAAGCTTTCCAGACTTCACCCTCACTAATCTTTCCCACTTCCTGGTCCACAGTTTCTAGGACCTCTACTCTTCTTTCTCTTTCATTCTCTTCATTCATTAGCTCCTCAAAGTACTCCTTTCATTTTCCCATCACGCTCTCCTCACTTGTTAGAACATTACCATTCCTATCTTTAACAAGCCTAACCTGCTGCACATCCTTTCCAGCCTGATCTATATGTCTTGCCACTCGGTAGAAGTCCTTCTCGCCCTCTTTAGTGTCTATCCTCCCATACAGCTCATCATACACCTTCTGCTTTGCCTTGGCCACCTCCGTCTTTGCTCTACATTGCATATCCTTAAGTTCCTGTCTTCTGTCTTAAGTCCTCTCACTGTCATTTTTTTTCTTGGCTAACCTCTTTTGCCAAGTTCAATATGATTTTATAAGTACAGTTCATTTACCATTTAAAAATGTATATATTTAAAATAGGACATACATTTTTTAAACCGCTACATGCATCTTGTGGCTGAGAGCAGATCCTAAAACCTAACAGGGATGGTTTCAGCAGATGATAAAACATGCTGAACAACTATAAGGAATGCAGCAGATGGATGGAATCACTGCTGCTCTGCACAGGCCAAGTCCTACAATATCCTCGGCTGCACATGATGCAGGGGATTAGTTTACTCAAACTGTCTTCCTCTCATAAATGCTGTTTAGTCTTTCACTAACTAAACTTTTTCCAACCGTGCACGCAGAGAATGAGGTTGTTTTTGCCCCAACTGTCTTTTTATAAGAGGAACAGAAGCTGGCTTGGCTGCAGATCTCGGATATCGATCGTTGTGCAGATCATTCCCAGATAAAAACAGCCCCAAAACACAAGAACTACAGGCTCATGGGATGTTCATAGTGCTAATATATGTTCAAAACGTCTCCATGGATCATACAGATTATTACACACGTTATGAATCATGACATGCACGGGGCGTGTTCGATGGATTTCTGAACTTGGATCTTGCCGTGATGAATCAGATGTGCGTGATCGTGAGCTTGGCATGATGGAGACAGCCAGCAGCAACACACTGCTCCAGTGCTGACGCTCAGTTTGCAAATGTTATCAGCAGGCATTGAACTTATTAAGAAAACGTGTAAGTGAAATTAAATCTTTCACTGCAGTTTTTGTTGATGCTGGCTTTATGTTCTGCCAGATGCCATGTGGTTCCCAGCTGTGTGCTTTCCCCACATGGCATCTCCCAGACTGGTGGGAAAAATCAAACCCCGTTGAGCTTCGACACAAGGAGACCCCAAACAGTCGTGTGGGTGTTTATTGGTGCATCTAGTAGCGGTCACCCTGGCTTTAAGGGGCAGCTGTGGCTGAGTGGTTAGAGCAGTCGTCCTCCAATACGAGAGTTGGGGGTTCGGTTCCACCAGCAGTCACATGCTGAAGTGTCCCATTGGCAAGACACTGAACCCCTCATTGCTGCTGATGTGTGTCCCGTCAGTGTAAGAATGTGATCTAAAGCACTGATTAGTCTTTGTAGAGATCTAGTAGAGTGCTGTATGAATGGGTAAATGAGGGCACAGATTGTGGTGTAGAGTTTGGAGTATCTTGATCAGATTGAAACACACTATATAAGTACAGTCCATTTACCATTTAACTATACGGGAAACTTTTTCACAGCAAAACATATGAACCGCTGTATACATTTGAATAAAACTGTCAGGAAATAATCATTGGGTGTACTTCTAGACTGGATTACCTTTTGATTTCAACCCATTTCAAGATATCCACCACAGTCAGGTGACCTCAACATAAAATAATTTATTACTCATGTTTACATTTTCAGTTACTGTTTTAAACATTTTTATCTAATTTCAGCTGTTTTCAGATAAATTAAAGTTTTTCGTGGCAATTTCTGCTACAGTACTTTTAGCCTAATTAACTTATTTCTGCTCATTTCAGCTTGTTATGGTCCTTGCATCTTTTTATTTTTGTTGTTGCTACTTTCAGCTTTTTCTGCTGATTCAGCTACTTTTAGCTGTTTTTGTGCTAAATTGATCTTTTTCAGCTAATTCCACATTTCTTTAGCTCATTTCAGCTCCTTCCACTTCCTTTTGGTAGTTTAACCTTATTTCTGACTTTCCAGATACTTTTCAGTTATTTTTTGTGGCTATTTTCATATTTTTTAGTTAATTTTATATTTTTTGTACTTTTTTTGCTTATTTAAACCAAATTCAGGTGTGTGTTCATTCTTGTCTTTTTTCTTTTCTTTTTTTAATTTCTTTTTTTGTTGTTGCTAATTTTGGCTTGTTCTTCCAATTCAGCTAAATTTCAGCTGTTTTTCAGCAAGTTCTTCAGCAGAAAGCATTCACACTGCATTTTCACAAGAAATGCAATGTATCTAGTTAATATTATTATTATTATTATTATTATTATTATTATTGAATGTCAGTGGTTGGCTGTTGAGTTTTTACGAGGGATCCTTCTACGTCTTTACCTCGTGTTGTTTTCTGACCCCATCTTCTTTTTTTTTTGTTTAATACACTTTAGATAATTTCACAGAAATAAATCTGCAAGCGCTGCAGTTTATTTCCCCCAAAAAAAGGTTACAAGCACAAGCAAAGCTTGTATATCAGCAAAGAGGCGTTTGCAAAACACACTCACACACAACAGCCTTTAGCAAACACACACACAGACTCTAAATGCATCTGGTTTGCGTTAGCACGCTAACGGTGGGGAAGTGCATCGACGCCCTGCTCTCATTGGTCCTTTGCTGCCGGCGCTGATTTTAATTGGCCATCTTAGTGCCAGACCCTCAAGCTTATGACTCACACACTCATACACACACATGCCTAGCTGGGGGCAGCACGGCGGAACGTTCTTTTCTAAAAGAAGGGGGACCAAGGCCAAAGTTTCAAAGTTGGTCTAATTGGAAGCCATTTTCTCCTCCCTCTTGTACTCATATCAGCACAAACGTTCAAGTGTATGTTTTGTGCAGCAGCATCAGCAGTAATACCACGAGGCGTGTGTTATGAAAGCAAAACATTTTGGTCATAAGACGTGAAAGCACCAGGTGAGAGGTGAAGGCCAAACATATTAAAGATCAGGGTTTAATTTGAGCTGGGTCCTGCCAGACAGGATTACACAGCTAAACAAGAAAATCTTAAAACATGCCCAAAAAAATTATTCAGAGTATTAACTTTTTCAAAGCATTATTTTATTTACGGTCTATTATTCATCATATTGCTTTCATGTTGAAGTATGACGGCTTTGAAGACGAAGATTATTAAACTCACATTTCTTTCTGTGTTTTCTCTTTTCATTGTCGGATCCTTTGGATGCGAGAGAATAAAAGCCCTACTTTTCAAACCAAAGAACGTTTTATTGCATGCTTCCACGTGCGCAGCGCACCGTGCACTGCTTTTCATAAGCTCTCACCTCGTTTGATGCGTCTTCCTGTTTTGTTGCCTTTCGACGTGGAGTTAAAATGGCTTTCAGCAGGGCTCTTTGTCAAATAAACTAAACATTCAAACTCCTTCAGAAGCTGCAATACATGTTTATCAGTCAAACCGGCAAAGGTTAGCATGCGTATTTATTCCCACAAGCTCAGCAGTTGATGATGTTTGTTGTTACAGAAGTCTGAATGCTTTTTGGAGGATATCTCTTTAGGTTTTGTCCATTTCTCAAAGCAACGCAGGTCCATCCAGATGGACAGGTTCATCAGTTTCTGAATCAGACTGAAGTCCACACTTTGAACACAAGACAAGAAACTAATTCCTTTTAGGTCATCATCATGCTCCTCCTTTATGGGGGTTACTTTAAGTTTCTGTGATTAAAAGTTAACCAGAGTGCCATTCTTTATCTTCTGGAGGATTTAAACAGGTCTTTCTCAAGAAATACACACATTTTAGAGAACATTACACAATACATACAAATACAATACATTACACAATACAATAGATGTCAGTTTTGTCAGTTTGTCCAAGTTCTTTGAAACAGCTGCACACACGTAGACCACTTTGGGCTCTTGAGCAAGGCTCTTAACCTCCAAAAGCTGCTCCCCCAGGCGCACTAGATGGCAGCTCTCTGCTCCACACAGAGGGCTGTGGTAGCTCGGTGGTCTGTGGTTGTGTCAGGAAGGACATCCAGAGTAAAACAGTTGTCAAGTCTTTGTCAGAGTTAGTTCACTGTGGTGACTCCTGAAGAAAAGAACAGTTGAAAGAAGAAGAAGAAAAAAAACATTAAGTCTTTATTTTTTAGTGTCTCATTTTTACTTATCGAGACAAGTTATAAACACGCACACGCACACACGCACACACACACACACACACACACACACACAT
>NC_056514.1:18200864-18222227 GCF_014905685.2 Nematolebias whitei | reverse complement strand
CTTCCTTGGTCTGCTACATTGGGGGTCGACGTTGTATAAACCTGATAGTATGTCCCAGCCAATGGACCCCCCAGGCAAGACTGAGGAAGTAAGGGCTCAGTTAGGGCCACAAGGAAACTTTGACAATCTCACTCTAACATTACAGCAGATTATTGCTCAACAGCAAACCACCCAAGACAACCTTCTGGAATTAGGAAGCATGGTGGCTTCACTACAGAAGGGGAGGACATCGCAGCTTCACTCCACCGAACCATTGGTTAAACCTGTTGGAGCTTCCCCCAGAGAACCAGACGTTCGACCTTCTGAGTTTTTTGAAGGTAATACACGAAAATGTGGGGGCTTTATTCTTCAGTGCGAACTTGCATTTAAAAGAGCCCCAGTTACCTACCACTCAGATTTTTCACGTATTACTTACATCATTAGCGCTCTGAAGAGCGAGGCTCTACAATGGGCGCAAGCCTACCTCCGCCGACGCTCCGTCGAAAACTTGACGTATTCCATTTTCTTAAAGGACTTTCTCCAGGTGTTCGATCACCCTCTCCAACAGGAGGAAGCTGCCCAGAAACTATTTTCCTTACGTCAAGGGAAAGAGACGGTGGCGAAATTCTCAATACACTTCCGCATCCTCGCCGAAGAGTCCGGATGGGATGAGAGGGCGCTCTGCAGTGCGTTCATAAGGGCTCTTGACCGCCAGATTAAGGACAAGATGATTGCTGGTGAGATCCCTTCCCTCTTAAACGACGTTATTTCCCTAGCTATTCGCATCGATAACCGGGTTCGGGAGAGCTTGCTCGAAGCGGACTTCAACTCCCATGAGCCTTTCGCTTCCAGAAGCCCCGCCTTCACTACTCCCGAACTGGTTTCCGAAGAGGAGCCGATGCAGATCGGAAAGACCCGACTCTCTCAGGAGGAGCGACAGCGACGTCATGAGGCAAAAGCATGTATGTACTGTGGGGGACAAGGTCACACAATTAAGAGATGCAGGTTACGGGTAAAAGCCAACGCCTGCCAGTAAGTAAGGAGATACTGGTGGGCAATACTTCTTTTACTCCTAAAAACTTTACACTACCTGTTATTCTCTGTTTAACCTCTGAAAATCACCCTGTGCAGGCACTAGTCGACTCGGGCGCTGAACAGAGCCTTATCAGCAGGGACCTCGTGGAGGAATTACAGATTCCCACAACAAGGTTGGATCCACCCATATCTGTCACCGCTATCACTGGAAAGAACATCTCGTCTATTTCATATAAGACAGAAAAAATAAATTTTGTGGTCTCAGGGAATCACAGAGAAATGGGTGAGTTCTTTGTGTTTGATTCTCCCACTTCACAACTCATTTTGGGATACCCGTGGTTAAGGATTCACAACCCCCACATTAACTGGGTCGAGAACAGGATTGAAAGATGGGGAGAGGAATGTTCATTAAAATGCCTCCGTTCCGCCATTTCTCCCAGTTCTCCTCCTCCAGTGCAGAAAGAGAAGATTGATTTTTCCAAAATCCCCATCCTCTACCATTCCTTAGCACCGGTGTTCAGTAAACAATTAGCCTTATCTTTGCCACGTCACAGACATTATGATTGTGCGATCGATTTACTGGCTGGAGCTCCGCTACCCGCTAGTAGATTGTTTAATATATCTGGTCCTGAGAGAGCCTCCATGACAGAGTATATCGAAGACTCTCTTAAATCTGGCATTATTCGCCCATCCACGTCTCCACTTGGCGCTGGTTTCTTTTTTGTCGCAAAAAAGGACAAGACCCTTCGTCCATGTATAGACTATCGGGGCCTGAATCAAATAACTATCAAGAATAAATATCCTCTACCTCTCATCGACTCCGTTTACGAACACTTACAAGGTGCTACTATATTCACAAAACTAGACCTCCGTAATGCCTATCACCTAGTCCGTATTCGTAAGGGGGACGAGTGGAAAACTGCTTTCAAGACACCCCTTGGACATTTCGAATATCTGGTCATGCCTTTTGGCTTGACCAACGCCCCAGCAGTTTTTCAGGCCCTTGTCAACGACGTCTTACGTGATTTTCTCCAAGTCTTCGTGTTCGTCTACCTAGATGACATATTAATCTACTCTAAAGACGAGGCACAACACACCCAACACGTCAAAGCAGTCCTCCAAAGATTACTGGAGAATCAACTGTTTGTGAAAGCTGAGAAGTGTGAGTTCCACAAGACCTCAGTCACGTTTTTGGGTTTTATTTTTGAGAGGGGACAAGTGAGGTCTGACCCAGATAAGACACAAGCAGTGGTGGACTGGCCGACACCTACTAATCGGAAACAGTTACAGAGATTCTTGGGGTTTGCCAACTTTTACAGACGCTTCATTAAGAACTACAGCAAGATTGCCATTCCTCTAACACAACTAACTTCAACCCGCTTAAAATTTTCTTGGACTGATAAGGCTGAACTTGCTTTCTCCAATCTCAAACATCTCTTCTCCACTGCTCCGATCTTATCCCATCCAGATACCTCAAGACAATTCATCGTGGAGGTCGACGCATCTGACTCTGGGGTTGGGGCCGTCCTCTCGCAGAGGTCATCCGACGATGGGAAACTTCACCCGTGTGCCTTCTTCTCCCGTCGCCTCTCGTCCGCCGAAGCCAACTACGACGTGGGTGATCGTGAGTTGTTGGCCATCAAGTTAGCCTTGGAGGAATGGAGGCACTGGTTGGAGGGATCAGAACTCCCCTTCATCATTTGGACGGATCACAAAAACCTGGCCTACCTTCAAGGGGCGAAGAGGCTCAATGCCCGACAGGCCAGGTGGTCCCTGTTCTTTTCCCGCTTCCAGTTCTCCATTACCTATATCCCGGGATCTCGGAACATCAAGCCAGACGCCCTCTCTCGACAATTCTCGTCAACCGAGGATTCCGGAACTCCCGAAGACATCCTCCCGTCCTATTGCAAGGTGGGAGCGGTAACTTGGCCCATCGAGAAGGACATCCTGGAGGCCCAAACTACCGAACCTGATCCTGGTTCGGGTCCCCCTGGACGGCTGTTCGTTCCCTCCTCCATGGTGGGCAAGGTTCTGGAGTGGCTCCACACTGCCCGTTTCTCTTGTCACCCCGGTATACGACGCATGCTCCACCTGACAAGAGCTTCCTTCTGGTGGCCAAACATGCAGAAGGACGTTAAGGAGTTCGTCTCTTCCTGCCCTACCTGCGCCCAAAACAAGAACAACAACCAACCCCCTGCTGGCCTTCTTCTTCCTCTCTCCATCCCCACTCGTCCTTGGTCCCACGTCGCCTTGGATTTCGTCACTGGCCTCCCCGTCTCCAATGGTAACACTGTCGTCTGCACCATTGTTGATCGGTTTTCCAAATCTGCTCATTTCATCCCTCTCCCCAAACTCCCCTCTGCTCTCGAGACCTCACAGATTATCACGGAGCATGTCTTCCGCCTCCATGGCATTCCATCGGACATTGTGTCTGATCGGGGCCCTCAATTCATCTCCCAAGTCTGGAAGGGGTTCTGTGAGGCTTTGGGGGCCACGGTCAGTCTCACCTCGGGATACCACCCCCAATCCAATGGCCAGACGGAGAGATGCAACCAGGATCTGGAGGCTGTCTTGAGGTGTGTGATCGGTTCCAACCCATCATCCTGGAGCCAGCATCTCCCGTGGATTGAGTACGCCCACAACTCACAGACCTCGGCGGCCACTGGACGATCTCCATTTGAGGTGGCTTTGGGATTTTCCCCTCCTCTCTTCCCTTCTCAGGAGGCCGATGTGGGCGTTCCCTCGATACACCTTCACCTCAAGCGCTGTCGTCGGGTCTGGCGACAGACTAGGGCGGCTCTGGCCAGGTCCTCCGAGCAGAACAAACGCTTCGCGGACAGACACCGCTCCGAGGCTCCCAGATATGAGGTTGGTCAGAAGGTTTGGCTTTCGACTCGGGACATCTCATTAAAGGACTTCCCCAAGAAACTCTCTCCTAGGTATATAGGTCCCTTCCCTATTGTGAGAGTGCTGAACAGGTCGGCGGTGCGACTTCAACTCCCTCCATCCATGAGGATACACCCGACCTTCCACGTGTCCCAAGTCAAACCCATTGTGTCCAGTCCTCTTCAACCTCCCTCTAGAGCCCCTCCTCCCCCCCGGATGATTGATAACGCGCCTGCGTTCACCGTCAGACGTCTCCTGGATGTGAGACGCAGGGGTCGGGGCGTCCAATATCTGGTGGATTGGGAGGGGTATGGTCCTGAAGATCGCTCCTGGGTCCCTAGGTCTCGCATCCTGGACGCAGGCCTTATCACCTCCTTTTTCAGGGCTCACCCTGAGAAGCGGCTTAGATCGCCGAGAGGCGATCCTTGAGGGGGGGGCACTGTGGGATTCCTGGTTTCCCTCTGTCTGTTTGTGTCTGTTTGTGTCTGTTTGTCACTTTCCCTCCACAGCTAATCACCCAACTCATCACACCTGCCACCAATCTGAGGAGTACTGCTACTCACCCATTTAAGCAGCTGCCAGCCTCCTCTCCAGTGCTGGGACATCTTCTGACAATTGGACCTTCCACGGCCTGATTCATCCTGGTCCTCCTTAGGACTTCTCCCACCACTGGAACCCCTTCCTGTGGATTTTGATGTCCTGTCTCCAGCAACGACGTCCACCACTCTGTCTGGGTCAACCTCCTACTCTCTCCTGGATTCTCCTCACACCCAGGATCCCACTCTTTGCTCCTCCTCAACCATCTCCTGCAACAATAACAAGTAAGGATCAATTCTTGTTTTATCATCATCATCATCATCTACCAAGAGGATATATATTCACCGTCTCTCCCCTTCCCTTACAGCTGTTCGAGTTTTTATCTCCACCTGTAAATAAATATCACTTACCTTTTTACCTGCCTCGTGTCCTTGCTTCCTTGGTCTGCTACATTGGGGGTCGACGTTGTATAAACCTGATATAATGAACTTTAGTTCACCATTAAATCTCTGATGAACCCGATTATACAAAAACATCTATACAGTGAACCCTCGCTATAACGCGGTTCACCTTTCACGGTCTTGCTGCTTCACGGATTTGCATCGTGTTCTGCATTCTGATTGGCTGAACAGTCTCAGTAGTTACTGTAGTTATTTGTAAAAAACGTTTATACAGTACTTTATTTGTTAAACAAATGCTTGGGCCTGTAAAAAGGTTTTGTTTTTTGGTTTGAATGTATTATGGAGTATTTCATTGTATAATAATTGTAAAAAAAAAAAAGGTTACTACTTCATGGATTTCGCCTATCACGCCTATCAGAGACTGAGACCTCACAGTCCAAGAAAGCCAACTTGCCATTTTTTTCATCTTCTCGTGTGAACTTGATGTATTTATCCACAGAGTTGATGTGGTCAGTAAAATGTTGGACTTCCTGAGATTTGATTTTAACCCAGGTGTCGTCAACATACCTGAACCAATGACTTGGTGGTGTCCCTGAAAAGGACGTCACATATGGGGAGCAACATTATAGGCAGAAACATGGGTGTGCTATGGGGTCTCCAGTTTCTCCTATTGTTGCCAACCTGTACATGGAGGAGGTAGAAAAGAGAGCCTTGACGTAGCTCCATCTAGCTCGCTTTGAATTTTGTTATCGGCCACCAAGCACAATAAAACAGCTGCACTTCAGCATTAGACCACGGTGTTATTGTTTTTAAAATCTTAAAAATAGAGCCAGTCGTTCCTCGAGTTCGAGTTATTGCAAATGGCGGACCAGGTTGCTGTGAAAGTTTCTCAAACCACTAGTGACTCCGTCCCCTGACCAATCAATGACCGACAGTGTTCTGACATCACGTTTTAGTGCCAGTTCGGCACACTTGGAGCCCCAGAGAAAATAGTACTGAAAAAGGGACCGGTTCCACGAACCGTTGCTAGTGGAAAATCCTTGGAACCGTGCCAAGTCGAGTTGAACCGTGCTATACTGGTACTAATGGTAGTCGTGAGTGTGCTACTTAGAAAACTGAGTTTGTTGTGGCTCCTCGGACTGAAGAAGTCTTTTGAAAGAAAGATGAAATATTTAAAAAAAAAAAGAAAAAACGTCCAGAGCACCTGACAACTTTGTTGAACTGAATAATCTTAAGTCCCCTCTCCATAGCCAGGTGACGGGAGAACACTCCTCCCCCAGGAGAGAGATAGACAAGTGAGTGTGCATATGGGAACCCAGGACCATGCAGGAAAACTTGTTTCTACATTTACTTTCTCAATATTTCTGTAATAAATTTTCCCTCCAACAGCTGCAGAGCTTTCTCAAGCATCTCAGACCTATCTCAGGTTAGGTTTTGTACATTGTAGGGCACTAGAGGAGTAATTTGACTGCTGCATGGGGTACTCTTGACAAAAACATTTTAGGCTACAGTGCCATATGTTCAGGTATAAACATCACACGGATTAAAAATAATAATTTCTTTTAAAATACTTTACATTTATCTATCTTCATTTCTAAGGTGTACTTCAACAAATTAAAGGATAAAGGTTGGGGCAGCTGCAAATGTTAGTACAAATCAAAAATTACGTGATAGAACCTCGTAAATAAGGCATGCAGCTTAAAATCCCACCAGTGAGAGTAGGAGGGGGCATTTGGTCTATAATATTCAAGGGTTCAAGGTTTTTTTTAGTTGTCATTCACATCACATGTGTATGGTGGCCCTAAGGTGTAAATTAACATTTGAAAAAATATGGAATTACATAAAAAAAAAAACACAATAAAAACAACAAAATCACAACGTTTGAAAAAATGAATTACATTAAGCCAAAGCGAAAGTGGCTAAAGCGAAAGTGGCTAAAGCGAAAGTGGCTAAAGCGAAAGTGGCTAAAGCGAAAGTGGCCCAAATCACATAGAAAAAATGGAATTACATTTGAAAAAACGGAAAGACATTTGAAAAAACGGAATTACATTAAGCCAAACAGGAAGTTTTTATTTTTATTTTTTACTTTATTCACAGCATAAAAACTTCCTATTTGACTTAATGTAATTCCGTTTTTTCAAATGTTGTTCGTTTACACCTTAGGGCCATCGTACATGTGGTACATGACGTGGAATGAAACTATGTACATAGGGTCCCAGTTACATCCAACAAATTGGCATTGTAGTGATTTTTTTCACAGTAATTTTCACAGTGATTATCCTATAGTTAGACATTCATGAGTCTAACAGCGTCATGGTAGAAGCTGTTCCTCAGTCTAGTGGTTCTACACTTAATGCTCTTCAACCTCCTTCCTGAGGGGAGCGGGGCAAAAAGTATGTGGGCTGGGTGAGTGGGGTCCTTCATGATGCAGGTGGCCCTCTTCCTTCATCTGGAGGTGTAGATGTCTGTGATGGTGGGGAGACTGACTCCAACAGTCTTCTGTGCAGCCTTCACCACTCTCTGCAAAGCTTTTCTTTCTGCAGCTGTGCAGCCTCCATGCCACACGTTGATGCTGGAGCACAGGATGCTCTCCACTGCACACCTGTAGAAGGAGGTGAGGACTGAGCTTCCCAGTCTCAACCTCCTATTACATCTAATATGTATGTCTATTGTACCAATCTGGCTGAGGTGTGTAAAATGTCAGAGGAGGCAGGCAACGAACGAACTAATGTGCATGGTCAAGAATAAATTTTTATTTGTATACACAAAAATAGGCTGTGATTTTCAACAACTGGCCTTTCAAAGCACAGCTGCATGACTTTTTGGTTGTAAATATCAGAAATTCAATGAAACTGCGTAGATCTAACTATTTTCTTGTCATTTTTAGTTGCCAACAAGTCTCCAACAGGTACAGCTCAGTGAGATTCTGGCTTTGACCATTTCATTAGTAGAACTGACTCTTCTGATTCTGTTGTGTTTATGGAAGCAGCAGTGTGTTCCCCTGACTGCTCATCCTACTGCTGAGCATGACACAACTGCTTTGATTAGTCAAGATTGTTTTTCACCTGCAGTAGGAATCATGCAACACTGATACAACAACAACAACAAGCAAAAGCTTGCAGTACAACACAAAGAATGAACAGAGATCAGATCAGAGCTCTAAACGTGTGCTTTGGAGTAAATCTCAACACAACGTTCAACAGCAGAACTTCACGTTGAAACTAAACCTCCCAGAAATTTGCACACCTTTGCAGAAAAGCTTTGGAGCCTTAATGTGCTTCATCTTATTATTAGGCAGTGGTGATTTTAGCCTCTTTTTGGGGCTGAAGCACCCCTAAATTTTAACTAAGCATCCCTGAAACAAAGAAACCGTCATTAGGATTTTATAAGGAAACTGTTCTCAAACCTTAGATTCACCAAAATATTGAATAAATATGGAATAAATGATGATAATCTTAAACAGACGAATAAAATCTATGATTTTTTTTTTTGCACGAGTCAGATCTGCGATGCCACCTGTCAATCAATCCAGCAGACTCGTCAGCAACTGACCAATCAGCAATCTCAATTTGTCCTGAAGAGGAACGCCCCTTACCTGCAGTAGCTCCACCCCCTTTGCCTCAGACAACATTGTCAGGGTTTTGCTTTACAAATGTTTTGCGGTCAAAGGGATTTCGTGAAAAATCATCAGAAAAAATGGTTAAACGTTGTCAATGGAGAACATGTACCGTAATTCAGACACGTGTTATGAGCATTTAGAGAGTGGAATACAGTTTATTCCATTTCCAAAACCTAAACCGAGTCTAGAAAAATGTAAAAGATGATAAAACCCTGCAGCCGACCTCATGATCAGCTGATTACAACAGCTGTACAGGAAGTACCACATGTTTGTCTGTACGAAGGTAACTGCAGGTAAAGCCTCCATTTTCTATCATAGTTACATAGTATGGTTAATGGTTAAGTTGAACGTTAATGCTTAAAACTAGCTGTGTAACGGTACATGTGGGTGCATTGAACCGTTTTGGTACGTCGTGTTTGGTTCGGTTCACGTGCGTACCATTTCGGTTATTTTTTCACTCATTAAATTTTATTAACGAGAGATTATGAACTGCAGAACTAAAGTTCCTAAGCGTGTTTCAGCACGGCGCTATTAATTGTTGCATAGTCTCGCAGCACGCGTAGCATTAGCAGCCTAGCAGGCAACGAACAAGCCAGAGCTTGAAGACCCTTTCATCTCGTTACGGTCTCCTGTTTGGGAACATTATGGCTTTCTTGTTAAAACTCAACAATGAGAAGACAAGTGAACAAATCCAAAGCTGTTTGTCAACGTTGTTTCACGGCGATTGGATCTGCAGCAGGCAACATGTCTAACCTGTTAACGCGCTTGAAACAACATCATCCATATGTGAACGTAGTTTGGTTGAAAGAGCGATAACAGCAGCATGTAAACAACCTTTATCAGGTAATTCAGATCGGTCCAAAGCAATAACACAAGCTGTAGGAGTTTTTAAAGCTCTGGATCTACGTCCAAATGTTGTTGATACACCGGCTTTAAGCATATGATTAAAGTTCTTGAGCCCCACTACGACATCCCATCACGTCAACACTTCAGCCAAAAAGTTGTAGCAGCACTTTATGAAAAAGCTAAAACTGATCATCAACAAGCCCGACCCCAGATTTAAAGCCCTGCCCTGATGATGCGCGCGAGAGAATATTCAACCACCTCATAAAAGAAACGATGGCCGTACAAGAAGAAGTATTGTATTATTCTGATCTAATTAACTTTTTTAATTTAAAATTATAATCTTATTAACTCGATTTTTTTTTAACCTCTTTGTGTTTACAGTCTGAGGATGTCAACGAAGATAGCAGCTGAGTCTTCTTCCTCTTCAGGGAATTTTTTTTATTTTAATACAAATGCATTGTTTACTTGGCATATTTTCTAAATAAACATTTTGTAAGTGTTTATTTTGGCCTTTTTTGTACCAAAAATTAACCAAACCGAACCCTCCTTGAAACTGAACCAAACCGAAATGTGATTTTAGCGTATTGTTACACCCCTACTTAAAACTATTTGTGCTTTATTTTGTGTGTTTTATATGAAGATATACGTTGTAACTTCTGATTGCATAAGTTTAGTCTTTGACATTTAGACAATGTTTAGTTTAGACTATGATCCTTTAAAAGTCCTATTTGTGAGTGAGCCCTTCGTTTATGGCTATACCACCATGAACACGCCTCATTTGATCTGTCAGGTCTGGTTAGTACTTGGATGGGAATACCACCTGCTGTAAGTTTTTGCACTTATCACAAACCACATCATGGGGTGTGTTGTTCAAGCCAAGAGCCACTGTCAGAACTGGGGGCTAAGCACCCCAAAAGGTCAGATCCTAGAATCACCCCTGCTGTTAGTAAACAGACTTTGAGCATATCGAGTATGACTTTTAACTGTGCACTCAATAAACAATAATTTCCTTCAGCTTAAATTAAAGTTATGCATAAATATGACCAAAAAAAATCTGCTGTGCTCTTGTCCTATGATGCACTGAGATGTTAAATCAGTTAGCAGCACAATGGCTTAGTGGTTAGCACTGGTGCCTCCCAGCAACAAGGTCCTGGGTTCAATTCCTTGTTTGGACCTGCATGTTCTCCTCGTTTGCATGAATTTCCACCGGGAACTCCAGTTTCCTCCTGCAGTCCAAAATCAAACACGTCAGGCTGCCTTCAGCACCCCTCCTAAAGAGATCTGGGATTTGAAAGATACTTAGTTTAAATAAGTCTTAATAAATAATACTTTTGCTGTGTTTTGTATACCTACGGTTCATTTTGTGTCATAATCTTACAAACCTCCTTCTCCCCTGGATGCATCTCGTCCTGCTGTGTGGAAAACTGACATCATTCATGAGCCAAAGCAAATCAAACACTGAAATCTCACCCCACGCACATGAGCCGAGCTCGGGTGCATCAGTCCACTTACTCCTACCTCATGCCTGTTGAGACATGTGCACACTTGATTAATTCCTCTAAATGCTAATGTTGGTACAAATATCCCATCAAATGCTTCATATTCCTAGAAGCACTCGCTGCATGTTGAGGTTTATTTAGATTTTAGCTCTTTGAACTTGAGCTGCTTGTTCAAAGTCATTCAAGGCTTAAGGTTTGTAATACAAGCAAATAAAAATTAAAGGCCAATCCATGTAATTAGGCATGAAAGAACTGTATTTATATGTATTTGGCACATTAAACCAGCCTCTTATGAAAGATTTTCATTCAACCATTACAATTCAATCAAATGTACTTTCAGTGCTTTACGAGCCGCAGGTGATGCTTCCGTTTTATTGGCTGAGTGCTCATCAAACATTATGTGGATGACAGCTGCAAAGCTCAGGACCAGGACCTTTATTGTTCAAAGGTTAACTATAACACATTATCAAAGCAGTGTTTGTGTGTCCAGCAGGAGGGTGAAGTGTGAAAATCATCCTGTCAGTGTGAGGTGAAGCAGAAACTTCGATAAAAGACGGAGCCAAGCAGACGGGCGAGCACCACTCAGTTACAACAGTTATTACTCTCCGATGATGCAAAACTAAAACATTTCTGACAAACTTTAAAGATTGTGATGGCAGCTACTGCTAGATTTATTCCTCTATCATACATTTTGTTTCTTCTATACAACCAAACAGTAATTTTTGCTTAAAGCATTATTTTAAGACATGCATATCTCCCGCCGCCTTTCATGACAGACTTCTAATCCAAGATGGCTTCCTTAGTTATTCCATGCAACATGTGATAATGTGCAGAGTTTGTGTTTAGGATGACGCTAAGCTACTACCACACAAACCTTATCTGTAATTATGAGTAAGTTATGGCTATTTTTGCTTTGGCAACATAAGCTGTGGCGGCCATCTTTAAATGTGTTGCCTAGTCAATCAGTTGTTGCTGTTTAATTCAAATCTGCCTTGTTGTTCATGAGATATTTTGCTAACAGTGAAATGTTGTTGAGTCTAAGAGCTAATGGAAAAACAAAATGGTAAAAATCTTATCCAGTGTGTTCAAGTTCAAGTAGGTTTATTGTCATTCACATCACATGTGGTACATGAGGTGGAACGAAATTATGTACTCAAGGTTCCAAAATATAAAGTATCAAAAAGAAACAGTAAAGATCTAAGGTATACACTAAGATATACGCTAAACATTAATAATGCAAAACAATATGGTATAACAGCAGCCTGAACATGATTCCGTGGTGGGTGGATGGATATGAATGAGTACAGCAGCGTGAGATCAGAAGCATGAGATCAGCAGCATGGATAATAAGCATCACAGATAATATATCCAATTAAAGTGTGAAATATAATTTTATCAGATAATATATTAACTTAATGAAATGTCTAGATATATGTATTCCGGTTTGTTATTCAGAATGATATTGTGTTAAAACACGATCTGATTCTGTTTCCGGTAGAAAATGTAGTTTTTGTTACATGCCTACAACTCCCAACATTCACACACCCACCATTATAGAACACAAGATGGCGAGATGATATTGGTTGAGAGCTGGGTCACATGATAGAGTAGGACTTCCCATTTGTCGATGGTGGTGACTCCTCCTGAGAGGTGTGGCCGAGCTCTGAAGAAGATGGGTTTTCTGTTTACGTTCGGGGCCATTGTTTTTGTGACCGCATGGTGGAGTTACAATGGCCCGGGCTGGTGATCTTGTACTTTACATGTGGGTAACATAAACCTTCTGAAAATGGAAGACAAGTGCTCGTCCTCTCCCTGCTTCAGATCAGAACACAATCTTACAAGTGACATTACATAAAAAAGATACGGTATAGAAGGATCTAAGATATACAATCAACAATAATAATATAATAAGGTGTATTAAACAGAAGTCTGTTGTGATCAGATGGGTAGGAATATAGCAGCTTATGAGTAAGAAATCAGCAGCACAGGTAAAGTGACATATCTCCAATCAAAGTGGCATTACAGTGATTATCCTGGTTAGAGATTCATGAGTCTAACAGCCTCAGGGTAGAAGCTGTTCCTCAGTCTAGTGGTTCTACACTAAATGCTCCTCAACCTCCTTCCTGAGGGGAGCGGGACAAAAAGTGTGTATGCTGGGTGAGTGGGGTCCTTCATGATGCGGTGGTGGTGGCCCTCTTTCTGCATCTGGAGGTGTAGATGTCTGTGATGGTGAGGAGACTGACTCCAACATCTTCTGTGCAGCCTTCACCACTCTCTGCAGAACTTTCCTGTTCATGTGTTGTTCAGAGTGTTAGGATTACGCGGGGAACCCAGATGGTATGAGACCCAGAACGAGGCAGACACAGGGGAAGTACAAAAACAGTGTTTATTATTTACAGTGAAAATCCACACGCTGCTTCTCAGCAACTCCTGGAAAGAGGGACGGCAGGTTAATGTTGGTCCAGAGGGGAAGACCTGAGTGGTTTGTTTGAAGAGCGTTTTTGTTCTTATAGTCCAAACCCGAAGGAGGGGAGCTGGTCCTTCAGTCCAAGGAGTGAGCAGCAGAGGGAAATCCAACGAGTGTCCAAGGGAACGAGGAAGGCTGGCAACTGGACGCAAAAATGGCACGAGGAATACCTGACAGGCTGAGGGATCCAGATCAGGTCACGAGGAGATCCAACAAAACACGAGGAACCAGGAAACTGGAAAAGAGAACACAGGTGAACAAATTCTTTTCACCTAGACATATCTAGCTCAACAGTACTACACCATGAGAGGTGATATGCTCCAGCGATGAGTCACACTGGGCTGCAGGCTTTTGTAGATGGAGAGGCTCATCAGGCTGATGACAGCCAGGTGTTGGTAATCAGCGGCCATCAGCAAGGCAGGCTGCAGGCAGTGGGACCCTTACACAGAGTAGGTGTTGAGTATGACTCTCAGCTGCTACCACACCAAATCATTGCCCCAAATCTGTAAAATTGTCTGCCTTATAGCAATGTTTGTAAAACTATATTCAGATTAGCAGTGGCAGCCATCTTGGTTTGGGATTAATCATTTGTTGACGTCCAGTCAAAGATTATTTTGAGCGAGTTATATTCATGTTGGAGGTTAAAGACTAACAAGGTCGAAGCCAAAAATCCAAACGAAAGTTTGAAACAAACGTTTTGTGTGAACTGTAGCGCTCCAGGTATGAGTTTGGGATGACTCTCAGCTACTACCACAGCAAATTTTAGCTCTATTTCTGTAAACTCATCTGAGTCGCAACTATTTTTGTGTTTTGAAATCTGTGCACATTTTTAATTGTATTGATTTTAAAATTAAATCAAATTTTAGATGTTGACATTGTCATTATGTTTTTTTTTTTTTTGATAAAAATCCATCCAAAGGCTCACAAGATATTTTACTAACAAACAGACAGAGTAAACGCAAAAAAAAAAGTGAAAAACAGATCTGGCTCAATGAATTTGCATTTAAAGTGTGTTTCTCAGACTTTTTTTTTTTTTTAAACACATGAACAATAAGTTCATTTTGCTTACTGGCTGTATTTTAGTTGATTGTGTAAAACACATTTTTTCTAATGTTAATGTTAAAGTTGACTGTTAGAAATAAAATTAAATAAAAACATCCTGAAATTAAAAGATGGATAATGATTTTGAGAAAAAATCAGTTGTTTAAATAAACCAGTTAATTAAGAGATAAATCTAAATAAAAAGAGTTATTGGCCCTATTTTAAGTTTAAACCTAACAAAAATGTTGCATTCAAGTCAAATCAGAAATAACGTCTTCTGTTAAAAATGCTTCGCTTTGCCTTCTCATTTATTCAGTCTGGAGAGAGTAAATATATAACATTAAAAAAAACAAACCTCTGTATTCATGAAAAACATCAAAGGACAAATAGAGGAACCATTCTGTTTTTATTCAAGAAACAAGTCTAAAGAACGTTGTTAATTAAAGATCAGAGGATGTTAAATATCTTGAGTTAACAGAAACGTTGTGTGAAGGTTTAGGTTTTTCTACTGCTGCTGCTCGAGGTGGACCTTCTCATTCTGCAGAACCTCTGTACCTGTTAGAGCTTCATCTGAAAACAACACCAACCCATGGAGGAGTAGGGTTGAAGTGTTGCTCCTTGAGGTTTCAGCAAACACCGTCGTCCTGAAGAGAGATTGTTTCAGCAGGAAGATGTTCCTGACGACACGACCTCTTGTATTTTGAAGCAGTTTTCATCTCCCATTAAACTGTTAATGTGTTTGTATAAACCTTCACATTTTATGTGTGCAGGAACAGAATGTAATGATTTGTAAATCTAATGAACCCATATTTTATATATTTTTATATAAACATAATATTTATATACTTTGTATTTTTACAATATACTGTATGTATATATTGTATATACTTTATACATACATACATATATATATATATATGTATATAAAGTATATACAGTATATATATGTATATATATATATATATATACATATACAGTATATATATATAATTTATTATATATATATATTTTTCAAGATGGAGCAGAAAACACATCAAATGTTTAAACTAAATAAATGTTCCAGTTATATTAAATGCTTTTGTTTTTATGGTAACAACATGTCTCAAAGCAAAAAATAGAACAAAAAGGTGCAAAAGTAAATGTTAAAAAACAGAAACAGATTGAGGACTGAGGACTCGGGGACTTGATTACTTGGGTCAGGTGGCAACAGGCCAGTAAGATGACTGGGTACAAACACATCTTAGAAACACTGAATCTCTCAGAAGTAAAGATGGGCAAAAGTTTACCGGTTTGTAAGAAAAAGCTCTATCAGGTAAAACGTCAGGTGTGAACAGAACTGTCCAGAACCGCCACTGTCCTCTCTGGACCAGAGCTCATTTCAAACGAACAGAGGTGAAGTTCTGAACTCTTCTGTTCTCAGACAAATCAAACTTTGAACCACGTCCTAAAGAGAAGAGGAACCATCCAATTTGTTACCAGAGCACAGTTCAAGTGTCAGCCTCTCTGATGGTATGGGGGTGCATCAGTGCTATGGGCAGTTTACATGTCTGGAGAGGCACTATCAATGCTGAAAACTTTTGTAGGTTTTAGAACAATTTATCTCCCGTTAAAGATGATGTTTTTTCAGTGCTCCTGATAAACTGCAGATGATATGGACTTTGTATGTTTAGCGCATGCATGTCAGATTAGTGTGAATTATTTACATTAATTTAGTTTAGCTCTGTGATTATGTGCAGAGATCACTCTTTAGATAGTTTTACATTTACTCACAACAATCAAAGCTTGCAGGATTAATAAAATCCCTGATAACACAAGTTCTTTCCGGTAAAATATCTGAAATTTTGATAGAGACAAAATGATCAGCTTAGCTAGTGACCACAAACACTCTCAGACATGGGCGGAACCTGTTCACCTGCCTTTCGCCTTCTGTCGGCTGATGAAAACACGGACTGTAGCAACACATCCTTTACTGTGGAAAGAAGGAAGTGGCAGGGTTTAGATTCTGAAGGTGTCTCAGGCTGCAGGTGTTGTGTCTGTTGCTCCGACTGCAGGGCACCTGTCTTTAAACCTGCAACCATACACACTAAAACACAAGAAGTGTGAGAGATGAGTGGAAATGGAACAAGCCAAACTCATTTATAAATTTATGACTGTAAGGGCTCTTAGTCATCATTACAATCAGGGAACAAAACAACTAAAGTGGAGTAAAATACAGCAGGAAGTCCACAGGAAGTTCAGAAATTACGCCCATCTTTGATTTATAACAACACAATATCAACAGCAATCATTCCAATTTACATTTATTTTTGTTTTGTTTAAAAAAAATGAGCACTTTTTGTATCAAAGGAATTTCAACAAAAATGATGCGAGAACTATGACACACCAGTAGGTGGTGATAAAGTTAACAAACCATCAAAATACTGAGAAGAAAAACATTCTTAGCACAGCTAAACTCATTTTACTGGTAGTTCAATTCAATTCAATTCAAAAATACTTTATTAATCCCAGAGGGAAATTATTTGTTGTTGTAACTCGTTATCCTCATTTCATTAAGAGATGTTATAGATACTGAGGCTGTAGGCAGGAAGGATCTCTTGTAAAGGTCCATCCCACAGTGGATCCTAAGAAACTGGCTGCAGATGCCGTCCGATCCGTCCACCCAGACTCGGCTGGCCTCTCGGTGCCCTCGGGCAGTAGGACCGCCCGAATGTCGGGCAGAACTCCTCCCAGAGCGATGGCCACTCCTCCCAGCAGCCTGCCGAGCTCCTCGTCACTGCGGACAGCCAACTGTATGTGCCGAGGGACGATCTTGTCCTTCCTCTGTCATGACCTATGTTTCCTGCTAGTTCCAGGATCTCAGTGGTCAGGCACTCGAGCACAGCTGGCAGGTAGATGAGAATGCATCCACAGAACATCCTTTCAACTCATTTGAGATTTGGGGCTGTAGGTGAGATATTATTTGAGCTTTTGTGATGTTAATCAGCTGCTGTTGGTTGTAGAAAACTGCCTTGTTGCCATGGTTACGCATCATAACAAATGTCCAAAACTAAAAAAGTTTCGGTAAAAATCCTTCCAGCTGCACAGCATCTGATACCGGAGGAAACATTCGTCCAAAAAATTTTGATTTACCTCCAGAAAAAGAGGAATTAAAGTTTCCAAAAGCAAAATCTCAAAATGAAAGTAACAGAGCTGCTCCAACATGCAGCCACCTTGAGTGGCGCAATTCTAGAACATTCTAGTTAAATAAATATATAACTTTATTTGACTTTCTTACTTTTTCAGCATGCAAAGTTTGTTTAAAGAGTAAAGAGGAAGTCTACCGGACATAAAAAATAAATGGAGATGTTGCTTTGTTGTGATTTATAATTTACCGAGCAGTGTTCAAAGTGGGCCAGCACTCACCAAAATGCAGAACTGGCACTAACTTTTTATTCTTGTCACATTTTAGTATCAATTACCTACCATGTCACTCACAGCATCACTGTCACTCACTAGTTGTCCTAACTAGTTAACACGGGTGAAGTGGTTGTTTCTAATAAAAAAAAATAATAATTCTACATCTTAGTTTTGTTTTTTTCCATTCAGATATTCCTCCATTCCATTCTTCCAGTCCCTGCTGCTGAAAATCCCTCCACGTTATGTTACTGCCACCACCATGCTTCACCACTGGGATGGAGTTAGGAAGGGGTGAGTGGTGTCTGGAGTCTTGCAGACACAAAGTTTAGAGTTCAACCTCGGTTTTAATCAGATGAGAGAATTTTCTTCCTCGCAGCATCAGAGTCCTTCTAACATTTTGCTCTGAGGGTTCTGTCAGCCACACTGGTATAAAGCCCAGATCAGAGGCCTGCAGTCCTGATTGTGTTCTGGAACTTGGACCCATCTCCACAGAAATTGTGTCGTCACTTCTCGTCCTCTGATCCTCAGATCTGAGCGTTGCAACATTCCTGTCTGAGCTCTGCAGGCAGTTTATTTGACCCCACAGTTTGTTTCTGCTCTGACTGTCAGCTAGGAGGTTTTCTAGAGTTGGGTTGGTCTCTAAATCATGTCCGATGAGTTAGATGGACTTCAGTCAATGCGTAGATACTAGGGATGCTCCGATCAGGTTTTTTTTCCTGCCGATCACGATGACGATAATACAGATCACATGGATTGGCTGTAATTATTTTTATCTAGTTAAGATGAGTGATACGTGATCTGTAAAATAGGAACCATAAAATTACCCTAATTTGGACAAAAGCATGTTTTATTTACTTTTTCAAGACAAAAATAAAAAACACAGGCAGAAAACAGCTATAATGCAGTCAAAAGGACAACTGGAAAACAATTTACCTGCTATAAGTAACAATCTTTAACAGATTGAAAATATTAAGGCTGTCAACAGGCTAAATAGTACAGAAAGTCAAATAAATCTCAAAACATTCCTTATATATATATATATATATATATATATGTGTATATATATATATATATATGTGTGTATATATGGGTGGGTATATATAGGGGTGGATGAGATTCGCCCAGAGTTCCTTAAGGCTCTGGATATTGTGGGGTTGTGTTGGCTTACATGACTCTACAATATTGCGTGTCGGGTGCAGTTCCCCTGGATTGGCAGACCGGTGGTGGTCCCCCTATTCATAAAGGGGGACCATGGAGTGTGTTCCAAATACAGGGAGATCACGCTCTTAAGCCTCCCTGGTAAGGTCTATTCAGGGGTTCTGGAGAGGAGGGTCCGTCGGATAGTCGAACCTCAGATTCAGGAGGAGCAGTGCAGTTTTCGTCCTGGTCGTGGAACACTGGACCAGCTCTACACTCTCAGCAGGGTCCTGGAGGGTGCGTGGGAGTTTGCCCAACCAGTCTACATGTACTTTGTGGACTTGGAGAAGGCGTTCAACCGCGTCCCTCGGGGAAACCTGTGGGGGGGTACTTTGGGAGTATGGGGTACCAGGCTCTTTGATACGGGCTGTTAGGTCCCTGTACAACTGGTGTCAGAGCCTGGTCCACATTGCCAACAATAAGTCGGGCTCATTCCCAGTGAGAGTTGGACTCCACCATAGTTGCCTTTTGTCACCGATTGTTCATAACTTTCATGGACAGAATTTCTTGTTGCAGCCAAGGTGTTGAGGGGATCCATTTTGGTGGCCTTAGGATCGTGTCTCTGCTTTTTGCAGCTGATGTTGTTCTATTGGCTTCAACAGATCGTGATCTACAGCTTTCGCTGGAGCAGTTCGCAGCGGAGTGTGACTCGGCTGGGATGAAGATCAGTTCCTCCAAATCTGAGGCCATAGTCTTGAGCCAGAAAAGGATAGACTGTCCTCTCCAGGCCGGGGAGGAGGTCCTGCCCCAAGTGGAAGAGTTTAAGTATCTCGGGGTCTTGTTCACGAATGAGGGAAAAATGGAGTGAGAGATCCATAGGTGGATGGGTGCAGTATCTGCAGTGAAGCGGGCGCTGTACCAGTCTGTCGTGGTGAAGAGAGAGCAGAGTCAAAAGACGAAGCTCTCAATTTACTGGTCGATCTACGTTCCTACCCTCATCTATGGTCATGAGCTTTGGGTTATGACCAAAAGAACGAGATCTTGGATACAAGCGGCCAAAATGAGTTTTCTCCGCAGGTTGTCTGGGCTCTCCTTTAGAGATAGGGGGAGAAGCTCGGTCATGTGGGAAGGACTCAGAGTAGAGCCGCTGCGAGACCCAGGGGAAGACCCAGGACACGCTGGAGGGACTATGTTTCTTGGCTGGCCTGGGAACGCCTCAGGATTCCCCCGGAGGAGCTGGCTCAAGTGGCTGGAGAGAGGGAAGTCTGGGCCTCCCTACTTAAGCTGCCACCCCCACGATCCGACCCCGGATAAGCGGAAGAAAATGGATGGATGAATGGATGGATGAAATATGCATTCCTTCAATAAATGCTAGAACTTTAATCGTTTTGGACATTGCCATTTGATTTTATTTTTTTGCCACAATTTTTTGTTTTATTTTAGCAACAATTTTCATTTTAATGTAGGCTTGTTTCAGATAGTTTAAGTTAATGTTAAAAGCACAAAAGCAGGTTTGCAGTGAGCTTTTTCTGGCAAGTACAGCAACCTTGGCATTCTGAGAGCACTTTGACATCTGGGCTCCATCTGTGAAAAGCTGTGTCATCTCTGCTACCTAAATGGATCCTGGGATAAAATATGTGGCAGAGATCAAAGCAGAGATCCTGTTAGCTCCGCTCTCTTAAAGGTCACCTCAATACGTAATAGAATGGGATGTCTTTGAGCAAGGGAGCGAGAGGAGGGTATGACCAAAGGTAGTGGAAAGAGAGAAACAGTGATATAAAGGAGAGCATTAGAGGCTTATAAAGCAGATTGGGTTGAGAAAAGGGATAGACAGAACAAGATGTCTGACTGAAACCATGACACGGCAAAGATTAGGAACAGATTTTGATTTTTTTTTTCTTTTCTCAAGACATGGCACTGGGAAGCAAAAGGGAGAATGGATATATTTTAGTCAATGATGAAGCCCTTTTTCAACACATAGACTTATTCTGATCCTTTTCTTTGGAGAGAAAAATGTGATTACAAAATATGCAGAAGACTTATAGCCACTTAATTTTATCCCAAAATGGGTTTGATTATAAACTCAGTAGTAAATTTTTTGGCTATTCGTTTTTATTAGGAAAATGTCTGGTTTACTGCTCACAGATGCTATTCAGAAAGACAAAAATAGGCTACAAGCTTGATAGAAAACTGGCATCGCCTCCATCTGTCTCAGATGAGACGGTGGATCGGCATTGGATACAATCGTTCCTTGTCAGCTCTGACACATGCAAATCTAAATGCATGGTCAGGCTGAAATTAGCCTGTAATTTTCCTGGCTAAATGAGCTGATCTCTGTCTTTATTTATTGTTCAGGCTGGCAATAAAACAGCTTGATTAAAAGATTATCAGTTAATCCCAGAGAAAATACAATGTTCCAGGCAAATGGAAAATACCTCAAGAAGGCCATTCTCTGCTGTGTTATAATGAATGCATGTATATATGTGTGTGTATATATGTGTATATATGTGTATATATATG
>NC_056514.1:18198292-18200764 GCF_014905685.2 Nematolebias whitei | reverse complement strand
ATTTATTTATTTATTTATTTGAATATAAGAAAAAATATACTTTGACTTTACAGCTGCTGCGCCAAGTAAATCTGCATTTGCGGCTGTGGCTAGGTGATGGAGGCCACTGAAGGAGGATCTCAAGAGGCTGCAGATGTGGTTCTAGATAGAATTCACTGTTGTCATTGGTCCCAGTGAACCTGGCAGTGACAAATAGCATGGGAGATGTGGGTGTCAGGGCAAGGTAGCGCCACATGCCACACTTGAAGTATTAAGACCCTAACTGGTCTTATTTATTCTCCTCAAGGACAATGGATGAAAGGGGGTGCTACTTATTCCTCTATGTCAGAATTTGCCAGGTATCAATGTGGGTGGTGCACACGGCTAATACCACACTAAGGTTTAAGATAACGTTGGTGACATTGCAGAGATCATCCTTGTCATCTGGTGGGAGGTCCAGGTTATTTCACCTCTTGTAAATGCCAAAGGGGAACATTGTGGTGTCAGCTGTGGATAAGTGGTTAGAGCAGACCATTGGGAGAGTTGGGGTTCAATTCCACCAGCAGTCACATATTGAAGCGTCCCTGTACAAGACACTGAACCCCTAATTGCCTCTGATGTGTGTCCCATCGGTGTATGAATGTGATCTAAAGCTCGGATTTGTCTCTACAGATTCAGATGTTCTTTGTAGAGATGAAGTAGAGTGCTGCAAGAATGTGTGTGGAGGTAAATGAGGGCACATATTGTGTTGTAAAGAGTTTTGAGTATCTTGATTAGATAGAAAGGAGCTATACAAGTACAATACATTTATTGGTTGTCGCCCACTGGTAGGAACAGTCTGTGAACCTGGTCATGAACTAGTTTCTGGTGGATGGGGACACTGGCCATCGTCTGACATGCCAGACCACCCTAGCCCCAAACACAGCAGTTAGGCTGTGTTTCAATGGACGGACAGGTGGAACTTTTGATCCATAAAATCCTCTGCCTTCTTGACAGGCACATCGGTTGAAACTGGCATGTTCTGCTTTGAAGGCTCTGCTGTGTCACTAGACAGGTACAGCACCACTGTCAGAAAATTGCTCAGACCGAGTCTTGCGAGCTGATGTGATGTGGCAAACATTTACACCAAGTCATTCGAGATGGGGTTAACTTTTGTTGCTGGGACAGTGAGACCCTTGTAATTGCCGTCTTCTGGTTGATGCCTGGGAGCAGCAGAAACAGTGCACTAATCACTGGGAAGGAGATGGATGCTGACTTTGGTTCCTGAGTGTTCGCTCAACAAGCCTGTTGCTGGCCCATCCGCCTGGAAAGAAGGAGCAGCGCTGCTTCTCGTTCCCTCGGTGGAGGAAGAATCATCCGATTCTGTCCAATTCTAGCCTGTTACTGAAGAAATCAAGAACCTTGTCCAGAAGATAGTGAACTACTATGAAGAACAACATTTCAACCGTTGGGATGAAAATCATTACCTGGCATTGCTTGTTGTGCAGAGGGAGGGGATGGCTGTGAGAGCAAGAAACCTGCTGGGTCAGGGCCAGACTTGTATGCTCTGTTCAAGACAGGCCTCACAGGTGGCGTGCACGCCATAAATCCTGATCTTTGTAGTCTAGCAGAATGGGTGTAGATAAATCATTTTGCTGGACTTTTTTTTCTTCATGCTTTTGAATTTCAAACTGAGCTCTTGCTATCGAAAAGAAGTGAGATTACCCAGATTTAGCACCATTTGTAGAGGGAGGGGGCCTCCATCCAGAGGGTTTACTCATCAGTGTTAGCCTTGAAGGGCAACTCCTATAGGAAATAGAAGGTTTGGGTCTTGAGCAATGGTGGACGGTTCATTGGGGAGGTGGGATGCAGCCCAACTAAAAATTTAATTCGCCCCACAAAGTAGTTCCTCCTAATGTAAATCACTTATTTACTGGGCTTGCTGTGTATTGTTTTGTTCTGTATATTTTTCAACAACTTGACAATTTTAAATGAATTTTTAAATGATTTTAGTGTTTCATTTTCAGTTTTTTATTTATTTCCTGTCATGGGGCGCTACCATTCAGCAACCCGTGTTCATCAAGCAGATTGGAAGATGTTGTCAGTGATGCGAACAGCCAGCTTCAGTAGAATGTCTTTTGAGGCATCAGATTTTCTGCCCTGCCGACACATTCAGCTGGTTTTAACTCATTAATACAACCACTAACACTTGACCTGACGTGCACTCAAATGCAGTAATAGTAGCAACAGAACCTTCTGTGTTTTGGAGAGATTCTGTTTGAGTCCGTTTGGAGCAGACAGAGGGGACCAGAACAGAAAATTTAGGAGGACAGACAAAAAGCAGAACAATTTATCCAACATGGTAGATCTTATTTAACCAGTTCCATGGTGAGTGTTGCAAGTGGCTGTGATGGGGTCGATGGTTAAAGTATTTGTCACGTGATCAGACGACCGTGGGCTTGATCCCTGGTTGGAACGTTCATTATATATTTTCACATCATTTCATCACTTTAT
>NC_056514.1:18192726-18198192 GCF_014905685.2 Nematolebias whitei | reverse complement strand
TCAATATCTAACCAGGTTAATCACTGTGAAGAATCACATCATGTTGCTGCTGATCAGTTTCATCTTGCTGCTGATCAGTGTCATATTGCTGCTGATCTGTTTCATGTTGCTGTTGATCTGTGTCATGTTGCTGTGTTCATTCGTGCTCATCTGCTCACACAGACTCATGTTCGTGCTGCTGCTCGACGTAATGTTTTTATGCTATTAGTTCTAAGTGTATATTTAGCTGATGTTTTTCTTATTTCATATCTTAGATGTTATTACTGTTTTTATTTTACATTTTATTGTTGGATGTAACTGGGACCTTGTGTACATAATCTCGTTCCAACACATGTACCACATGTGGTGCGAATGACAAATCTCTCTGACTCTGATCTTGTTCCAAAAACATTAAGGTATACTGTACTTGCATTCCCTGTTCAAGTCCAATCCAGGAAAACACTCATGTCAAAAACTACAAACATTCACTAATCAGACCCCTCAGAGATGAGGGACATCGGCGTACCACTTGCAAGAGTTGCTGTCTCTTCAAGCTATGGCCAAATATGTCAACGGTCCTGAAATCCAACTTTGTTGCTCCTGATAATTTATTTGTCTTCCTGTAAAGTCCTTGAGCTTCACGAGGAAATGACAGCAAAGTGGACCGGCTCGAGAAGGTTCTGCCTCTGAGAGGAACCTCTTTAGCTTGCAATCCTTTGTTGATCAGTCTGAGAGCTCAGTCCTTTGAAAGGATCTCCCTCTTCTAATGTGTTCCTCTTTACACTGGCTCCACTTCCATGTATTTACTGATGATTTGTGCATCCAACATTCCTCTCTCGCTCAGCCTGAGTTTCCACACTGCTGATAGTGATCAGAGGATACGCTGTTTCAGGATGGTTTGATAAAATCTCCCACAACATGGCACATGTTTGTCATGAAGACACCGTGAACTCTTGTAAAGTAGCATGAACACACCAACATGCTGTTTTGGTGTTTGTGCCTGTGCAGAACCACAGTTGTTGAACAGATCTGATGTCCGGCTGTTTTACTGAAACGGTTTACGCCACGATCAGACTGAGGCTCCGCCCACAGGAACACAGCACTTACATTTAATTCTATCGTGTAACTTAAAACAAGCAAATGCTGTTATAGGTGAAAAATACAGATTTTTCCAAATATATTTAATGTGAGATTTAGGCAAAACAATGATTTTTTGTGTGCACTGTTTTATTCTAATAAAGCTTCAAAACACATGAACGATTAAAATGCACGTTGTGAGTTTTTTGTTGTAAACGTTTCAGGTGTGGTTTTAATTAGACTCAAAGTGTTGCTCTGCATTAGTCCCAGCTTTAAGCAGAGGTGGACTTTGTAAAACTTACAGTGCAGTTTTAGGCCTAAAACCCAGTCACGTGTAGAGAGCAGTCGACTCGGGACCCGAAAGTCTCATGTTCGATCCCCAGTCATTGCACATCTCGTGGTGTCTTTGAGCAGCACACCCTATCCCCAATTGCTCCCCAGGCGCTTTCAATAGCTGCCCACTGCTCCACCTGGGGGTGGATGGGTTAAATGCAGCGAGCCAATTTCGTCATTGTATGGGAACATACAATGATGACAATACATAACCCATTATTATTATTATTATTATTATTATTAATATTCTGTATTACAAGATATGGTACATAAGACATGTTAAAAAAAACAGAACAACTGGATGTACTTCTACAGAAATGAAGTCCTGTTGGTTAGTTTTTATTGATGGGACATCATCATACCTTGTAAATAATGGACCGCTAACAAAACCTGTTTCTAAACAGTTTTTGACTAACCCATGGGATTCTCTTCAGCGACTTCCAAGTCCTGCATCTTCAAGTCTCCCAAGACCTCCTTGTGACTCCACTTCAACCTGATCTTGTCTCTTCAACCATCCAAACAACAACCTGCTCCTCTCTCCACCGATCTCACCTCCTCTGGACCCTCAACTCTCCTGTGGAAACCTGGAAGCTCATCTCTCCCTCCTCTCTGGTTCCATCTACAAGACACACCATCAGTAAGAAAAGACTACGTTCAAAACCTGATCTTTCCAAACCTGAAGAAATGCAAGGATACTCACCTTGTCCCCTTTTCTCTTCCAGCCCTGAAGCTGCTGCACCTGTAAATAAAGCCACTTACCATTTGTACACCTGGCTCTGTCTTCTTCTCAGTCTGTTAACTTGAGGTCAACCTAAAAAAAACTCATGTTATTTTGCATGAGACCAAAACAGCTCTTTTCTGAGCAAATAAAGACCTTAATGACCCTCAGAAGGGAGGGAAGCGAGAATAATCTGCATGTGAGTTTATCTCACATAAACAGAGCATCTCATGCAGTTTAAAGCTTGAAACTCCACACTATACGGAAAGTAGGAATGGGAAATAAAACTTGTTCAACTGCAGATGTCCAGCTGGTTTGATGTGAAAGTTTTAGCGTTCTTCATGTCCTGGAGAAATGAGTCTCAACAAAAGTCAATGAACGAGGCCAACCAGAAACATCTAAACTACCGTATTTTATGGACTATAAGGTGCACTTAAAATCCTTTAATTTCCTCAAAAATTGACAGTGAGCCTTATAATCAGGTGAAAACAGACCCGTTTGTTGATATTGCCCCTTATAATCCAAAAATTACAGTATGACAATTTATTTCTATAGCACATAAAAACAACAAAGGCTGATCAAAGTGTTTTACAGTTGTCAGACTAAACATAATAAAAAATGCATCATGTGCCACTCAGAAAACACAAGAAAGATAACAATAAAATACAACAACAATAAAAATCAGCTCTAACTTGTTCTCAGACCCTGCATGGATCAAACCCCTGGAAAAATGATGAGTCTTGAGCAAAGATTTAAAGCGTCAACAGTCTCTTTAAATGATCAGGTGAACTGTTCCACAGATCAGGAGCAGCAGCTGAAAAAAGACCGATCACCTCTGGACTTCACTTTGGATCTGGGGACATCTGAGAGGAACTGGTGGGTAGACTGGAACGCTCCTACTGGAGTAAGTATAGATTTTAAGAAGTTCACAAAAATAAGATGGGGCCAGACCTTTTAAGACGTTAAACACAAGCAATAAAATCTTAAAATCAATCCTGACGTGGACGTGAAGCCAGTGGAGAGAAACCAGTTCAGGGGTCGTGTGTTTGTGTTTTGTAGTTTCTGTTAAAAGACGAGCTGCTGGTTCTGGACAGATTCTAAGAGATGCAAACATGATTTATCTAAAACAACATACAGAACATTACAATAGTCTAAACAAGAGGTAATAGAAGAATGGATCACCTTTTCAAGGTCTCTGAAACATCTTAACTAGAACTTGACAAGACCAATCCATCCATCCATCCATTATCTTTACCTGCTTATTCCATTTTGGGGTCACGGGGGTCGCTGGTGCCCATGTCCAGCAATCACTGCGCGAGGGGCGGGGTACACCCTGGACAGGTCGCAAGTCCATCACAGGGACACATAGAGACAAACGAGACAAACAACCATTCACTTTCTCACTCACACCTAGGGACAATTTAGAGTCACCATCAGTCTAACATGCATGTTTTTGGTCTGTGGGAGGAAACCGGAGTACCCGGAGAAAACCCACGCATGCACGGAGAGAACATGCAAACTCCTCCCAGAAAGCCCCCTGGACCGGGGTTTGAACCAGGGACCTGCTCGCTGAGAGGCAGCAGCTCTACCAGTTGCGCCACCGTGCTGCCCAAGACCGATACAACGTGAAGTAAAGTGGGTGTAGGATTTTCAGAGAAAGCTGTGACGGGCTGTGAGGCTCATGATCGCTCAGTCGTGCCAGAAACACCATCATTAATGCAGGTTTATTGAAGATGATGCCGCTTGAATGGAACACACAGAAAACACAACCGACGTCGAAAAAATTAAACTGTTGCATTTTTTCAGGACTTTATTGTCTGATTTACATTAAAAAAATAATTTTCAAATTCTTGTCTTGATGTTCAGGGTTATTTAGCAAACTCCTGGGGCTAATCACTGTTACCCAGGCCTCATTATTATTATTAGTAGTAGCAGACGTGTATTAATAATCTGTCTAAACGAGCGTTGGGACAGAGCTGTTTGATGAAAAACACTTTAAACTACTGAGTATCAGTTTTGTTAAATAGCCTTTTATAAATGTTTTGTGGAATAAATCAGCATAAATTACATGATTTTGACATGAAAAACGTGAAATGAAAGTGCATCCTCTGGGAAGACAAGACATGCACATTTACATTTCTCTGTTATCAGCTGCAAATAATCAATATTTGTTTTGTTTTTCATGTATCAAGTCTCGTTAAAGCACATTTTAGGGTTTACTTTAGGTTTTATTGCGCATCAGTGTATCCAGCCCTATGTTTTTAGATTCAGATTGTTAGCGTTTACCGGTAGCAGTAAACCAGATCAAATCAAGCATCATCAAAATGCAAAAATGAATTCTTCCTTGTAACGTTGTTGCTTTAAAACAGTATTTAGAGCTCAGCAAGATATTCCATTTGCACTTGAATGAAAAAGCGAAAAGCAGAAAAAGTGAGACTTGTTGACAGCAGGACCCCGTGGAGTTTTAAATCAACAGTTTGAACACGAGTGCTGTTCTTAGAACAGCAGTGGCTTTTTCTGCGTTTCAACTTCTCAGAATTCATCATGCTCAAATGTCTCTGCTGTCTGTCAGCGCGGCCGTATAAAGAGGCTAAACTGACGAGACTAATGTGTCAGTCGTGCATGCAGACACACACAGATGAGATGAGAGGCTTAGCAATTCAAGCATTCACCAAGAATGTTCAAAGATGCTATGCAGTTTTTACACAAGTGGATCAGAGATAAGACAGAAAACGTTTGTGTCATTAAAGCTTTGATTCTGCAGGCTGGACTCAATTTGATGAATAATTCTTGTTTGTTTAGTTCTTGCGCTCTTTGGTTTGGCTTTTCCTGCACACCTAGCACTAGTTTGTTGCACCTGTTCTCTGTTTTCATTAGAGTTCAAAGGCGTACTCTAAAGGTGGTTTAAACCTTCCAAATTCCAGAATATATCATTTAGCTTCCAGTTCTACATTCTGTGGATGTGGATCTATTCAAAAGTCAATGATGTGAGGTGGATCTTGATAGAGCGACAGGGGTTAAAGTCCACGTCATTAGCAGTGATCCCCTTCTTGTGCTCAAAAAAACAACTTTCTACAATTAGGTCAAACCTGTTCATTTTAGCTACTTAAGATGCATGGCATCAGTTACATTCTAACGTAGATTTAGATATACAAATGTTGGTTAACACTCCACTTAAAGATAACCCCAACATCCCCACACCTATAGCAGATGGTATATTAAAAACTTGGGTCAGGAAAGGCATCCGGTCAGTTGGTGACCTCTATACTAATAATCTTTTCCAGCTTCAATCATCTGAACTTTATGGTTTACACCAGTGGTTCCCATCCTGGTCCCTGAGGAACACCATCCTGCATGGT
>NC_056514.1:18191781-18192626 GCF_014905685.2 Nematolebias whitei | reverse complement strand
TGGGAACCACTGGTTTACACAGACATAATCTTTTTAAATATCTACAGATCAAACATTGGATCAAGAGCCAAACATTAGGGACATTTCCAAACAAAGCAGATGAAGCCCAATTTGAAACATGTTTGTAAGATCCCAAACGTACCACTACAAAAAGACTTACGTCTTGTGTTTATAAAACTGTTATTGATTATTCATCAACTTATGAGAATTACTCAAAAAAAAATCTAAGTGGGAATTATCTAAAAAAGTTCAATCTAGTCCTCTGGACATTCAAAAAAAAAAAAAAAAAATTGTAGAAACGTTTCGTCTTTCATCCGAAAGACTTCCTCAGTCTAAGGTGCTGTATTCAGCTCAGTCTTATAAATAGCACCTTCTTGCAGTGGATTAACCAGTTTGTTGCTGGTTGATCCACTGCAAGAGGGTGCTATTTATAAGACTGATATGATTTTTTTTTTTTTTTTTGAATGTCTAGAGGACCAGATTGAACTTTTTTAGATGTCTCTACCTGGATTATTGAGCATGTATCGGCATAAATGGGAATTAGATCTAAACTGCACATATGAACATAAAAACTGGAGATTACTAAATTAATCTCAGACAATACTGGTATCTATCAAACATAAACAAACTCAATTCAATATTTTTCACCACATATAATATACTCCACATAGATTGAGTAAACTGTATGTTGGCATTGCTGACAAATAATTTATTTTTTGTTGCTTGCTTTTCAAAATAAAAATGAGTAAAGAATGTACTGTTGTACACTAATTGTACATTTTAATTGGTTGTACATTCTCAATAAATAGATCTATATATATATATATATATATATATATATATAT
>NC_056514.1:18191244-18191681 GCF_014905685.2 Nematolebias whitei | reverse complement strand
TGTGTGTGTGTGTGTGTGTGTGTGTGTGTGTGTGTGTGTGTATGTGTTTTTAAGAGGTTAAAGGTGTTAGCTGGAAGCTCTCTGGTCCCTTTTCTTAGCATGCTGTGAGAAGCTTTGTGGAGAGTGGGCAGGCAGGTATCTGATGGGTGTAGTGAACTAAGCCTCAGGTCAAATCCTGACCTTGAGGGCCTTCCTGGGACAAGAACTGTCATTTCATTGATTTGAGTCCAGAAACACAAAATCAAGTCCATCCAGAGACCTTCTAAGTGTGTCCTGCACTGATCAATTGAAAGAACACTCTCTTTTTGTTATCATTACTATTTTAAAAATGTCTTGATAATCAAAATTGTGTTTAATTCAAATCATTTTTAAATGTTGAAGTGAACTACTTATTTTAAATCAACTGTGAAACAGTATTAATGATTTTTAATCCTCAT
>NC_056514.1:18190966-18191144 GCF_014905685.2 Nematolebias whitei | reverse complement strand
GATAGATAGATAGATAGATAGATAGATAGATAGATAGATAGATAGATAGATAGATAGATAGATAGATAGATAGATAGATAGATAGATAGATAGATAGATAGATAGATAGATAGACAGACAGACAGACAGACAGACAGACAGACAGACAGACAGACAGACAGACAGACAGACAGACAGA
>NC_056514.1:18182804-18190956 GCF_014905685.2 Nematolebias whitei | reverse complement strand
AGACAGACAGACAGACAGACAGACAGACAGACAGACAGACAGACAGATGATAGAAAATAGCTGAAGAATGATGGAACAGAGTCAAACTGAGGCAGAAATGCCTGTACTGGGATAGATTCAAACGAAAACACAAAGTTCATGACCGCAATGACGGCACAAAAGAAAATCAGCATACTGAAGCAAGACATCCACAGATTATAATGGAAAGTCCCCCAGCTGACTTGGCCTATGGGAACATAAAAATAGAGATGGTGAGGGGATAAGGGTTTATCCAATTGGAATAGTTAGAGCCTAATTTTGAAGACAAAAGGGGTCTGTCTCCTGAATCCAAACTGGGATTTATTTCCAGAAGTGAAGGTTGATGGCTGAAGACTCTGCTTTCCCTTCTTCTACTAGAAAACCCGTAGAAACTAGAAACGTGCAGTCTGAGAGTAAAGCACACTTGCTGGTTGTTTTGAAACAATGAAGTAATTAAGATACCATAGAGCTTAGTCATTAAGAGCTTTTATTCTGAGAATTTTAAGTTTTATGCAGGATTTACCAGGAGTTCCCAAGAAGAAAAGCTAAAACCGGAGAAATGTGATCTCTCATATTTATTCTCAACAAACCTCCTCCAGTGATTTAGCGGTAGGGAAGCCGACTAGGTACCAGAAATTTGCTGGTTCAACTCCCCGCCATGCCCACATTTCATGGTTGCCCTTGAGCAACTGCTTACATAGCTGCCCACAGCTCCACCTGAGTTAATCTCAGGTGTGATAGGTTAAATGAAGAGAACTAATTTCATCATTGTACATAAACATAACAGTGACAACACATAGCACTTTCTTATATATAGAAGAAAGTGGTATATATTAATACATACTGTATATATAGGGCTTTAACAGACTACTCGAGTAATCGACACATCGATTCCTAGGACACCTCTTGAGTTTTTTAATTTCACGTTGAGTATTCGTAGTGACGTCATTACGTCGCCGTTACGTCATTGGTCATTACGTCGCCGTTACGTCATTGTGTCACGTGAGCCGCACCGGGTGCGGGCTACTAGTAGAAGCTACCAAATGGATTCATCCAAGCAGACAGATAGAGCAGAGCAGGCCCAGTCTTGGCAAACAGGTAGAAATGCATTAATAGTAGAGAAATATTTCACTAAATATTAATCTACTACTGTAAGGACACAGAAAATGAATCAACTTCCTGAATGTTTGGAGCTCGTTGCAAACCGGTGTTACACCATATTCTGTGACCACTGTATATTGTGACCGTAGGGGGCAGTGCTGCATGCACTGTTGCAGGTCACAGAATACGTTGTAACACTGGGTCCAATCGAACAAACCAGAACCAGCTTCCTCTGACCTTGTTTCACAAACAAAAAGCAAAAAATATTAATCTCTAAACCTATAAAAAAAACCTATAAAAATATTAATCTCTAAACCTATAAAAAAAACCCTATAAAATATTAATCTCTAAAACTAAACTTGATGCGCACCACCGCGGGTGATGGTGCGGGGTGGTCATCCGCCTCACTGTTTTTAGTTTAGTTTTTTATGTGGCATACATTTCTTTCACTTTTCCAGCTTAATAAAAATAACTAATAGTTTTGGTTTTCCTGTGACTTATTTGCAGTATGATAAATGGTAGAAGCATAATACACGCTCCCAATGTTTTGTTGGTCTTTTTTTTTTTTTTGTAAATAATAAATGACGTTTTTTTGCGGTTCTATTTATTTATTTATTTTTGCATCTTGAGACCCTATGATGTGATCAACTACTCAAGTTCTACTCAAGTTTTATTATGTTAATGTCGAGTTTAAAAATTATGTAGTCGTTCAACCCCTAATATATATATATATTCTTTCATTCAATTCATTCAACCTTTATTTAGACAGGTAAATCCCATTGAGCCTCAAGGACTCATTTACAAGAGAGACCTGATTTCAACAAAGAATGATGACAACAATGGACAACAGCGACAACAATAGACAAATATAAAAAGGCATTCAGTGTTTTTTTTGTTGTTGTTAACAAATAGGATGGCTAAAAAAAAAGTAACAAAAAACAGCTAGATTCTAAGGCGAATGTAGAAAACTAAAAACAGGAACATGTCTGCATTGGTCCCTGCCAGGAGTCCAACAGATTCTTAAAGCCACTTAGAGAGGTCAAGGTCGAGAGCTTCAAATCTTTTTGCAAGATATTCCAGGAAACAGGAGCGGAGTAGGAGAAGGTCCTTTTGCCAAGTTCAGTCTGCACTGAGGGAACACTGCAGGTAATAATGTCCTGAGAGCGCACGCTGTAGCTGCACTCACGCAGAGACCTGTAGGAGGAGATGTATGAAGGCAGCAGACCAAGAAGTGATTTAAAGATGAAAATGAACCAGTGAGAGAGTCTGTGTGAAGTTAATGATGTCCAGTTAACCAGTGAATACAGGGTGCAATGATGGGTACAATAATCACAGCCAGTTATGAATCTTATTAACATGGTTGTTGTTATTAAATGACCCCAATTGGCAAACCAAAAACACAAAGACAACAGGGATACAAAAATGATAGTTTATTTACAGTGCGGATGTGAGCTTGGCTGTGGAAGGAAAAGAGGAGACGAGATGAGTGTCTTGATATGGATGGTCTTTGATAACTGAGATGATTTTAAGTTGTTTGTCTTACGGTCGAATGTGGTTGCAGATGGCGTTGGAGTGGTGTGAACAGAGAGTTCAGAATCCAGAGATGGCAGGGAATCCAGCGGGTGAGTATTGATCGATGATGCAGTCTTGGTTGAAGGATCCAGAATGTAGTTTCTTAATATGGTTCGTGTGCAGGATTGGCGACCAGACACAGCCACAAGGAGACCAGACAGGCAGGACGAACGGGAAACTGAACAGACAGGCAGAAAGGCAACAGGTTTGTATAAAACTTGAAGACACTTAGGTTTGGCTGGCTGTCACAATATTACCAAAGGCAATAAATGTTTGAGCGTCAGTAAGTAGAGCAAGAGGTGGAGGTGCAGGTCTCGGTAGCAGGTGCAGCTAATCAGCCAATTAGTTGGAGAGAGTGAGATGGTTAAAGGAGAAGGCAGAGAATCCTACACTTAATGCATCGTGATAGACAGCATCCAACATCTGCAGGGTGCTTGTAGGAGCGTTCATGTAAATAATGTCAACGTAATTAATGAAGGGAAGGAAAGTCACAGTTACAAGGCGTTTCCTAGCATTCAAAGTTAGACAGGATCTGTTTCTGAAAAAGAAACCCAGTTTAACTTTCAGTTTCTTTACTAGGTTTTCCACATGGAGCTTAAAAGAGAGATGCGAGTCGACCAAGATACCCAAATATTTATAGGAATCAACAAACTCAATGGGGACATCATTTGAGGATAAAATCGAAAGAAGAACTTCTGGGACCGACTTCCTGTTTGAAAAAAGCATCCCTTAGGTTTTGTTGGCATTTAGGACAAGTTTGAGGTGGAACAAATCTGTCTGGATGATGTTAAATGCAGATTGCAAAAGCTGGAAAGCCTTAGTAACTGTTTTAGCTCGCCAATAAACAACTGTGTCATCAGCATAGAAATGTAAGAATGTATCAGGGATGTTTTGACCTACATTACCTATGTAGATTGTAAAGAGGGTGGGTCCTAAGACTGAGCCTTGTGGTACACCATTGTTGACTGTTAAATAACTGGAGGAAGTACCATTATGTTGAACACATTGCCTCCGATCTGAGAGATAGTTAGAGAACCAACCAATGGTGTGATCTCCAAAACCAATTTCTGAGAGCTTATGATACAAGATGTTATGATCCACAGTGTCAAAAGCTTTAGACAGGTCTAAGAAAAGTGCAGCACAATAATCTTTAGCATCCAGTGCTTCAACAATGTCATTAAGAACCTTCAGTGAAGCAGTCGTGCTATGTTGTTTCCTGAAACCAGATTGATGTGGAGGTAAGATGTTAAATGAGTCCAGGTAATTTTTGATTTGAGAGTTTGTCAGTTTTTCTAGGACCTTGGCTAAAATGCAGAGTTTAGAGACTGATCAATAGTTGTTCAGTGAGGTGGGGTCACCTCCCTTCAGCAAAGGAAGAACAAAGGCTGTTTTCCAAGCATCTGGAATGGAGTTTTGGCTTATGGAAAGATTAAATAAGTGGGTCACAGGGACTGTGATGATATGAGCAGCCAGCCTTAAGAAATAAGGTGGAAGTTCATCTGGTCCTGCAGATTTTTTAGGATCAAGACCTTTTAACAGTTTATTAACCTCACTGATTGAGAATGGAGAAAAGGAGAAGGTGTGATTAACTGAGGATTGACTTGTATGAGGGATTTGATTTGTAGATGTTTGGTTAAGTGAAGTGGCTCATTTTCCATTAGTAACTGTGTCAGATAAAGAACTAGAAGCAACAAAATGTTTGTTGAAACAGTTCAGGATCTCGTGCTTATTTGACACAGGAACAGAGTTAACGAGAAGTTGTGATGTAAGGTCAGATGATTGGGGGCTGCCTGAGAGAGATTTGATGGTTTTCCAGAATCTGTTAGGGTCATTTAGATTTTTGGAAGTCTGAGATAAGAAATAGTTGTGTTTTGCTGCTTTGATGGCAGTTGTGCATTTATTCCTCATCTGCCAAAAACTCAACCAATCAGTGTCTGAGTCAGATTTTCTTGCTGCAGCCCAAAGATGATCTCTCCTGTGCAGGAGGTCAGCTAGCTCTGGAGTAAACCAGGGGCTGTCTCGTCCCTTTATTCTGGACTGACGAAAAGAAGCATGTTTGTTCACAAAATAAATGAAACTATTATGAAAATAGTTCCAAGCAGCGTTCACGTTGTCAGTTAATAGAATACGATGCCAGACTATTCACAAAAATGATTCAGATCCCTTTTTTTAATTAATGTGGACTTAGAAGGTGGAAGTTTAATGTCTTTGAGAGCCGCTATTACACAATAATAACTCAAAATGTCAGCGAATACACATGTACCAGGGAATTTACCATACCATACCATTTTATTTATAGAGCACTTAAAACAGCGACAAGACCAACCAAAGTGCTGTACAGACAGAACAACAGGTAACACACAAAGCAAAATACAAAATGAAGTAAATCAGAAATATAGACATAAATATGATGCAGATAATGACGACAAACCAGTGTGGAGCGTACAGGATCAAAACACAGATCCTCTGGTGTTGATTGCTACTGAATAGTAGTGAGTTTTTAAACGGGACTTGAAAACCGAGAGGGAGGGAGCATATTAGTTAGAAACAGGTCTAAGATGGAAGATTTTTCAGGACGGTTTTTGTTTGGTCAAGTGGGAGAGTTGACCAATTGGGTTAGATTGAGTGACAGGCAACATTCCTTGAATTTATCACAGAGGGGGGTTGACTTATCTCAGTCAATGTTGAAATCTCCTGCCAAAAAAATCTCTTTAAATTTTAAATTTCCAAGGAATTTTATCAGGGAGGACAGAGCCTCAGGCGTTGCTGAGGGGGGACGAGAACAACCCACTACAGATAAGATCTGGCCTCCATTCAAAGTGATGTTTACAGCTAAGGCATCAAACTGGTTTGGAATTGTTTTAGCAGACACAAGACTAGCAACCAGAGAATCTCTGATGTAAATAGCAACTCTGCCCCCCCTTTTTTGACGATCACAACGGTTTATGTTAAATCCATTGATTACCAGGTCATTATTCAGTACAGATTTGTTGAGCCAGGTTTCAGAGATGAAGATTACATCTGCTCCAGAAGAACTGACCAAAATTTTCAAGGCATCAAGTTTTCTCAGAAGGCTACGAGCATTTACATGCAGAAAATGAAGTCCTGACATGTTTTTTTAAAGTAATTTGGTGTGCTGTAATTAGTGGGGGGTCCAGGGTTGGGCTGAATCCCTGACAGCAGTAACAACATTATTATCAGACATTTTCTTGAGTTTTTCGTGACTGATGTGTAATTACAGGAGTTAACAGTGTGACAATTAACCCCCATAATCGAACCAAGAGAAACATTAATGAAGACGCGATCATTCAGAACCCAAAAACAGTGAAAGTTGCAATGATGGGCAGATCCAGGTGTGTTGACAAGATTCAGTGACTCCAGATAGTCTGAGATCTGAAAATAGTGTATGAATGGTGCAGAAAAGTCTCAGATCATAAAGCGTCACAAATCAAATGGGCAAACAAATCCGGCCCCCCTGCCAAGATGGATGGATGCTCTCATGAGAAACAAAAGCAGGGTCCAGAATTAACAGGCAGAAACAGATAATTCGCAGCAAGTAGCAGAGCGAGCTGACAGAAAATCCTCCTGAAATGAAAGGCACGGTCCTAGCTCGTTTCAGGTCAACAGGGGTCAACAGGGGACAACAGCGTGATCTGGAATAAAAATAATTATTATCCAGGTGAGTTTGGATAGAGGCTTGCAGCAACTCCGATGCAAACTCTGAACTTCTCTCGAGAACCACACAGCGCTGCTCCTATGCTTCTCTGCACGTCACCTCCGCACCCGACAGAACGAGAGGCACCCCCAGTGGAAGACGACAAAACTGACTGGAGAGGCTGAAGTCGTCACTGGTCCGGTTCTATTCCAGTCCGGCTCCTGCGTGCCACAGTACGAGAGGTCAAGAAGCTGAAGTGGCTGAAGTCGTCCCTGGCCCGGTTCTGCTCCGGTCTGGTTCCGGCGGCGCTTCAAAGCATCAGAGCGTCTCCTCCAGGCAAACACAGTGATTCCATAGAGGTGGACAGTCCTTCTTTAAAAGGTAACGGGCTGCTCACTGAAGCTGAGACCGGCTCTGTTAAAGACGAAGTCCCCCACAGCCAATTCTGTTCGGTTCTGGTCCAGTTCGGGGGGACACAGGTACACTTCCCCCACATCAATGAAGACACCACAAGGGCCAGTCCAGCAGAAAACCAGTGAAATACCACCCAGTGATTCTTGTCGGAACCAGGTAGAACCACAAAGGTCTAGATGAGAAGTTTATTGGGGTCCGGGGAGAGAGAGAAAAAACACCGGACCTTTGTGCGATGACTCCCCAGCTCGAGGGGTCACTTGGCTGGAAGGGTGCACTCAGAGTGACCGGTGGAGTGGGAGCGGCCGTCCTGGACCGAAATAATTTTTTGGATGGTCCCGTCCGGCTCTCTGAGTCACTGAACACCAAATTCGGATGGAAGGGGGACCAACTTTGGTCCGATTCGAAAAAACGGGTCAGTTTGATGATAAAAGACTGCAGAGAAGCCGGGGGGAGCTGCCGTCCATCAGCCTACCGGTACCGGGAGTTGAAATATATACATGTATAATATTGTGTTGGAATATATACGTGTATAATATTGTGATGTGTATTGTTTATTAACCAACAGTAAGGAGGATTTGTTCTTCTGTTTTTGGCAAATTGAGACTGTCATAAGAGGAAGTGCTTTAACTATTGACATCAATAAAGATAGAGCAAGAGACTCCTATAATTTTTATTATCCAAAGTTTGAAGCCAAAATGTCTGTTTTTTGGGGGTTTACCAATTCATATTTTTGAGCGCGAGTCTGCGCACTGGGGATGTTGGAGGGTGCCATCCATACAAAAGTCCCACCTACACGCTGTCTCAGCTCACTAATAGGTTGTCAGATTGTCAACCACCGTGCAACATTGTGGGATTTCCAGTTTTTCTCAAGCAGCTTCTCCACACTAGATGGCACCAACAAGTACACACCTATGAACCATTTCACTAATGAGCTACAGGAGTATAAATGTCAGTAGATGATTTCACTCTGACACTGGTGCATTATCTGCCTACTGGTAGTTGCGTTCCTAGCCACGTTACTATTCCTTGTCATTTGTGAAACCTAATCTTTATTCAAACATTGTAGCACTGACTACTGTGCTCCTCCTGTGCCTTGGATATACCTGGTTTAATTTAAAGCCCCCTCGTGATCCCTGCAGCCATTTCTCGCCTTCTACCACTTGTCCACCGATGTATGCACCTCTCGTTTTTGTTATTGGAACCATTTGGACCTTAGCCTATGTGACATTCTTGGCTTGGACCAGCAAGAAACAAACTATAAATCAAATCATCCCTAAGGAACTGTACCTCAATATTAACTTTTGTCCTTACTCTCCGAAGTTCCAGTCCGTCCCTGCTGAATTACAGCCTACTGTTGATTATATATATATATATATATATCTATATATATAT
>NC_056514.1:18179179-18182704 GCF_014905685.2 Nematolebias whitei | reverse complement strand
AGAGGTCATGAAACCCAAAATGGGCTTACAAGCGCCCCCCCCCCCCCACACACACACACACACCCTTAAAAATGATGAAAAAAATCATAAAAGCTTTATACATAAGCTTACATCTTTCTTTAAACACACACAAATACACACCAAAACAATAGATAATATCCATCCATCCATCCATTTTCTTCTGCTTATTTGGGGTCGGGTCGCGGGGGTAGCAGCCTAAGTAGGGAGGCTCAGACTTCCCTCTCCCCAGCCACTTGGTCCAGCTCCTCCGGGGGAATCCCGAGGCGTTCCCAGGCCAGCTGAGAAACATAGTCCCTCAAGCGTGTCCTGGGTCTTCCTCTGGGCCTCCTCCCGGTGGGATATGTCCGGAACACCTCACCAGGGAGGCGTCCAGGAGGCATCCTAAACAGATGCCCAAGCCACCTCAACTGACTCCTCTTGACGTGGAAAAGCAGCGGCTCTACTCTGAGTCCTTCTCGGATGATCGAGCTTCTCACTCTATCTCTAAGGGAGAGGCCAGACACCCTGCGGAGAAAACTCATTTCGGCCGTTTGTATCCAAGATCTCGTTCTTTCGGTCACAACCCAAAGCTCATGACCATAGATGAGGGTGGGAACGTAGATCGATTGGTAAATTGAGAGCTTCACCTTTTGACTCAGCTCTCTCTTCACCACGACAGACCTATACAGCGCCCGCTTCACTGCAGACGCTGCACCTATCCGCCTATCGATCTCACGCTCCATTTTTCCCTCATTCGTGAACAAGACCCCAATATACTTGAACTCCTCCACTTGGGGCAGGACCTCCTCCCTGACCCGGAGAGGGCACTCTACCCTTTTCCGGCTCAAGACCATGGCCTCGGATTTGGAGGAACTGATCCTCATCTCAGCCGCGTCACACTCGGCTGCGAACCACTCCAGCGAAAGGTGTAGATCATGATCTGATAAAGCCAATAGGATCAAATCATCTGCAAAATGCAGAGAACCAATCCTAAGGCCACCAAAACAGATCCCCTCAACACCTTGGCTGCGACTAGAAATTCTGTCCATAAAAGTTATGAACAGAATCGTTGACAAAGGGCAACCTTGGCAGAGTCCAACTCTCACCGGGAACAAGCCCGACTTACTGCCGGCAATGCAGACCAGGCTCTTACACCGGTCATACAGGGACCTAACAGCCCATATCAAAGGGCCCGGTACCCCATACTCCCAGAGTACCCCCCACAGAGTTCCCCGAGGGATGCGGTCGAACGCCTTCTCCAAGTCCACACAGCACATGTAGACCGGTTGGGTAAACTCCCATGCACCCTCCAGGACCGTGCCGAGAGTGTAGAGCTGGTCCAGTGTTCCACGACCAGGATGAAAACCGCACTGCTCCTCCTGAATCCGAGGTTTGACTATCCGACGGACCCTCCTCTCCAGAACCTCCGAATAAATCTTACCAGGGAGGCTTAAGAGCGTGATCCCCCTGTAGTTGGAACACACTCTACGGTCCCCCTTTTTGAATAGAGGGACCACCACCCCGGTCTGCCAATCCATGGGAACTTCCCCCAATGTCCACGCAATATTGCAGAGTCACGTAAGCCAACACAACCCAACAACATCCAGAGCCTTAAGGAACCCCAGGCAAATCTCATCCACCCCTGGGGCCCTGCCACCAATGAGCTTTTTAACCACCTCGGTGACCTCAGCACCAGAGATTGGAGGGCCCGACCCAGAGTCCCCAGGCTCCGCTTCCTCAGTGGAAGATGTGCCGGTGGGATTGAGGAGGTCTTCAAAGTATTCTGCCCACCGACCCACGACATCTCGAGTTGAGGTCAGCAGCGCACCACTCCCACTATAAACAGTGTTGGTGGCGTACCGCTTTCCCCCCCTGAGACGTCAGATGGTGGACCAGAATCGCCTTGAAGCCATACAAAAGTCATTCTCCATGGCCTCTCCAAACTCCTCCCATGCCCGAGTTTTTGCCTCAGCGACCACCCAAGCCGCATGTCACTTGGACTGCCGGTACCCATCAGCTGCTTCCAGGGTCCCACAGGCCAAAAAGGCCCGATACGACTCCTTTTTCAGCCTGACAGCATCCCTCACCGACAGTGTCCACCACCGGGTTCGAGGGTTGCCACCACGACAGGCACCGACAACCTTGTGGCCGCAGCTCCGGTAAGCCGCCTCGACAATAGAGGCACGAAACATGTCCCACTCGGACTCAATGTCCCCCACCTCCCACGGAACATGTTCGAAGTTCTCCCGTAAGTGGGAGTTAAACTCCGTCTCACAGGAGACTCTGCCACACGTTCTCAGCAAACCCTCACAACACATTTGGGTCTGCCAGGTCTGACTGGCATCCTCCCCCACCATCGGAGCCAACTCACCACCAGAAAGTGATCAGTGGACAGCTCTGCCCCTCTCTTAACCCGAGTGTCCAAGACATGTGAACACAGATCAGATGAGACAAAGTCGATCATCGAACTGCGGCCTAGGGTGTCCTGGTGCCAAGAGCACATATGGACACCCTTATGCTTGAACATCGTGTTCGTTATTGACAATCCATGACGAGCACAAAAGTCCAACAACAGAACAACACACGGGTTCAGATCAGGGGGGCCGTTCCTCCCAACCACACCCCTCCAGGTCTCACTGTCATTGACCACGTGAGCATTGAAGTCCCCCAGCAGAACGAGGGAGTCCCCAGGAGGTGCACTTTCCAGTACCCCGTCCAAGGACTCCAAAAAGGGTGGATAATCTGAACTGCCATTTGGTGCATAAGCACAAATGACAGTCAGAACCCGTCCACCCACATGTAGGCAGAGGGAGGCCACCGTCTTATTCACCGGGGTGAACCCCAACACACAGGCACCAAGATGGGGGGCAACAAGTATGCCCACTCCTTCTCGGCGCCTCTCACCAGGGGCAACTCCAGAGTGGAAAAGTGTCCAGCCCCTCTCAAGAAAACGGGTTCCAGAGCCAGAGCCATGCGTAGAGGTGAGTCCGACTATTTCTAGCTGGAACCTCTCAACCTCACACACCAGCTCAGGCTCCTTCCCCAACAGTGAGGTGACATTCCGCATCCCAATAGCCAGCTACTGTAGCTGAGGATCAGACTGCCAGGGTCCCTGCCCTTGGCCACCACCCATCTCACATTGCACCCGAACACCTTTGGCCCCTCACACAGGTGGTGAGCCCATGGGAAGGGGGACCCACGTCTCCTCTTCGGGCTGTGCCCGGCCGAGCTCCATGGGTAAAAGCCTGGCCACCAGGCGCTCGCCCACGTGCCCCACCTCCAGGCCTGGCTCCAGAGTGGGGCCTCGGTGACCCACATCCAGGCGAGGGAACATCAAGTCCATTTATTTTACTCATCATAAGGGTCTTTGGGCTGCACTTTGTCTGGTCCCACACCTAGGACTTGTCTGCCTTGGGTGACCCTACTAGGGGTGTAAAGCCCCTGACAGCATAGCTCCTAGGATCATTGGGACACTCAAACCCCTCCACCATGGTAAGGTGACAGCCCAGGGAGGGGTATATATAT
>NC_056514.1:18177010-18179079 GCF_014905685.2 Nematolebias whitei | reverse complement strand
AGATAGATAGATAGATAGATAGATAGATAGATAGATAGATAGATAGAGACAGACAGACAGACAGACACATATGTATATTTTTTTCTCAAAAATCGACAGTGAGCCTTATAATCAGGTGCACCTTATGTATTAATTCTTGTTCTGCTTACTGACCTCATACCAATTTTATGAGGTTGTTGTGAATGAATTGAATAAAGTTTGACTTATCCAACTGTTTTGTTTTGCTTAATGCACCTTATAATCCAGTGCGTCTTATAGTATAGTGTTATAGTGTGAAAAATCGGGTAATTTAATAAACACAGGCCTATTCTGGACCATGTACATTATATTCCACTTCCACCCACCACTAACGCAGCTTGTTCTGTACACACTTTGGCAGCCAACCCCACATTTATCATTTGCTCTACTGCAGTGCAGCTTGAAATAAAAATAGACAAATTAGAACAATTTTCCAAAAGTTTGTTTTTATCATCACATCGTGTTTAAACCTGAACATATTGTCTGTCAGAGGAGGGCTCCCATCCAGAGGTCAAAACACAAATCCAGCGTTCTTGAGACAAACTGGGAATGCCTGCCACATCCTTTAAATGGGTTTGAGATGGCAATGTCGAGTAAATCTGATCTGCAAAAAGTTTGAACCAGTTCAAAATTTCATCAACAGGATTGCAAGGCTTGTTAACTCACCCAAGGTTATTATGATTCCCTGCAAATGTTTTGAGATATGCTGGTCTCCCACACAAATGTTGTTCGTCAACTAGTTGCTAGCACTCACAACCCAGTGACATAAAGAGCTGCAACATGGATAGACTGGTAAATCAATAAGTTTGTCTTTTAGCTCAGCTTTCTTTTCACTGGTGAAGACCAGCATGGCATTAATAAAACGGCTGCTACAGCATGAGTTTTACTATCCTACACTCTTTTACCCAAACTCACTGAAGACTCTGAAATACTTAAGAGGCAACAGCTCAGTCCAAACTGTACGTCAGCAATAAACTATCTCCTAGTTGAGGACAATGGCTTCAGATTTGGAGGAGGTAATTTCCATCTTGGTTGTTTCACATTTTGTTTCTCCTATCGACAAAGCAACAGGGTCATATGAGCTGCATTTAATTGACACTCACTAAAAAAAATGCACCCACAAACTGGAAATGAAACCCAGACTCTTTATACACAGACTTGATGACAAAGAGCTGCCCTGGATAAAGTCTGGTCCTCATAAGAAATGTTTCTGACTTACCAGTATTACTGGCACTGCAACAACTTTTTTGCTCTAGTTTTACCAGAAGCAAATGGCCTTTTGTAAGATGCATGATACCGCAAACCAATAAAACACAGGAAGACTGGTTGGAGTTATTTTGATTCACATTCAAATGTCCTTAAAAGCATGAGGAGCTGTTTTTGTGTTCCACAATTAGGACAAACATTGCATTACTCAAACTACGTCTGAGGTTTAAACATCAGCAAAACCATCAGAATTTTGAGAGACTTTCCCAAGGAGGCTAAACGTGTGCTCATCTGAAGTTCAAACACAACCAGTGATGCTTTTTTGACTGAACTACTTAATGTGTCAATTCAAAGACATTATCCTAAAGTTCCAGCAATGCTCCACACTTGTGTCTTGCCATCACCTTGAGGAACTTAGGCAATATCAACCAATTGTACCACCAAAATAAATAAATAAGAAATACAACTGAAGAGCCCTGAGATGGACTGAGACCTGTCCAGTTGTCTCTGTAATGGACTGGAGAACTGTACAAGTTTCCCCAGGATCTCGGACAGTGACTGCTGGATATTGGCACCAGTAACCTCCGTGACCCAGAAAGGGAGAAGTGGGTAAAGATAATGGATGGATGGATAAAATTGCAAAAACACATGAAAGCAGGTCTGCAGTTAAAATATGGTTCTGTCTTTTTATATTTTACTACAAGCTCTTTTAACTCTCAGTTAACTTCTTTAGTTCTCCAGACAGTCCCTGGCAGCCTCGGTGTCACCACAGTTACTCAGAAATATATTCAGTGATCATTTGACGCACGTTTTTTTTTTTTTTTTTTTTTTTTTTTTTTTTTTTT
>NC_056514.1:18170684-18176910 GCF_014905685.2 Nematolebias whitei | reverse complement strand
TCTTTCTTTCTTTCTTTCTTTCTTTCTTTCTTTCTTTCTTTCTTTCTTTCTTTCTTTCTTTCTTTCTTTCTTTCTTTCTTTCTTTCTTTCTTTCTTTCTTTCTTTCTTTCTTTCTTTCTTCCTGCCTTCCTTCCTTCCATCCATCCATCCATCCATCCATCCATCTAGCCATCCATCCATCTACCCATCAATCCATCCATCCATCTATCCATCCATTCATCCATCCATTCATCCATCCATTACATTCTGCTTGTTCCAAAGTCAGGTCTTGGGGGCAGCAACTTGAGCAGGGAGGTCCAGACATCTCTTTACACAACCACCTCTTCCAGCTCTTCTGGGAGGACCCCATGGTGTTCTCAGGCCAACCGAGAGACATAGTCTCTCCAGCATGTCATGGGCCTTCCCCGGGGTCTCCCCCCAGTCAGACATGTCCGAAGCACCACTTTAAAGAGGCATCCAGGAAGCATCCTTACCAGATGCCCGAACCACCTCAACTGGCTCCTCTCGATTTGGAGGAGCAGCGGTTCTACTCCGAGTCTCTCCCAGATAACTGAACTTCTCACCCTAGCTCTAAGGGAGAGTCCAGCTGCACTGCGGAGGAAATTAATTTCAATCGCCTGTATCCACAATCTCATTCTTTCAGTCACTACCCAGAGTTCATGACCACAGGTGAGGGTAGGAACGTAGACTGGCTAGTAAACAGAGCTTTGTCTTACAGCTCAGCTCCTTCTTCACCACAGTGGACCAGCACAGAGTCCACAATACTGCAGATGCTGCACCAATCCATCCGTTAATCTCACGCTCCATTCTTCCCTCACTGTGAACAAAACCCCTAGAAACTTGAACTCCTCCACTTGAGGCAGAACCTCACCCTCGACCTAAAGAGAGCAATTCACCCTTTTCCAACTGAGGACCACGGCCTCAGATTTGGAGGAGGTGATCCTCATCTCAGCTGCTTCACACTCAACTGGGAACCGCTCCAGTGAGAGCTGAAGATCACGGCACAATGAAACCTAAAACCACACCATCTGCAAATAGCTTTTTTTCTTGATTTATTTTAACATCTTTCATAAGATTGTCAAAAAGTTATATTTTCTTATCAAGAAAATGAACTAGGAGAAAATTTCTTATTTAAAAAGTGTTCTGAAAAATTGTTAGCAGATGTTTCCATTTATCTAATTGTGTTTAAACTGCATTAATCTAATGTAGTAAACTCATCTTATCTTAACATTGACAGTTTCTACCTTCTAAGATTCTGCTTCACTGCACGTTTTAACTAAATAAAAAATGTTTTAAATGAAAAAAAAAGATTTTTGCAGTCAGCTCGGATTGGCTAACTGTAGTGATGGTGTATAAAATGTGCAAAGAATAACATTAATTGTGAATGTTGAATTTCAAAACATGGAAAGTGCAGCAAAGAACTTCTTGATTGAACCCTAAAGAAACTATTTGATCAACACTTAGCTTGAACTAATTCCTCATGTTTCATTAACCAGCAGCTGCACTCAACACCAATTATGGAATTGTCTAAGCCCCACAAATGTGTTGCAGGTATTGTGTTCATTTCAAAGAAAAACAACTATGAGTCACCTCAAGGATTCCAACAATTGTCCAAACTTCTCATGTATAGCACGCTAAAGGAACAACTGTCTAAAGTACTTTTCCATTCAGTTTTGCACATTATGATAAAAATATTTCTCATCATGGTTTCAAATAATATATAAACAATGGGTTCTTACCAGCAGGGGCATGGCCAGGTCAGCAAAGTAAACAAAAGCTGCCCCGAGTGTGAATCCGATAGCCACAGGTACAAAAGCAAAGGAACCGTACTTCCCAGAATCCTCCGCCATGTCGATGGCCGGAGCCAGCAAAGACCAGTAGGAAGCAGCCAACATTACCTGAGATACACGGAGAAGAACAAGAAAAAGTGCAAAAATACAGTGAATTTTATGACGATCACATGATTTCCTCATATCCTGTAGCTTCAGTATAAGTAACTATTGTTCTTGGTCTTGAAATGGACTGGTGTCCCATCAAGACGTTACCCTGTCTCTCATGGATGGATAGATGGATGGATCTCAGTTGAAAATAAAACTGATACATATTCTTTGCATTGTTAATAATAATAATAATAATAATACTTTATTTATAAAGCCCTTTAAAACAACCACAACTGCCACAAAGTGCTGTACATATAAAATCAAGAACAGTTTAGTTAATAAGAATCTATGGTTTCATTCACTCTGCAGGAAAGAGAGGCCAATTTTTTTTTTGCTCATGTTTGACCCTTATGTGATGTTTGTTTTATGACAGTCTGAACGTAACAGATTTTTTAAAACTTCATACATATCCAGTGTTTTTCAAAGCTACCTCAGTTTGAACGGTTATGTCATATTTCATCCAACTTTAATGTCACAGAGGTAGTGGAAGGCAGATCAGTACAAATGTCCATAACAATGACGCCAATGTTATGTAGTTTAAAATTTGAAACTCTGAATTTTTGTAAATTTCCTTATCCTAGATGACTGAGAATCTACTACACCAACACATGATACTACTGTTGGTGTTGGATTGTGTCAAAACTAGCATGAAGGGTGTCGATACTTGAATTTAGTTTATCGCTCCTGTTCCAGAAGTGTCCATCTGTAACATAACTGCTGTGAAGAGGCAGGATCAAATGTGAACACTGGTAAAAACAAACCTGACAGATGATAATTATAAGCATCTGACAGTTTTTTTTTCTAATCTAAACTCAAGAAAGTGTGCAAAAAGAGTTGGGGAGCTGGGCCAAGAAAGAAGCAAAACAACTAGCATTTCCATATGGAATGAGAGGACTTTTTATTTCAAATTCAAAAAAATTCAAATTCAAAAATACTTTATTAATCCCAGAGGGAAATTATATGTTGTTGTAACTCGTTATCCTCGTTTCATTGAGAGATGTTATAGATACTGATGTTTGTAAACAGGAAGGATCTCTTGTAAAGGTCCATCCCATAGTGGATCCTAAGGAACTGGCTGCAGATGCCATCTGATCCGTCCATCCAGACTCGGCTGGTCTCTCGGTTCCCCCGGGCTGTAGGACCACCCAAATGCAGGGCAGAACTCCTCCCAGAGCGATGGCCACTCCTCCCAACAGTCTGCCGAGCTCCTCGTCGCTGTGGACATCCAACTGTAGGTGCCGAGGGACGATCCTGTCCTTCCACTGTCATGAGCCATGTTTCCTGCTAGTTCCAGGATCTCAGTGGTCAGACACTCGAGCACAGCTGGCAGGTAGATGAGAATGCGTCCACAGAACATCTTTTCAACTCACTTGTAATTTGGGGCTGTAGTTGAGATATTATTTGAGCTTTTGAGATGTTAATCAGCTGCTGTTGGTTGTAGAAAACTTGTTACCATGGTTATGCATCATAACAAATGTCCAAAACTAAAAAAGTTTCAGTAAAAATCCTTCCAGCTTCACAGCATCCAATACCAGAGAAAACAACCATTTAAAAAATGTGATTTACATCCAGAAAAAGAAGAATTAAAGTTTCCAAAAGCAAAATCTCAAAATGAATGTAACAGAGCTGCTCCAACATGCAGCCAGCCACCTTGAGCGGCGCGATTCTGGAACAATTTCTTCACAATATCATATACGAAGTGCATCTGCCTCATCTGCCAGTATACCAGAGTGGCGTTTTCAGACTATATTATAAATACTACAGCACTGATTTCCTTCCGAAAAGTGAGCTGAGAAAGAAAATGGTGAAGGAACTAAAATCCCAGTTATCTGGACAGCAGTCATTTTTCTTAAGCTGACCACAGCAGTGAAGCATCAGTCCAGGTGAGTCACTTTAATAATTGTTCAGCACAAGAAGTCTTTTCAAGATGGAGAGATGGTAAAAGAGTTATTTGTTAAAGCAGCTGACTCGTTGTTCACAGACTTTAAAAACAAACCTGAAATATTATCTTCCATCAGCTCTCCAGGTATCAAGAAATACGGTTACAGTTAAAAGCAGCTGCTGTCACGGCTGAATTTTCACTTTTGTTCTCAAATGATCAGGTTATTTTTCAAACATGAAGTTATTATTGTTGTTTTCTGTTTCATGAAGTTATTGCTGGGTTTTGTTTATTATTTTGTATGCAGACAGTAAAAATAGTTACTTTTTTTTAACAAACTTTTGGGTTTTGTCATTTATGTTGCGTCCACAGCGAGCTGAGATTTATTCATTCATTCTATTTTTATTTATCCAGGTAAGTCTCATTGAATCACAAGGACTCACAAGAGAGACCTGTTTTAAACAGATAACATATAAAGTACAGACAACAAAAAAACTACAGTAAGATGCAATTAAAATAAAAGTAGTGTTATAAAACAATAAATCAAGGCACCATAGAAAACATGGTAAAAAACTAAAAACAATAATGTAAAATGTGAAAAGCATAATTAATATGCTTATTAATAAGTACATGTTTTGTACAAACCGGATTCCAAAAAAGTTGGGACACTAAACAAATTATGAATAAAAACTGAATGCAATGATGTGGAGATGGCAAATGGCAATATTTTATTCGTAATATAACATAGATGACAGATCAAAAGTTTAATCTGAGTAAATGTAACATTTTAAAGGAAAAATATGTTGATTCAAAATTTTACAGGGTCAACAAATCCCAAAAAAGTTGGGACAAGTATAAATAAGTGGCTGGAAAAAGGAAATTGAGCATATAACGAACAGCTGGAAGACCAATTAACACTAATTAGGTCAATTGAAACATGATTGGGTATAAAAAGAGCTTCTCAGAGTGTCCGTGTCTCTCAGAAGCCAAGATGGAAAGAGGATCACCAATTCCACCATTGTTGCGCAGAAAGATAGTGCAACAATACCAGAATGGTGTTACCCAGCGTAAAATAGCAAAGACTTTTAATCTAAAAAAGTTAAATCTGGTCCTCTGGACTTTCAAAAAAACCGAAAACAAAGCAAAACAACAAAAAATGTAGAAAGGTTTCATCTCTCGTCCGAGAGACTTCTTCAGTCTGAGGTGCTGTTTTCAGCTCAGTCTCTTAAATAGCACCTTCTCAGGGTGGATCAACCAGTTTTGCTGCTGACAACCAAAACCAGCTGATCACATGCTCAAGAAGGACCATCAGCCTAACAATGGATCATTAGCACACTGATGGCTGTTTACTATTCACAGAGGGCTGAGTGATACTAGCAATCACAGCATTGTAAGAGGGGGACAGTTGAACCCGGAGGCCTCCACCCCTGTTTAATGATGGACGGTTTATTTTCACAAAGATGGCCTCTTTTACTCCTCTCTCAAACCATCGCTCCTCTCTATCCAGGATGTGCACATCTTCATCCCTGAAAGAGTGACCGCTGGCCTGGAGATGAGTGTAGATCGCAGAGTCCTGGCCTGATGATGTTGATCTTCTGTGCTGGGTCATCCTTTTGGCCAGTGGCTGTTTTGTTTCCCCGATGTAAGACTGATCACAGCCCTCCTGACACTGAACAGCAAACACAATATTACTCTGTTTGTGCCGGGGGACTGGATCTTTGGGATGAACCAGTCTTTGCCGTAATGTATTTTGGGGTTTAAAAGCCACTGGGACGTTATGTTTAGAAAATAAACATCTCAGTTTCTCTGATACTCCCTCAACATATGGAATGACCACTGGTCTGGGTCTGGGTTCCTCCTTTTCACCTGTTGGCTGACTGGAGTCCTGTTTGGGTTTCTTCTCTGCTTTTAGGAAGGCCCAGTTAGGATATCCACATTGCTCTAGAGCCTGTCTTGTGTGGGATTTCTCCTTCTGCCTGGCTCCTGAGCTAGTGGGGACGCTGTCTGCTCTGTGATACAGAGTCCTGATGACTCCTAACTTGTGCTCCAAAGGGTGATGGGAGTCAAACTGCAAATACTGGTCTGTGTGGGTGGGTTTGCGGTACACCTCAGTTTGCAAATGTCCTCTATCAGTGACTGAGACCTCACAGTCCAAGAAAGCCAACTTGCCATTTTTTTCATCTTCTCGTGTGAACTTCATGTATTTATCCACAGAATTGATGTGGTCAGTAAAATGTTGGACTTCCTGAGATTTAATTTTAACCCAGGTGTCGTCAACATACCTGAACCAATGACTTGGTGGTGTCCCTGAAAAGGACGTCAAGGCTCTCTTTTCTACCTCCTCCATGTACAGGTTGGCAACAATAGGAGAAACTGGAGACCCCATAGCACACCCATGTTTCTGCCT
>NC_056514.1:18166525-18170584 GCF_014905685.2 Nematolebias whitei | reverse complement strand
AAATATGCTAGTACTGGTGTAAGTAGCTAAATATGCTAGTAGATGTAGCTAAATATGCTAGTACTGGTGTAAGTAGCTAAATATGCTAGTAGATGTAATCTGCAGCCACTTCTTCAGGTCGCCCTCCATCCCTTGTCTGCAGCAGTCATGATTATATTGTCCTGTCTGAGCTCTGACAGGTGGTGTTCCCACATGTTTAAATTTAATCCACAATGCTCGGAGAAACTACATTAGCTCGTACAGTTTGCACATAAACGCTGGTTCTGGTCTGCTCCAGAAGTCACGTCCATAATCCACAAAAGGCAGCATGGGGGCTAGGAATAAGGTGGATACCACTGCATCCATTCTATGTGGTGATACGTGTTCAGATCTTCATGTGGTTTGTTTTTTGTGGATAACCTCTCCATGTTTAAGAATTGAAAAAGCTACTCTTTTTTTTTTTTTTTTTCCCATCTGCACCTCAGGGAAGCCTTTGGCAAATCTCAGTTTTCTGTTGTTTTCTCCCTCTGACATCTCCTTGGCCTTCTAGCTGCCATCAGCAGTAAGCCACTCATTAATAATTTACAGAAAACTGAATCAACCTCCTCAGCTTCTGTCTCTGAGTGTGCTACCAGCTTTTTGGGCCCAGTTGCTTTTGACTTGAGGTGGCTCAGCTGTTGCAGAAGATTTCGGAGAAACAACTGCTTTTTTCCCCCTCTCCAGTCAAAGACACGAGGGAAGTAAACTTTAGTTTTCTGCACCTAAAAGTTCTGCTTCAACACGATAACAGGAGTTGCCACAGGGACATACAGTATCTGTAGATGATGAAATTAACTGCAAAAAAAAGGCAGTAATGATGGCAAGCTGACATAAAATCACCAAAACATATTGACAACTTTTTATAGACCCATTACAGTCTGTGTTACATGACAACGTAAAAACCCCCCCAAAAAATCCCAAGTTCTTCAGAGTGGGTGACCCCTCAGCAACTACCGCATTGTTGTGTCTCACTACTACATGTTGTACCTCAATATCTGTTAAATTGACAAAGGCAGCTTTCGAGTTTGCTGTTTGCGCTTAGCTGTGGCTGTTACGACTCAGGGAACCCAGAGTTGTACGAGAAAAGACTCAGGGAATACAAAAATAACAGTGTTTATTATATACAGTGAAAATGTACAGTTGATCCCCTGGAGCTCCTGGGGAGGAAGAAGATGATCAGAAGGGTTCGGCAGGGTGGATCAGGTGGGATAATATTTTGATGAATGTTTTCTCTTACAGGTTGGACGAGGTGCGAGGGTTCAAATCCAGATCCCAAGGGAGAGCTCCACGGATGAGAAACCAGACTTGTCAGGCAGGACGGAGGAGGCTGGCAACTGGTGGAAGGCAAGGCACGAGGAGAACCAAGACAGAACCGAGGGAAACCAGGACTGGACTGAGGAGAATCAAGACCGGACCAGGGAGTTCCAGGACTGGACCGGGACCAAGGAGACTGGATAACTAGAGACAAGAGAGATTGGTAAGTAAATTTACTAGTAGTAAATGTACATGCCGGAGGCACAAATACCATTGATGGTTAATGCTCCAGCGAGGAGGAGCACTGGACTGCAGCCTTATGTAGTGTGGATCCTCATCAGGGTGATGGCCGACAGCTGGTGGCAATTAGAGGCCACCTTGGGACGAGGAGCTGCAGTCAGTGGTACTCTTACAGTGGCAGCCGTTTTGAATCAGGCTGCCTCCAAAAGTTACTGCTAGAGATGATTTCTGTCTGAGAGTTTCATAAAACAGTCAACTAATCCATGAGATATTTTGTTAACAGACAGACAGGGTGGATTTCAACATTTGATTTTCAATTCAATTCATTCCCACCTTTATTTATACAGGTTAGTCTCATTGAGCTTGATTTAATTATTGACCCTTGAACTCACATTGTAACTGCACAATTGATATTTTTCTTTCTTTTGTTTTTGCAATGTTGCTGTATTTAAAACTGTAAAAACATTTCCTTGCCTGCATATCCTCATTTATTATAGAAATGTACCACTCAAGCTAGCTGCATGCTGGAGTAGCTGCTACTTTCATTCTGAGATATTGCTTTGAAGAATTTAATTCCTCTTTATTTTGGATGTAAATCTAATTTTTTGGATGATTATTTCCTCTGTATCAGATGCTGTGCATCTGGAAGGATTTTTACTGAAACTTCTTTTACTTTTGGACATTTATTATGAAGCTTAATCAACAAGGTGTTGATTTTTTTTTACAACTGGGAGCAGCTGATTAACATCTCAAAGCTCAAATAATAAGTCAACTACAGCACCAAATCCAAGAGAAGTATAAATACCTTGGGGTTCACCTGGACAACAGACTGGACTGGAAATGCACCAGTGAAGCATCTACAAGAAGGGACAGAGCAGACTGTACTTCTTGAGGAAGATCAAGTCCTTCAACGTTTGCAGCAAGATGCTGCATATCTTCTATAAGTCTGTTGTAGAGAGCACCATCTCTTCTGCCATCATCTGCTGGGGCAGCACCAGATCAAGTGACTTAAAAAGATCAACAAGCTCATAAAGAAGGCTGGCTCAGTTCTGGGGACTCCTCTAGAACCTTTGGAGATGATTGTACAAAGAAGGATTCTTCATAAATGAAGAACAGTATAGACAACCCTCAGCATCCTCTTCATCAGACTGTCATACAACAACTGAGTGTCTTCAGTCAGAGACTTCTTCAGATCTGCTGTAAGACAAGAGATCCTTCCTGCCCACAGCCATCAGCATCTAGAACAAGTCTTTAATGAAACCAGGATGATGAGTTACAACAATTTCCCTCTGGGATTAATAAAGTTTTTTTAATTGAATTTAATTAATTTCAATGAATAGTTTATAACACTGATTATATCAACTAGTTAACACCGCTGTGCATGGATACTGTCTGAAAACTGTAAATATGGAAACAAAGTGACGGTGCAGCGCAGTTAGAGATGGGACGACTCTTTGAGGAAGCTAGATCTTGTGGAGTTATTTATTTCACATGACACAGGCGGTGGCAAAGTACGGCCTACACTCCTACGTATGGCCGTGCAAAGGAACATATGATGTGGACTTGGCAAACGTGCAACCTCCCGTTCCCTCATGAGCAAACGTTCCCAATATAACATCTGCTGAGCTCTTCATCTTCTGTTCATCTTGGTGGAAAAACAAAGGAGGAGCGTGTTTGTCTACACCTAAGGAGGATATCACGAGGAGGAAACCAGAACGACTCAACTGACTGAGACTCAGTTCCCATTGTGCACTTTCAAGTGTTGTTCGAAAGATTTGGATCGTTTGTGAACGTCTCATCTCACAGCTCCTCAGAAATCTCACAGATTAAGACCAAACATGAAGGGAAGATAAAATATATTTAAATGATCATTTCTAGACTCCAATAATCATATTTTAGTTGAAACTGAACAATAAACTATACATACCTCCGTCTCCCTCTCTCTGTCTAACTCACTCACATAAACATACTAGAAGCTAGATGGGTAGGTTTAGGTAACTCGTGATTAGTAAAAAGATGTATTTTGTTGTATTTAAATGCTAAAGGAACTGTAAGATTAGTTTCTTCTTATCTTTCAAGCATAATGGGTTGTTGCACACCTTATGGGCCAACATCGCCTGCAGATCCATGTGCTTCTGAGGGGGAGACCAGTGAACCTGAGGAGGAGGAGGAGCAGTATAGAAGGATCATGTGGAAACATAAAGCTGGCTGACAATCAATCTCTCACACAACAGACAAATAGAACAACATGAGCACCTGTCTGTTATTGTGGCAGGCAATAAAAAATAAAATGATAAACGTGCCAAAAAACAACAATCTTATTAACAGCAGCCATAAAAACTAAGAACAGATGCAAAAATTAGGGCCAGGGGAACAAAATTAAATGCACACAACTAATGACAACAGTGACAAACTAACTCATCCTGGGCAGCGGCGCCAGATTCATTTTTGAGGAGGGGTGGGTGGAGGTGGTGGTGGTGGTGGTGGTGGGGGCGGGGGGGGGGCGTATTGGGCTTTTTTCACCCTTGACCGCACTAGCACACGTCT
>NC_056514.1:18163720-18166425 GCF_014905685.2 Nematolebias whitei | reverse complement strand
TATATATATATTTGTGTGTGTATATATATATATATATGTGTGTGTGTGTGTGTGTTTGTGTGTGTGCGTTCGTTCGTGTGTGTGTTTTTAAGCAAAACAAACAAAGCATTCATTATTTGAGTTTCTGGTGAAAAAGCAGAAAGGACAGCGCGAACTGAAGCTGCTGGACAAGAAGTACGTCTCTCTTCTGGGACTGTTTTCTTGAAAACATGTCACTGTGCCAAATGGCTTGACATTTAAAAAACAAAGAATTCAATTTAGTATTTTTTTATTGTAACCACAATGACTCCAAAGTAATTTCCCAGTTGGAAAGCCTCACATCTTCTCTCAGTTTCAACAGTTGCTGCTGTCTTCAATTAATCATTAGCCTTCGGCGTTCCACCCACCTACAGTCAGGATGACCCGGCACAGAGCCTCTCCAAAGGGCCAGTGGACCAGCGCCAGCTGCAAGGCAATAAACGGCAGACACATCATGCACAGGACATCTGCCACTGCCAGGTTCAGGATGTAAATGTTGGTCACCGTCTTCATTTTGGCGTAACGTAGGATCACGTAGATGACCAGAGCGTTGCCACACAGTCCCACAACGCACACCATGAAGTAGATGAAGGTGATGACCACGGAGCTGGTCTTGTCCTGGTGAGGCTCTTGGGGGTCTGAGTTGGTGTCGTTGGGGTATGAATCATTCCCTTGGATGTCATACAGGAGTGGCTCTGGGATCGAGATGTTAGGTGAAGCTGGGAGGAAGGACCACTGATCTAAGGCCATGACTTGTGTCAGTCAAAGGTTTCAGTACTGGATTTTAATGGGAATACCAAACAAGGCTGAACAAAAAGTGTCAAAAGGGATTTCTGTTGGTTATACTAAGAAAAAAAAAGCTTTGTAACAGTCTGGGACTCTGGGGGATGGAAGGATCGGGGGTTTTCATCCACGGAGAGCCGGAGTTTTCACATTCCAACGGTAAAGAGGTGATAACAAGAAAAATCTACAGAGAGAAACACAAAACAGAGAAAAGTCAGCTGAACAACAGAGTATTCCCTTTGAGGAGTAATAATAGTCTCCATATCCATGGCAACAGCCACAGCAGGACTTTACATAACTGTTTCCACACCTTATACCGTACGAACGTTTAAAGCGTCCTCTCCTGAGGATGCTCTAGATTCTACCTGTACGATCGTTTTACTTTTCACTTGAAAGAATACGTGTATTTGTGTGTGTGTGTGTGTGTTATGTTCTGGCTGTTAAGTTGAAACGGACAAACGTCATGAATAAAGTCAGACTCCGTTTGTTTTCTACAGCTGGACACTTTTCTGCCCAGTCCGGTCAGGGTTTCTGCTCTTGCTTCAGACCTGAAATACACTCAGACTTTACTGAGCCCAGTGTGTGTGTGTGTGTGTTTGTGCGTGCGTTTTTATTTCAGGTTATCTTGTAGGGACCGATTTTACAAAAATATCATGCACTGTGGGAACCAACTTCTCCTTATGGGGACCAAAGCCAGGTCCCCATAAGGAGAAGTCTTGTTGGGGGTTAGGTTTAGGACTAAGGTGTGATTTGTGGATGGGTTAGGGTTAGTTCTAGTACTAGTTAAGTTTAGGGTAAGAGTCAGGGTTAGGCTATAGAAAATGAATGGAAGTCAATGCAAAGTCCCCAAAAAGTACATTTACAAGAGCGTGTGTGTCTGTGTGTGCATGTGTGTGTACCCCCCCCCCTCCCCCTATGAATACATTTAGAAGGGTCCGCCTGAACATAAGAACGACGAGGGCACTGCTCTGCCAAAGACAAATGTTTATTCAATGATTTCTGGGACAAACAGCTCTGACTGTAGCAGATCAGCCTCTCTCGCCCGTGGTGACACGAACTGGTCAGTCACATGACTTCAGCACTCACAGTTCACATTTCAAGCTAAAAACGAGTAGCTTATAATAGTCTGAGTACAAGTATTCATAGTCTAATAACATAAAGACGTTTTTATGGATTAGTTTTCCTGAAGAGTTTTATTTTTGTGAAAAAGTAAAGATTAAAACCATTATGTGTTTGTAAGAACCTGTCTAAAGAAAAAGACACTTAAAGGGATCTTATGTCTATTTTAAAGTGGGGCTGTATCATTTCTTATCCGTTGGCTCCGGGGTGTCCAAACCAGATCCTGGAGGGCCCTATCCTGCACGTTCTAGATGCTTCTCAGCTCCAGCACACCTGATTTGCATCAATAGGTGATTAAATGGCAGAACATGAAGGAGCAGTTCAACCATTGAATGAGATGTTTTGGATTAATTAAACACGCAGGTTTGTGGACCGGACACCCCCATTTCAGTTTGGAGAATTAAAGTCAGACAGGACTAAGGGCTCATTTAAAAGCTGATTAAACCAAAGTTTTAAAATGACACCAGCTGTTTTTAATTGATTCTGCATTAACCTTTTCATTGCCCTGAGTTCAAAATCAAAAAGTCAAAGTCAACTTTATTGTCAAAACTGCATTATGTACAGGACGTACACAGGATTGAAATTACATTCCTCTCAGACCCCTGGTGCAACAATAACCATTAAAACATTTAATAAACATAAGCATACAATGAAATAATTAAAGAATGATACTGTCCTAAATTGTAGTATAGCAGAATAAAAATATAAAAAAAGTATATCTATAAAATAAAATGAAGGTCCTGACATTGACATTTGTAGTAAAGTGACAAAGCAGCATATGAAGT
>NC_056514.1:18153390-18163620 GCF_014905685.2 Nematolebias whitei | reverse complement strand
CACAGCGATTGTTCCAGATTCTCTGAATCTTTTGATGATGTTATGCACGATTGATGATGATAACTTAAAAGTCTTTGCTATTTTACGCTGGGTAACACCATTCTGGTATTGCTGCACTATCTTTCTGCGTAACAATGGTCGAATTGGTGATCCTCTTACCATCTTGGCTTCTGAGAGACACTGACACTCTGAGAAGCTCTTTTTATACCCATTCATGTTGTCAATTGACCTAATTAGTGTTAATTGGTCTTCCTGCTGTTCGTTATATGTTCAATTTCCTTTTTCCAGCCACCTATTGCTACTTGTCCCAACTTTTTTGGAATTTGTTGACACTGTGAACTTTTGAATCAACATATTTTTCTTTTAAAATGTTACATTTACTCAGATTAAACTTTTGATCTGTCATCTATGTTATATTACAAATACAATATTGACATTTGCCATCTCCACATCATTGCATTCAGTTTTTATTCACAATTCGTTTAGTGTCCCAACTTTTTTGGAATCCAGTTTGTACAAGGAAGTCTGGAACACCTGAGGAGGGAGGAAATAGGGTGAGTCCAGAATCATAAGAGAATGTTGGACGAATCTCTGGTTGATGAACTTTTACTGGATGGTGGAGACCTCAACACATTGAGAAGAAGGTAAGTGGTTCCAGATAAAAGTACTGGTAAGTAGTTTGGCTGGTGGTGGAACAACGGCTGTGCAGCTGAAGGTAAGTATGGTTCCTTTGCATTCACGAGGAGATAGACAAGAGCTCCAGGATAGGAGACTCAGGAGGCAAGCAGTAGGTGCACAATTAGAAAACGAGGTGAATATGAATCTTTAGTTAACAAACCAAGAGACGACTGAAAGCAACTTATAGGTATGCAATGCTCCAGCAAAGAAGGGAGCTCTCCTGCAGGCTTTTATACTCCTGGAGCTTGTTAATAGTATCACACACAGCTGCTGCTCACTAGTGCTGCCCAGAAACCAGGAACCTGGAGAATAAGCTGAATCCCTAAGCAGTAAATTGATTTATCTTTGCAACATAATAATAATAATAAAAAAAATACTCTCCGTGCATGCGTGGGTTTTCTCCGGGTGCTCCGGTTTCCTCCCACAGACCAAAAACATGCATGTTAGACTAATTGGTAACTCTAAATTGTCCCTAGGTGTGAGTGAGAGAGTGAATGTTTGTTTGTCTCGTTTGTCTCTATGTGGCCCTGTGATGGACTGGAGACCCGTCCAGGGTGTACCCCGCCCCTCGCTCAGTGATTGCTGGACATGGGCACCAGCGACCCCCGTGACCCAAAATGGAATAAGCGGGTAAAGATAATGGATGGATGGATGGATAATTATAATAATAATAATAATAATAATAATAATAATAATATACTATGAAACCACCTAAATCCCATGAAACTCTGGAAAGCTTATTTTTTATCACACCATTCAGCACTTCTTCACATGCTATTATTAAAAATTAGGAGCATTTAGTTGATCTGTATTCAAGTATAGATAACTTCATACGAAGAAACCAATCAAGTCTTTGCTATGAGATCCAATGATAAAAGTATTTCTTCATCGTTACTGTACCAAACCTCATTCAAGCAAGGGAGAAACCCCAGGATGAGACAATATTTAGATGGAACATTAATGAATGAATGATGAGGAACATGACATGAAGCCAACACGTCATGTTTAGGAGCATTTAACAGCTGCATCAGCGACAAACTGCCTCAGATGAGTGGGAGTGTGGCACGCCCTCAAGTGTTTCTCCATATTCCCAACACATGAACATATGTTGAAGATAAGTGTTTATTATAAAAAGACATAGAGCTAAGTGGGTTAGAAACTGGACCCCCAAGATTTGTTGCTGTAGTCTGTCCAAACTCCCTTTAATTAAACTTATTGATTTGCCCATTTGGCATTCTGCTTATTACTTTTGTCAGCCGTGTCTCCCGTGTGTGTGAGTTTTTGTCATATAATTGTATTTGTTAAGATTGTGTGGTTTGAAAAGGCTGCACATGTTTCGATTTCACCCTTTTGTGTTGTCTCGAGCCTTTTCTTTAAGTTCAACTCTGTCGTTACGTTAAAGGCTTTGGATCAAAGAGATGTACAGAAAGTGCTTGACAAAAGAGCAGTTTGTCCTTTTTTGACCTTTTCTTCGTGTCTTGTTTGGTTTCTTTTCCTGCTGATATATTAGCTGATGGTTTCTTGAAAAAACTTTCTAGTTTAGATTTGATTAAATGGAAATGTTTCAGCACATTTATTCTACTGTTCTATTAAAAAAAAAACTTTTGATGTATTCAAGTCATGAAATATGCACAACTTCTTTGGCTCTAATGTTGTGGCATTGAGTTGTTAGTTGTTTGTTCCCACTGATTTTGGTCAAAAGTTTTCTAACTTGATGGTAGATGTACTTGTTCAAATGGATATCCCTTCTTGATGATGATAATGACTCCACATACTGTAGAGCCCACCAGCATTATCCAGATCTGGGGTTTATAGTCTGGTGAAAGATAAACAATGAAAGTTATAAATAATGTAATGATCAGATGTCTGCACTATTGATTTATGGGATGCATAAACTTAATTACACATGCATTTTTACAGCACTGTGTTCACATATACATAAAAACATACACAGAATTTGCACTTAACCATTTAATGGTTCGACTCTGACACTTGAAGGCAGTCTAGAAAATTTATGACAGAACTTGGTTTTGCAGTCTACTGTTGGTGGTCTGCTATTGGTTCTGTGACTTTATGATGTCCCATTTCTCCCGTTACATATTGCTGTGTTCCACCTGAGCTTTTCTTAAATTGTTTTTCACTTCTTCTTTCATGTGGTTATTGTGCTCAAGCATTAAAGCTTCTGCAAAGGCTTTTTTGAATGCAATTTTTTTCCTAATATCATCATGCCAAATAAATGGCCTTTTCTAAGGATGGACAGAAGTTGTGAATGCCTCCTCTTGTTATTTTTTTCTTCTAACTATCTTTTTATTTAAATTGTATTTTTTTATATACAGAATAGTCCAGTGTTATGGACACCTTTTGGGACCATAGTCATTATTTTTGCAATAACTGCTTGTCTTCAGGCTTTTCATGCTGCCTTTGTGCAAGTCGGTAGAGATCCTTATACATTCCCATCTCGTATGCCTTACAGTTCACACAGTTTGTGCTACCCAAAGAAACTTTGATAAAACAAAATGACAGACAACACTTCCACAACAGCACATCCCGTTTGTGCATACGTTTGTAATCTGGACCGGTGAGTTCAATGCATAATGGACATGCTGTGCAATCATAACAAAAAAAAAAGTGAAGAAACCTTGAGACATCTTGAAAACTACAAACTTTCACTTTTCAAATATCAGCCATGGGAACATTGGCTTACTGCTTGTTAATGTTGATTGTTTCCAATGTGTACTATACAGCAAGATGTTCAACACCTTTATTGACACACATAGAGTATATGTTTCCCTCACATGTGGCATGTTTAAAAAGCCAAGTATAACAATGGAGACTGTTAGACACAGTGGTATTCAAATTTTGTAGTAACATGTAGATACCACTCTGTACATTTCCTGAATGACAGAGATCCTCACACTATCTCAGCGACAGAGACCAGCCATTTTAAAAGTAGTATCTTGCTATTATCTATTATTATTGTACTGTTATACTATTATACTATGTTATACTATACTATTATCTTGTAACTGTGGAGACTGGTTAGTATCTTAAAATGGCAAGATAATATAGTTGTTGTTGTTTTTTTTCTCACTGTATTCTGTTCAGTCATTTTTGCCAAAGTATGACCACCTATCGCCCATATTGAACTCACTTTACTGGCTTCCAGTACAATATGAGCTCATTTTAAAATCTTGTGGCTTGTTTTTAAATCTCTTAACAAGCATGCACCTCAATATCATTGACCTTCTGGGCTTCTATATTTGAATGGAGATACTTTGGTCAGCAAACCAGCTCCTGGTGAAAGTCCCCCTAAACAAGGCTAAAGACCTGAGGAGAGCTAGATTTTGGGATGGCTTCCTCCAAATTATGCAATATCTGACATGGCACATTAGATTCACCCAGACAATTTAAATGTTTTTAAAGACCTAACATTTTCCCCTCAGCCTTTACCTCAGATTAAATTGGATTCATGCATTGTACTTTTTTGTATTACCTTTTATTATACATTTTATCTGTTCAGCACTATATTCGACCTATGTTATTTTGAATATGCTTTATAAATAACGTTCAAGTTGAGTTTTGAAAACGTTGGTTACGTACTGTAACCCCACATTCTATGAGTATAGGCGCAGCCCTTTAAGGCTATCGCTAGTGGGTTTATCCCTTCGCGCACAGCGCAGCACTGAAAACTTTAGTCCACGACTACCTGCTATGTTGGCCACACCCCCGGTTCATATAAATTATGGTAAGACCGGGTAATCGGCTCCCAAATAGCTTTTTTTCTTCAGCCATTTAGGAACCAGTGAGGCCCAGAGCTTAAAGGGCTGCGCCTATACTCATAGAATCTGGGGTTACAGTACGTAACCAACGTTCTATTTTGTATAGGCTTCGCCCTTTAAGGCTATCACTAGTGGGTTAAAGGCGAAGCAGGATGTAGTCTATGCCTCAATGGGTCCATTCAGACACAATATGAAGCACTCGCTTGCACCAAAAAACATTTCATCACACAGCCTTCTGTGTGCATAATTACGCGCTGCGTAATTACGCGTTCCATGCACAGGAGCGCGCTGCGTAATTACGCGTTCCATGCACAGGAGCGCCCCGGAGAGAAAAGGTTTCCGACGGGAAAAAGACCTTGATCAGAACTTGCAGAACCATCGTTAGATCCCACTGTGGAGCTAGTGGGCGTGACACCGGTCTGTGTCTCCGTACACCTTTTAGGAAACGCTTCATCAGCGGGTGATTAAAAACTGTTCTGTCACTGATGCCCTCATGACAGAAAGAATTAGCTGCAGCATAAGTTTTAATTGTGCTGAAAGCTAAATTTCTGTCCATCAGCTGCTACAGAAAGGATAGTACGCCATCTAGTGGACATGAGATGGCCTCTACACCTTTCTCCGTGCACCAGCGCTGAAAAGCTGTCCACTTTGATGTGTACAGCGCTGTGGTGGAAGCAGCTCGTGAGTCTTGGATTGTGCGCACCACTTCCTGAGAGAGATCAATTTTCTCTAAGCGGATCCGCTCAGCGGCCAGACCCATAGGTGCTGGTCTATTTCTGGGTGACTCCTGATCGCTCCTCCCGCCTGGAGGAGAGCATAGTTTCTCCACGGCAGTTTCCACGGCCGGCCCAATAACAGACGTTGCAGCTTTGGGAACCACGTGGCGCTCACGCGCTCGGGGGCTACCAGAATGGCTGACAGTTCTTCCTCCCGGACTCAGTTCAGAAACCGTGGTATTAGAGGGACTGGAGGAAACACGTAAAGGAGCATTTTTGGCCACGGACTGTGGGCAAAAGCGTCCACTCCTAATGGTGGGTCGTCCCGTGGGCTAAGTGAGAACCATAATTGACACTGGGCGTTCTCCCGTGTGGCAAACAGATCCACTGCTGCTTGGCTGAACCTGCTCCAAATCTGAGAAATCAGCTCGGGATGGAGGCTCCAGTCTCCATGGCGAGGACCACCCCTGGACATTATGTCCGCTCCTCTGTTCAGGACGCCGGAGATGTACACTGCTCTGATGGAGAGCAGGTTTTTGTGTGCCCAACACAGCAGCTGTCTCGCAATGCGTAACAGTTGGGCTGAGCGCACGCCTCCCTGCCGGTTTATGTAAGCTGCAGTCTTTGTTGTCGATGTGGATCAGAACATGTTTATTCCACAACAGGGGAGCAAAATGCTGAATCACATTCCAAACTGTGAGACATTCCAAAACTTTTATATGAGCTGATATGTGAGCTGGCCACAGCGCCCCCACTGTCTGAGACAGGCACGTTCCTCCCCAGCTTGACAGGGACGCTACGCTGGGAACCCTGGAAATTGCATTTTTTATCAGTAATTCCTGAACTTCTGAGTGGAGAGACGGGATCTGTTCTGGAGATGACAGAACCATCTCTATAATCCCTCTGGACAGTGGGGGTTGAGCTGCGAACTAAAACGTGTAACCTCTGTTGATAAGACTGTTCATCCATTAGCCAAGCTAAAGCCCCCACCGCCGTCACCCGCTCCAGAGATACTCCTCGAGCGACCCGGGGGGGGGCTTGCAGAAAGGGCCCTGGGAATGCCTCTGTGCTGCGCTCAGGCTGCAGGCTCACATTAGAGTTGATGTGAGCTGGCTGTGAGATCATTTGATCTGACAGACAGGCTGGAATCAGAAGACACTTTACTCTCTAAATGATGTTTTCGTTTTATTTTAAAACTCATGTCATCATTATGCACACACACATCCTCTGCAAAGTGTCATTTCTTGTGTCGTCTCCCCTGTGAGCCCTGCGGCTGGTTGTTCCAGGGCGGTGCCTGTTGGCGGTCTCTGGGGAAGCGCTGAGTCGCTGGTGGATGCGATGAGAAGGCCTTTCTCTGGCGGGAGGGGCCGACGGCGGAGTGGGGTGGGAGGTCACTGCTGCAGCTGTGAAACGTCTCTGTTGCTGCCTCTGGCCACGGCGATCCCTCCAGCGGGTGGGATGGGGGTGGGGTGGGGTGGCGAGAGGAGGGCTGCGGCTTCATCAGGTGGTGAACAGTTTCCGACACCTCCTCCGACTTCTTTGACTTTTCAAGCATGGCCTTGAAATTGGCCCCGAACAGCACGTCCGTCATGATGGGGCCCTCCAGCAAGTCCTTCTACAGCTTCTCCAGCATGTATGGGGAGATTCGGAGCCAGGTGGACTTCTGGATCATCGTCATCCAGGCAGCGATGCGAGACAGGCATACCACAGAGAAGGTGCACACGTTCAGGATGATGTCAGACGCTTTGTAAAGTGAGCTCCTCATCTCCTCAGGCAGGTCTGTGTCCTCCAGCCTTTTGAAAATGCTGTAGGCTGGCAGGGCGACATTGTTGTTTGCTGCGGCCGCCTGAACGCACACTGGTGGGCTCGCTTGGAGAGCGAAGTCACCGTCTGGTCATGTCTCCCTGGAGGGATAGGACGTTGGTCCAACTGGACACTTTTGCTCCAAGTGCTTTCGCCAGCTTGGCTCCAGGGGGGTATCGAGGAAAAAAATCCACTCAGTAAACCCCTCCACTCTGGTGATGGGAGTGAAGGTGGAGACTGGCGCCCTCAGCTTACCAGGTCCGGCTGCAGCCTCGTTCCAGTAGGACGTCACTGCTGGGAAACGAGGCCAGATGGGGTCAGGGCAGTGAGCCCGGGTGGAGGAGAGGGACAGAAAGTCCTTTTGTGTCAGCCACCTCCTGGATTATGTCGGGCATCTCCGAGAGGACGGCACTGACGGCTGGGAGCAGTGTGTACGCCGATGCAGAAAGGCCCGGGGGGAGGTGGTGTGTGAGCAGATACTATGCTCTCCAGGAGGGAATGAACAGCGGGGCTGCTGCTGACGTCGCCTTTTCTAGAGGAATCATCCAATTCGCTCTGTGACTCGGCGTCAAAAAAGGCAATGGCGTCGTCCAGCAAACAGTCCCCCATCGCAGAGAGGCACTCCTCGATGTTAGCCTTGATCAAGGCTGCTCGTCTGTGTTTCTCCTCAAAAGGGAGGAGGTCACAGGGATGGCAGGAGGAGGCAAGGTTGGCGTGGTAGGGACCCAGGCATCCTTCACAGGTGTCGTGCTGGTCAAAACTCAGCATGTAGCCGGTCTTGCAGGACGGGCACAAGCGGATGGTGCTGGTGCTGGACATCATGTCTTGTAAAAGCAGTGCTGGTGCAGAGCTTTAGTGCACTAAAGTTTTGGGACCTAAAATAGAATTGTTCAAGATAGGTTTGAGATGCCTGCAGCAACCTTGTAATTATTTTGAAATAATAATACAAAAATGTTGCACATACTTTTTACATATAAATTCAAAGTTCAACCAAAAAGACTGCACACCACAAGACTCACAGGAGGAAATTGAGTACCATTGCCTGTTTCAAGACTGAATGAAGACTCCCTTGTGAATACCATTCACACACTAATCTCCAATAGTTGCAGCCCATTCCTTAAGGGAATATACATGTACTCATTTCACTTGTCTGTATTTGGGATCTCAGCCATGATGGCAATCTTATGACTATCGGTAAGTGTTACGTGCAGACATACAAATACAGAGCATTGTCCTGCTCCACAACATACAATAGTTGAGCTAGTTGTGTTGTATGGGCAAGGGGGTAAGAATGCTCCCTGGATGCATTATTAGTGAGGTTTTCAAGGCATGTCCAACTGGGAGGAGACCCCGGGGATGACCAAGGTCACACTGCAGAGACTATATAATCTTTAAGCTGGCCTGGGAAGGCCTTGGAATTCTCCTATAATAGATGAAAGAGATTGTCTTTGGAAAGAGATGTCTGGGCCACTCTGCTCAAGCTAGTGCCTCTGTGACTCAACTCTAGAACAAACAGAAGGCAATGGATGGGTGGATGAATGGATAGATGGCTCATTGATGTGCTTGTTGGTTGGCTTTTTGGTTGGTTCATTCATACGGTGGTTCAGCTTCTTCTTAACCACCACAGGCTGAAACAATTCCCTCACTACTTGTGGAAGAGAGACTCACTTTGAATTTCTAGGGAATATTCCAATTTTTCTTGGTTTAGATACATGGCCTCTGAATTACTGTAGAGAACCTAATCTAGTTTTCATAATATATATAAAACAAAAATCTTTGAATTGTTTGCTAGAATATCAACACAACTTTTAAACACTTAAAAGAATGTTTAATGTAGCTGTTGTTTTCATAAAGCTTTTATTTTTATTTTTAAGTCAATAGATCCAAATACCTTTGTCATTCTTTTACAAGGTTGTTTAAATAAATATAGTTTTAATTTGTTTCAGGCCATTTTGAGGACCCTAACAGGATGCCAGTTTGACATCATAATCATCGTAATTATCATCAACCCTCAGACATTAGCAGGATCTACGCCTTATTACACAAACGTATGTGTGTATGTGTGTTATCCTGCATACTGTATGTGCTCACTGATGTTAAAGCAGAACTCTAGTCTCCACTGGCTAATGACTCATCAATTAAGGCTACCATATTTGACAGGAAGTCAGCCTAGATGCTCAAACACACACTTGACACTCTTATGTTTTTAAAAATGCTAAATAAATTAAATGTCTGATATAACTGTTATTTTTTTTTTACAAAATACGTTTTTCTTTTAACAATGTGTATGGAAAAAAATATCTGGAGAACTATATATTTAGTGCAAAATATTTTAGATGTTTTAGCATTATTTTGAACTTTGACACTTGAAGTTAAGGTTATCAGTAAGAGTGGAAATAAATAACAGTACTCCCAAGCTGCTCCTTTGCATATGCATTTAGGATATCGTATTGCTGACTTAATTTTTTTATGCTGGAGTAATCCAACAAAGAATTGGTTGACTAAGACATTTCCATCTACATATGAATTGATCTTTGAAAAAACAAAGTGTTTTTGTGTGCTTTATTGTTTTAGAATTGTAATTTTTCATTAACAAACCAGTACTTACCAGAAGTGAACTTGAGATAGTTTAAACATTAAATAAAAAATTCACCACAACACCCGTTAGAAGATTTAAAGGAAAATACCTTTCTCAAAGACTTCTATTTATAATATCTACTTATATTACTACAAACCGGATTCCAAAAAAGTTGGGACACTAAACAAATTGTGAATAAAAACTGAATGCAATGATGTGGAGATGGCAAATGTCAATATTTTATTCGTAATATAACATAGATGACAGATCAAAAGTTTAATCTGAGGAAATGTAACATTTTAAAGGAAAAATATGTTGATTCAAAATTTCACAGTGTCAACAAATCCCAAAAAAGTTGGGACAAGTAGCAATAAGTGGCTGGAAAAAGGAAAGGAAAAGGAAATTGAGCATATAACGAACAGCTGGAAGACCAATTAACACTAATTAGGTCAACTGACAACATGATTGGTATAAAAAGAGCTTCTCAGAGTGTCAGTGTCTCTCAGAAGCCAAGATGGTAAGAGGATCACCAATTCCACCATTGCTGCGAAGAAAGATAGTGCAGCAATACCAGAATGGTGTTACCCAGTGTAAAATAGCAAAGGCTTTTAAGTTATCATCATCAACCATGCATAACATCATCAAAAGATTCAGAGAATCTGGAACAATCGCTGTG
>NC_056514.1:18147762-18153290 GCF_014905685.2 Nematolebias whitei | reverse complement strand
GGCCTGTATTAGACATGAATGGGAGAGCATTCCTATTTCTAAACTTGAGAAACTGGTCTCCTCTGTCCCCAGACGTCTGTTGAGTGTTGTAAGAAGAAGGGGGGATGCCACACAGTGGTAAAAATGAACTTGTCCCAACTTTTTTGGGATTTGTTGACGCCATGAAATTTGGAAACAACAGATTTTTCCCTTAAAATGATACATTCTCTCAGTTTAAACTTTTGATCTGTGATTTCTTCTCTATTCTGAATAAAATATTAGATGATGGCACCTCCACATCATTGTATTCAGTTTTTATTCACAATTTGTTTAGTGTCCCAACTTTTTTGGAATCCGGTTTGTAATTTAGAACAGTGCAATCCATTTTCAACTCTATGAATGTGTCCTCTTTTTTCTCTAATTCCTAATCATCATAGAAACAAACATCCTTTTAAAAAACTTATCTTCTATTGCCTTCCATAACAAAGTTGTAAACAAAGATATCACTCAGTCTGTTAAATGGAATATGTCTTGAAGATGATTCTTAGCTACTACACACCAAAGTTTAGTTCAACATGTAAATAATTCATTGAGTTGTAGCCTCTTTTGTGTTTGTGAAGTTCAAATAGCTAGGTGGCTACTTTGAATCAGGCTGATTCAAAGAGTTAATCACTTGTAGAGATGTATGTCTAATGATTACATTCTGAGAGTTTCAATAAACTGTCTAATGGTTCATGCAAGAACAAGGACCCAGAGAATATGGACTTAGGGAAAATAGGACACAAACACTTAAAGACAATAGTTGATTTATTTACAGTGAAGATGAATGCTATATACACAACAGGGACCTGGAAAATCTGGGGATGGAGGAGAAAGGTCAGTTTTTCAGATGAGAGGAGATCATGAGTATTTAGATCTTTGTTCCTTACAGGAGGGTGAGCTAGTAGAGTTGTTGAGAGGAGGGCCGAGGATTTTTAACAAGGGCCGGTCCAGGGTTGTAGAGCGCAGTGCAGGTGGCAAGTGGCAGGATGGCGGAGGAGCAGTTGTAAGGGAGTCGACGAAGGATTTACAGGTAGGTACAAGCTTAGAGGACTCAGGTTGGTAGGTGAGCATTCCAGGGAAGTACACTCAGGAAGCAAGTCTCTGAAAGATCACAAGGAGAATACAAGTGCTTTCTTTGATATAATAACACTAGAAGGCTGGAGGCACAAATACCAGTTGGTATGTAATGCTCCAGCAGTGAATGGAGCACTTCTTATACCCCTAGTGCTCATTAGTGAGATGATTTCCAGCTGTTGCTCATTGGTGCTACCCTGGAATGCAGAAACCTGCAAAGAGCTGAAACCCTACAATAAGACTGTCTGAATAAGGGCCAGTGAGTGTGAAGAAAATTCATAAAATGGACCACTGCCCCCGACCCCTTCTTGGTGGCACTTCTGCTTGCTGTTTAGTTAGGATATGTGCTTCCTCAATATTCCACCAACGTATCCATAGCCACTTTGAGCCACTCAAGCAATGAGCCGCTGGAGAGGGTCATTCATCCTCCCTGTCTAGAGACTCTGCTCTGTCTTTTGTATTAATTATGTTTTAAACCAGCCCAAAAGGGTTTACACCTCAGTTTTCAGCATTACTCATCCATTGTTACACCCCAGGGTAAAGCTTAATGGGGCAATGCAGAAGTGACCAGAGATACAGTATATATTTTAAAATGACATTTTTGCTGTTGAATTAAATTTAAAAAACACGTCATGTGCTTTTGTTACAGTCATACATTTACATGTATTACCTACTACCCAAGGTCTAAACAATCCTGCCATTCCATTGTGTTCCTCTACTGATTATTTCTAAATGTCAGTGAGGGTAGGAAAGGCCATTAAACAGGACGCTTCAGTGACTAAAGTATTTATCTGTGAGGAGGATGACAGAGTGGTTAGTAATTGCTGAGGAAAAAAGCACTGGTTTACATTCATGTCGATACAAATGAAAGAATATGATGCATTACAGCCTTCTGGTCTTTACACAGATGTGATATGGGTTGCATTAATTTTCCTTGCTACATGGACAGGGTTTTTGTGATGATTAGAGTGTTAAGAGCTTATCTAATAACAGTGGTGTTGACCAGTCTGACAGCTGAAAGGTGAACGTTTGAACTGCTGTAACTATCTTTAGCTGCTATCTTTTAGGATCAAAGCTGAATGAAAAAGGCAATCTTAAAGTAAACTGCTGCAGGATGAAGAGACTAAAATTACTTGGAACTTATTACTTCAGCTGGAATAGAAAGCTGCCCAGGTGCCGATATCAACGCTGAGAATTTTCTTCTCACAGGAACTCAGATATAGCTCAATTAAAAAAAAATAGTGGTTTGTTTAAAGGTTGTAAATCATTTAGCTTATACCTGTTGTAAATAGCTCTTTGATGGACATAGTGAGGAGAAATAAAGTTAATATTTGACCAGAATGACAAGCCAAACTAGTCTCAATGCAGCTAAGACCAAAGTGGATGACTGTTTTTATCATAATTTTCAATTTTTTTAGACACCAAAGCAGAGAGCTGAGAACGAGCAGGTCACGTGACCAGGATACAAGGCAAGTGAAGTTTATTCACAGTGACACTCAGGGAGGTATGTACAGGGGTAATTGGAAAGTCTGGAAAGGAACAGCAACAGGTAAGTAAATTTCCAAAGTGTTATGGGTCTGAGAGAACTCTGATTGACTTTCCTTACGTCTCCACAGAGAGAGTAGATAGGTAGAGGTCCAGATGGGTTTGAGGTCAGTTGAAAGCAGGCAGGAGGCAATGGTTCCTCAGACTGAGCACAACTTGAGGACTTGGAGAACACAGGTGAGTTCCAGGCTTAGTTTCTCCGGAGGGTTACAACTAGAAAAACACAAAGAAGCTGATTAGTCATAGACGAGTTACAGACAGATACAAGGGGCTGTCAACCATACCAGATGGCAGGCTATGTTCCAGCATTGGATGACATACTTTCACAGACTTAAGCACACCAGCGGCTCGTCAACAAGACTGATCACAGGTGTGGTCCATAATGCGCGTACCAGCCACAGGGGGAGCTGTTGACGAGGTAAACACTGGAATCCCACAGTTGTCTTAAAAGAGAATAAATATTTTAATTTTCATTGTTATTCAGTCCTTTATATGCTGTTGTCAGGTTTGCAATATAAAATATTTACTTTCAGAGAATGTTTGATCAAAGGTGAGTTTTGTTACTATGGCTGAAAACAAGAAGCCCGAAACATAATCAAAACTGCCTCTCAAGACACTTATCTTATCTCTGCCCATGAATCATATGTTTGGCTTAATGGAGAGCATTGGGTGAGAAGGCTGCAGCTAGCTCCAAGGACACCTCCTGAGCTCTGTGAACTCAGCTGAACTGATAAGGATATAAAAGCGAGCGGAGAACACAGCTCCAGGAGATTCTCATGACTGTTATGTTTGTACATTTTCTGTATATTTAATGTAACCTGTCCTGAAAATCTGATAATCTTGCAAGTAAAATGCCAGTTCAAATCTTCTCCTGCCATCGATTGTTTCTTTTTTTTGTAAATGTGTAAACAAACATTTTTTTTCTCTAACATTTATGTAGAATTGTATAATTATAAAAACAAATATCGGCAGCAGCAACAAGCTGTAACATATTGCTTGTTCTTTTGTGATTTTTGGACTCAGTGACTCAACTTAGACCATTGTATTAGTAGCATTTTTATTTTATATGGAATGAAATTTACTTTATTTTAACTTGATTTACTTTTACTTTTCTATTTCATGCTATTTTGAATTATAGCACCTTGTGTTTTCATTATACGCCTGTCGAAAGGCAGATGTATTTCGATATAGTCTCTGTCCGTTTGTATGTCCTTAAACTTTCTCTTGTCCTGTCTATAACTTCAGATCTGTTCAAGATAACAAAAATTCACATATGCATCATCACCAGACAGAAGGTCACAAACACTTTTCCTGCCCCCAGCCAAGGCTGGGGTGACACATATGCTTTATTTTCAAGGCCAAGATAAGTGGATCCTATTTTTCTATCTCCGAACTTAACAGTGATGTGTGTGTTTGCGACACATTTAGACCAATGTCATTGATTTTGCTGAAAATTATTGTTTTTACCTCAACATTTGAGTTTTAGCTATTTTCATATTTGTATACTGTCTGCTCGTTGCACTTTTCTAAAGTGGGAACTTATGAAGCACTTCTTATCGTTTAACCATTATAGAATGTAAGTAAGCAGCACTTTCTCATAAATTTCCCTCTAGAGTTTCTCTGAATTTGTTACGTCTTTCTGATCTTATGGTGTATGTCTAAGAAAAAAGCACACATCTGCAAACATGTTTATAGGCTTCATGAATAATTAAAAACTGAATCCTAAAGTTTTATTTCTTAAGGATTTTACTTTGTGACTGGCCTTTTTTGTACCCTGGTGAATTGACCTAGCATAGGCTTAAAGTAAAAGCGCTTTCAAGAAGTGAATATTCTGACTCATGTCTGATCATCAGTATGGGTCTTATTGACGATCGTCATCAAATCTGATCGTACAGCCGGCTCTATGCAGTCAAGTATGTGGTAGGAATGAGGCTTTGGTGGGTTCTCCACTTCTCTGAGGCACAAAATAATCTGTTTTCCTTCAAGATGTGTTTATTTTTATTTTTTATTTTTTTGCTGTTTGTGAGAATCCAGTAAGATTACTTGAGAAAGTTTGGTCTCCTTGATCAAATAGACTGAGCCCAGTTTGTAATCTGAGGCAGACACAGCACAGCAGTCATCAGCAGAGTGTTATTGTGAGTGTGTTCTTGAGTGTGTAGAATGATGTGACTGAGCGATAGCATGTTTTCCATAGAAACTGGGCATTTGTTGACTTTACTGACTTTCTCATCACCTTCTCAACTCCTGCCTGCTGCCTCAAACTTTCTAACAAGTCCTCAGAGACAACTTCTCTGCTTCCACACAGATTAATCACAGAAATATCACCCGGTTGGACAGCTTCCATACTGAGTCCTGCCACAGAGCATGGGGATCAACAGGCCTTTATCAACTCTTCAAGAAGTGCTAAAGTCATCCAGCTGAAGAGTGATATAGAAAAAAATAATAAACTAAAATTATATAATTGGTGCAGGGTAAACAGCTATTGACTTGCAAATAAGTTAATTCATGTCATCTGGACATTTTTTTCTTTTTGAATTCTTGAGTTCTTGAATCGCTTTTCAATTAAACTACTCTTAGGCAGCATGGTGGATCAGTTGGTAGAGCTGTTGCCTCTCAGCGAGAGGATCGCCAGTTCAAATCCCAGCTGGGGACCTTTCTGGGTGGAGTTTGCATGTTCTCTCCATGCTGAGTGGGTTTTCTCTGGGCACTCTGGTTTCCTCCCACAGACCAAAAACATACATGTTAGACTGATTGGTAACTAAATTGTCACTAGGTGTGAGTGAGAGAATAACAGATGATGGATGGATGGATGGATGGATGGATGGATGGATTGATTGATTGATTGATTGATTGATTGATTGATTGATTGATTGATTGATTGATTGATT
>NC_056514.1:18142969-18147662 GCF_014905685.2 Nematolebias whitei | reverse complement strand
GAAAAGTGGTGGTCCTAAAATTATACCCTGTGGAATTCCCATTTTGCAGTTTTAAAATATATTGCAGAAAGCTGTGCAGAAACAAATGTCTGCAAACTTTAACAAACTAAAACAGTGCCGTTAAAAAAAATGGGCCAAAACAAAACACAACTATTTCAGGTTCTTGCTGCTCGAGGTGTTCCTACAAGTCAATAAATTATGAAATGGCTTTCACTCACACTTTTTCATTTGGGTTTGTTTTGGATATTTGAATAAATTTATGGTGGAATCTTCTGTGTTTTTGTAAGCTTGAGGTTAGATTTGAATAATTTAAGAACCAAGTAAAAACCAAGCCATTTTGATGCCCTGGTACAAAGTACAATAAAACCCTGAAACAGAAGAAGGGTGGACGTTTTTTCCTCTTGAGTAAATCCATCTTGGCACATTTTCTTTATACGTGTCATTTGTTGTGCAGCACAGTGTCCAGCATTTTAATGATTATGATTCATTGCTGTTTTTCTGAAAAACAGAGCTTTCTAATTATGTTGGATTTCTGATGCTGGAAACTGTCATCGCAATATTAACTCTATAATATAGAGATCCTTGTGGGAATGTTGATCGATCAATAATTATGACTCATGACAGCCTCTTCAGATAATACTATTTGTGATGGCTAACAATGTCTAAAGAATCTTCTTTTTGGCAATAACAATACTATGTAATGCTGCTTGGATACTCATAGGATCAAACAAACTGCTGTTTATGTTGCACTGTCAACCTGTGGACTGTTCAGTTAATTAACACCAGAGTCCAGAATGCAGCATTATGTTGCTAAACAACCTGGAATTAAATTATTTTTCAGCTAATTTAAGTAATGACCCAAAACTCAATACAACATGGCTAATTTAACCTCTTATTTCAAGTCAAGTCAGGTGAAGGTTCTTTATTGTTATTCACATCATATATGGTACATGTGGTGGAATGAAATCAAAATTATAATTTGTAAAGAAAGACAATAGTAAGATCTAATATGAACTAAGAAATATGCTAAACAAAGAATACACTAAGCAAAAATAGTACGAAATCAATACGCCAAACAACAGCAGCACAAACATGAGTCTATATGAGCAAATGAATACGAATGAACACAGCAACATGAAATAATCAGCAGCATGAGATCAGCAGCATGGACAGTCAGCAGCACATATCAAAAGTCAAATGGCATTAAAGTGACTTTTTCACAGTGATAATCCTGGTTAGAGATTCATGAGTCTAACAGCCTCAGGGTAGAAGCTGTTCCTCAGTCTAGTGGTTCTACATTTGATGCTCCTTAACCTCCTTCCTGAGGGGAACGGGGAAAAAAGTGTGTGTGCTGGGTGTGTGGGGTCCTTCATGATGCAGGTGGCCCTCTTCCTGCATCTGGAGGTGTAGATGTCTGTGATGGTGGGGAGGCTGACTCCAACAGTCTTCTGTGCAGCCTTCACCACTCTCTGCAGAACTTTTCTTTCTACAGCTGTGCAGCCTCCATGCCACACGTTGATGCTGGAGCACAGGATGCTCTCCACTGCACACCTGTAGAAGGAGGTGAGGACTGAACTTCCCAGATCAGCTCGCCTCAGCCGCCTGAGGAAGTAGAGTCTCTGATGAGCTTTCTTGATCAGGCTGGTGGTGTTGTTGCCCCAGCCGAGGTTGTCGTTCCCGTGCGCACTCAAGTACTTGTAGCTGGAGACCACTTCCACCGCAGATTCTCCTATGTTCGAAGGTGTAAGTGTGTTTGCTCCTTATGAAATCCAAAATCATCTTCTTCATCTTCTTCACATTGATGTGAAGGTTGTTCTTCCTGCACCAGCTCTCCATGTGTTCCACCTCCTGCCTGTAGCTGGACTCATCATTTTTTGTGATGCATCCCACCACTGCTGTATCGTCTGCAAACTTTACAATATGACAGTCTGGATGGGTAGGTGCACAGTCATATATGAGCAGAGTGAACAGGAGAGGGCTCAGCACACAGCCCTGAGGGGAGCCAGTGCTGAGGGTTATGGTGGAGGAGGAGAAGTTGTGGTTCCTCACAGACTGCGGTCTGTTTGTTAAGTCCAGGACTCAGTTGCATAGGAAGGGGCTTAGTCCTAGTGTGAGTAATTTGTCCATCAGGGTTTGAGGGATCATGGTATTGAAGGCAGACATGAAGTCCACAAAGAACATACGGATGTAGGAGTCCTTCTGCTCCAGGTGGGTGAGAGTAGTGTGGACCACAGAGGAGATGACCTCCTCTGTTGATCGATTCTTGCAGTATGTATATTGGTGAGGGTCCTCGCTGATCTTGCTTGTTGTTTTGATGTTAATCCATTATTACAAAAAATATGTTCTTTCCAAACAGCTTTCAATCTAAACAAGAGCTAAAAGTGATGGAGGAAGTCTTGGTCATGTTGGTTGATACAGCAGCAGCAAATATTTTTGACATTTAAACAAATCATTGGATTTTTGGTGAATAGACTCAGATTACAAGGGCTCTTGAGTGAATCTGAACAAAAGTGATTAGCTAGTGCTTGTTGGAGAGCTTAAATGTATGTCTGTGAATGAGCCAGTGATTGTGCAGCCTGATGTCAGTTACGAAATGTTAACAAGCATGACTTCAGGTTTGAGTAAGCTCCAATTCATTCATATATATATATTTTTAAAAATTACCTTTATTTTACCATGATAAAAAAAAACATTGAGATTAAAAACCGCTTTTTCAAGGGAGACCTACATACACACACACACACACACACATATATGTGTGTGTGTGTGTATATACAAAATGCAATATATAGTACAAAATTTATGCAACTGTGTGTGTGAATCACACAGGGCTTTTTGTTCAGTGTTTGCACTGTTTCCTTTGCGATGTGTCAGCACCAATTAGGCAGGTCAAGTTCTATCAGTCTACTGGCTGAACTTTAAAAGGGCAAACTTGTTTCCTACCAAGCAAGTGTCCCTCTTGTAAATGAGTCCTCGTGGCCCAATGAGACTAGCCTGTATAAATAAAGGTTGAATGAAAAGTGTAATGGAACAGAAAAAAGAGAGCAAAGGAAAAAATGATGTAAATGGGTTAAAGTTTATTTGGGCATTTTAAAAGTAGATTTTGCTTCATGACAAACATCCCACTCAGAGACATAATGAGTACTGCAGGGGTTTTGGATGACTTGATGAGAGGAAAAGCAGGATGCAGCGGGTTTTGGGCATAAGACATTTATCCATCACTCTAAAGGCATGAGGACCACTTTTGCTTGACTACTGGCATTTTCCCCAAAGCGCCACAACCAGACCAGATCATCTCCATTATTATCGGCCCCATTAATCCTACGAATGGTGTGAGGGCTGCATGATGCCTAAGAAGCGAGTCAGTGTTCACGACTGTGTGCTTTCTGAGTGTTTGTGCATGCTTCTGTGGTTTAATGAGAGGAGGTAGACCCCTGCAACAGCCTTGACGCACGAGTCTGGATACTCAATCGATGTGTGAGATGAGGAGGGCTGATACCCCCCCCCCCCACACACACACACACACACACACACTATTCATGTGCCCACACAAGCTAAACATCTGCAGGCACACAAACACATATTTCTTGAAGATCAATGCTTGCTTTGTGTGAAATGATCCTGCAAAAAAGCTAATGACATAATTAAAATCTGTATTTAATTGAAAGCATTTCAGATGGTGGTATTAAAGGAAGGAAGTGATAACCAGAGACTGCTGGGATGGTAAACATCATGATTTATTTAAAGCTTAGTGTGCCCAGGAAAAATCAATCTCAGCTGATTAAATGATAATGGAGACTGATGGGATAAAGTGTAGAGGAATGTCCATATTTAGGACACTACAAGTGTGAGAGGAAATAAGAGGGAGATGAATCTGTGTGTCCATGATTCAATGCACGCGTGTCCTGCAAACCAAAAACTGCTGGGTTATTTTGCTAACTCATTTCACGAGTTAAGGCGATTGGGTTATTGATTAAGTTGGTTTGCCCAAGTCAAAATGTTTATTCTAAAGAATGGGTCACTAGAGCCACTGTCCAGTAATTTAAGCAAGAAATTGAAAAAATAATTCCTGACAGGACCTCTGCTTTAGGATGTAATAATATGTAAAGTAAAAACAACTTGAAGAAGAGCATTACTTGATGGTAGTTAGATGACATTAACAGCAGTTAGTTTAACATTACTGGCACTAAACCAAGTTATAATTATTAAAAAAGGCAGATTTTGAACTGCTCTAATTAATTTAAAGAACTCCCCTTTTTAATTGACACCTCTTTTGACAAACTAAGATTATATTTTGTTTCTCAAGAGCAAATTAATTCTATTCAGAGTTGTTTCGTCTGAAAAGATACAAACAAAATGTTGCATCCAGATCAGGTCTATCATCTCAAAAACTTGTGGAATAAAAAGCCCATCATCGCAATGGGCTATACAGGTGAGCGGGTTCTAAAATGGCTTGAGGATATACATGCGTAAACACTACATCTTACAAGTGTGTGTGCGTCACTGCGGAAAAGCTCAAGAGACTGTGTTTATATACAGTATATATTTATATGAATATATGAATGAACGAAGACATGAATATATATACGTATACACAGTAGTCCCTTGTTTATTGCAGAGGATCCGTACACTGAAGCCCCCGCAATAAGTGAAAAACCGCAAATTAGGAATAGTAGTACAAGTAGTAAGTAGT
>NC_056514.1:18131891-18142869 GCF_014905685.2 Nematolebias whitei | reverse complement strand
ATACATACATACAACATATAGTAAATGACCAAGATGGCCGCACCCAGAGCAGCAGCATCTTCACAGGCTCCCAGGGAGATCCCAGTTTTCAGGAGTTTTGAGACTGGCTCCGAAGTCCGAACCTGACTCTTCACACATTAAGCGTATGAATTATAGCCAAACCGAACTGAAGATTTAACACAGAGTCTGCAACACTGTAGATCAGGGCTATTCAACAAAACTGCCCAGGGGGGCACAGTTTCTGAAAGCCAACAGCTCGGGGGCTGAACATCCAGCGATTAAAATCATTATGTAAATAAACCAAAGTTGGCAATGATCTATTACCTTTTAAATTTGTTTATTTTATTGCTTTAAATCATAAATTGGTTGTCATCGTTCTTTGTTGAAATCAGGTTTCTCTTGTAAATGAGTCCTCGCGGCTCATTGGGATTTACCTGTCTAAATAAAGGTTGAATGAATGAAAAAAATGCAATAAACAGAACCCAAACCCACCACCCCACCACCCATCCAATTTTTTTTTTTTAAGGAAGTGGGGGCCGGATTGAAGTCACCCTTGAAATGACCGGAATTTGGCTGCAGTCCACCAGTTGAATAGCCCTGCTGCAGACGCTGCACCGATCTATCTGTCAAACTCACGCTCCATTTTTTCCTCACTCGTGAACAAAACCCAAAGATACTTGAACTCCTCCACTTGAGGCAGAACCTCACCGTCGACCTGAAGAGCGTAATCTTTTTCAAACTAAAAAAAAGTAATTGAAATTATTGTAAGAGTTCAAATAATGTAAGCCATTTTTGTTCTTAATGTCTGCTATACATGCTGCAGTAGAGAAGAAGTTACCTGTTGTTAATGAATTGTCTATGTCCCTGGGATTTCTATCTGACATTTCTTTACAAAAAATATATGGTAAATGGACTGTACTTACAGTACATTGCGCTTTTCTATCATCAAGATACTCAAAGATCTTTACAACACAATTTGTGCCCTCATTTACCCATTCATGCAGCACTCTACTAGATCTATACAAAGAATAATCAGTGCTTTATCACAGTCATACCCCAGTGGGACACACATCGGAGGCAATGAGGGGTTCAGTGTCTTGCCCAGGGACACTTCAGCATGTGACTGCTGGTGGACTAGAACCCCCAACTCTCCCATTGAAGGACATCTGCTCTAACCACTCAGCCACAGCCATCCAATATAAAACCATCAAACCAATTGTTTGATTTCGTCTAATTTTTTACCACAACAACTAACATCAGTGGCTGCAGCATACATCAGCAAACTGAGGAAAAAAGACCAGTCAGCAGTAAGGTAATCTGATGGACAAAAACATCAGAAGAAGAAATTTATTTTAGCATACAAGACCAAGATTTCAGGAAAGCTGTAAAATGAAACTAAGAAAATATTGTTGACACCCTGGAATGTGATAGTCATGTTTGTGTGCCACAGCCACCTTGCTCAGCTTCCCAGTACTGGGTTCTGATGACCCATGTCTCTTTGTGCATATTAGATGACAGCTATGGGAATCTAAATGCAGCAATATTGACACTTTGCAATTAGTGTGGGGTCATTGGGTCTGCTGCTTTTTTCACAGGATGTGAAGCAGGATTTGCACGATAGGAATCGTTTCTGGCTAAAAGAAAAACAATAATCACAAACAAATAAAATTAAACAATTATTTTGTCCCTAACTACTGTCCGCCATCAGGCTAATACGTCCAGAGGACCTGACTTAACTTTGTTAGACCTTTCTAGAAATGTTTTCTTTCACAGCTTCAAACCCCAGATGTGGCCTTTCTGTGTGACGTTTGCATGTTCTCATCATTGCATGCGTGGGTTTTCTTAGGGAACTCCAGATTTATCCAAAGGCTCTTATGGAAACTCCAAATTATCAATAGGTGTGTGTGGGAGTGTGACTGAATCCATCTGGTTTGTCTCTATGTGGCCCTGGTGGACTGGCAGCTTGTCCATGTGTATCCTGTCTAAAGACCAAGGATTGTTTGAGATACTGTAGGTGCCAAAATAGTAGTAATTTGCACATACTATCAGGTTTGTATCAACGTCCAACATTTCACTGATCACATCAACTCTGTGGATAAATACATCAAGTTCACACGAGAAGATGTAAAAAATGGCAGGCTGGTTTTCTTGGACTGTGAGGTCTCAGTCTCTGGTAAAGGACATTTGCAAACTGAGGTGTATCGCAAACCCACCCACACAGACCAGTATTTGCAGTTTGACTCCCATCACCCTTTGGAGCACAAGTTAGGAGTCATCAGGACTCTGTACCACAGAGCAGACAGCGTCCCCACTAACTCAGGAGACAGGCAGAAAGAGAAATCCCACACAAGACAGGCTCTAGAGCAATGTGGATATCCTAACTCGGCCTTCCTGAATGCAGAGAAGAAACCCAAACAGGACTCCAGTCAGCCAACAGGTGAAAAGGAGGAACCCAGACCCAGACCAGTGGTCATTCCATATGTTGAGGGAGTATCAGAGAAACTGAGACGTTTATTTTCTAAACATAACGTCCCAGTGGCTTTTAAACCCCAAAATACATTACGGCAAAGACTGGTTCATCCCAAAGATCCAGTCCCCCGGCACAAACAGAGTAATATTGTGTATGCTGTTCAGTGTCAGGAGGGCTGTGGTCAGTCTTACATTCATTCATTCATTCAATCTTTAGGACTCATTCACAAGAGAGACCTGATTTCAACAAAGAATGATGACAACAATGGACAACAGCGACAACAATAAACAGTTATAAAAAGTCATACAATTATTTATTATTTTACAAATAGGAAGGCAAAAATAAAAGAAAAGTAACAAAAAACAGCTAGATTCTAAGGCAAATGTAGAAAACTAAAAGCAGGAACGTCTGCATTGGTTCCTGCCAGGAGTCCAACAGATTCTTAAAGCCACTTAGAAAGGTCAAGGTCGAGAGCTACAATTTTTTTTGTAAGATATTCCAGGAAACAGGAGTGGAGTAGGAGAAGGCCCTTTTGCCTAGTTCAGTCCGCACTGAGGGAACACTGCAGGTAATAATGTCCTGAGAGCGCACGCTGTAGCTGCACTAACGCAGAGACATGTAGGAGGAGATGTATGAAGGCAGCAGACCAAGAAGTGATTTAAAGATGAAAATGTACCAGTGAGAGAGTCTGCATGAAGTTAATGATGTCCAGTTAACCAGTGAATACAGGGTGTGGTGATGGGTACGATAATCACAGCCAGTTATGAATCTTAGTGCACCATGATAGACAGCATCCAACATCTGCAGGGTGCTTGTAGGAGCGTTCATGTAAATAATGTCACCGTAATCAATGGTGGGAAAGAAGGTCACAGATACAAGGCGTTTCCTAGCATTCAGGGTTAGACAGGATCTGTTTCTGTGAGAGTAGCTCTGCTGCAGCTCCCAAGATGGCCGCTAACGACCTACACCTGGCGGTCATCTCCCTGATGAGCATCGACTCCTATTTAAGGCTGCAGTCAAGACTACTCGATGCTGGAGCATTGATTCCCTCCCGGTACTAGTGCTCTCAGCCTTTTATGTTCTCTAGTGTTCATGATACTGACCTTTGTGTTTTCTATGCCAGCAGTTCCTCGTTTTGGACGAACCATTCTTGCCTTGTTCACTCGACATCCTGTTGGGTCTCACGGAAACCCTGTCTTGTGGATCTTGGATCATAAAAGAACCTGTGGCTGGAACTCATGCATCTTGGGACTCCTGAACTCACTCCAGTACCAATAAAGCTGTAAGACAGAAACAAAATCAAAACTGTTTCTCTCGTCACTTACCTTATCTCGACCTGAACGAACTATTTCCCTCTTCCAGGAGTTCCAGTTCCAGGCCCCCTGTATATATTGTAGATATCTTATTTTCACTGTAAATAAATATCACTTTTTGTATCTCAGTCTTGTGTCGTTCTGGGTCTCGTTACAACTGGGTTGACCACACATACAACAGTTTCTGAAAGAGAAACCCATTTTAACTTTCAGTTTCTTTACCAAGTTTTCCACATGGAGCTTAAAAGAGAGATGCGAGTCGACCAAGTTACCCAAATATTTATAGGAATCAACAAACTTAATCGGGACACCATTTGAGGATGAAATCAGAGGAAGAACTGCTGGGACCAACTTCCTATTTGAAAAAAGCCTCCCTTTGCTTTTGTCGGCATTTAGGACAAGTTTGAGGTGGAACAAATCTGTCTGGATGATGTTGAATACAGATTTCAAAAGCCTTATCAACTGTTTTAGCTTGACAAAAAACAACTGTGTCATCAGCATAGAAATGTATGGATGTATCAGGGATGTTTTTACCAACATTACGTATGTAGATTGTAAAGAGGGTGGGTCCTAAGACTGAGCCTTGTGGTACACCATTGTTGACTGTTAAATAACTGGAGGAAGTACCATTATGTTGAACACATTGCCTCCACTCTGAGAGATAGTTAGAGAACCAACCATTGGTGTGTTCTGAGAAACAGATTTCTCAGAGCTTATGACACAAGATATTATGATCCACAGTGACAAAAGCTTTAGACAGGTCTAAGAAAAGTGCAGCACAATAATCCTTAGCATCCAGTGCTTCAACAACATCAAGAACCTTCAGTGAAGCAGTCGTTGTGCTGTGTTGTTTCCTGAAACCTAATTGATGGGGAGGTAAGATGTTAAATACATCGGGGAAACTAAACAGCCACTGGCCAAAAGGATGGCCCAGCACAGAAGATCAACAAGGCCAGGACTCTGTGGTCTACACTCATCTCCAGGTCAGCGGTCACTCTTTCAGGGATGAAGATGTGCACATCCTGGGTAGAGAGGAACGATGGTTTGAGAGAGGAGTAAAGGAGGCCATCTTTGTGAAAAGAAATCATCCATCATTAAACAGGGGTGAAGGCCTTCGTGTTCAACTGTCCCCCTCTTACAATGCTGTTATTGCTAGTATCACTCAGCCCCCTGTGAACAGTAAACAGCCATCAGTGTGCTAATGATCCATTGTTAGGCTGATGGTCCTTCTTGATCATGTGAGCAGCTGGTTTTGGTTGTCAGCAGCAAAACTGGTTGATCCACTACAAGAAGGTGCTATTTATAAGACTGAGCTAAATACAGCACCTCAGACTGAAGAAGTCTTTTGGATGAAAGACAAAACATTTCTACATTTTTTTTTGTTTTCTTTTTTTGAATGTCCAGAGGACCAGATTTAACTTTTTTAGATATATGGATGCAGTTAGAGAGGACATGGAGGTAGTTGGAGTGAGGACAGAGGATGCAGAGGACAGAGTGAGATGGAGGAGGATGACTCACTGTGGAGACCCCTGAAGAGGGAAAAGCCAAAAGAAGAAGATTGTTTAGTGTGATATTTGATTTGGGGGAATATTTTTATTACCAAGGCAGCTGATATGCACAACCAGGACACTTTGGTGACCTTTAATCCTGGTAGCATTAAGACTAGCCATTAGCTCTTCAGTCCAGTCAGAACTGAACTCTATTTTTACAAACTGAAGCTCTCCAATAGCTAAGATATTAATTCTTCATAGTATTACTACAAAACTGTGCTTCAAAATGGCCAACACATTCTTTAAAAGTAAGATCTAGGCCTTCTAATGTTGCGTGTGAAAGCTTGGGAAACCGTTGTCCTCTCTATAGCTCCAATAAGTCAAGTTGATGTCAATAACCTGGCCTTTAAATATTGATGAGGGTGATCGCCTCACTCACAGTGAGACCATTTCTGAGCAGCAGCTCTTCCTGTGAGGTGATTCTCATTCATAAGTCATGCCTCTCATTTAGGATGCATTACCTTGAATATCACTTCAGGACAATCATCTCTGCCGTGTTTGGGCCATGTCATCACACAGATGATTGAGAGAAACTATTAGACTCCGACCATTCACTGATATTATTGCACACCCCATTGCTTTTCTGTCTGGTTTACCTTTAAGCAGAAATAAATCTGACAATGTCAACGCTGATATGAAGCGACGTGCTCGTCATGCGTCTAGAAATTTATGTTATACAATATTTTACGCGTGGGGCAGATCTTCAACACATGGTGAAATGGACGGGATCTGGCAGTTCTGGATATATGGAAATGTGTCCGGTCAGAATGCCAATTTGGAGCGTCCGGCTGAGTCCTGTCGTGTTTGACGCGTGGAAATGTCACAGGGCTGCCTTCATTTCTGTGAACATTAGAGGCACATTCCTGTCCGGAGGCCCCAGAGACAAAAGCTGTGGAACTCCCCAGAGGATGGTGACCTAGAGGACATACGCATACCAGCTGGACCCAACCTCCACCCCCACACATAAATGTTACCTCGGTGCTGGGACCAGATATGTTGTATTTATTCTACATCCAGTTTATGACGTTTTCAGGTTTAATGCGTTGATCAGAGCGTGGCAGCATTTCTCCTACAGTACATTAAATTTATGAGGAATATAAAATTAGGGCACAGGAATAAACATATCTGATCCCTATATAAGTACTTTTGTGTACATTTGTTATTACTTACCCCCAAAAGACAGTCAGTACTGTTTTCATGTGTGTGCATTTGTCTATCTGTTAGCAAAATATCTCATATACGTCTACAACTGATTAACTTTTAAAGTCAAATAAATTCATGATGGCGGCCACATCCTTCACAGCAATTTTTTTGCTGAATATCTGTACAACTATTCAGCTAAAATTTGAAGTGGTAGTATCTGAGAGTCATTCTCAACGTGCACTCCATGAGCAGACCAGACAAGAGCTGCAAGATTGTTTGAGGTTAATCATATTAATGTTTTAAAGACTTGACCTAAACAGCTACATGATTTAATGATCTTAGTTTAAAATGCTAACATAAAAGGACTGGGCTTTTCTTTTTAGAACAGTGATCATCATTGGAACATAAGAGTGTCCATAAGTGCACTTGGCACCAGGACATAGGTCGTAGATCGATGATTGACTTCATAGTCGTGTCCTCTGATTTGCGACCATTTGTTTTGGACACTTGGGTGAAGAGAGGAGCTGAGCTGTCAACTGATCACCACCTGGCAGTGAGTTGGATCAGATGGCAGGAGAAGATGCCAGACAAACCCAGTAGACCCAAATGTGTATGTGTAGTGAGGGTTTTCTGGGAACACATGGCAGAAGAACCTGTCAGAAAGATCTTCAACTTGTACCTCCGGGAGAGCTTTAACTGCATCCCAGATGAGACGGGGGACATTGAGTCTGAGTGGGCCAGACTGTTGACGTAGCTACTTTGAGCTTTGGACGTAAGATTGTTGGTGCTTTTTGCAATGGTCATCCTTGAACTCTGTGGTGGACACCCCGGGTTAGGGAGGCTGGCAAGCTGAAGAAGGAGTATTTGGACCTTGTTGGCTGGTGGGACTTCGGAGGCAGCAGAGGAGTTCCAGAGGACCAAATGGTCTGCAGCCGGACGGATTGCTGTCTTCGGATCGAGGGTGAGGTTCTGCCTCGAGTGGAGGAGTTCAAGTATCTCGAGGTTTTGTTCACAAGTGAGGGAAGAATGGAGCCAGAATGATGGATGGATGGATGGATGGATGGATGGATGGATGGATGGATGGACGGACGGACGGACGGACGGACGGACGGACGGACGGACGGACGGATGGATGGATGGATGGATGGATGGATGAATGGATGGATGGATGGATGGATGGATGGATGGATGATAAATGATGGATGGATGGATGGATGGATAATAAATGATGGAAGGATGGATGGATGATAAATGATAAATGATGGAGGGATGGATGGATGATAAATGATAAATGATGGAGGGATGGATAATACAGTAAATATATTCCAATCTTTTGAACTCTAAATGTAATTTCTGTTATTGACTGACTTCAGATAGTTTATCATTAATTATAAACAATATATTTAGCTTTCATATCATCTAGCTGTTTTACGACTGTTGAATGAACTGAACATAAAAGGCAGTGTGAATGCTTATTGCAGAAGAACTTACTGAAAAACAGCTGGAATTAGCTTAAAAGCATGCTGAAATGTACTTTGTAGCTGAAATGGGAGAACAAGCCTAAATGAACAAAATAAATCAGAAAAACTTTGCTAAAATATTCTGATGCATGCTCAATAATCCAGGTAGAAAAATCTAAAAAAGTTAAATCTGGTCCTCTGGACATTCAAAAATCAAAACAAAGCAAAACACTTTTTTTGTTGTTGTTTTTGTTGTTGCTGTTTGGCTTTGTTTTGTTTTTTGAATGTCCAGAGGACCAGATTAAACTTTTTTAGATTTGCTAAAATAGTTTTAAATAAGCAGAAATAAGCACAAAAATGAGCAAATTATCTAAAGTAAAAAAAAGTTGAAATTCGCAAAAATAGCTGAATAGTAGCTGAAAATGCAGAAAGAAGCCTAAACTACAAGAAGAAAGTGGAAAGAGCTGAAATGATCTCAAATAATGCTGAAAAAGCTAAAATTAGCATAAAACAGCTAAATAGTAGCTGATAGAGCAGAAAAAACTGAAACTAGAAGAAAAAAGCTTAAAGGAGCATAAAAAGCTGAAATTAGCATAAAGAAGTTAATTAGGCTGAAAATAGCAGAAATTACTATGAAAACTTGAATTTTTCTGAAAACGGGTAAAATTAGCTAAAGAGGTTAGCTAAAAAGGTAGAACAAGCTTAAATTTGCATAAGAAAGCAAAAATAACACATTTTGTGGCTGAAAGAGGCAGAAATGAGCACAAAAAAGTGGAAATTATCTGGAAAAAAAAAGGCTGAAATTAGCAACAAAAAACAGCTGAAAAGCAGTTAAAAAGGCAGAAAGAAGCTTAAGTTACCAGAAGTAAGTGGAGTGACCACATTTTTGTTGAATTAGGCAGAAAAAAAGTTTAAATGAGTGCAAAAAATGTGGAATTAGCTGAAAAGATCAGATTAGCCTAAAACAGCTAAATAATAGCTGAAATAACTGAAACTTGCAGAAATAAGCTGAAAGGAGCGTAACAAGCTGAAATTAGCAGAAATAATTTAGAAGAAGCACAAAAATGTCATAGTTAGAAGAAAGACTAAAAAGAGCACAAAACAGCTGAAATTAGCAGAAAGTAGCTGAAAAAAAGTTTAAATTTGCAGAAGGAAGCTGAAAGAAGCTGAAGCAGAACAAAATGTGAAAGGAGCAGTAAAAGGTTGTAAATAGATCTAAAGATTTGAAGGATGTAAAATGAACTAAATTCATTTTCTATGAGAAAAAAGTGGCAGAAAAGGCTAAATATTTCAAGGATTCAAGGTTCTTTATGTGGTGGAACTAAATTGTGTACACAGAGTCCCAGTTACATCCAACAAAAGTATAACAAGTACAAGAAAAACAGAAATAAGATCTAAGATATGAACTAAGAAAAACGTCAACTAAAAATCCTCTAAGCACTAATAGTACAAAAACAATACGCCGAACAGCAGCACGAACATGAGACTGTATGAGCAGATGAACACGAATGAATATAGCAACATGAAATAGATCAGCAGCAACATGAAATAGATCAGCAGCAACATGAAACAGATCAGCAGCAACATGATGTGATTTTTTTCACAGTGATTATTCTGGTTAGAGATTCATGAGTCTAACAGCTTCAGGGTATAAGCTGTTCCTCAGTCTAGTGGTTCTACACTTAACATTCCTTAACCTCCTTCCTGAGGGCAGCGGGGCAAAAAGTGTGTGTGCTGGGTGAGTGTGGTCCTTCATGATGCAGGTGGCCCTCTTCCTGCATCTGGAGGTGTAGATGTCTGTGATGGTGGGGAGGTTGACAAACCTTTAGCTTCAAAAAGCCAAAGATAAACCAATACTAAAAGTCATATCAGGATTGTTCTGAAAGAGCTGAACGTTTTGATTTATGATTTGTTGAAATAGCTTGAAAACTGCGGGATGAGAAACTTGCTGAAAAACGTACAGAAGAAGAATGGATCACAATAGTGACAATGCTTCATAAACATTCACACAGTTATCAATTCTAATACCATTAATTTATTGTAGAATATTGTAAATATTTTTGAGGCAGACTGTTGCACTTGCTCTTAACCAAATAGTTGCTGTCGGATGTAAGTTGATGGTGTCAGGTCACCATCTTTGCTCCTCCACATGTCACAGAAGTGAGCAGCAGACAGGACAAGAAGTGGACCTCCAGCTGTCTCCTCTGCAAGGGTGGAAGCAGTGAATTACAAATTGTCACATTATTGTAATTTAATGTAGATTTTTGGGGGGGTTACTTGTACTTTTATGAGTATTGCTTTCAAGTGTGTAATTTTACTCATACTTAAGTACAATTTAGACCATGTAATCTACTTTGCCAGTTTTAAAATCAGAAGTCACTATTGAGTACGGCTGCAATTTGAATTAATACTCAAACTGTTCATCTTTGTAGCCAATAAGGCTCTCAGATAGTGAACGTGTCAATTACCTATGACATAAGCAAAGGACAACTCTGTAGAGAATCGTTTAGAGTCTTCTCTTCACAGCCAAACGAAGCCGGATAGACTCTGTTAACTTAGAAAAGCAGCTCCTGCGGACACTGAACCAAAGGTTCAGAAAGTGAAGGGTGACAGAAATGTCAGAGTTTAAAACACTCACCTGCCTGTTGTTCAGTGTATTTGGAAAAGTTTAAACTTTTCTATGCCGGTTCAAAAACATGTCTGTCTTTCTTTTAACAAACAAATTTCCTGCTTTATCTACATTTGTTTACAAAAGAAATGGCCATAGTGTAATTTTTCTATACTTTATTGTTCATCTGAGAAATGTGCTTTGAATACAGTAAATCGAATTGAATACCTTCTATTGACAACACAATAAAACATCAATTGATTAAAAAAATCATTAAAACTCTGAGTAATTTTTGAGAAAATTACTTTGTGCTTTTACTTAAGTATTTTTACAACATCAGTACTTTTACTTGTACTTGAGTACAAATTTTCAGTCTTTTCACCTCTGCTCCTCTGTGGCAGTGGACAGGACCTCCAGTTGTCTCCTCTGTGGCA
>NC_056514.1:18129745-18131881 GCF_014905685.2 Nematolebias whitei | reverse complement strand
TGGCAGTGGACAGGACCTCCAGTTGTCTCCTCTGTGGCAGTGGACAGCACCTCCAGTTGTCTCCTCTGTGGCAGAGGCTGATCTGTCTGGAGGAGTGTAGGATGCTGCCATCTAGAGGACATAAGCAGGAACTACAACAACATAATTTATGTCCATAAAAAGATTGATGGACAGACCTTTTCAAAACTTTATTTGAACAAGTTGTATTGTTTTATTTAAATTTCACAATTATTTGTGAGAAAAATTAAAATGTATCAAATTTGACTGGTTTTACAGATATTTACCAATTTATACACTTATTTTATGCAACATGTTTCCACACATTTTATCTAGTCTATATTGCCAACTTTTCTGGCAACATACGTAGACATAAATGTTGCAACCATATTTTGTTGTTTCTTTTTAATTTCACTTTCAAATAGAAATCAAAACAACCATTCTCTTTCAAAAGTATAAAAGTTTACCACCATATTTATTTTTAGGTTTTCTTTCAGACATGACTAAAAGTTTGAGTTTCTTCAAGATTATTTACATTAAAAGAGAAATATATTAATGAGCATGTTTTTTTTTTTGTTTTTTTGTTGTTGGGTTTTTCTTTTTTTTACCTTTTTTTCAGTCTGTAGAATGCTCTCAGAACTACATGTAAATCTATCTTTGTACTTTATTTTCAAGTATTTTCAAGCATTTCAAGTATAATAAATGGTTAAAATGAATCTATTTCAGATCAAATATTTCCACTTTCAAGAAACAAGTAGAAAAGAAAAAAGTTTTGTTGACTTTAAAACTTTTCATCCAGACATTTTAGCTTCTCTCTTCATCTTAAACATCCGTCTTAGCCTTAGACCTTAGCATCCGTCCAAGACAATTAATAATTCAGTCATATCATTTAAGTCGATAACATTTTAAATTTAACCCAACTATGTTTGTCTAATGATATTTTTAAGTGTTTAAAGTTTTGAAATAAGAAAAATCTGAAATCAAACGCAGTGGAAGTCGATGAGAGTTGGCTGTGAACAGATTTGAGAGGAAATCATATCATAATGTCTCTGTGAGAAACAGGATGAAAACTCACAAAGTTCTTAATATTGATGCATGAACTGTGCAAAGGACTAAGATATTTTTAAAAGTTTAGACTGCTAAAAGGTGCAGCTGCACGATGTCGTCCCCCTCGTTGTTGTAAAACCTTCAAAACTCAAAACGAATCTGTGATAACATAAAGGTTATTAAATATATCGATAAACACCTTCAGGTATGGAAAGTTTACATTTTCTGTCAGGTGTGTTTCAGCCACAAAGCTCCAAAAAGACCTGTTTGTCTCGCTTGTTTCTCTAAAATCACTTTTTTTATTTTGTGACTGAAAGATTTTCTCGTCCCATGACGAACTGCTGCCAGAAGTCACCGCTTCCTGTTCCTGATTGAGCTGCATGTTTGCCCCTGCGTCATCTTTTAGGAGATATTTTTTAAACTGTGGGAGGAGTAGTGAATGGAAAATTGAGGTAAAAACAGAAGAATGTCAATCAAAATATATTAAAGTTGCTTCAATGATTATCTTGATTATCTTTGGATGATGGTCTTTAGAAGCTCCTGACACTCCCGATGTAGATGTTGGTTCCTTGGTCCATGTTAAAAACCTGGGGGTCAAAGTTGATGCAGGACTAAAATTAGAAAACCACATGAGAGCTGTTGTTAAAAATAGTTTTGTCCATTTGAGACAGCTGGCTAAACTAAAGCTGATTCTTTCTTTTCAAAACAGTAGTCCACACCTTTGCTACCACTTGGCTGGACTACTGTAACACACTACTCAGGAACAAGTGACTCGTGTATCTGTCAGCTTCAGAGGGTACATAATGCTGCTGCACGGCTTTTAACTGGCACACGAACGTTTGACCACATTTCTCCTGTTTTATCCTCCCTGCACTGGCTGCCCGTACATTCTAGGATGCGTTTTAAAATTATTTTATTTGCTTTTAAAGCTCTAAATGGTATGGGATGGGATGGGATGGGATGGGATGTTATGGGATTTTATGGGATTTTATGGGATGGTATGGGATGGTATGGGATGGTATGGTATGGTATGGGATGGTATTGGATGGTATGGTATGGTATGGTATGGTATGGTATGGTATGGTATGGTAT
>NC_056514.1:18125657-18129645 GCF_014905685.2 Nematolebias whitei | reverse complement strand
TCTACTGGCATCCTTCAGAGTTAAACTAATGACTTTTCAGACACACCTGCTTTATGTAGCAGCTTTCAGCTGAAGGGAAACGTTCTGTCTGTTCATGAAAAACATGATGTTTTTACTAAAACCTTTGTTTAAAGAATTGAAACTTTACTCCAGTTGAAAGTTGAAATAAACTTTATTATTCTGCACTCTGTACGTTTTGTAGACTTTTTATAAACCAAGTCCTTAAATCTTACATCTGTTTCTGTGTGAATTATTTTTATTTCATTTTTCAGAGGAGAACTGCTTCATGCTTGACATTCTCCAGACATACAGGATTATATTAACCCTTCCAGAACAAACCATGGTTCTTTCACGTCTCTGCTCGTTTCTCACATCATCCCTTCTACTGCAGCTGCTCGGCCAGCTCTGAGTCCTTCACTCCTGCTGCCAGCACAGCGAAGAGGAAAGGTGGAAAGAGGGAGCGGAGGTAGAGGGCCACCCTGGGGATGGGGTGGGCCAGCAGGACCTCCTTCCTCTTCCTGTTCACTGTTTGCATGATCTCGTTGGCCAGGACTGGCGGGCGCACGCCACGGGTCAGCTTGCTGGCGAGATCTGTGGGTGAAAAACAGCTTTAGATTTGTCCCGACATGGTCTGATGTCGCCACGCCAGTCTGCTTTACTCACATTCAAGCAGGGCGTTGGACTTTGGAGCAGGCTCCACGGCAGGTGAAGACTCAGAGGCGTTGATGAAAGTATGACTGACGGTGCTGACGATGATCCCGTACTCCTCCACCTCAGCTCGCAGGCAGTCAAAGAAGGCCTGAGCCGCATGTTTGGAGGCAGCATCTGTCAGCAAACACAACATTCATCACATCGAGCATCTTTCCTGCAGCTCTTTTCTGCTCAGACGCTGAGTTGCTGGGCTGGACTGTTAGGACGGACACCGTAAAGCCATTCTCTCATTGGCTACAACTGTTGGAGATCACTCTGGGACTCAGAACGCAAGAAAATAGGAACGCTTCCAATTGCAGTCTCACTGAACTGAAAGTGGTTGTGACTATCATGCCAACGAGCCAATTTTTAAAAATCACTGAGTGTTTTTGTGTAAAAAACAAACAAACACGCACTTCATCATCCTCCATCACAGAGTGAAAAGGGGGGATTGGAGCACCCTTCGTTTGTCTGTCCGTCCCTGTTTTGAGCGTGATAACTTAAAAAACAAGTGAAATGCCTTCTTCCATTTTGGTGTGTGATGCATCTAGATATAAAAAAGGTTCCTTTAAAAAACTGAGTGTCACATCAAAATCTAAGATGGCCACCACTATATGAATATGTAAACAAACCACTCCTATCATTTGAAGAAGCTATGCTTTCTAGTTTTTATATTTCTTACAAGTATCATTTCCTTAAATTATTGGAGTGGTCGGTGGGGTGGCCGAAGATTAATCTGTGGTTGCCATGGCCACCACTGGCCACCCCCTGGCTCCTCCACTGCACTTAATGGTGGATAAAGTTGTTACCTCCACTCTCCAGAATCCAACACTCTGTACCACCTCGGACAAGAAAAACAAACTACTTCTGTTCTTCTACACAGTGTAACTCCTACACTTAAATATTTTGTGCCAAAACATTCAGGCTTACTTCCATTTTCTGTTCAATTCCAGTCCAGAAACACACTCATCTCAAAACCTTTGAGTACGGGACTAGGCCTGTCACAATAACAATTTTTGTTGGACGATTAATTGTCTCAGAAATTCTTGCGATAAACGATAACATTGTTTGAAATTTGACAATAATTAGTAATTATTGTCAAATTTAAGAAGAAATGTTTGTTTGTTTTGCATATAATACCTTTGTTCGACCACTAGATGGCAGTATAAGACTGTTTGAACCGCAGGATGGATAGTGAGGGAACGAGGAGCGTGTCTCTTTAAGAAAAATGGGAGGGAGGCCCCTTGACATGACATGGGCTGTTTCGCTTCAGTTCTCAAACTGGCGGAGGCTCGGTGTGGTTTGAGCTCTTTAGCATAGCATTTTTCACACAAAGCTTTTAATAAATAATCAGTAAACAAGTTCTCAGCTTCTTTTTGCAGAGAAAAACTCTTTACACAAAGGCACGAGTTTCAACCATGAATTTTGGAGCTTTGATAAGACGGAGGCTTGGTCCCGAGGTTGGCCTGTTAGCTTAGCTTGTAGCTTAGCTTCTCAGCTTAGCTACTTTTAACGATCCAAAAATGGGATTTTGGACGGTAAAAACAGATTTTAAAGAGAAAAGAGAACGGGAAGGGTCAGTGAACAGCACCGGAGTTTATCTTTTTGTCATCCAGTGTCTTCAGAAAGAGAGACACACAAAGAAACAATAAAGCCGATAAATGAAAATGATGTCGATAATTTTCATTTATCATGCGATTAATTGATTTATTGTTTATCGCAACAGGCCTAACGGGGACATAGGTGTACTTCTCGTTTTATTGATGACATCATTACACAGCTCGGCCCACTTTGTTAGCTATACTTAAATATTTTTGATTTAATCTGCTGGAGGACACTTTTGAAATGAATGTAGGCAGAACTGGACTAGTTGCTTTAATAACTAAGTGGTTTTAGACTTGGATATATGTGGCTGTAGAGCTTGGTTTGCTACTTACAGGAGCTTCGAAATGGGACCGCCAGCTTGCCCTGGATGCTGTTCACCAGAATAATGTGGCCTGATCTTCTTGAGATCATTGTTGGAAGAAGACCTGCAACAATGTTTAAACATTAACATTTAGAAACATACCGGTAATCAATATAAACTCAAAGCAGAAGTACTGATTTAGTAAAAGGGTTGAGTTCCAACAACATCCAGCCCACCTTTAGCAAGTGTGCTCGGGCCAAAATAGTTGATGTCCATAATGTTTCTGTCCAGCTCCAAGGAGACCGTCTGAACCGGGGCCTTCAGCTTCATGCTGCTGTTGCAGATCAGCGTGTCCACGTAGCCATAACACTCCATCACCTCAGCCAGCACGTCCTCCATGCTGTCCATGTCACTGAAGTCCAGGATCACCATCTTTGGTGCAAACGTCTAGAGACAGACAGGTGTTCTTTACAGGGCAATATGTCTCCACCATCAAGGAGCTCTAGCTAAGACTGTGGACACTTGTCGACACAGACAAACATCTCGGAAACACTGATACAAGCCGGAGAGCCGGAGACTTTAACCACGTGAATCTAAAGGACTGTCTCCCAAGCTTTAGTCAACATGTGATAATTCCGACACGTGGAGACAAGACGCTGGACCGTGTTTACACGAACGTAAAAGATGCATACAAAGCCGAACCCCGCCCCCACCTAGGACTGTCAGACCACATCTCAATCTTCCTGGCTCCTGCTTACATGCCCTCGCTGAGACGATCCAGACCGTACAAAAAAAAGTTAAATGCTGGATCCAGGACAGTGGCCCCATACTGAGAGATTGTTTTGACCGAACAGACTGGCAGGTTTTCAGAGAAGCTGCTGAAAATGAAGGTTCGCTTGATCTTGACCAATACACATCCTCAGTTCTGGGTTACATTAGTACATGTACTGACACAGTCTCCTCTATCAGAAATGTTAAAAGCTACCCAAACAGAAAACCTTGGCTGAATGCAGAGGTGCGTACCCTGCTGGAAGCCAGGAACACTGCCTTCAGGTCTGGAAACTCAGAGGAGCTGAGTAGGACAAGAAAAGAGCTGGTTGCTGGTATTAAGAGGGCCAAGGCCACATAAACGGAGAGGATCGAGGGTCAATTCATCTCACAAGACCCTCGGAGCATGTGGAGGGGCATTAAGTGCATAACAGATTATAAAGGAAGGAGCGAACAATGCCCCAAAGACCCATCTCTGCCTGATGCCCTCATCAAGTTCTATGCACGCTTTGAAGACCCGAACAGACCACCCAGCACCAGACTCACCTCACCACTGGATGAAGAGCATCTCAGCGTGACCTCAGCAGAAGTAAGGAGTACCTTCAGGAGGATTAATCCGCACAA
>NC_056514.1:18125164-18125557 GCF_014905685.2 Nematolebias whitei | reverse complement strand
TGTGGGCAATGACAGTGAGACCTGGAGGGGTGTGGTTGAGAGGAACGCCCAACCTGATCTGAACCAGAGTGGTGTTCTGTTGTTGGACTTCTGTGCTCGTCATGGATTGTCAATAACGAACACCTTGTTCAAGCATAAGGTTGTCCATATGTGCTCTTGGCACCAGGACACCCTAGGCCGCAGTTCGATGATAGACTTTGTCGTCGTCTCATCTGATCTGCGGCAACATGTCTTTGACACTCGTGTGAAGAGAGGGGAGGAGCTGTCCACTGATCACTACCTGGTGGTGAGTTGGCTCCGATGGTGGGGGAGGATGCCGGCCAGACCTGGCAGACCCAAACGTATTGTGAGGGTTTGCTTGGAACGTCTGGCAGAGTCTCATGTGAGACGGAG
>NC_056514.1:18120649-18125064 GCF_014905685.2 Nematolebias whitei | reverse complement strand
GTGAGGGTTTGCTTGGAACGTCTGGCAGAGTCTCATGTGAGACGGAGTTTTAACTCCCACCTCCGGGAGAACTTCGAACATGTTCCGAGGGAGGTGGGGGACATTGAGTCTGAGTGGACCGTGTTTCGTGCCTCTATTGTCGAGGCGGCTTACCGGAGCTGCGGCCGCAAGGTTGGCGGTGCCTGTCGCGGCGGCAACCCTCGAACCCGATGGTGGACACCGTCGGAGAGGGATGCTGTCAGACTGAAGAAGGAGTCCTATCGGGCCTTTTTGGTCTGTGGGACCCCGGAAGCAGCTGATGGGTACCGGCAGTCCAAGCGACATGCGGCTCGGGTGGTCGCTGAGGCAAAAACTCGGGCATGGGAGGAGTTCGGAGAGGCCATGGAGAACGACTTCCGCATGGCTTCGAGGCAATTCTGGTCCACCATACGGCGTCTCGTGGGGGGGGAAGCGGTATGCCACCAACACTGTTTATAGTGGGAGTGGTGTGCTGCTGACCTCAACTAGGGATATTGTGGGTCGGTGGGCGGAATACTTTGAAGACTTCCTCAATCCCACCGGCATGTCTTCCACTGAGGAAGTGGAGCCTGGGGACTCTGGGTCGGGTCCTCCAATCTCAGGTGCTGAGGTCACCGAGGTGGTTAAAAAGCTCCTCGGTGGCAGGGCCCCAGGAGTGGATGAGATTCGCCCGGAGTTCCTTAAGGCTCAGGATGTTGTAGGGTTGTGTTGGCTTACATGACTCTGCAAATTGCGTGAACATCTGGGGAAGTTCCCCTTGATTGGTAAACAGGGGTGGACCGTAGAGTGTGTTCCAACTACAGGGGAATCACATTCTTAAGCCTCCCTGGTAAGGTCTATTTGGGGGTTCTGGAGAGGAGGGTCCATCGGATAGTCGAACCTCGAATTCAGGAGGAGCAGTGCGGTTTTTCGTCCTGGCCGGGGAACACTGGACCAGCTCTACACTCTCAGCAGGGTCCTGGAGGGTGCGTGGGAGTTTGCCCAACCGGTCTACATGTGCTTTGTGGACTTGGAGAAGGCGTTCGACAACGTCCCTCGGGGGACCTTGTGGGGGGTACTCTGGGAGTATGGGGTACCGGGCCCTTTGGTACGGGCTGTTAGGTCCATGTATAACCAGTGTCAGAGCCTGGTCCGCATCGCCGGCAGTAAGTCGGGCTTGTTCCCGATGAGAGTTGGACTCAGCCAAGGTTGCCATTTGTCACCGATTCTGTTCATAACTTTTATGGACAGAATTTCTAGGCACAGCCAAGGTGTTGAGGGGATCCGTTTTGGTGGCCTTAGGATTGCGTTTCTGCTTTTTGCAGATGATATGGTCTTATTGGCTTCATCAGATCGTGATCTACAGCTTTCGCTGGAGCGGTTCGCAGCCGAATGCGACGCGGCCGGGATGAAGATCAGTTCCTCCAAATCCGAGGCCATGGTCTTGAGCCGGAAAAGGGTAGAGTGCCCTCTCCAGTTCAGGGAGGAGGTCCTACCCCAAGTGGAGGAGTTCAAGTATCTTGGGGTCTTGTTCACGAATGAGGGAAAAATGGAGCGTGAGATCGATAGGCGGATAGGTGCAGCGTCTGCAGTGAAGCAGGCGCTGTACAGGTCTGTCGTGGTGAAGAGAGAGCTGAGTCAAAAGGCGAAGCGCTCAATTTACCGATCGATCTACGTTCCTACCCTCATCTATGGTCACGAGCTTTCCAGCTTACCTCAGATCATCTGGATTATTTCTTGATTTCTATAGAAGATACTAATTCAACCTTTATTTGGACATGTTGGTCCCATTGAGCCACGGGGACTCATTTACAAGAGAGACCTGAATATAATTGTTCTATTTGTCGTTTTTTTTATGTCAACCAAGTACCTGGATAACTGAGTTGATTGTAGCCTGACAACTACTGTAAAATTGTAATTCATTGATTAAAATGTTAATTTAAATTAAACTGTTTCTAGTTAAAATCATAACAGATGACAAAATAAGTGTTTATTGTGCAAAAATAAATTTCCAAACAATTTATTATAAAATATGTAAAAGCGCTCAGAGCAGTTGCAGCTTCACAGGCTCCCGGTACCGTCCCAGTTTTTAGAAGTTTTGATATTGACTCTGTGCCTGACTCCGTGCGATTTATGCGTGTGAACTATAGCTGAACCGAACTTATGAGAATAGGAGCGGATTTGCCATGAAATATAGCAGAAATCAGCAACAAACTCAAAGCTACGCTCGGCAGAATGCAGATCTTAAAGTCATCTACCTGGAAGCTGCAGCAGAGGCGTTCCAGCGGGCAGAAGAGGAAGCGCTGCTCCCGGCTTAAGAGGAGAGGATGCCGGGCGGGGGTTATGGTGAGGCTACGAGCTAACGCTAAAGCCGGTAAACTCCCCATGCCGTCTCTCTTTCTGTCGAATGTCCGCTCGTTGGACAACAAGATGGATTTACTTCGTCTGAGAGCGGGCGCCTCAGAAGAGATGAAGAAGTGTGCAGTGTTTTGCCTCACGGAAACGTGAATTACAAGCGAAACGCCGGACACAGTCTTCCAGCTGGATGACAGACTTTTTTTTTCGAGCGGACCGCTGCAGCGAGCTAACGGGGAAATCACGGGGAGGCGGAGTATGCATTTACGTGAGTAAAAGTTGGTGCACGAACTGTACTGTTGTAAATAGCTCATGTTCGAAGGCTTTGGAGCAAATAACAGTGAAATGCCGGCCACATTATCTACCCCGAGAGTTCACGGTGACTTTCATCTCTGTCGTCTACATTCCTCCGGACGCTAATGCTAATGAATCACTGCAGGAGCTACATGACATCATCAGCTCGCTGCAGAGCAAACACCCCGAGGCTCTTTACGTGGTAGCCGGAGACTTTAACCACGTGAATCTAAAGGACTGTCTCCCAAGCTTTAATCAACATGTGGCGATTCCGACACGTGGAGACCACACGCTGGACCGTGTTTACACGAACGTAAAAGATGCATACAAAGCCGAACCCCGCCCCCACCTAGGACTGTCAGACCACATCTCAATCTTCCTGGCTCCTGCTTACATGCCCCCGCTGAGACGCTCCAGACCGGTACAAAAGAAAGTTAAATGCTGGATCCAGGACAGTGGCCCCATACTGAGAGATTGTTTTGATCAAACAGACTGGCAGGTTTTCAGAGAAGCTGCTGAAAATGCAGGTTCGCTTGATCTTGACCAATACACATCCTCAGTTCTGGGTTACATTAGTACATGTACTGACACAGTCTCCACTATCAGAAATTTTAAAAGCTGCCCAAACAGAAAACCTTGGCTGAATGCAGAGGTGCATACCCTGCTGGAAGCCAGGAACACTGCCTTCAGGTCTGGAAGCTCAGAGGAGCTGAGTAGGACAAGAAAAGAGCTGGTTGCTGGTATTAAGAGGGCCAAGGCCACATATGCAAAGAGGATCGAGGGTCAATTCATCTCACAAGACCCTCGGAGCATGTGGAGGGGCATTAAGTGCATAACAGATTATAAAGGAATGAGTGAACAATGCCCCAAAGACCCATCTCTGCCTGATGCCCTCAACAAGTTTTATGCACGCTTTGAAGACCCGAACAGACCACCCAGCACCAGACTCACCTCACCACCGGATGAAGAGCATCTCAGCGTGACCTCAGCAGAAGTAAGGAGTACCTTCAGGAGGATTAATCCGCACAAGGCAACTGGCCCAGACAACATCCCCGGAAAAGTGTTGAAGGAATGTGCTGATCAGCTCTGTGAGGTGCTGGCAGACATCTTTAACACCTCACTTACCCTGGAGACAGTTCCCACCTGCCTGAAGACTGCCACCATCATCCCAGTCCCAAAAAGCTCTACAGTGACTGGTCTGAATGACTATCGGCCAGTGGCCCTCACCCCGATAGTCGCTAAATGCTTTGAAAAACTGGTCATGACTCGCATCAAAACAACCATCAACATCAACGAGGACCCTCATCAGTATGCATACCGTGAGAACCGATCAACAGAGGATGCAATCTCCTCTGTGGTCCACACTGCGCTCAACCACCTGGAGCAGAAAAACTCTTACGTCCGTATGCTCTTTGTGGACTTCACATCCGCCTTCAACACCATGATCCCCCAAACCCTGATGGACAAACTATCCACACTAGGACTAAGCCCCTCCATTTGCAACTGGGTACTAGACTTTTTAACAAACAGACCACAGTTAGTGAGGATCCACAACCTCTCCTCCTCCACCATAACCCTCAGCACTGGCTCTCCTCAGGGATGTGTGTTGAGCCCCCTTCTGTTTACTCTGCTCACATATGATTGTGCAGCTACCCATCCAGGCTGTCACATTGTAAAGTTTGCAGATGATACAGCGGTGGTGGGATGCATCACAAACAATGATGAGTCCAGCTACAGGCAAGAGGTGGAACACCTGGAGAGGTGGTGCA
>NC_056514.1:18083657-18120549 GCF_014905685.2 Nematolebias whitei | reverse complement strand
TTATTAGTAAAATATTATTAATCAATATTAATAATATTCACACTAATAATTAGTATTAAGTTTAAATATTACTTATTAATATTAATAATTATTTATATTAAAACAAACAATTATTAACAATAATCATTTATAATTAATATTTATTATAAATAATACTAATTAATAATAATAACAGGTGATAATAGGTAATAATAGGTGCCTTCCTTGCATGTTGAACCAAAATGGCTCCGTATGTTACTCGGTTTCTATGAAGAGTTTTCTCCTGTTCATTTTCTATGGTAAATTTGGCATCTTTATTAACAAAATATGTCGCCATGGTAACTGCGAATGCCAATAAAAGTAACTGCACACTTCCCGGAGCCGGGCCGGTCGTTTTGATATAACTTTTGTGGAGGTCCACGTTGTGGTTCGGGCCACATTAAAGTTGAAAAAGATACACTTTTCAGGTGTAGAATAATAAGTGGGCAGTCACCAACTAGTTCCTGGAGTTGGTGAGATATTGCGTCTTTGTTCGCAATTACGTGTCCATGGTAACTCGAAATGTCAATAAAAGTAATAGCACACATCACGGGGCCGAGCCGGAAGTTTTGATATAACTTTTGTGGGAGTAGACGCTGTGGTTTGGGCCGCATTAACGGAGATAGAAATGTAGACACTCTTACGAGGTGTAGAATGATAGGTACCTATGTCCCCAATAAAGGTTTTTAAATCACAGCTAATCTTTCTTCTTCAGCAGGTATCCCTTCAGTAAACAGCAAGAAACTCTCAGTTTTTTTGTAATCCATTAAACTTTCTTCTGTTAAAGTCAAAACGGCCTAAATTTCCCCAGAGAAATAAGGAAGCTGATTCATTTTCACTGTAAATTTAAAATCTTACATCTAACATACAAAACTCTCTACAACAAGCTTTATTGTAGGTTAAAGATCTTATTGTTCTATATTTTCCTAACATCACGCTTGGCTCTCAGGCTGCAGGTTTACTCGTGGTTCCTAGACTTTCCAAAAGCAGAATGGGAGGAAGATCTTTCAGTTCTCAGGCTCCTCTCTTGTGGAACCAACTTCCAGTTTCTGTCCATGAGGCTGACACATTGTCCAGTTTTAAGTCTTTACTTTTGGATAAATCCTATAGTTAGGGTCGGCTTGGTTTCCTGAGCTATCCTTCAGTTATGCTGCTACGTTGCTGATTTTACTCACTCTATTGTTCATTTGTATTTGCAGTTATTTCTATCACCAACGTGTTTTATCGTTTTCTCCATCGAAGCTCACCTGGACCCGTCATGTGTCTGTGTCTCGTTCCTGTCCTCTCAACCCCAGCCAGTCGAGACAGATGGCCGCCCATCCTGAGCCTGGTTCTGGTTCTGATGGAGGTTTCGTCCTGTTAAAAAAGAGTTTTTTCTTTTCACTGTCGCCTGTGAACTTGCTCAGTGTGTGAGGTTGTGAGTAGAGATTAAACTCTATCTGACGGCTTCCAGCGATAGATAACGTTTACTTGTTTACATCTTTTAATGTATGTGAATGTTATTGTACAGTGTCCTGAGACAACTTTGTGAATTGGCACTGAATAAGTAAACTGCAATGAGTTGTAAAACTCTCTGGAGCGTCAAGAACAACAGTAGAGGCTGAGTATGAACGTTTCAACTGGATATTAAAAAACGTCTCCAAAATCTTTCTATTTTGAACGTTTTCACAGGTAAAATTATTTCTGTGGCATTGGATTTACAGATTAATTATTTTATTTATTTTAGTCTAGCACATTTCTGGTTTGGTGTGAGAAAACTAACACCATCCTATATTTTACAAGTTTATGTTTTTGCATATTTTTGTCAGTTTACCATATATACAGGTCCTTCTCAAAAAATTAGCATATTGTGATAAAGGTCATTATTTTCCATAATGTAATGATAAAAATGAAACTTTCATATATTTCAGATTCATTGCACACCAACTGAAATATTTCAGGTCTTTAATTGTTTTAATACTGATGATTATGGCATACAGCTCATGAAAACCCAAAATGTCTGTCCCAAAAAATTAACATATTTCATCCCACCAATGAAAGACAAGTGTTTTTAATACAAAAAACGCCAACCTTCGAATAATCATGTTCAGTTATGCACTCAATACTTGGTCGGGAATCCTTTTGCATGAATGACTGCTTCAATGCGGCGTGGCATGGAGGCAATCAGCCTGTGGCACTGCTGAGGTGTTATGGAGGCCCAGGATGCTTCGATAGCGGCCTTAAGCTCATCCAGAGTGTTGGGTCTTGCGTCTCTCAACTTTCTCTTCACAATATCCCACAGGTTCTCTATGGGGTTCAGGTCAGGAGAGTTGGCAGGCCAATTGAGCACAGTAATACCATGGTCAGTAAACCATTTACCAGTGGTTTTGGCACTGTGAGCAGGTGCCAGGTCGTGCTGAAAAATGAAATCTTCATCTCCATAAAGCTTTTCAGCAGATGGAAGCATGAAGTGCTCCAAAATCTCCTGATAGCTAGCTGCATTGACCCTGTGCTTGATAAAACACAGTGGACCAACACCAGCAGATGACATGACACCCCAGTGACTGTGGAAACTTGACACTGGACCTCAAGCAATGTGAATTCTGTGTCTCCTCTCTTCCTCCAGACTCTGGGACCTTGATTTCCAAAGGAAATGCAAAATTTACTGTAATCAGAGAACATAACTTTGGACCACTCAGCAGCAGTCCCAGGTGAGATGCTTCTGACGCAGTCTCTTGTTCAAGAGTGGCTTGTCCTGGGGAATGCGGCACCTGTAGCCCATTTCCTGCATGCGCCTGTGCACGGTGGCTCTGGATGTTTCTACTCCAGACTCAGTCCCCTGCTTCCGCAGGTCCCTTCTCGTTGTGCAGCGTTTTCTGCCACACTTTTCCCTTCCCACAGACTTCCCACTGAGGTGCCTTGATACAGCACTCTGGGAACGTTGGTTACGTACTGTAACCCCAGATTCTATGAGTATAGGCGTAGCCCTTTAAGGCTGTCGCTGATGGGTTTATCCCGTTATGCGCAGCATAAGCACTGAAAAAATTTAGTCCACGCCCACCTGCTGTGTGGGCCCCACCCGGTCCGTATAAATTACGTTAAGAGCGGGAAATCGGCACCCAAAATAGCTTTTTTCTTCAGCCATTTAGGAGCCAGTGAGGCCCGACGCTTAAAGGGTTACGCCTATACTCATAGAATCTGGGGTTACAGTACGTAACCAACGTTCTATGTCGTATAGGCTTCGCCCTTTAAGGCTGTTGCTGATGGGTTAAGGGCGAAGCGGATGTGGTCCTCGCCTCACTGGGTCCATTCGAACACAGTATGAAGCAGAAGCTTGCCCAAAAAAACGTCTTGTCACTCAGCTCCTCATGTGCATAACTACGCGTTGCGTAATTATGTGCCATGCACAGACGCATGTTGTATAACTATGCGTTCTGACAAAACATGAACGCCCTGGAAATTTTCAACGGGGAGAGGATGTTGAAAAGAAGAGGGGGGGGGGGGCATGAACCAACTGGTTCATGGCTGAACAGTATAAACAGATCAATAACAATGAACTGATTATTGATCAAATGAACTGATTGGTAACAATAGTCATGAACTGATTAATGACAATAGAACCAAAATAACAGTCACAACTTGTGACTGATAACATCTCACACTGTAATGCTTGCAGACAGATGTGAGCTTAAACAGAGTTCCATGAGAACAACAATATTCATTCTGTTAGAGCACTAAGGACAGAATGTGTCATGGAACGAGCCGTCACATCACGTAAATAAAGCGAATGAATGAGCAGGGTGTTGACCACGCAGTCGCAGTGCAAATGTCCTGCATTGACATACCATTATGCAGAGCAGTCGAAGATGCGATACCCCTGGTCGAGTGTGCTTTGAGGTTGACAGGAGGCTCTAAATCTGATGCTTGTAGGCTTCAGAAATGGCCTCACACAGCCAGTGTGACAAGCGCTGGGTGGATAACGGGCGACCTGCAGATGCATCTCTATAATGCACAAACAGGTGTTGAGTTTGACGCATTACAGCTGTGCACGCTATGTAACACGTCAACGCCCGCACCGGACAGAGAAGAAGAAAAGATGCTTCTTCTTCTGATCTGTGGGGGGGAGGGAAAAACCCCTCCAACGATATCACTCTTGATTTAAAAGAGCTCGTGATGTTTTTAGGCATAAAAGCTGGGTTTGGTCTTAAATCATCTGAACTACCGTCAGCCTGGATTTTGAGACATGACGGAGCGGCAGAGAGGGCAGATAAATCACTCACCCTCTTAGCGGATGTTAAAGCCAGCAGCAGGGCTGTTTTAGGAGACAAGAATTTAAGTGAAAACTGATCCAGAGGCTCAAATGGAGCTTTGATCAGGGCTCGCAGGACCAGCGTTAAATCCCACTGTGGCACAAGTGGGCGTGAAGCAGGCCTGCGTCTCTGTACGCCTTTTAGAAACCACTTCATCAGCGGGTGATTAAAAGCTGTTCTGTCTCCGAGCCCTTCGTGGCAGGAAGAGATGGCTGCAGCGTACGTTTTAATTGTGCTGAATGTCAAATTACTGTCCATCAGCTGTTGTAGAAAGGACAACACACCGCCTAATGGACATGAGGTGGCCTCTACACCTTTCTCTGTACACCAGCGCTGAAAAGCCGTCCACTTTGATGTGTACAGAGCTGTGGTAGATGCAGCACGTGAATCCTGGATTGTGCACACTACCTCCTGTGGGAGACCCATCCTCTCTAAGCGGGACCGCTCAGCGGCCAGACCCACAGGTGCTGGCCTATTTCTGGGTAACTCCTGATCGCTCCTCCTGCTTGAAGGAGAGCGTCCTCCCTCCACGGCAGTTTCCATGGGCGACCCGACAACAGACGTTGCAGGACTGGGAACCATGGTGCGTTCACGCGCTCGGGAGCCGCCAGGAGAGCTGTCAATCCCTCCTCCTGAACTCGGTTCAGGAATCGTAAAATCAGAGGAGGTGGGGGAAACGCGTACAGAAGCGTTTTGGGCCATGGGCTGTGAACAAATGCATCCACCCCCAGCGGTGGATCGTCTCGCGGGCTCAGGGAAAACCATAGTTGACACTGAGCGTTCTCTCGTGTCGCAAACAGGTCCACAGCTGCTTTGCCAAACTTCTGCCACGTCTGAACCATCAGGTCTGGATGGAGGGTCCAGTCCGCGTGACGTGGGCCGCCCCTGGACATCACATCTGCCCCTCTGTTCAGAACACCGGGTATGTAAACTGCTCTGATGGAGAGCAGGTTTTGGTGAGCCCAACACAGTAGCTTTCGCGCAATGTGTAACATCTGGGCTGAATGCACACCCCCCTGACGGTTTATGTACGCAGCAGTCACCATGTTGTCTGTGTGAATCAACACATGTTGATTCTATAGCACGGGAGCAGAGTGTTGAATCACATTCAGCACTGTGCGACACTCCAAAACAATTATGGGGGCTGATGGGTGGTGGGGCCACAGCGCCCCTACTGCTTGAGATAGGCATGTCCCCCCCAGCCTGACAGCGACGCGTCCGTGAAGACTGACACGTGTGACGAGGGTCTGCTGACGGGAACTCCCTGACAGAACCAGGGTGTTTCCCCAGTGTCGGAGGTCTACTCTCACGGAGGGAGGGACAGTGATCATCCGTCTCTTTTGTTTTAATGGATCCACACGCAGACGCGCAAACCACCTCTGGAGGCGTCTCATGTGTAACAAACCCAGCAGAACCACTGTGTGAGCTGATGACATCATTTCCAACAGCTTCATGATGGAGACAACTGTTACCACTCTGCCAGGTCTTACGTGGCGGAGTTGACTTTTAAAAGTGTCGAATCTCGTTTGTGATAAACGAGCCTTCATGGTGGTTGAATTTAATTCCACTCCCAGATAAACAAATGTCTGGGCCGGGAAAATCGAGCTTTTCTTCCAATTTATGGCGAAGCCCAGATTTAACAGGTGTGATGTCAACACCTGAGCCTGCATCAACGCCTCCTGTCTGGAGTGTGACAAGAGCAGCAGATCATCCAGGTAAAACAAAACTCTCATCCCTGCTCTGTGTAACAGATGCAGGGCTGTCTCCATACACAGAACGTACGATGACCGGCAGCCCGTTGTACTGATACTTCATCCCCTGAAAGGAGAAAAACTCAGGAATTTTCTGTGTTTTGGGATGATCGGTATGCGTTTCTCTGGATGTTGTACAACAGCTGTCTGGTTGTCAACATGTGAAAAAACGGTCTGTCCATGATCACCTTGTTGAAAAAACTGACAGATCCAAGATCGGTCTCATCCCTCCGGTCCGTTGGGAACCAGGAAGTAACGTGAGTAAAACCCTGTGTTTTCTCTCCGTTGGGGAACTCTGGAGATTACTTTTATCAGAAACACTTGGACTTCTGCATTTAGGGATGAGATTTGGTCTGATGATGACAGGACCGTTTCTATAACTCCTCCGAATGGAGGGGGTCGGGTTGCAAACTGTAACTTGTAACCATTTGCATAACACCCTGTCCATCCATCTGAACGGCGAGCATGTTTTAGCCACTCTACGTAACGTTCGTGGAGTGAACGTGCGTTTAAGTGATGCGTCACGTTTTGTACGGCTGTCAGCAGTCCGCCCCTCAACCGCCGTCATGCGTCGCGGGAATGTTTTCTGCGTGACCCAAGGCGAGGCTTCCTCGAAAAAAGGCTCTGAACGCACCCGTGCGCTGCGTTCGGACCGCGGACCAACCTTCATGTACAGGTGGGCCAGTGTGTGCTGAGGCGAAGCGTGTGACAGCTGATGACGCCGTGGGGCTGCGTGTTTGACGTCGCTGTGCGAACGTTGAGAGGCGGAGGGCGTGACTTCATCTACGCCGTGCGGTTGGAGTGAAGGCTGCGAGCCCCGCGGGAGCACACGTTTTCTCTGGAGGGACGCGCGCCGCTCTCGCTGGAGGGAGGCGGAACTCGTCACCGGGTTCGTTCAGCTGCCTCACGCTTATGCTGCCGTGAGCTGCTGAACGCTGAGACACGGTGGGTGACGGCTGCCCGCGTTTGATTCGGTGAGGCTCTGGGAGTATGGGGTACCGGGCCCTTTGATATGGGCTGTTAGGTCCCTGTATGACCGGTGTCAGAGCCTGGTCCGCATCGCCGGCAGTAAGTCGGGCTTGTTCCCGATGAGAGTTGGACTCCACCCAGAAAGGCCCCTGGACCGGGATTTGAACCAGGGACCTGCTCGCTGAGAGGCAGCAGCTCTACCAGTTGCTCCACCGTGCTGCCCGTACATAAACTCATTATCAACAATATAAGAACTGAGGGAAGACACTTGTGGTGTGGAAGCATTCCTGGCAGAGCTTGTTATGCAGCAGCTGGCCTTTACTTACACCAGTCTAAGGTTTGGTCACAAATGCTGAACATCATCATTCACAACACATCAATATATAACATTAATCACTTAAAGTCAAGTCAAGGTCACTCCATACTGGTGCTGGTAGACTCCTTATGATACTCTAACACTAACCCACACCAGATACTAAAAGCAAAGGTTCACATACCAACAAAGTCATCTTTGTGAAAAGAAACCGTCCATCATGAAACAGGGGTGGAGGCCTACGTGTTCAACTGTCCCCCTCTTACAATGCTGTGATTGCTAGTATCACTCAGCCCTCTGTGAACAGTAAACAGCCATCAGTGTACTAATGATCCATTGTTAGGCTGATGGTCCTTCTTGAGCATGTGATCAGCTGGTTTTGGTTGTCAGCAGCAAAACTGGTTGATCCACTCTGAGAAGGTGCTATTTAAGAGACTGAGCTGAATACAGCTCCTCAGACTGAGGAAGCCTCTCGGATGAGAGACGAAATGTTTCTACATTTTTTTGTTGTTTTGCTTTGTTTTGTTTTTTTGAATGTCCAGAGGACCAGATTTAACTTTTTAGATTTTTCTACCTGGATTATTGAGCATGCATCAGGATATTTTGTACTCTTTGAGATTCACTGTGAATGTAAAGTGCATTATAAATAAAAGTTATTATTATTATTATTATTATTATTATTATTATTATTATTATTATAGCTGTTGGGGGAAGAATCAGTTTTGTGTTTCCTTGACTGATGAAGTTTTCTGGATGGAACGTGAAACGTTTCAGCACAAAAAAATAAACTGTCCAGATGACCTGACTGAAAATTGTTGGAAAGGTTCACATACTTTTACCACTCACAGATATGTACTACTGGATCATTTTCCTGAATAAATAAATGATCAAGCATAATATTTTTGTCTCATTTGTTTAACTGGGTTCTCTTTATCTACTTTTAGGACTTTTGTGAAAATCCGATGATGTTTTAGTTCATATTTATGAAGAAATATAGAAAATTATAAAGCGTTCACAAACTTTCAAGCAGCACTAGAAAAAAGAAGGTCAACGGGAGTATCACAGACTTCCCTCTTTCCAGTGACACTTTGTGTTCCCAAGTACAAAGTAGTTCCCAAGCCAAAGTGAATAATGACAGCCACAGCTGCACATCTCTCTGCCTGTTTTTGCTCATCATGCATGGGGTTCAGTCAGATGCCTCGCTGTCTGTCCCATTAGAGGACATTGACAAGGTCCAGCAGGAAATGACTGTTCCCGTCTTTGGTGAAGGCCCACCTGATGGTAGACCACCTGAACTGACTGGTCTTGTCATGCCTGGTTTCATCCATTTCCATATATTCAAAGCCCTATGAGGGCACCTGTTTGTAGCAGTCTCAGTTTAACTTTTACTTTTTACTCATGCATCTGTTGGACCTATTTTATTGTTATTGGTGTTTCTGGTGGGCAACATACTGATAGAGCTGCTGCCTCTCAGCGAGTAGGTCCCTGGTTCAAATCCCGGTCCAAAGGGCCTTTCTGGGTGGAGTTTGCATGTTCTCTCCGTGAATGCGTGGGTTTTCTCCGGGTACTCCGGTTTCATCCCACAGACAGAAAAAATACATGTTGGGCTGACTGGTAACTCTAAATTGTCCCTAGGTGTGAGTGAGAGAGTGAATGGTTGTTTGTCTCGTGTGTCTCAATGTGTCCCTGTGATGGACTGGAGACCTGTCCAGGGTGCACCCCGCTCCTCGCACAGTGATTGCTGAACATGGACACCGGCGACCCCCGTGACCCAAAATGGAAGAAGCGGGTAAAAGATCATGGATGGTGTTTCTGGTAGCTGGTGATCAGTCCTGCAAATCCTTGTGTTATTCTTAGTGTTTTTTACTGAAAACCAGGAAAGACCTCCTGCATTGTGTATAATGTATATTTTATTGTACCAGATAAATAGAATTTCATTATACTTTTGAACTGTCAGCTGCTTCTGCCTCAGGATGAAATACTGCAGCAGGCGCCTGTTCATTTCCAGTCAATGCGTGAGAGGCTACTGCAACTTTTCAGTAACTCTTTCAAATGATAAGAACAGAACAGATGCAGGGTCATGAATCAAAGGTCTTAAACCACCCACCTAGTTGATTCTTTCCACAGGTGATACTCCTCAACTCTCCAAGTTACACAACGCACTGCGTAGAAATACACACACTCAGAGGTTGACTGGCTTCTCATCCTGTCTCTGTCCTTTCTACCTCTGTGCACGAGCACAGAGCAAACAGTTTCGGCCTCATATGAACCGAGCCCGTGAACGCTACGACCCCATACGATCATCAAAGCCTGAGAGACGAAATGGAGGGAATAAAACCCAACACGTGAGTTGATATTCTGCACAACATATCAAAGCATGACTGTAGTTGGCCAGGCTCAACCTTTTGTATTTCACATGTGTTTGGAACATGTGTGAATATTAACTGAGAATAAAAGATGCTTTTGAAGTCCTTGAACAATGCGCTGAAGTAGTTAAAGGCGTTTTTTAATGGAGACAAGTTTGAAAATCAAAGAGGGGAGTAAATTATTGATTGCCGTGTTTTTTATTAGCTTGTTTTCATTTTTTACATAACTGAACACAAAGGTTGGGCTTCAGTTCAAGTTGCTTTAAGGAATGATGGTGTGTAAACACACTGATGTGGAAACCACTCTGACCACCCTGCTGGTAAATGGTAAATGGACTGTACTTATATAGCACCTTGTTAAGACGCTCAAAGCTCTTTACAGTCTGTGCCCTCATTCATGCAGCTCTCTACTAGATGTATACAAAGCTAATCTGAACCTGTAGATAATAATTAGAGCTTTAGATCACATCCATACAGTGATGGGACACACATCAGAGGCATTTAGGGGTTCAGTGTCTTGCCCAGGGACACTTCAACATGTGGCTGCTGGTGGAATCGAACTCCCAACTCTCCCATTGGAGGACGACTGCTCTAACCACTCAGTCACAGTCGCCCCAGCTGGTCCTTTGTGTCCCACCACCAATCACCTAATTGACTATTCTTGTTAAAAGTTGCCTCAGGCATGTTGTTTCTCAGATGCTCCAAACCCGTCCTTTTGTTTAAGGTTTTTTAATACCATCTATAATTTTCTGTTTCTTGACTGGAACTGGGTGGAATGTCCCCTCAGAGTCAGAGTGGTGGTCTTTGCCTCAGGCCGAAGATTTTAACCATCTGGGTGTCACGTTTAGGAGTGACGGTAGAATGACGCAAGAATTGGATTGACAAATTGGTGCTTCATCCTCAGTAATGAGGGTGTTGCTTTGGCCAGTCATGGTGAAAAATAAAAATGAGTCACAAGACAAAGCTCCTGATTTACTGGTCTGTCTGCCTTTCAAGCCTCACCTGGGGTCAGTCAGCTGAAGTGGTTCGGGCATCTGATAAGGATGCCTTCTTTTAGAGGTCTTCCGGTCACGTCCCACTAGTAGGAGGCCCCAGAACTCATTGGAAGAGTTGTGGATCTTCTCTGGTCTGGGAACGGCTCAGGGTCCCCCAGGACGAACTGAAGAGTGTCTCTGGCAGTGGTGTAGTATTTGTGATACGCGGGTATATGGAGTTGTAATGAGAGACACCGAGAGATGGATTTAGCTCAAGGGTGCTCTCTTACATTTTATAATATCTGGACTAATTCAAGTACATAATATTTTACTTAATTTAAACGGATTCTTTCATTTTTCTGGACTAAGTAATATCGTGCCTAGAAGATTAAATGTGGACAAAGACGTGTTTAAATTTCTGACCCACCAACAACAGTGCGGTCTTTTATTTATCAAAACGATTTAAACACATCACACATTTTACACATTGATTGGCATAATTGATTACAATAACACAGCTTAATTAATGAGCTTTACAATGGGAAATCATACGGCCATGATTCCTCACTTGCAGCTTGAAACAACAGACATATCCTTAGATCTTAAATTAATGTCTGCAGGCTTTTAGCTTATCTTTACTGGCAGGGAAATATAGAGATGGAGTAAATTTTAAGAAGGAAAAGTGGATACTTAGGGTTAACTAAGATAATAAAGAAAAGATGGGGAGTTATCTTGTTTGAAAACAGATAGCACTTTTCCCGGTGATTTCAGCTAGATGGTACCCGAGCGTCGACTCTTTACCTTGGTGGGGTTTCAAAGAGGCCTTCTCCTGAAGTCCAGCAAGGCTGAGTCTTTTTATCTCCAGGGATTTGTATCCGCTTCTCATCAACTTGGGACCACGAGGCTGACTGGCCCAGCTTCCAAAATAAACTCCCCCGAAAGATAGGATTAAGTTAAGTGGAATTTCAGCAAACGGGCTGAACTCCTGAGATGTTGAATAGGTCTTTGGCGTGATGACCTGAACCAACGCTCCAGACAGGTGTCATCTTTCAGAAAATGACCACCGTGGACTTCACCCTTGCAAAGTCACACTGTCTTCCTTCTCAGCAGAACTCTCTGTTCTGAACTTTTGGAACTTCTGTTCTCCCTGGAACTAGGAAGTGTCGACTTTTAAAGAGTTCTGCTTCCGGTCACTTTTGGGAAGTCCTGATTGGTTGAAAGAACCAACAGGGGTGTGGTTTTAGTGACGTCAGAGGGTCATTACAAGTCAGAAAAATAGCGGACATGTTTAGGAACAGACAGAGAAATGTTTTGGAGAAATGACAGACTTACAGGTGCCAGTTTTCTTGTTTCTGTCTGAGAGGTTTAAAAACATGACAGTTCGTTCCAATAACTTGCTTCGGACTGTCTCTGACTTTTGACCGACATCACTCCTTTCTCATTTCAGACAGAAGATCAAAAATGCATAATTACTTTGTAACATAGACATTTAACTTGATTTCTACTTTGAATGAGGATTAAAAATCATTAATACTGTTTCACAGTTGATTTAAAATGAGTGGTTCACTTCAACATTTAAAAATGGTCTGAACTAAACACACTTTTGATTATCAAGACATTGTAAAATAGTAATGATAATATAAAAAAGAGAGTGTTCTTTCAATTGATTAGTTCAGGATACAATTAGAAAGTCTCTGGATGAGCTAATTTGTATTTCTGGATTCAAATCAATGAAATAACAGTTCCTGTCCCATGAAGGTCTTCAGAGGCAGGTTTTGACCGGAGGCCGAGTTCACTACAGAGTATACCCACTAAAAAAGGTTGGGAATTTCAGTATACCCACTTAAATGTGCCCAATGTCATGTATCATTGGCATGGGCTCATATCATTGTCAACACATTTGGAACATTTTATAGACACATTGAGTTGGTTCAACCTGTTTTTTGTTTAATTAATACCTTTTTGTATAATTAACTCTTCTATATTTATTACTTAATACTTGAACATGTTTTGCTTTGATACTGTTTTATAAATTCTATGTTTTTAATACAAAGCCAACGGTTGTATAAAGTTTGCTGTATATTTATTCAAATAAAAGCATCAGAGAAATTTTGAAATGTTCAATATGCTTAAAAATCTAAATAAATTAACAATTACATTGTACTAATTAGTGCACTTTAGTTTCTAAGCACAGTATACCCAGTACGAAAATGTAGACTACACCACTGGTCTCTGGGGAGAGGGAGGTCTGGGTTTCTTTCTTGGACTCGTTGCCTCTGTGACCTGACTACAGGTCTGTAGAATATAAAGATGAAGATAGATGGAAAGAATGATCTGTTTCTCCAGTGTCACACCAAACATTTTTATGTCTTTAAATATTTGAAATTGTGGTGTATTCTACACATTATGAATGAGTCCCCCGAGGCTCAATGGGATTAACCTGTATAAACAAAGGTTGAATGAAAAAAAAGTTTTTTTTTTTTTCCTACTGTGGTTTGAAAACTTGTTTTTTCATACAAACATGTTTAAATGATGTTTCCTAATCTAACATTGCTGCATTGCTTTGAGTTCAAGGACAACACAAAGGCAACACATGCAAAGACAGATGTAGGTGATTAAACTTGACCCAAGCACAAAATCATAAATACATAAAACCAACAAAACAGTGGAAAACCCATTCATTTACACCAGGGGTGCCCCCAGTACCTCGATCAAGATCTACTGGTCAATCTCAAAGGTATTATGGGTAGATGGCATGGCATTAAAAAAATATATGCCAGCCTCTCATCCATTTATCTAATTTGTCACTTGAGTGACAGACAGGGCAGCCAGTCTGAAGCCCCTTTTACCCGACGTGGAACGTTTGGTCGTTCATGAACATGACAACAGCCCTCATTCTCTGAATCCAGGTCTCCGAGTGGAGATTTTTTTGGGAAACCCCCACGGAGGAGTGAAATGCTATACAAGCGTGAAGTGGCATATGTGCACTACAGGCGGCTGCAGTCCAAAGTTTTTCTGCTCTAACAACAGTTAGAATAAATAACAAGAGTTATAATAAATAACAACACTTATAATAAATGTCAGAGAGCAGAGTGTTTTTGTACTGCTCACTCTTTTTCAGCATTTAGGAGCAAAACTAATAAAATCCAGAGATTCTGAGAGATGTATTTGTCATTCGTAGCTCATGTGGTACATGTGGTGGAACGAGCTTATGTACACAGGGTCCCAGTTACATCCAACAATAAAATGTAAAAGAAAAACTGTAATAAGATCTAAGATATACTGTAAGCTAAGAAAAACATTAACTAAATACTGTAATACACTAAACACAAATAGCATAAAAACATTACGTCGAACAGCAGCACAAACATGAGTCTGTGTGAGCAGATGAGCACGAATGAACACAGCAACATGAAACAGATCAGCAGCAACATGAAACAGATCAGCAGCAACATGAAACAGATCAGCAGCAACATGATGTGATTTTTCACAGTGATTATTCTGGTCAGAGATTCATGAGTCTAACAGCCTCAGGGTAGAAGCTGTTCCAACCTCCTTCCTGAGAGGAACGGGGCAAAAAGTGTGTGTGCTGGGTGAGTGGGGTCCTTCATGATACAGGTGGCTCTCTTCCTGCATCTGGAGGTGTCGATGTCTGTGATGGTGGAGAGACTGACTCCAACATCTTCTGTGCAGCCTTCACCACTCTCTGCAAAGTTTTTCTTTCTGCAGCTGTGCAGCCTCCATTCCACACATTGATGCTGGAGCACAGGATGCTCTCCACTGCACACCTGTAGAAGGAGGTGAGGACTGAGCTTCCCAGACCAGTTTGTCTCAGCCGCCTGAGGAAGTAGAGTCTCTGAAAATCCAGGGTCCAAAGAGACGATAGTTTGTTCACCGTTTGTACGTAACTGTGATCATACAGACACTGCATGCATGATGAATACAGCTGAGCTCTGCTCAGGGTTGCCAGATACAATTAAAATGTCTTATTTACCCCCTCATTTTCTGTGCACATGTTCAACAAACACCCCATCTTAGAATATCTTTACGCAGCACATATGACAGTTTAGGTCAAAATACTATCATTTTAAAGCCACAGTACTATAGGTCATAATTTTTTTTTATCTGGCAACCCAACTGACATGGAAACTACAGCGTTTTCGTGTAAACCTGCTCATTTCTTGTTTGTTTTTTGTTTTTTTTACCTCCAATAAACACTGAAAAACACAAACAGAGGTTGTTCTTGTGTAAACGAGGCCTTAGGTAGATAACTTTGACTTGGTCATTTTAAAAATAACTCACATACTGAAAACATCTGGACACCCCTGGTTTACACCATAATTTTTACAGTTCTTAAGGATTTTAACAGAGCATGTTCAATGTAGAGTGTGATGATGTGACAATCATTTTCTTGTTTTTAAAAAAGTATTAAGTTTAGTCTTTTCTAAGTTGGTGGGCACAAAAGATTCACAAAATTAACATTCATAAAATTAAGATATACAGTATGTACTTTTTCTACAAGTACCCCATCAGCTTAGATAGGTTTGTTGTATTTTAGCTTTGGAATAAAGATCCACAGATTACTGTAAATATATTGTTGACACATTTCTAAACGTTTCCTGATTCAAACTTGATCCTGATCTCTTAATCAGGTCTCTCTTGTAAATGAGTCCTCGAGGCTCAATGGGATTAACCTGTCTAAATAAAGGTTGAATTAATGAAAAAAGTTTTAGAAACCTGTGAAATATTTATTAACTGATGTGTCTGTTTGTGCTGTTTGAACTAAAGTGGTTTGAAAGTTTAAAAAAACAAAACAAATATATAAACTGAACTCTGAAATATAAATATATTTTTTTTATCTTCTAATTTTTTTTTCATTTAGCCTTTATTTATCCAGGTTAGTCTCATTGAGCCACGAGAACTAATTTTCAAGAGAGAACTGTTTTTTTTTAGGGAGCACATGGTGGGGGTTAAGGGCCTTGCTCATGGGCCCAGAGTGGGGCGAATGAGGGTGGAGGCAAGTGTGGGTATTTCACCTACCCCACCCACAATTTTTGATGTTGTCGGGGCCGGGGCGTGAACCGGTGATCTTCGGATCACAAGCCCACCTCTCTAACCTCTGCGCCACCACTCCCCAATTAATAAGTTCAAGAAAAATGCCAGATTTTTAAACTTTAAGTGTCAAATTTGAGAATATAAAAATTCCCCTTTTTATAAAAGAAACTTGCTCAATAAAATATTTAACATGCTTCTGTTCTTCTTTACTACTAATGAATATATTTTATAAAATAATCAATATTACAATAAATTTGATTATGTTTATTTGTATAATTGATTAAAAAATAAACACAGATTTAATTTGGTGTGTTTTATTGTGTGGAAGTCATTTTATAATTCCAAAAGTTGTAAAAGTTAGAAAGCAGTGAAATGACCCATGAACTGAGACGACATAGCTGCTGTAGGTTTGTGTAGTTGAAATGATTTAGGCGACTGATTCCATCCAAAGGGCTGCAGATCTAATAGTTGTCAGATCCAGGGGCCCGACAGCTGCTGGAGTGCAGCTCTGGGGTCCCCTGGAGGGTTAGCCTGTAAAAGGTCTGTGTTTCTGTGCCGATGTCCTGCCTCCGCCACTGCTCTGGATGGGAGAAACAGAATCTCGTCTGGGAAGTAGAACACCCTCGTTGAAGCCCACCAAGGCTTGTTCCCGGTAAACCAGAGGAGCCTGTTGGCACCGCATGAAAGACATAACTGAGGGGATCTGAGGTTTACAGCTCGGGCTCCTTACCTCATTTAGGCTGGACCTCGGAGGCAAAACAGGGTGAGGTTTTTACAACGCCACGAGGGTCTCTGGGAAGGATGGATCTGTTTTGAAGTTTTTTTTAAGGATTGCAAGGGGCAACAGGGGAGCTGGGAATATACTATTCCCAAGCCTCTTTTATCAGAGCCTGTCAGAAGAGCCTCTCTGTTTTCCAACAGGTCCAGAGGCACCGGGTTATTTAATAAGTCGGTGTGCACTCAGCCCGATGAGCCTCGTAAAACAATACGGTTCAGTTTGTCCTACAACAACATTCTGATTCAACAAATACAAGCAGGAATAAAGAAGTACGAGAAAACGTAAAAAAATCCAAATGTTTATTTTCTTATGCAAGTAACAAAATTCAGCGCAAAAGATGATTGCAAGTATAAAAGCAACAAATGAAAAGCATCTGTGGTAATAAATAGCCCAGAAACAAGTTGATAACAGTGCATAGGTTATAAAAACAGCTTGTTTAAGAAAATATATTACAACTTGTTCATTTAGATGCATCAATTCAAATTGCACTGCATGTTTAGGAAACTGCACAGAAATACAGCATGGGTGTACACATCAGTCACTGAGCTGTGGAAATAGAGCTAGAGAAGGTAGACGCAACAAAAAATAAAAAATAAAAATGATAAAAACTACCTGTTTTGGGCATTTTTTTGGTCAGATCTGTGGGTTCAGTTTCTGTTGGAGCATAAAGAAGGCGAGAGTCAGAGGAACTGGGATGGATGAGCTTGGTTTGCAGGAATGGTCATATCTCAACAAAAGGGTGAGGACGCCAAAAAATACATAAACTGCCCAAAATACCTGACGTTTCTTAGCAGGAATTTCTGAAAGACTGATACATGTTAAAAAATACTTCTTTAAAAGGTGATTTTTAAGAGTATGTGGATACTGCCTGAAATTCCAACATCAGCTAAACATGACAACATAACCTAAGCTAGGAAGAATGTCCACATATTGATTTATAAATTGCATAAAAACGTAGGAAAAAAGGATCTCTGACTTCTTGCACATATTGGCCTTTAGATGTTTTTTCCCCATTTCATTAAAAGCAGGGCTTCGTTTGAGCTGAGAACTCTCTTATTTTGACAGGTGCGTTCTGGTAACCGTTTGCTTGATCCGGTAACCCTCAGGTTTACTAATAATACAGGTATGGACAAAATTGACTGCCTTGAATGGATAAAACCTATAATTGAAAATAATTACATAAACACTAATTTTAAACATAACAGCCGCTTCTTAATATCACATCAAAGCTGCCCCTTCAAGTAAGAATCGTTGCTTCTTAAAAAAAATCTCCGCCCCTAAAAGTTCAGTCATGGGCAATTTAATTAAAAACACAAAAATATAATTTAACAGCACAACTAAACTGCAAATCAGTTTTACAGTTTAAGTGGGTCATTAATAAAATTTGATTACTTATTAAAAATATGTGAGAAATGTTTGATGGGAAATCACATGACATATGTCACATTTCAAAACAACGGAGCAAAAATATAGCCTATTATTTATTATAATTATTATTTTTATTTGTCAAAACAGCAGCAATCAAAATGTCAAAAAGACAGTCCAATTTACTTTCATTAAAAAAAGTCTTCTCATTGTACAACTAAACAATCGAGAATTGAAGCGCATGAAGGCAGTGGTCATGGAGAAGGTACTTGACGTAGGGGTGGGGTGTTAGGATGCTTGAGAGAAGCAGAGTGTGCTTTATTCACACAAGGAGAGAGCTGTTGGTCAGGCTACTTTTTCTTGCTCTTTAAAATAGTTATTGAATCAAGTGTTTACTTATGTAGGTAAAACTAGATGTTTAGCAGCCAGAAATAAAACACAATAAAATAAAATGGTAAAAATTGTAAATGTAAAAATTTAATTGTAATCGTAATTAATTTAATTACAATTAATTTAATTGTAATTGTAAAAATACAGTTACAATTAAAATACACCCGAAAGCAGGAAATGGCATCTACTTTATTCAAATATTTCTGAGGGAGTACCCCCAGATCCCCCTGCTATTTTTGTTCCAGCATCTTTTGATTTACAAATTAAACCCTGACTACAAGTTGTTGTTTGTGACATGTGAAAACTAATTACTTTAAAACATCATAATGGGAGTGGTGGTGCAGAGGTTAGAGATGGTGGACCTGCGATCGGAAGATCTGTGGTTCAACGAAGGGAGCAGCCAAAAGAAAATTAAAAATTAAATATGTATGTTTATTACAGGGCAGCACGGTGGCGCAACTGGTAGAGCTGCTGCCTCTCAGCGAGCAGGTCCCTGGTTCAAATCCCGGTCCAGGGGCCTTTCTGGGTGGAGTTTGCATGTTCTCTCCGTGCATACGTGGGTTTTCTCCGGGTACTCTAGTTTCCTCCCACAGACCAAAAACATGCATGTTAGTCTGATTGGTAACTCTAGGTGTGAGTGAGAGAGTGAATGGTTGTCTCATTTGTCTCTATGTGTCCCTGTGACGGACTGGAGACCTGTCCAGGTGTCCCCCGCCTTTCGCACAGTGCTAGTTGGATATGGCACCAGTGACCCCCGCAACCCAAGAAAGGAAGAAGAGGGTAAAGATAATGGATGGATGGATGATCCATCCATTATCTTTTACCTGCTTCTTCCATTTTGGGTCACGGGGGTCGCCAGTGCCCATATCCAGCAATCACTGTGCGAGGGGCGGGGGACACCCTGGACAGGTCTCCAGTTCATCACAGGGACACATAGAGACAAATGAGACAAACAGTTGTGCCACCGTGCTGCCCGGATGGATGGATGTTTATTACATTTTTCACCTAAGGATCTCGCCCTTATTTTACAAAGCATTCTGGGACGATGACATACATCCGTTGTAGTAGAGAGTAAAACACAAGGAGCTGATGCTAAGAAGTTATAACGTGAAAATAAAGTTTATAATTTGTGTGAGTCCTCAAGCACTATATATGTGTTATATGAAAAGTAACACATGTAACATGTTACATGTTGTAAATGGTAAATGGGCTGTACTTATAAAAGGACTGTACTTATAAAAGGACTGTACTTATAAAAGGACTGTACTTATATATCGCCTTTCTATCTTATCAAGATATTCAAAGTGCTTTACAACACAATCTGTGTCCTCATTTACCCATTCATACAGCACTCTACTAGATCTATACAAAGAATAATCAGTGCTTTAGTCATATTCATACACCAATGGGACACACATCAGAGGCAATGAGGTGTTCAGTATCTTGCCCAGGGACACTTCGGCATATGACTGCAAGTGGAATCGAACCCCCCAACTCTTGCACTGGAAGACGACTGTTCTAACCACTCAGCCACAGCCACCCACTAGAATGGTTTGTTTGTAAATAATTAGAAACGTTAGTCAGTCAAACATTTCATGGAAACATCCCAAAAGACAAAAAAATCTAAATAAACGTCATGTTGTGAGCCAATGTTAACTCTTCTGTGCCACGTGGGTCAAAATGGCCGATGGGCAGCAGGAGGGTTAAAGATATCAAAATGCCTTTTTAGTCATATCAAATACCGGACTCGTATGTGACATGACTAAACAGATTATATGACTGTATGACTAAACTAAAATGTATGTGACATTCAGGTCACTGTATGTCTCTAGTATGTCTGAATTATAACAGTTAAGTGCAATGTGTTGTCATCATTGTATGTTCCCATACAATGACGAAATTAGTTCCCTGCATTTAACCCATCGCACCTGCGATACATCCAGGTCGAGCAAGGCAGCTATTGAGCGTCCGGGGAGCAATTAGGGATTAGGTGTCTTGCTCAGAGACACCGTGACATGTGGGCATGGCGTGGAGTTGAACTTTCTTGTCCCAAGTCGGCTGCCCTACCTCTATCCCATCTCGGTCCCTTTTTCTCAGATGAGTTTTCTCATCTGTTTCATCAAATCCTTGTTGTAGTGTAAGTGAAATTTTCTCACATTTTTAACTAAATGTATTTCTTCTGGACATGTCAAGACATGAGTTACTATTCCCAATTAAGCAATGTTTTGATGTCTATTTTGCATGTTTTTTTTTAAGCTGCATAGCATTAAAACAGACAAAAACTGAACAGAATGCTTATAAGAGTACTTCATTGTGTATCCACTGTTAAGTGAAATCTCAAGACATTACTTCAGTTCATCATATAAATCCTTCAGTCAAGTTTCCAACTCAAATCCTAATTTGGACTGTCAGTGATAACTTTGAGAACATCACAGGTGTTCTTGGAAATTAGTTCTTTCAGTTTCCGTATCCGACGAGGGTTAGAAGTGCCCACGTAGCTCTCTGGCTGGAGGACAGCCATGCCTTCATTGGCATTGCCCATAATGATGACCTGACCCTCGGCAGCTGCGCTCGTGATGTTCGGACAAGGGCAATTCCAGTCCATGTTGAGAAAAGTAACCTCCAGAGGCTCCTTGCCAAAGAAGCGCAGACCCATCTTCTCATCCTTGAAGATCTCCTCTACAGTCACCAGGGCATGACCTGAACTCTTCTCTTGTGTGATCTCTGTCATGTGGCCAAGGATGACAAAGTCACTCTGACAGAAGCTCGTCACCAGCTTGCCTCTTGGCTTGCAGGCTTTGCAAGGATGATTTTTTGGGAAGGGGCACATCTCCTCGCAGGTCTGTTTAGAGTCAAAGTTGTTGTCATTGCCCTCGCAGCCTCCGTAAATGAAGGGCTGACACTCCCGCAATGTGCTGCTGTACACCCACCGAGGCTTATATGCTTTACAGGGACCCTGCTGGGTGGGGAGCCCACAAGGCCCCAACAGCTCTGGACCACAGCACTGCATGCAATCTTCATACGTGTTGAAGACCTTAGCAGGAGGCTGGTTGTTAAGGTTGCCTTGGCATATGGTGAAAGCCAAGCAATTGTTAAATTTGAACTCATAGTACCAACTAACTTTCTCCAGGTTACTCCCACAATCTTCTGGGCTTTCAGAGGGTTTGAGACATTCTTCAGGTGAGCAATGTGTCAGATTCTTGGACTCTAGAGGGCCAAGCTCCTCTGTCAGCAGCACAGAGAGATGATAGTGGGCTGTCACAGAGCCAAATGGGTTCTGAGCAGTGCATGTGTAAATGCCTGAATCTTTTGGCTGGGCATTGTAGATGACCAGCTGACCAATGTTAGTGACCACCATGTTACCCCGCATGTGATTGGGCCTCATGACCACCCTCTCTACCCCACCAGGGAGTCGTTTCTCCCAGTTTATCTCTGGATGGGGTTGACCCACCACATCACAAAGGAAGCTGGCTGTGTCGCCCACATTTACAACCTGGTGAGAGGGGCTACTGACCGTGACAGGGGGCTGAGGCTCAGGTGGGATGGTGAGCTGAAGGAGAGATGTGGTTGGGTGCAAGGTGGTTGGCTCTGGGAGGGAGGGGCTTGTGTTAGGCCAGGTGAAGTGGAAGCGACAGATCACAACAGAGAGTGTGATGCCCTTAGAGCATGCCTCTGCATCCATGTAGCACTTGTTGTAGTAAGTCATGCCGTCAGAGGCGCAGGTGAATTGAGGCTCCCTCTCACAGCGGTCCCGACATTTACACACTGGGTGACCGTCCCAGATGACACACTCAGACCCCTGCTGGCTGCACATAAAATTGGCACAGGATGCTTCCTTGGGCATTCCCATGGGGCCCTTCTTCTCATCTATGTAACGGGCGGCTACACAACTGCGGTTCCCACAGACATTTTGGCAGCACTTTTCAAAGGATTCACACTCCTGGAAGAGATGAGGAGACATGTCACACATGCAGAATGCTGTATGCAGGTTGCAAAAGGATTCACCCCCCTTGTTGCTTTACAATCTGGAATTTTATTGATTTTTAAAATTTGATTAAAAGCAATAATTTGCCACAGAATGATTTAGAATAATGATAAATTGAGACAAACTTGTTATAAAATTAATCTAACTAAAACACTGAATGGTGGTGTGCACATATGTTTTCACCCTCTTTACTTTCAGTCCTTAAGAAGACCATCCATTATCTTTACCCGCTTCTTCCTTTTTGGGTGGTAGTAGTCGCTGGTGCCCATGTCCAGTAATCACTGTCCGAGAGGCGGGGTGCACCGTGGACAGGTCTCCAGTCCATCACAGGGACAAAAAAAAAAAAAAAACATTCACTCTCTCACTCACATCTAGAGACAATTTAGAGTTACCAATCAGCCTTACATGCATGTTTTTGGTCTGTGGGAGGAAACCAGAGTACCAGGAGAAAGCTCATACATACACGGAGAGAACATGCAAACTCCACTCAGAAAGGCCCTCGAACCGGGATTTGAACCAGGGTAACCTGCTCACTGAGAGGTAACAGCTCTAGCAGTTGCGCCACCATGCTGCCCCAAGAAGACAGTTAAATAAACTCCACCAGTGGACACATAATCTCAGTGTACACATACACACAATCCTGTTCTGACACTCCCCAGAATCTAAGAAGTCCAAAAAAGAGACAGCATGAAAGCCAAGGCTTTTTCCACACGGATCAACATTAATGTTGAGGAGAAGAATAGATCAGGGTGGCATTTAAAAAAAAATCTCCCTAACCCTTAACATCTCACAGAGCTCCATTAAATATTTTTTTTGGAAATGGAAAAATTATGCCACCAAAGCTAATCTGCCAAGAGAGGGTTGTCCACCAAAAGTCACAAACCAGGTAAGAAGGGCATTGTTCAAAGCAACAGCCAAGAAACAAAAAAACAACTTTGAAGGAGCTGAGCAATCCCTCTGCAGACATGGGAGTATCAGTCCATAGGACAACTTTATGCTGCACAAAGCTGAGCTTCATGAAAAAGTGTCAGAAGCAAGCATTTGCTTGAAGAAAGTTAAAGGTCTTTGAAAGAACATAGGGCAGCACAGTGGCACAGTTGGAAGTGATGCCGCCTCTCAACAAGCTGGTCGTCCCGGTTCATATCCCGGCTGGGGGCCTTTCTGGGTGGAGTTTGCATGTTCTCTCCGTGCATGCGTGGGTTTTCTCCGGGTACTCCAGTTTCCTCCCACAGACCAAAAACATGCATGTTAGGCTGATTGGTAACTCTAAATTGTCTCTAGGTGTGAGTGAGAGAGTGAATGGTTGTTTGTCTCATTTGTCTCTATGTGGCCCTGTGATGGACTGGAGACCTGTCCAGGGTGTCCCCCACCTCTCGCACAGTGACTGCTGGACATGGACACCAGTGACCCCAGTGACACAAAAAGGAAGAAGCGGGTTAAGATAATGGATGGATGAAAGAACATACATTGTCTGCCACTTTTTATGCTAGAGTTTTAGTCTAAGATAATTAATGCACAAACATAATGTGTTGTTGTTTTAGTCAAATTCCCTGCGGGATCAATAAAGTTCTATCTTATCTTATCTTATCTTATCTTATCTTATCTTATCTTATCTTATCTTAATATGTGCAGTCTTATGCAATATCATAAGATGTCCCAACGTATGTGTTTTGAATAACTCAACTACTACCACATCAAACTTTAGCTCAGTATTTGTAAATTGAATTGAGTCATAGCCAATTTTTGTGTTGGTTAACGTTAATTAGCTTTAGTTCTGTGCCATTCTGTTTGTTTGTCTCTCCTTTCTGTCCTCTCAAACCCAGCTGGTCAATGCAGATGCCGCTTGTCCTGAGCCTGGTTCTGCTAAAGGTTTCTTCCTGTTAAAGGGAGTTTTTTCCTTTCCACTGTCTCCTTTGTGCTTGCTCAGGATGTGAGACTGCAATGAAGTGAAGATTCAACGAGTATACTGCTTCCTTAGATAGAGAACTTTACTAACTGTTTTTCTATGTATGTGAATGTTCCTGTTCAGTGCCCTGAGACAACTTCTGTTGTGAAGTGGCGCTATAGAAATAAACTGAATTTAATTGAATTTAATTTAGAGGTCATTTTCAAATGAATTGGCTCAAAAAGATAATCAGTTGTTTATGTGCATTTAGTGACTCTCTCAAAGGTTTAAAAACCTCTGTTCCGTGTTTTATAGGATCTTCTGTAAAACACCCACATACAAAGGCAATAAAAAACAATTGTATTTGAGATCTTGAGCAGAGATCAATAAAAATGAGGCAGACACATTGGCGATTCCAAGAACATGTGGAAGAAGGTTTTGTGGTCAGGATTTAAAAACATAATTTTATGGCCATCGAGAACAACACCATGTCTGTCACCAACTTTAAATCATTACACCATCCCCACAAAGAAGCATGGTGGTGAAAGCATCATGCTGTGGGGAAATTTTCATCAGCACGGACTGAGAAACCAATTAGAGTTAAATAACACATGGATGGAGCAAAATATAGAGAAATGCTTGAGAGAAACCTGTTCGGTCTTTCAGAGGTTGGAGATCTGGGATGTTTTCAACATTGATATGGCCCTAAACACACCACTGAAGCAACACTCCACTGGTTAAGAAAGTTGGGGCTTCAAAGTGAAGGGGAGAAAATATACACACATTTTTTATTTTATAATGTTTAAAGTTATTTCAATAGCCCCAGCTTTTTTTAATTTCAATCATCGTTAGTGTATTGTTTGATCTATGTTGTTGTTTGTAGTTATTATATATATATATATTTAACAAGGGGCTTTTCTTTTTGATGAATTTGTTTTGTTTCATTTTTTTTCTTTTAAATTAATGAATAAATAAATAAAATAAATCAATCTATCACATGAAATCAGATTAAAAATTAATTTAAATTCTGTGTTTCAAGGCACCAAAGTTGAACGAATAGTTTTGCAACCCACAGTCTATGAAGGACATTTTACAAGAATGTAAAATGCTGCACACATTCAGACACTGAAATAAACTGATCTAAACATAAAACAAACCTTCTACGTTACCTGATCAGATTCACATTCTCGGGTGCAGGTGCTCATGGCATCCACCCACAAGTTAGGGTTCATGTCATTGGGGCAGATCCCTGCATGCGAGTAGGCGACATGGATCGAAATGGCCACACCGAGCTCCATCCACACTGACGCTCCTGCCAGGAGGCAGATCAACCGTGGAAACAGCATCCACCGCATCTCTAAAGCGAAGGTTGGAAATACAGCTGTGTGTCTGTGATCCAGCTGCAAACTGATTCTTTACAAACGGCAGCAAGACTGATGTGTGCCAGCAGATAAATCCAGCTATGCTGCAATAAAGATGCTCCTTTTTACAGCTCCTGGTCTGCAGACGTTCAGAAAGGAACTCACAAGATGAAAATAAGAGGGTCGCTCCACTTATGTTGGAAGAAGCTTTTTAATAAGTCAGCATTCAACTCTGGGCTGAGGGTGGTGGAGGGGCTGGGAGGTGGGGGCACCTGAGTGTAACAGATTCTTTTAACCCCATTTAACCCTTTGTGGTCTCCAGAAACAACAGGACACAGATTAAAAAAAGAGATGAAGGGTTTAATGAATGGAGGAATTGAAATCAGATGTTCACTTTACACACAGACAGAAATGCCAGCTGGGTTTAGATTCACAGATGTTCTCAATATATTTATAAAATATGGAGTATGAAGTTACAAAATCTAAAAAAAAAAAAAGTACTTTCATGTCAGGATAAAAAAGTCAGACTTTCAAATTATATTTATTTACACATATATATATTTTCCCCAGTTCTCTCAAACAGAAACCTTTCAGATTAATCAGTAATTATGTATTTTGCACTCTATTAGGCTGAACACTCATTTTATTTATAACAATAACATTGTATTGTCTAAAATTGACATTTAAAATTAATGTCTGAATCAGTCTTTTTTTTAATAAACATAACAAAACGAAAAAAAAAAAAAAAACACCTGGCTTAGCTGTTTTCCCCACTTGGCTGGTTCCACTTAAGTTCAAACTTTTTTGGAGGATCCTTTTTTGCTGTGAGTCATTATCCGTGCTCAGGATGGGAGACTGCAACAAAATGACGATTCAACGAAATCTGCTGGCTTCCCTGGATAGATAGCTCCTCCATGAATCGCCACCAGATTTTGGTGGAGGAGTTTGTGTGCCTGAATGATCCAAGGAGCTACAGTATGCTGTCGGGGGCAGTTATAATTGTCACTTGTAAGGTTTCCCAAGGCAGACTGGTCCTAGATGACAGGCCAGACAAAGAGAGATTCAAAAGACTCTTATGGACAATAGTGTCCCTTGCCCGGACGTGGGTTATCAGGGCCCCACCCTGGAGCCAGGCCTGGGAGAAGGGCTCACCGGTGAGTGCCTCGTGACTGGGTCTTTACTCTTGGGGCCTGGTTGGGTTCAGCCCAAACAAGTAACATGGGTTTGCCTTCCTGTGGACCCACCACCTGCAGGAGGGGCCATATGTGTTGGGTGCATGACTCCATGGGCAGTGGCCAAAGGCAGGGGCCTTAGCGCTCTGACCCTGGCTTACTAAAGCTGGCTGTTGGGACATGGAACATAACCTCTCTGGTGGGGAAGGAGCCTGAGCTTGTGTGTGAGGTTGAGAGGTACCGACTAGATATAGTTGGGCTCACCTCGATGCACAGCAGGGGCTCTGTAACCAAACGGCAGTTCAGAGTATTCGACCTTCTTGAAGTCCTTGGCGGGGGTGCTGGTAGGTGTCATATGGGGACTCCTTTATTCTGCTGGGGGACTTCAATGCCTATGTGAGTAACAACAGTGTGACCTGGAGGGGCGTGAATGGGAAGAACGGCCTCTCTGATCTGAACTTGAGCGGTAATCTGTTGTTGGACTTCTGGGATAGTCATAGATTATCCATCACGAACACCATGTTCAAATATAAGGGTGTTCATAAGTGCACTTGGCAACAGGATGCCCTATAGGTTGTAGATTGCTGATTGACTCTACTTCCTCAGACGGCTGATGTGAGCTGGTCTGGGAAGCTCAGTCCTCACCTCCTTCTACAGGTGTGCAGTGGAGAGCATCCTGTGCTCCAGCATCAACGTGTGGCATGGAGGCTGCACAGCTGCAGAAAGAAAAGCTTTGCAGAGAATGGTGAAGGCTGCACAGAAGTCTGTTGGAGTCAGTCTCCCCACCATCACAGACATCTACACCTCCAGATGCAGGAAGAGGACCACCTGTATCATGAAGGACCACACTCACCCAGCACACACACTTTTTGCCCCACTCCCCTCAGGAAGGAGGTTGAGGAGCATTAAGTGTAGAACCACTAGACTGAGGAACAGCTTCTACCCTGAATCTGTTAGACTCATTAATCTCTGACCAGAATAATCACTGTGAAAAATCACATCATGTTGCTTCTGATCTGTTTCATGTTGCTGTATTCATACGTGCTCATCTGCTCACACAGACTCATGTTTGTGTTGCTGGTCAGCATATTGTTTTTATACTGTTACTGCTTAGTATATTTTAGTTGATGTTTTTCTTAGTTCATATCTTAGATCTTATTACTGCTTTTTTAAACATTTTATTGTTGGATGTAAATGGGACCCTGTGTACATAATTTCGTTCCACCACATGTACCACATTTATGGGGGAGTGGTGGCACAGAGGTTAGAAGATGGACCTGTGATCAAAAAAGTTGCAGGTTCACCTCCTGGTACCGTCAACATAAAAAAAATGTGGGTGGAAAAGGTGAAACACCCACACCTGCCTCCACCCTCATTTGCCCCACTCTGGGCCCCTGAGCAAAGCCCTTAACCCCCACCATCTGCTCCCTAAACAGATCTCTCGTGAAAATGAGTTCTTGTGGCTCATTGAGACTACCTGTATAAATAAAGGTTAAATGAAAGAAAAAAAGTGGTGCGAACGACAATAAAGAAACTCTGACACTGACTTTGTAGTAGTGTCATTTGATTTGAAGCCATTTCTTTTGGACACTGGAGTAAAGAGAGGAGCTGAGCTCAACTGATCACACCTGGTAGTGAGTTGGATCAGATGGCAGGCGAAGATGCTGGACAGACCCGGTAGACCCACATGTGAAGTGAGGGTTTGTTGGGAAATTCTGGCAGAAGAACCCATCAGAAATCTCTTAAATCCACACTTCCAGGAGAGCTTTAACTGCATCCCAGCTGAGGCGGGGGACATTAAATAAGAGCAGGTCATGTTCCATAACTAAATTGTTGAGGTAGTTGCCTTGAGCTGTGGCCACAAGGTTATCGGTACTTCTCACGGTGGCCATCCCTGTTCTAATTATAGGGGCATCACTCTCCTAAGCCTCCCCAGTAAGGTCTATTCGGGGGTAGTGGAGAAGCGAGTCCAATCATCACCCTCAGATCCAGGAGGAACAATGCAGGTTACGTACTGGCGGTGGAACACTGGACCAGCTCTTCACCTTCACTAGGGTTCTTGAGGGGTCATGGGAGTTTGCCCATCCAGTCTACATGTGTTTTGTGGACTTGGAGAAGACTTTCGACTGTGTTTCGTGAGGTACACTGAGGGGGTGCTCCGTGAGTATGCGACTGGGGGGCCATTGTTACGGGTTGTTCGGTCCCTATACAAGCAGTGCAAAAGTTTTGGTTTGCATTGCCGGTAGTCGGACACCTTCAGGGTGAGAATTTGACTCAGCCAGGGCTGCCTGTTGTCACCAATTCCATTCATAACTTTTATGGACAGAATTTCTCAGTACAGTCAGGGGGCGGAGGGATTCTGGTTCGGTGACCTCAGGATTCCATCTTTGCTCTTTGCAGATGATGTGGTTTTGTTGGCATCATTGTGCTGTGATTTCCAGCTCTCACTGGAGCGGTTTGCAGCTGAGTGTGAAGCAGCTGGGATGACAATCAGCCCTTCCACATCTGAGGCCATGGTCCTCAGTCGGAAAAGAGTGGATTGTTCTCTTCGGGTCAAGGGTGAGGTTTTGCCTCAAGTGGAGGAGTGTTCTCTTCGGGTCAAGGGTGAGGTTCTGCCTCAAGTGGAGGAGTTCAAGTATCTTGGGGTTTGTTCATTAGTGAGGGAAGAATGGAGCGTGAGATTGACAGATGGACTTTGTACTGGTCTGTTGTGGTGAAGAGGGAGCTGAGCTGTAAGGCAAAACTCTGTGTAGACCAGTCAGTCTACGTTCCTACCCTCATCTATGGCCACAAACTCTGGGTAGTGACTGAAAGGATGAGATCATGGATACAGGCAGTTGTAAAGAGTTTTCTCTGTAGGGTAACTGGACTCTCCCTTAGAGATAGGGTGAGGAGTTCAGTTATACAGGAGGGACTCGGGGTAGTAGAGCCTCTGCTTCTTCACATCGAGAGGAGCCAGCAGAGGTGGTTTGGGCATCTGGTAAGGATGCTCCCTGGGTGCCTCCCTAGGGAGTTGCTTTGGGCATGTCCGACTGGGAGCAGACCCTGGGGAAGACCCAGGACACGCTAGAGAAACTATGTTTCTCAGTTGGCCTAGAAATGCCTTGGAAAAGCTGGAAGTGGTGGCTGTGGAAACAGATGTCTGGGCCTCCCTGCTCAAGCTGCTGCCCCTGTGACCCAACTTCGGACCAAGCAGAAGATAATGGATGGATGGATGGATGGATGGTTGGATGGATAAATTAACTGAATTTAATTGAATTGGAGTTTGAGGGTTCTGTGCAGTATCTTTGCTGTTCCTAGAACTGCACTCTTTTGACATAGATCTTTGATGATGTTCCTGGTATCTTTTTGAGCCACTCTTCTAGTTTTGGAGACATAGCATCAAGTGCTCCAATGACTCTTTGGGACTATGGACACTTCAACTTTCCACAACTTTTGTATTTCCTATTTCAGCTCTTGGTGTTTTTCCAGCTTCTCGTCCTCCTTCTTCCCTATGTAACAGTCACTTGGGATTGCTACATCGATCATCACTGCCTTTTTTTGTGTCGACCACCACAATGTCTGCTTGGTTAATCACCTGTTTGTTGGTCTGCATCTGGAAGTCCCAGATTATCTTAGCCCTGCCACTCTCCACCACCCTTGGTGGCATCTCCCACTTTGACTTTCACACAGATGTCCCTCATTCCAACCACTTACATAGCATACACATACTGTACATAGCATTCTATGTATGCTTTGCCTATGAGGATACATGGTTCTGTTAAGTACAGAAGACCCTAGCCTCTGTTACACTTGTCCTGCAATGATCAGTACTTCTGTGTGGTCCTTCACTCCAGCCTTCTCAAGTTACTGGTAGTATTTATTGACATCAGCCACTTTTACAATCTGCCACTATAAGGGACTAATGGGGAACCAGGATGACAGGTCAAGGGGAAATATTCTCCCCACCACCCATACTTCATTGAAAGAAACTCAAGCCAAGGGCAGCTGACCTGAGACTGAAAATAACAACCCACTTGGCAGGGTTTAATTTGAGCCGGATCCTGCTGGAACAAGATCTGGAAACTCTCTAATTTGGACAGGGTGCTTTCCGGTAACTGTTTGCTTGGATTCGGGAACTCTCAGGCCTAATATTTTCACTCTACTACTGTCTTTACTTACTCTGCTCAACCTGTATTTGTAATTATTTTTGTAATTATTTTTTCTATCCTCAACATGTGGGGTTTTTTTTGTCTTTCAGATACACCTGGACCTAGACCTACCATTCTGTGTTCGTCTGTCTCTCCTTCCTGTCCTCTCAACCAGCTGGTCAAAGCAGATGGCCGCTTGTCCTGAGCCTGGTTCTGCTGGAGGTTTCTTCCTTTTAAAAGTGAGTTTTTCCTTTCCACTGTTGCCACTGTGCTTGCTCAGGATGGGAGACTGCAACGAAGCCAAGATTCAACTTGTCTGCTGGATTATTTAGATAGAGAACTTTACTAATTGGCTTTTATGTATGTGAATGTTTCTGTAAAGTGCCCTGAGACAACTTTGTTGTGATTTGGCACTATATAAATAAACTGAATTGAATTGAATTAATACTAATAAATTTATGAACAAATTTGACTGCCTTGAATGAATAAAACCTATACTGGCTATGTAAACTGAAAATAATTACATAAAAACTAATTATAAACATAAGGAACTTTATAATATCACATCAGAGCTGTCGCGTCACAATTCCGCTTCAACTCTTAAAAAAATCTCTGTGCCTAAAAGTTCAAAGTCACGGGCAATTTTATTAAAAACACAAAAGTAAGATTAAACGTTTTGCGCTATATGCATAAGTCCCTGCGCTTTTGTGAACAATTTGATGTGTGAATCACTGCAGGAGTTATCTGAACTGCATAAAAGAGACAATGATCTCAGCACATAAAGCTCTTTATTGTGCAGTCAGAGTATTTGAAGTGATATCGGAGCGACCAGGACACTTTTCTGAATTGAGCAAGAGGTTTGAGAGCAAATCTTTTCTAAGCCAGTGACAAAGTGCTATTAAGCAGTATTTTTCAGTGTGGCCAAAAACTCAGAGCAGCGCTTGTTGTCCCACGGTGCAGAGCAGGGAGGAGGAGGAGGCTCACCTGACCGCGGTGTGGGATATACTAAACAACTAGTAAGGTAAGAAAAGATCCTGCACTTAATACACTTTAAATCACACATAAAGCGTTTAAAAGTAAATTATAAATATCAACTGGCTTCAGTGGCAATTTTAGCCTCTTTTTGGGGGTGCTCAAGCATCCCTAAATTGTAAATCAACACACCTGAAAAATAAAGAAACCATCATTAAGATTGAGTAAGGAAACAGTTCTCAAATCTTAGACTCACCAAGGTATTGAATAAATATGGAAAAAAAAAGTGGAATAAATAGCAACAGTCTTAAATGGGCCAGTAAAATGTTTTTTGTTTTTTTTTGCACGAGTCATGCCATCTGTCAATCAATCCAGTTGGCACGTCAGCAACTGACAAATTGACGACCTTAATTTGTCCTGAAGTGAATGCCCCTTACCTGAAGAGCTGCAGCAGTTTTGCATTGAGAATGTCTTGCAGTCATAGAGATTTAAATGACGGAGTTTACATCTTTTTTCATGTTAATCTACTGTAATAAACCTTTGTAAAATACACCAGAATGCAGGAAATGGCATCTACTTTATTTAGAATTCTCTGGGGGGGGCCCCCCCCCCCCCCCCCACACACACACACACACACACTCCACCACCACCCCAGCCTGCCCTCTATTTGCATTCCAGCATAATTTGGTTTGCAAATTAAGCCCTGCCGCTTGGACACCTAACTGTCCTGAGCTGCACCCCTTACTGATGAAGTACCGTCTGAAAGTCTGCTAGAAGATGTGAAATCAACTAAGTATCCCTACTGACTCTCACAGAGACCAATAAGCTGCGTTCCTTGGAGACAAAAAACAAAAAGATAATGAAAAGTGTAACAAGTTATTACCTAATATGCAAGTATTTGTTTCATTTAGTCAAAAACAAATGCACTCTTTTACACATCTAACTTGTGACGCAGCAGAGTTGAGCTGAGGACACTTAAAAACAAAGGCTACACGCCCACTGTGATCAGGAGACCACAGTGGACGTGTGTTGGAGCAGCGTTTAATGAATGAAGGTAGTATAAGTTGCCCTGCACATTCCTTTCCTGTGTAAATGATTTTGAGTTGTTTCCTCTGCAGTTCAGCTGAGGACAGGGGAGCTATTAGAATGCCTTTCCAGGCCATAACTGCGGTCTCACGCTGGGTCACAACTTACGCAGGCGGATTGTTTGTTCTTGAAGCAGATAAATTATTTTCATATTTATTCGTGTGCAGTGAAAATAAAAAAACAAATATAAAGCCTTGTTAATCTGGAACTTGCCAATCTTACAGCTTTCTTGTTTCCTTTTGGAGAAATTCATTAAAACATGTCCAGGAGTTCATGATAATTTGCTGACAGAGGTGATGCCGTTGAGTTGTTGTTTTTTTGGTCAAAGTTTTAAGCAAAACGCTGTGCTATGTGTAGAGCCCTAAGAACGTGACAAAGATGACTCTCAGCTACTATCACACAGAATTTTAACTCACAATCTGTGAAAAACAACAATCTTTAGTGACATCTGACCAGTGGGTGAGTTTGTCATCACATACAAAACAACTTTCAAACTTTGTGCTTGTTTGAAGTAATTTTATGAGAGAAGATTAAGAAAGAAGATTTTGATATCAGTTGCCTGGTCTCAGCTGTCACCTAACAATAATAAAAAGTTGTAGATTAAACCCATAGAGCTGTATATAACCACTAGAGGGCGCAGTGGTCACGTGACCTTGTGATTCACTGCAGCAACTGCAGCCATTACCAAAACGGTCAAATGTCTGCACTCGGTAAACCCTGAAGGGTTCTGTTAAAAGATTTTGGGACACTTGGCAGCCTTTCATGTTGTTTGTGGAAAACATACAATGCTTGTTTGATTTATATGTGTGTGTGCCTGAGCTGGTGTGGGAGGGGGTTTTCTTATTTGTGTTCTTCTTGTTTGTTTGTTTGCTCCAAATTCAAAAACTCAATAAAACGACTTCCATCCATCCATCCATACATCCATCATCTTCCACTTGTTCCGAAGTTGGGTCACGGGGGCAGCAGCTTGAGCAGGGAGGTCCAGACATCTCTTTCCACAGCCACCTCTTCCAGCTCTTCTGGAGGACTCCAAGGTGTTCCCAGGCCAACCGAGAGACATAGTCTCTCCAGCGTGTCCTGGATCTTCCCCGGGGTCTCCTCCCAGTCGGACATGCTCGAAACACCTCCCTAGGGAGGCGCCCAGGGAGCATCCTCACCAGATTTCATGATAGGTGAGGGTAGGAACATAGATTGACCAATAAACAGAGAACGTTGCCTTACAGCTCAGCTCTCTCTTCACCACAATGGACCGGTACAGAGTCTGCAGATGCTGCACCAATCAGTCTATCAATCTCACGCTCCATTCTTCCCTCACTCATGAACAAAACCCCCTGTTCATGAGTGAATAAAAATACTTTGATTAAAAAAATGTCTGCACTCAATGTTTTGACAAAATAGCCTTAAGGGCTGACAGGAGCTGCTTTGCCATCAATAAGGCAGATCCACTCAGCTCTCGTCTTATCGGTTCTTCTCAGGTGGAGGCGATTTACCACTGTGACTTGTTTCCTCGCTCTGTGGGCAGGATTGTCAATGCAAAGTGGGCAGTATCGTAACAGGTCATTGAGCCACTGCGCCCGTTGTGGTCCTTATAGTCGGACTTCAATTTTTTTTTTTCTTTCAGCTGCTCCCTTCTTCAGGGGTCTCCACAACAAACTAACTCACACTAAGACTTGATTGTTTTTACTCCGGATGTCTTACCTGACACAACCACAAACCACTGAGCTACCACAGCCCTCTGTGTGGAGAGTTGCCATCTAGGGTGCCCGGGGGAGCAGATTGTGGGAGTTAAGGGCCTTGCTCAAGGGCCCAGAGTGGGGCAAATGAGGGTGGAGACGGGTGTGGGTGTTTCATCTTTCCCACCCATATTTTGATGTTATCAACCTGGGGAGTTGAACCCCAATCGAACTATAATCGGCCTTCAGTGTCTTTAGCTTATCCTGGCACTGCTTACAAGTCCAGGTGTAGCCATGCTGCACCATCAGCTTCGAAATCTGTATGTAAATGTGATCATTTCTCGTCACGCTGTCCATCAACACAATCAGAGAGGAAGTGGTTCAGATGTGGTTTCCAGTTTTTCTCAATTTTCCTTATATAACATCTATCTGCTTTATATGATTGTTGTATGAAATTCACATTATATTTTATAAATTACATTAAGTTATTGTAAAGTTATTAATTTATGACAGATCCAGTTGGGCTTGCTGTTTAACAGTTTTATTGGCTGGCAGCATTTGCTCATTTTGGACGCCATCTTGGTTTCTCCACAATATCACAAAACAATGGGAGGGATGGGCAGAGTGCGCTCTGATGATTTATACAACTGAATAAACCAGATCCAGGGACAAACAGGTTAACAGATGTATTTTGACTAAATATTCTTCAGCATGTAGTAAGGTGCACTGAATTCTTTTAGTTTAGTCGATCGTGTGAAGGTTTTTAGTCAAAAGTGCAGAGACTCTGTGTGAAATTCTGTATTCCAAAGATTCTCTTCACGGGATGAAGATTGAGAAGGATTTTATTTCATCCATGTTTCATTTAAATTTAGTTATCAAACAAATGAAGTCAAACTTTACCAAGCCCATCTAATGTGATGTACCTTAAACCCACACAAAGATGAAAATTAGAATTCCTGTAGCTCATTTGAAATGGTTCAAGTTTAGGCATACAGTCAAGCTTTGTTAAGACATTGTTCTTTAGGCTTTATCGTCTTATCGGTTTATTGGAGTTATTGGATCGGATTATTAAGCATGGACATTTTTATTTGTTCTTTAGGCTGTTCCCTCTTCAGGGGTCATTACAGCGAGTCATCCTCACCCTGTCCTCTGCATCCTCTGTCCTCACTCCAACCACCTCCATGTCCTCTCTAACTGCATCCATATATCTCCTCTGTCTTTCTCCTGGCAGCTGCATTTCTAACATCCTTCTACCAACTGTCTCTCTAACTTTATCTCCCAGTTGTTCAACCTGTGTTGTACCTCTGATGATCTCATTCCTAATTGTATCCATTCTTGTCACTCCTAAGGAGAACCTGAACATCTTCATTTCTGCTACTTCCAGTTATTTATCCTGTCTTTTTGTCCATGTCTCTGTCTCCAGACCATACAACGTAGCTGGTCTCACCACTGTCTTGTAAAGTTTTCCTTTGTAAACTTTTCTCCATCCACTCCATCCTGCCTGGACTCAGCTACACCATCAGCCTAACAATGGCTCATTATAGGCTGATGGTCCTTCTTGAGCATGTGATCAGTTGGTTTTGGTTGTCAGCAGCAAAACTGGTTGATCCACTCTAAGAAGGTGCTATTTAAGAGACTGAGCTGAAAACAGCACCTCAGACTGAGGAAGTCTCTCGGATGAGAGACGAAACGTTTCTATATTTTTTTGCTTCGTTTTGTTTTTTGTTTTTTTGAATGTCCAGAGGACCAGGTTGAACTTTTTTGGATTTTTCTACCTGGATTATTGAGCATGCATCAGGATAGAGACAGATTCTTTCCTCATCTCTTTATTTAAAGAGTCTGGATTGTTAATTTCCATATCAATGCCCTGGATGGTTGGAGACCAGTGATGCCTCATCTTGGAAAAAATCCTGAACTTTAAACTGTTAGATTATGATTCATTCATTAAAATTATTCAATGGACGTTTCTTATATGGAAAAAAAAAGCTTTTAAATGTGAATAATACTTTTCAATGCTATAAGGAAGGCAACATTTTTTTTCAGTGTACTACATCATCTTAGCATTTTCAGCTTAAGAGTCGTACCTTCCAGCCTTGTCTACAGTTAGGATACAAGCCAAAATTTTACATGAAGGTATATCAGCCTTTACTTTCAACGTGTACTCTTTACTTGAAGTCATAGCAAAATGTCAATGTCGTTGGCTGAAGTCTTGTTGCAGGCAGGGGCCCAGGCAGCTGCAGTCTCAGTCTCAGTCTCGTTGCCAGCAGGGGCCCAGGCGGCCGCAGCCTCAGCCACAGTCCTGTTGCCAGCAGGGGTCCAGGCGGCCGCAGCCTCAGCCACAGTCCTGTTGCCAGCAGGGG
>NC_056514.1:18053914-18083647 GCF_014905685.2 Nematolebias whitei | reverse complement strand
GGTCCAGGCGGCCGCAGCCTCAGCCACAGTCCTGTTGCCAGCAGGGGCCCAGGCGGCCGCAGCCTCAGCCAAAGTCCTGTTGCCAGCAGGGGCCCAGGCAGCCACAGTTCCTTTACCGGTGCTCATTTGATTTTCCTCCTCAGACCTCAAGTTCATCTCACTGGTAAGTTCTACTAGTCTCACCTGGCCAAATGATTTCTCAGCATCCATTGTATTGGTTTCCAGAAGTACTATAAAAAACAAAAATTACCAAGTTACAGTACAGCATAATTATGCAAAACACATCCACATAAATTATTTACTTAAATACATTCATGTGAAATATGTCAGTTTATTTACAATGTTACTTTATGCATGTTTTTGATGCATGTTTTTGAAGGATCTAACAGACCTGAACTTCAACCAAGATGATAAAGAAAAAACTTGTGCCAAAGTACTACCAACATTCAATTAACCAGAGGAGTTTACCACAACCTTCTCACCTTCTTTAACACGTTTCTCCATCATGGAATCCATTGACTTGAGAAGTCCAAGGGTTTTCAGAGAAATGCCACTTGGAGTCGAACCTTAAAAAATAGAGATGAAATTAGCATGGAAAAGTAGCCCCTAAAACATTTTAAAGGGTCTTTACTTCTCTGTAGCTTATTAGCAGCTTTTTGTGTTGTTCCAGCAAACAGGTGTCTACTGAATGCATTTTGCATTCGGTCACCTATTTTCTTAAACGGCACAATAGAGCTACTTTAAGACTTTTTTGTAGAAAAATTACATTTCAACACTAGTGTTTTGGTCAACTTCAACCACTGTCCAACTTTAGACTTCCACAGCAGTGTAAACAAAGTATATAATACAGAAACACTAGTCCTAAATCTGAAGATTTCTATGACTATAAGATAGAACAAAATGAGCAAAACCTTTAGTAAGCCAACATAGCAGCAAAACATCCAAGAAAATCCAAACAGCTCTCATTGTTTCAGCTTCCAAACAAACACAGAGGTGAGCTGTCAAAAGCCAAAGCTTTCTCGGTCAGGTGGCACAGCTGGTGCTAATCTACTCTGATTGGTCTTCCCGTCAGAATACTCTGGTGCAGGGGACAAAAAAAAAGACAGACATGATTCAGTCAGATTAACCATCCTTCTATTATCATTTTTAATCAAAATCTTTTTAACTATTTTTTTAATTTTGAACATACAAAACCCAAAGAACAAAACCCTCTCCCACCCCTCCACCAGATCAGTCACACATACATAAATGAATTACACAGGCACTGACATGTTTTATATACAACATAAAAGGCTGCCAAGTGTCTCAAATTTTTTAAGATAATCCTTCAGGGTATATCTTGTTTTCTCTAGATGAATATGATACATCACTTCTCTTATCCAATGTACATATGCTGGGGTGTGTGGATACGTCCAATTGCACAAAACAAGTCTTTTGGCCAGGAGATAGCCAAAAGCAATCACATCCTTCTCGTACTTGCTGAGGGCCGTATTCACAGGACCACCCCAAAAAGTGACATGAGTAGTGATGGGTGCACAGTTTTTCAAAAAAGTTCAACACAAAAACATCTGGTCTTTACCCTGATGCATGCTCAATAATCCAGGTAGAAAAATCCAAAAAAGTTCAATCTGGTCCTCTGGACATTCAAAAAAACAAAACATCCTTTTGGCCAGTGGCTGTTTAGTTTCCCCGATGTAAGACTGACCACAGCCCTCCTGACCCTGAACAACATACACAATATTACTCTGTTTGTGCCGGGGGACTGGATCTTTGGGATGAACCAGTCTTTGCCGTAATGTATTTTGGGGTTTAAAAGCCACTGGGACGTTATGTTTAGAAAATAAACGTCTCAGTTTCTCTGATACTCCCTCAACATATGGAATGACCACTGGTCTGGGTTCCTCCTTTTCACCTGTTGGCTGACTGGAGTCCTGTTTGGGTTTCTTCTCTACTTTTAGGAAGGCCCAGTTAGGATATCCACATTGCTCTAGAGCCTGTCTTGTGTGGGATTTCTCCTTCTGCCTGGCTCCTGAGCTAGTGGCGACGCTGTCTGCTCTGTGATACAGAGTCCTGATGACTCCTAACTTGTGCTCCAAAGGGTGATAGGAGTCATACTGCAAATACTGGTCTGTGTGGGCCCATGTAAAATTAAGGAGCTAAGAACAACGTACCTTTGTTCGAACCTCAACGTGAGTGGGTATCTGTGGTACTGCACTGAGCTGGTTTAGGACACATCTGGCAGACAGAACCATGTGTGTCAACATAGCTAGTTCTGAATCCTCCACTGCTCCTCTGTGTTTTGGGGTTCCACAGGGCTCTATTTTAGGTCCCCTGCTTTTCTCCCTTTACCTGCTTCCTTTGGGATCAGTCCTCAGTAAGCATGGGATCTTTTTTCACTGTTATGCTGACGATAATCAGATCTATATGCTACTAAAAACGAAATATGCTCCCTCAATCAGGCCACTTCTATTGTGTCTTGAAGACGCCTGGATGTCTTTAAACTTTTTAAATTTCAATAAAAAAAAACAAGTGGTAGTGTTTGGTCCTAGTGACTCCAGTGATCCTTGCCCTGTTGATCTGGGCCCTCTGGCACCACATGTAAAGAAAACAGTTTCTAACTTGGGTTTTAAAGTAGACAGTGATTTTAAATTAGATTCCCAGATTGGAGCAGTGGGCAAGGCCAGTTACAGCTGGCTAAGGTAAAGCCCATCCTTACACAGCATCAGGTGGAAATGGTAATCCATGCCTTGTCACCTCTCGGCTGGATTACTGAAACACTCTTTACCTTGGAGTCAGCCAGTCCTCCCTCAGACGTCTCCAGTTGGTCCAGAACGCTGCTGCTCGGCTTCTAACTGGAGTTCAAAAGAGAGAGCACATCACCCCCTCTCTGGCTTCACTCCACTGGCTGCCTGTTCATTTGAAAGATTATTAGTTTTTAAAAGTTTAAATGGTTTTACCTGTTCGGTGCCTCAGATCAGCTGATCAGCTGCTCCTAGAGGTGCCGAGGTCCAAACGGAGGCTCAGAGGGGACAGAGCTTTTTTTGTTGCTGCTCCAAAACTGTGGAACGATTTCCTTCTTCCCCTCAGACAAGCCCCTTCACTGTCCAGTTTTAAAACTCTTAAAAACACAGTTACTCCCTGGCTTTTAGCACAGACTGAATTTGCTCTGCATCGTTTTTATTGATCTTAATGTTTTAACTGTTTTATGTGTTTAAATGTTCTTGAATTTATATGTACAGCACTTGGTGGCAGCTGTGGTTGTTTTAAAGGGCTTTATAAATAAAGTATTATTATTAATTGAATTATGTATGTGAATGTTTCTGTTCAGTGCCCTGAGATGACTTCCGTTTTCACTTGGTGCTATGTAAATAGACTGAATTGAACTGAATAAATCTCAAATTTCTGCGAGTCTACAACTCTTTGGAGGCAAACTATTAATTAAAAATAAATGTTTTGAAAATCTCATGCAATTTGCACAAAAAATTGAGAACCCTGACAAACATCCATCCATCATCTTTACCCACTTTTTCCTTTTTGTGTCGTGGGGGTCACTGGTGCCCAAGTCCAGCAGTCACTGTGCAAGAGGCAGGGGACATCTGGACAGGTCTCCAGTCCATTGCAGGGACACATAGAGACAAACAACCATTCACTCTCTCACTCACACCTAGAAACAATTTAGAGTTACCAATCAGTCTAACATGCATGTTTTTGGTCTGTGGGAGGAAACCGGAGTACCCGAAGAAAACCCACGCATGCACGGAGAGAACATGCAAACTCCACCTAGAAAGGCCCCCGGACCGGGATTTGAACCAGGACGACCTGCTTGCTGAGAGGTGGCAGCTCTATGCACTGTGCCACCGTGCTGCCTGCCTGGCAAACATTTCAAGACATTTTGAAAACTTTCTCACAAATGCTTTTCATCATTTTTCCGTCACCACCCAGTGAGGTGCTGGCTTAGAGAGAAGGTGAACGGAAAGAGACAAATAACTTGAACATTATTTACGTTTATATTTTTTCAACCTTTATTCATACAGGTTAGTCTCACTGAGCCACGAGGACTCATTTACAAGAGAGACCTGTTTTAAACAAAAGCCACAGATGAGGTACAAACAACAACAGTCATATAAAAAGATATAAAATGAAAATGGAAATTAAAAACAAAACAAAAACAGTGACATTATAAAGCGATGTAAAATACTAACAGGAACATGTCTGCGTTGGTTTTTGCCATGAACTTATCAGATGTTTGAAGCCACTCAGAGGTCAAGAGCTGCAGATCTTTATGCATGGTGTTCCAGGAGAGAAGGCTCTTTTGCCAAGTCTCTTAGTCCGTTCCTGCAACATTCCAGTGTTTTTCATAAATATGAAAATCTAATATGTGTTGGGCAAACGGGGAACCATATTCCCTAAAGTTCTTTATGCATGGCTATAGAAAATGCAACAATAAAGATTCCCCAATAACCAGAATACAGTAGTTTCTGTCATTCAGTGACAGGAAGTGGCGACACGGTGAAGCAGTGGTCAGAGCTGTGGCTTCTCAGGAAGGTCATATTTTGCCTTCTAGACTGGATCCTTCATGTGTGGAGTTTACATGTTCTCCCTGTGCAGGTTTCCTCCAGGTACTCCAGTTTCCTCCCACATCAGTAGTCCAATTTGTAGCTGGGACTGGTTGGTTGTCCCGTTTGTCTGTGCTGGACTTGGAACCTGTCCAGGCTGTCCCCCACCTCCTTCAGTGGCCACTGGAGACAGACACCAGCTCTGTGTGACCCAGTGAGAAGTAGGTAAAGAAAATGGAAGGATGGTGCAGCGGTGGACTTACAGACCTGACTGTGAGCGCCCTCTTGTGAGTCCTTGGCATAATGAGAGCAGCTCAGTCACTCAATGTAGACTTCATACAGTCTCACCTTCTAAGTAATTGCAAGTATAAATACATGAAATGTCTGGAAAAACCATCTCAAGAAAAGTGTGTTCAGTATTTCTAGAAACCGTAGAAATTGAACTCGGTCAGCTCAGATCGTGACTGTTCACTTCACACTTCTGTCGTCTGTGGGTTTTGGAACAACACAAATCCGGAGATCTCGACTTTAACTCCACAAATGGAACACCACCAGTCATACCAGTTTTTGTAGCATAAGAAGAAGAACATATTTGTTTTTATCTGGTTGGACATAGATGTCAACGTTGGATTTGAGCTCTTCCTCAGTCTTAGAAAACATCCCACAAATGTTTGACTTGGACAAAAAGGCAGACAGTTTCCCTGAAGTTTTTAGTTTGCTCCAATTCTTTCCTTTAACTCTGACCATTTTCCCAGTCTCTGTAAAAACCATCCCCACAGCATGATGCTACCACCACCGTGCTTCACTGTGGTGGTGGAGTCCCTGAAGGGACTTAAAAGTTCAGCTTTTCGTCTCATCCGACCAAAATAAAAATAGAAACAAGATGAATATCTCTGTAGTAGTTTTGTAGTTCTGATACACTAAACTTTCTTTAATTGGTTGAATTACTCCCTGATGTAAATAAAACATTTTAATCACTAATCAGATTCTGGCTAAAGCAAAAACACATCTGGCAACATAAAGGTCACGTCACATATTGCAATAAAGCACGCAGACATTGTGGTTCCTTTTATTTAAAAAAGGCATTAATGTGTTTTTCTTTTCATTTTTTGGTGGTATAGATTTCAAGTTTTTACACATTTGGTACACAAAAAAAAATATTTTTAACTAAACAAACTTTCCTAAATCAAAGTTCTTTAAACGTAGCTTAAATAAAGGTACAGTACAAAAATAAGTGGGTTTTAAATCACAAAAGAATGGTTTTCTCTCATGATGAAGGTACAGTGGCACAGCATTTTTTGTAAAAAGAATTCAAAAATTTAATTTTTTTTTTCTTTTTAGCTGTTTTCCAGTAGACAGTGGATTTAAAAACAATACATTCACTGGTTTTTCTATCCGACTGGCAGAAGGCACAACGGAGAAGGCTTGGATCAGACAGCGTCTGCACGTATGGCTTTTTCTTTCCTATTTGCCAGAGAGACAAGTGAAGGTGAACAAGATGTATAAAACAGCATACTCATGGCTCTGAATGTTACTTTGCAGATCACCACGTCTGCAGCAGAGTTTGTGCTTCATTCAAAATGAGCAGAATGTTGCAAACAACCCACATAATTTTATTTGAAACGTCCACATGAAAAGCCCTGCTCGGTTCGTCACCGACGTGAACCTGGATCCTGATCTGGAACTTGGGGAGACGAAGGCAGACCTACTGCACCAGTCCTGCGTCTTTCGCCATGCCGTAGAAGATTCCTCTTTGGGATATGAGGTTTGTGGGAGTATCAAACTCCGCTATCTGTCCCTTGTCCAACACGAGCACCCTGGAAGAGGACAGACGAGACGACTGCGTCACCGATTCTGAAACTAAGTTTGTTTGTTGTGTACATTGTAACACAAGTCACTGCATTATCTCTGCAGCCATACCTACCTGTAAATGTACAGCTGTCTCAAACCTGCTGCTCAAGTTCTGTGAAACAAGTTGAGCGAGAAACTTACTGCCCATGAGTCTAGTTTCTCCTCTACGAACATCTGGGACCTCCTTTAGTAAAAATCTAAACGCTGATAACATGTGTATAGAGACCTGAGAACAAGATGAACGTTTAAGGTGGTGCCAGCTGCGCAGTAGAGTCGCCATGGTAACCACACAGCTGCATCTCTCGCTCTCTGACAACACTCATTATAGAACAGGTAGACAGAAATGCAGAGTAGAAAGTAAGCCTGGGATAAAAGTACAAGCCGTAGTGAAAAATGTTCTGAACTCTAAGTGGCAGAAGTATCTTGACAAAATGTTTATTTATTTATTAATTTTTGGGGTGGGGGTGTAGAGGCAAACTTTTGAAAGAAAACAAAAATGTATAAATGAATGAGGAAATGTAAAAACTGCAGTCAAATTAAGTGTCTGGTTGCAAAGAACAACTTGTAGTAATAAACCCATTAAGAAGGTGTCAGCTGCAGCTTATGAACGTTACCAGGACATACAGGCGGGTGGGAGGGTTAAAAACATTATTTTACTGCGTCACTGATGTCTGTTGTCTCTTGAGATTCAACTTGAGTACATGTACTGTAAATGATTTATTCATCCAACAAAGTTCAGTCAGGTCCTCTGGACAGTTTCTTGTTTTGTTGAAACGTTTCGTCTTTCATCCAAAGGACTTCATCCGTTCGAGGAGCAACATCAAACTCAGTCCCATAAGTGGCTTACTCACATAGTGGACCAACCATTAAACTGGAACATGGCCCACTCTGACTCAATGTCCCCCACCTCAGCTGGGATGCAGTTCTCTCCCGGAGGTGAGTTGAAGACCTTTCTGATGGTTCTTCTGCCAAATGTTCCCAGTACCTCACTGCATGTTTGGGTCTACCGGGTCTGTCCAGCATGTTCCTTCACCATCTGATCCAACTCACTACCAGGTGGTGATCAGTTGACAGCTCAGCTCCTCTCTTCACCCGAGTGTCCAAAACAGTCACAAATCAGATGACATGATTAAGAAGTCAATCACCAATCTATGACCTAGGGGTCCTGGTTCTAAGTGCACTTATGGACACCCTCATGTTCAAACATGGTGTTTGTGATGAACAAACTGACTAGTACACAAGTCCAACAACAGAACACAGCTCGTGTTCAGATCAGAGAGGCCATTCCTCCCAGTCACACCCCTCCAGGTCACACTGTTGTTACCCATGTGGGCATTGAAGTCCCCCAGCAGAATAAAGGAGTCCCAGCACCCCCGCCAAGGACCCCAAGAAGGCCGTACACTCTGAACTGCCATTTGGGAAAACAACAGTCAGAGCCTGTCCCCCTCACCCGAAGGTGCAGAGAAGCCACTCTCTCATCCATCGGGAAAAACTCCAACACACAGGCACCAAGTCGGGGGGGCTACAAGTAGACCCACACCAGCTCAGCGCCTCTCACCATGGGCAACTCCAGAGAGGAACAAGGTCCAGACCCTCTCAAGGAGATCAGTTCCAGAGCCCATGCTGTGCATCAAGGTGAGCCCAACCATATCTAGTCGGTACCTCTCAACCTCAAGCTCAGGCTCCTTTCCCACCAGAGAGGTTACATTCCAGGTCCCAAGAGCCAGCTTTGGTAAGTCAGGGTCAGAGCACCAAGGCTCCCCACCTTCAGCCACTGCCCATGGTGTCATGCACCCAATTTTGTGGCCCCTCCTGCAGGTGGTGGGCCCACAGGAAAGCAAACCCATGTTGCTTGTTAGAGCTGAGCCTGATCAGGCCTTAGGTAGAGACCCGGTCACCAGGTCTGGCTCCAGTGTGGGGCCCCAGTAACTCACGTCCAAGCAAGGGACAATGAGCTCCTCGTTTCTTTATGTCCATATAAATCTTCTGAATCGCTCTTTGTCTGGCCTGTCACCTAGAACCAATCTGCCTTGGGAGACCCTACCAGGGACAATAACTGCCCCCGACAGCAGAACTCCTGTTATAATGTTCCTCCTGAAGTAAATCTTGTGTTTTCTGACCACCACAGAAAACAAGCTTTGAATGTTGAACGTTAAATAATGTACTTTATATTCACAAACATAACCTCTGACAGCAGAAGTTGAGAGATGTAATAAGAGCAGGTTTTTCTTACATCCTCCTAATCCTGAGGAAACAGATATGTGGAGTTTGTACAGATTTAAGTCAATTTAAGTTACCTTTACCAACACAAACAACTAGATTATAAATACACAGCAAATATCTAACCTTGTGTAGTCCATGATAGTGTTAAGTCTATGTGCAATAGTGAAGACGGTGCAGTCTTCAAACTGAGTCCTTATGGTGGACTGGATGAGATCATCTGTCTCCAAGTCTATAGCAGCCGTAGCTTCATCCAGGATGAGGATCCTCGTCTTCCTCAGGAGTGCTCTAGCCAAGCACACCAGCTGCCTCTGGCCCACACTGGAAATACAACAACAAGTGATTATAAAATAATAATAATAACTGCACAGAGAGACCAAAGTTCACATCTTTCTCCCCTGAACACACCTGAGGTTCTCTCCTCCCTCCGAACACTCCAGCTCTAGTTTTGCCGCCTGGTTGCTGACAAACTTGTGGAGGTGAGAGTGCTCCAGGGCTTTCCACACGTCTTCGTCGCTGTACTTGTCAAAGGGGTCCAGGTTCATTCGCAGGGTCCCAGAGAACAGCACGGGCTCCTGGGGCAGAGACGAGGCTTTAAGGAAGCTAACGCAAAGACTAAAGATGCTGAACTGCACATTTTATACAGTTTCTATACGGGTTGTTCCAAAACTGGGAGGAGTAGGGCATCAACATTTAAAAACATGCAGAGTATGAAGTATACACAGAAGATAGAGAACTGGGAATAAAGGAGTTTTAATGCTTATGCACTGGTACCTTTGATGGTAACACACACTGGGAAAACTGCAGTTATGTGAACTAGTTCTGACCCATCTAAAAAGTTAAATCTGGTCCTCTGGACATTCAGAAAAACAAAACAAAGCAAAACAACAACAAAAATGTAGAAACGTTTTGTCTCTCATCCGAGAGACTTCCTCAGTCTGAGGAGCTGTATTCAGCTCAGTCTCTTAAATAGCTGATATCTAAATAGTAGATTTTTCTACCTGGATTATTGAGCATGCATCAGGATAGTTCTGACCCAGTTTAACCGTAACCTAACCAGGCACAGGATGCAGGTACCTGTGGAATGATGGTGAGTTTGGACCTCAGGTCGTGCAGCCCTATCTCTGCTATCTTCACATCATCAATGGTGATTTCACCTCCAGCAGCTTCCAGCAGTCTGAAGAGGCAGAGCGTCATGGAGGACTTCCCAGCCCCTGTGCGACCCACAATGCCGATCTGCACGATGCAAATCACAGCTGAGCACCATTTGGATGAACAAGGTAAAAAAAAAAAGTTAGGGTTTGTTTTTAAACATAACCTTCACTGACCTTCTCTCCTCCTTTCACATTAAGTGTGAGGTTCTTCAGGACAAGGTCCAGACCCTCGCGGTACCGGACGCTGTAGTTGTGGAACTCCACGTTCCCATTCATGGGCCATTCAGAAGGGGGCTTCTTGTCCTCCACCTCCCAGGGGGCCTGTGAGCACAAAGACAACCTTCCAGACCCAGTTGGGTTTTATGGACCCTCTCAGACCTGCCAAACATTTATTTCACCTCAACACAAAGTGGTCACTAACAGTTACACCTGTTCTAGCACAGAGTGGACCAAAAGCTTCTTGTTTAACATGGGGGTCCTTGTTGGCACCAACATCTGGATCTAGTTTTAGTTTGTTTTAACTCAAAAGCTCAACTTAATGTAATGTAAAGGCAACACAAAAACAAGCAGTACGCCAATGTCCCCCGCCGCTGAGGAATTTCAATAGAGAATGTTTGTAGTTTTTGAGACGAGTGTTTTTCTGAACTGGAACTGAACAGTGAAAGCAAATAAACCTAAATGTTTTTGGCACAAGCTATTCAAGTGGGAAGGAGCTACACTGTGTAGAAGAAGAGAGGCGGGGTGGTGCAGAGTGACAGAGGGAGCAATTTTCACCACCACCAGGTACAATGGCAGAGCCACGGGGTGGCCTATGGTGGCCATCTTCAGCCACCCCACCAGCCACCTCAGTCATTTGAGAAAACTATACTTTCAAGCAAAATAAAAACTAGAAAGCATAGTTTCCTTAAACGATTAGGTTGGCTGGTTTCACAAGAGAGCTGGATATTCTAAACACGATCATTCATTCTTAAATATAAATCTTAATATTCATGCATCATGATGTACCGTAATTTCCAGACTATTGAGCGCACCCAAATATAAGCCACGCCCACTAAATTTAAAAGTAAAACGTTTTTTGTACATTTATAGGCCGCGCTTGTATACAAGCCGCAGGTGTCCACATTGTAACATGAGATAGTTACACAGAAAGATATTTTTAAAACTTTTAATTAAATACGTACCGGTAATATACACAAATACGCAGTATTTGTGTATGTTAGTAGTAGTAAATGTTTTTTTCTGAACAGTGCCTGTAACACAACTGGTTAAAAAAAAACCAGTAGCCTGCCAGAAAGTTATTGATAGCTATCTTCATCTTCCTCCTGCGCACTGCACCCTTAAGCTCGTGTTGTCCTCTTCATCATGCAACTGCCTTTTGAAACCCGCTGGTGATGGAGGGTTTTTTTTTTTTTACACTGCTCCTCTGTCAGGATCCACTGGCAGACTTGAGCAAAAGTTGCTCTGCGCACGTGGCCAGTTTTGTTCAACGATTTCTCACCGCCGGTCATTCAAGCCTCCCACAGAGCTCCGAGTGCCACATTAATGCACGATTCACACTTATTTCGAGTGGCTAAAATATTTTGTTGAGCTCCCACTGTGACCTGTTTGGTAATTTCATTGTCCAGATTTCATTTTATTTTTAACCTTTGTTTATACATGTAGTCTCACTGAGTCATGAGGACCCACCCCCCAAGAGAGACGTGTATTAGGCAGCTATGAGCGCGGCCGGGTGTGACCAGGCTAAATGTTTTGGTGGCAAGAAGCTCATTAGTCCATCATTCATTCAACCTTTATTTAGACAGGTAAATCCCATTGAGCCTCGAGGACTCATTTACAAGAGAGACCTGAAAAAAATTAATGAATGAATAAATAAATAAAAAATCCATAAATTAGCTGCAGCATTGTTTAAGCCATGGTGTTTAAAGTGTGTGAAAAAAGTAGCGGCTTATAGTCTGGAAATTACGATGCATACTTTTTGGTTAGATATATATATATATATATATATATATATATATATATGCTTATATAAACATATTTGCACAACTGCTGCTGCTAAAATGATACAGAGTATTCCATTTTATATCTATTTTATGCTCATATGAAAACTGAAGCAGCTGAAGAGATTGCTGCCCAACTAAGTTTATTTGTTCCTCTTGTACAATAACAGTTAAGCTTCTTCTTCTTCTTCTATATGGAGGTGACCATCTTGGGTGCTGACATGGCAACCCATTTTCTACAGTGACCTTTTAATAACTTGACAAAGCCACACATCAAAATGGAAGTCAGCACATTGCTTATTTTTGACATTATCCAACTCACAACATTTACATATATACATACATGGTGGCACCTGAAGAGTTTTTCCAATTCCCCCTCTTCACTCCACGAAGGACAACAAACACTAAAAGTTTCTGCATGTGTGAACTCGCAGCATGGGCTTCAAAGTACCTCTGTCTTGGTCTCCGAGTACTCCTTCACTCTCTCCACTGCTACGATGTTGCTCTCCAGGTCTGATGTCATCCGCACCATCCAGTTCAGAGACATGGTCACCTGTTACAACAATACCAGTGTCATAATATAGTACTGGACCTGAATGTATTTGTGAAGCAGCTTGTGTGTGTGTGTTACCTGGAGAGCGTATGACACCGACAGACCCACAAGGCCAGGGTTGAGGCTTTTCTTTCCTATTACAGCGAACAGAGCAGCGAACAACACAATGCAGTTCCCGATGAACTCGATACGCACCCCGAGCCACCTGGATGACAGCAGGCTTCCAGTTAGAACATGATGTGAGGAACTCAATTTCTGCTAATTATATGCTAAAGAATGATGGTTTATTTTGCTACACAACTGTGAGGGTTTGCTGTAAAAGTGTAAGAGGAGTGTGGATGCAAAGATGTTCATCACATCTAGAAGACGGATTGATAATATGTAACATAATACTACAATATAGTGGTCAAACAGACTGATAATCTATTGTTGGTTGTCTTTTTGGCAGCTCCATTTCGGGGTCGACTAACCTGCCTCAGTTTCACCCCATCCCCAACATCCTCTGTCACACCAACCGTCTGCATACCCTCCTCTACGTTTAGAAACCTTCTCTAGTCTTCCTCATTTCCTCCTACCTGACAGCTTTACATTCAACATTCTTTGTGTCCAAACATCTCAGACACTAACAGCATCTCCAAACCACTCAAGCTGAGCTGCCCCTCTGATATATATTTGTATACTCTCCACTTTAGTGACGCAATGAAAATGATAACATCTTCAGGTCTTCAGGTTGTCCCTGCTGCAAAAAGATAATACCATCTTGTCTTTCTGTTGTATAACCTGGATAGACTATGGGCGCCTTCATCTTTTTGCCCTTTTATAATTATGATTTTGAGGAATATTTGATCCGTCTAAAATGAGCTGCTTGATGCAGTCCGACATTTTATAAATCCCACTGTCCAAACCAAACATCGCATCTCTAACTACCATCTTGTAAATTTTCCCCATCGCTTGTAGCTGACCTCGTCACAAATCAGCCCCGACACTCACCATCCACTCCGCCCTACACACGCTCTCCTTCACCTCTCCTGCGTTCTGCCTGTTGCTTTGGATGGTTGATGTAGTCTGCCTTGATTCAACTGACGTTCATCCCTCTTCTCTTTAAGGCATACCACCACCTCTCATGGCTCTCTTCCACCTGCTCCCTACTCTCACAATAGATCAAAATGTCTGTAAACAGCAAAAGTCCATGGGGAACGTGCCTGGTCATCTGTAAACCTGCCCAGCACCAAAACTGTGTTCTATATTCTACAGCCCTGTGTCTGTTTGGCCAACGTAAAAAAAAAAAAAAGTTTCTGGGATGAAATGTCAGATTTGCTTAAGTCTTCTAAAAACATTGAGGGTGGTCAGTTGGTACGATGATGGCATTCTGCTTTGAAACTATGGTCACACTGGGGTCCTGGACCTAATGGATCTGGGTGTTAACTTAGATTTAACTATGCTTTGGAGTTGTCCCAAAAATCCTGAGGACTGAACATCCTACTTGGGTCTTCTGTGACACCTGTTCATTCAACCTTTATTTATACAGGTTAATCCCATTGAGCCTCGGGGACTCATTTACAAGAACCTGTGACTAAAGGAGTCTTGTTTCTTAAGAAAAGTGCAACAAAGAGCTGCTGTTCAGCTGAGCTGAGGCAGGACCCTTACCTGTTGGACACTATACCAGGGTAGTAACTCTTTTGGTTCTCATCCACTTTTATATCACTCATCAGAACAAAGGCAGCGTGTCTGCTATAGGCTCGGATTACACTAGCGCCAGTGACGGTCTCAGAGAAATGGGAGTATATGGGAGAGCGGCTGACCGACTCCAGACGCTTAAGCTGCCGAGACGTGGCAACATAAAATCTCTACAGGCATTGAGAGGAAGAAAAACAAACACAGCATTACAACCTGATGATACTTGGCACATGTTCAGAAATGTCAAAAAGGTTGTGCATAGACAAACCCACATGCATACACATCCGCACACACAGAGTAATAAAGGAAGCCTTTGTGAACAAAACACCCGCAGGGTCACTGGATACTCCAATTTTTCACATTGTTGAACAGATGCCAGTAATGTTCCCAGTTCTACATCAGCTCTCCAGCTCCAACTGCAGGAATGCTGTGCACTCTGTTCTGTGTGCAAGCGCTTGAATCAAGTCGCCAGATTGTAACGCTGCAAATTTACCTTCGCTGTTCCAATGGAGTTTTAACTGCTGGTGTTTTGTTTATCATTGCACGTACTGTACACTGTCAAAAATCACATTTATTGTCGAATAAAGACAATTAGATGAAATTGTTAGAAGCTTACAAACACAGAACCAAGTTTGTTCTCATGTTGTTCCGATCCGTTTGCATTAGCCAAACCAAATCAGTAAAGTGAAAGCAAAGACAGCATGCAGCAAAAAAGCAGGGCGGATGCCAAAACAAAGCAGCGGGATTAAAAAAAAACAACTTTGTGTTAGTACATCTGATTTTATTCCTTTGGTAGTTCAGTTGGAATCACCATTATGGAAAACAAGCAAATCCTTCAAAAATAGCTGCCCAGTCGAGATGTTAACGTCAATCTGGTTTGAAAACAAAGTCGACTTAAAAAAAATTCACAAAAAAAGATTGTGTTGTTCTCACTGACTGCCTGTCCTTCTATTCATCCACCAACCCATTTTCAACAGCTTCACCACAGTCAGGAGGGAAACTCAAACATCTCATCCATGGAGCTCCCATTGAGTTAACAGGCTAGAAATTAAAACACGGTCCCTCTGGCAGAAAGTCTCCAAATGAAGGCAAGCAGGATGCTCAAACCTCGTTTGACCATTTCTTTTGTAGCGTCTCACAACTCTGAGCTCCTACCAGATGACAATGTTCTCACTTTATATCTGAGGCTGAGGCCAGCCACATGAAGGAAACGCACTTTAACCATTTATATGCAAGATCTCATTCTTCTGAACCATCATGATAGAGCTGGGCAATAATTCAATATCGATATATATCACGATATAATTTTATTCACCAACAGTGATATGGGTTTGAAGCACATTTTTGATATTTCGATATGATTACAGCGTTTCGCCGACGCATTTCTTTGTCTGTTCGGGTTGAAGCGGCCGCTTCAGTTTCAACTCGCCCGAACAGAAGAAGCCGTGACACAACTACGTAAGTGCGTGGTGACGTACACCGCAGCTCGAAGGAGTCAGCTACAACACGCGTTGAGTTTTTGCTTCAAAATGAGTTCCCATGACCGTCAGAATGTGATTGAACAAGCTTTCACAAGCGAAGAGAAAGAAGACGACATCACTGAGAAGAGAGGAAAGACCAATTAGCCGGTGTGGAAGTGGTTCGGCTTTCTAAGATCCGGTAAAATGCAGGTTTCAGTCTGTGTGCTGCAAAATGTGACGGAGCGGTGGGAACACATCGAACTTGTTCCACTTGATAAAATCTGCTGAGAGTCAGAAGATGAAGCACAATAAAAGTCTGAGCCAACGTGTCCCTGAAACACCCCAGCTGTAGCAAAAGAGAAACCCAACATGGGTTATGTTGTTGTTTAAAGTTAAAACTATTAATATTGACAAAGCTGACTTTTATGTTTATTTGATGGTGATTTAATTTTTTTTTTTGAAGGTTAAATACAAATAAAAGGGGAACATTAATTTATTTGTACAGTTTTAGTGAGGCTTTTATATTGTTTATATCGATATCGAATTATATCGTTATCGACCGAAATTAAGAAAAATATCGTGATGAAAGTTTTGGCCATATCGTCCAGCCCTACGTCATGATCATGGCCCAGAGTTAGAACGCAGTTGGACCAGGAAACCAGGAGCTAAACCAGTTGGCTCAAGTTCTTCACTTAGTGGGACATGGCAGGAAAACCTCCAAAGGTAAGCTTGTAAGAGGCAGCTAATAAGATGCTCAAACCATCTGAGTTGACCGTTCTCAATGGGGGAGCAACAGAACTCGATTTTGAGCTCCTCCCCAATGATCAAGCTTCTCAGCTCATCAGTAAGACTGAGGTTAGCTACGCTACAAAAAAAAAAAATAGTCTCACTTCATCCGCTTGTATCGATGATTCTATTCTTTTAGTCCTATCCGAGTCATTTAGGTGAGGACTGAAACATTGATGGACCAGTTAATCAAGAACTTTACCAGTTAGCTCAGCTGCTTCTTCAAAACCTTTTTCTTGGCACCATTTTCCGGTGGAGAACCTTGACCAAAGATTTGGAGTAAATTACTCTCATGTTGGCGGCACATTCTGCAGTAATCTGGACTAGAACTCGTGTTCTGGAAAGCTATAAAATCAAACCATCTGAAAAATACAGTCCTAAAACTCTCAAAGAGGCGAGTCCTCAATATCTCAGGGTGAATTTTATCCAGACTTCAAGCTCTGCTTCTGCATTTAGAAAGATCCTCAAAGTGATCTGTCACTATTCAACAATATCTCCAAGTTCTAGTCCATAGCTGTCCACCCAATCCAACAGGAGTGGGCCTCGCTTTCCTTTTCAGGTCATTTACCCAAACCTGTCAGCTGTGTCAAGCTGGCCCATAACAGACACAAACCACGCCCACTAATGAAAGCCACGCCTCTCAGTGGACATGACAGACTGTGTGAAAAAGTATTTTACAAAAGTTAATCTTGATTTGGAAATTGTCGCATAATCAATAAAATTAGAGCACACACAATAAATAAATAAAAACAGCAAATGTGATGTTTTTACTGCCACAACAGATTCATTGAGCAGCACCTGTGGCAGAAATATTCACCTCTACTAATTTAACTCACCCATGTGAAACTTAATGCAAAAATATTTGCTTAGAAAAAAATCTGGCAACATTAAAGAAGCCACGATGTGATAACGGACAAACTAACTACAAGAAGCCTACATGACAGAACTGTGGAAACTTGTGATTGAGCAGATCCTGTTGCAGATGACAACAACCCTTAAGCATGAAAAAAAAAATCAACAGGTGTTTGTGTCAAATTTTTGGAGCATTCAGATTTTTAGATCAGTGTAACAATTTCTGCTTGTGAAAAAGTTCTGCTCTATACAACTCACTGAAATCAAATTCAAAAATGTCAATTGCATCCATTTTATCTGCTAATCCAAGTTCAATGATTCGTTGCCCAGTAGAACCTCAAATATCTACCGTATTTTCCAGCGTATAAGTCTCATAAAAATTTTTTTAAAAAGCATCACGAAGAGGAAAAAACATTTAAGTCGCTTTGACGTACAAGTCGCATTTATTATGCGTCACTGCTGACACGGCTTCATTTCGCCATGGCAGCGCGTCTTCCATCCATCCCATGCGGCTGGAGCCACTAGCTCTCCGGTGTTCCTCCGCCTGCACCAGCTGAGTGGAGCGGGTGCGAACGGGAGGACTCGCAGTTGCATTTCTTTGAAATTTAAGATTAACACTTAAAGTCAAAAATTGCGTTATATGGAAAAAAAAAAAAAGTGTTTATAAGTCGCTTCGGTGTACAAGTCGCAGCACTGACAAATATATGCAAAAAACTGACTTATACACCGGAAAATACAGTAATTTTATAGGAAGCTGAATCAAGAGGTCCAGCTAACTAGAGCTCGCCACTCACAAATGGACTACTTTAACTCCACAGCTGACCAGCACTCTACCAGACAAGCTAAAAGACTCAGATCACACTCTAGTAGCATAGCTTGATTACTGCTTTAAACACATGCAACAGTCTACTAGCACACTCACTCACAGCCATGCATGTTGCATTAATGAGTTAGCATACTTGTTTCCTATTTACCTGAACCCACCAATAGAACACCATTAACGGGGCTATGACTATGAGGAGCATTGGGGTGAGGGCAGAGCATATGAGCAGCACATTCAGTGTGTACCAGAAAGTGCGCATCCATATGTCAATATTGTCAGGGATGTAGGTGTCTATAGCATCCACGTCTTTGCTGAAGCGGTTTAGTAACCGCCCAGTCGGGGTGCTCTCGAAGAAGGCTTGTGGAGCTTGCAGGACCCCCTGCAGCATGTTGTGGTGTGTGAGCTTGGCTGCCCGCAGCATACTGTAGGCCCGGCACAACAGGCAGTTAACCAAAATCAGCACACCTGCGAGAAGGGGAGGGGGTCAAGTGTGACAACAACAACATGCGTGTTAAACGGATCACATCTGTTCCTACAGACCAAAGAAACAACAGCCTCCATCCATTTTCACCTGAGGAGCTGAAAATAAGACAAAGCAGGGTTTTCCCAGATCTCTAGTTGTAGATTGTTGTTTGCACTTTAAGGTTTAGAGATCACTGAATAAACGTCACCATGGCTTTCATCAGTCTAGCGTTTACTTTTTACAGGATCATGGTCTCACGAAGCAACACCATGTTCTCCTGCAAAAGTATCCCAAGACTCTTACTACTTCAAGAATATCACTTTTGCTATTTGTTCATTACATATTGCCCAGAATTTTAGGAAAATAATTTTGCTTTAAAAGCCCATCCGTATGATATAAATCATGTTTGGGCTTTTTTGCATTCCAAATATTTAATTAGCGAAGAGAAGCAATGAATGTCCAGTTTGTCACCAAGTGTGTGACAGATATTTTTTTAAATGTTTAAAACCAGAGTTCCTCAAATTAAGAGCATAACAAGTTTGCAAAGTTCTCTTTCAGTGATGTATTTTTTTTTTTTAAAGATTAACTGAATACCAAAGAACTGCAGTCCATGAAAGAGCAGGGAGAAAGAGTCAACATGACACCCTGATATCTGAACCACTGTCAAGAACTAGAGCCCGGCCGATGAGGAAAATCTATCCATCTAATTGGCTGAAACCTGTTTTAACACTTGAAAGTCTTGAAACAAGTTTTCCTAATGTGCGTTCACATTCTCTATCCTCCACTATTCACCATAAAGTTATCGTGTTACAAAAATATAAATTAAACAAAGAAACGCCTTTCCCTGAAAATAGTCTTCATGCATCCTCTGCTACATTATAGTTACTCCTTGTGCAAGGAAGGACACGGCTCGTTCCCAGTGTTTAAATCGGCACGTAATGGGACAATTGTCACCGGTACAACGTCCCTAAACCCTGTATCGGCCTAAAATATTGTCCCTACCGATATATAGAGCGGGCTCAGTTCTGGGAGTGGACCTGCAGTCTCTGACAGGTGTCTGAGCAGAGGATGCTGAGGAACCTGCTCCAGGTCCTGAACATGTCACACCCCCTGCACGACACCCTGGACTCTTACCACAGCACCTTCAGTCGTAGACTGAGACCATCGAGGTGCTCCACAGAACAACACAGGAAGTCCTTCCTCCCCGTGGCTATCAAACTTTTAAACTCCTCCCCCTTTCTGCAAATAGGACAATAAAATTATTCCTGTCCTACAATAAACACTTTAATGTTTCTGTCTGCACCTGCTTTAGAACTTAATTGTTGGTATTTTTATATTCTCTGTTAGTTTTTATATCTTGTGTGATTCTTTGTGTATGTTCCTTTGTACTGAAACTCTGGCACAACAATTTCCTGCGGGATCAATAAAGTTCTTATCTCTATCTTATCTTATATTGGCCGGGCTCTATCAAGAACTATCATTCAGAAGCAGCTGATTGTATGAACATGAAACTTAGAAAAACAATTGTTAGCTAAAAAAAAAAAAAAACACTGTTAACAAATATGAATTCAGACTTCGGCACTTGGAGAAGAAGAAAAAAAGAAGCCCGTTATCCTCGTCCAGAGGCAACATGCACCTCTCTGCACTCACTGGTAGACAAACAGTGGAAGCTCAGGCTGTAATCAAACAAACATTATCTCGTTTTTGTGAAGAGCCCAAATCCCCAGCTTTGTGGTGGTGTGAGTTGTATCAGTGTTCTTGATAGAACGTATGTTCGGTTCTGTGATGGCAACATTAACGCAGAAATGTCCAGCAGAGACTCCAGAGCCTTCAAGACCATATCTCTTTCAGGAACATTTTTCAACAAAACAATATATAAAACTCTACACATTACCAAGACACGACTGAGTTCTGGTTCTGCTGGAGGGTTCTTCCTGTTAAAGGGGAGTTTTTTCTTTCCACCGTCTCCTTTGTGCTTGCTCAGGATGGGAGACGGTGATGAAGTGACGATTCAGCACATTCTGCTGCTTTCTTACTTAGATAACTTTACTAATTGTCTTTTATAAAGTATGAGAATGTTTCTGTTCAGTGCCTTGAGACAACTTCTGTTGGGACTTGGTGCTTCATAAATAAACTGAATTGAAAACGAGGGCACTGGATTGGTGCAGACTACTGATAACTACCTGACATGATTTCAAAAATGACCTTTTAATGTATAAACAGCAACAAATACATCTGAGGGATCTTCCTGCAATTTCTAATAATGGTTCTGTGGAAAAGAAGTGAAGATCTAGTATCTTACCTGTTGTAGATGTATCTTTAAACATCCTCTGGAGAAACAGAGTCTAGGTCCGATAGTACAGACAAGATAACAGCTAGCCCACGTGGGCCAAGACCCAAGAGGATTATTGTCTCTTAAAACTTAACGGTTACAATTTTAAAGTGGGTCATACAAATACACTTTCATAAATCATTATTTCTTCTTAGAAGAAATTTTATTTTACATTAAAAATCGGTGCTTTTTTTGCTGCAGTCTATTCAGACCATATTGACGAGCTAGTTACGGCTCGGTCTTTAACTTCCATTGGAAAACAATTTCGGTCAAAAAAAATTTCAAATGCTTTTAAATTATCGTTTTTAATTTAGCATTAAATGAGATTTTCAGCAGAAATATGTTTAAATTCTGACCAGAACAGACGCAAACTGTACTGAAAGTGCTACAGTTAAGCTGCTACAGCTGTCAAAAAAATAAATAAAAAACCTCTTTTCACCAAACTGAGAAGATTCACAGAGCCATCAACGACAGGTAAGATATTGACTGTTCAGAACCCCATTTCTAAATGAGCCAATTGATCTTTAAGTTACAAAACAAAACGTGAAAAATGAACTGAAAATAAATTGAATAATAAGAAAATAATTAATTGTAAAAATGGTCAAATAAAACCTCTAGTATAATGTAAGAATCAGAGTGTGTGTGTTTGTGTTGTAAAACATTTACCACCGACTCAGATGTGACAATCAGTCACAACTATTGATCCAGTCTCTCATTTCAGCTGCACATTGGGGAAAAAACCAAAATGCTTCTTGTGGTTAGCTTTAGGTCAGCTTCGTGCTGAGGAGCTGCAGAGAATTCATATTTCATGAACTGTTGCAGTTTTAACCCTAAACTGGAGTTCTGAGCTTTTTCTGCAACATTAACCCTCAAACTGACAATAAACCTGTTTGATCTGATTGGTTTATATATCATACTCCTTTTACAGGGAAAATACATAATTTATTGTTTAACTAGTAATAAATCCAACTGTAAACTTTAAAATGGTTCTTAATAATTAAAAACAGATAAACTCAGTCGATCCCTTGATCAAAAAATCCTCCTCTTATTCCACCTGAGGACTAAAATATTTTATGATCCTATATGATAATATTTCTCCCACGCAGGAGAAATACACAACACAACAGCAGTGACAGGACCAACAGCTGGAGCTTATTATTGCCACAAGAAGTCCAGACCTCCTGAAACTGGACTTCAGTGAAAATGAAATGTCATGCTGAGTTGTAATAGCGCTGGTGCACCACTAGAGGGAGGTTATGAGTCACTCAAAAACTATTCTTTTTAAACAGTATGGCACCACTGAGCGCGTTTTCTAGATATTGGGAGTGTGTTGCACAACTCGACAACCATGCATGTCTTTAGGAATGTGTGTGAGAGGTGTGGAAATATGCTGCAGGCAGGACAGGGAGTATTTTGGCTGTGGAGAGAGCAAAGGAAAATCAGGAGTAAAAAAAGGAGTCGAAACACAGCAGCAGTTCATCACAGACATCCCAGGCTGAGGGAGGCAAAAGCCAAAAGGAGAAGGTTACCAAGTTTGCTGCACCGAACATGCATGCTGCATGCCACTCCAGGGAGAGCAAGAGTCAAACATTTGCAGAGGAAAGAAAACCGTAGAGGATCGTTTGGCACAGAGAATAAAGTAATGACCGCTCACAAGTACCTGGACAAAGATGTATATGGCAGTCAGGGGCACAATGACAATAGCAAAAAAGGGCGTGCTGCTAATGATAACTATCATGGTGGAGAGAGAAAGGAAGAAGGTGCCCAGGAACATGAGCACAGTGGACGGCAGCGCCTCGTCTATGACGTAGATGTCCTTGGAGAAGCGGTTGATGATGCGTCCTATAGGTGTGGTGTCAAAGAAAGACTGGGGCGTGTGAAGTTTGTTGGCAAGCAGGTTAAAGTGCAGCTTCCTGGCTGCACCAATGTTCCCCATGGCTAGAGTGAAGGAAGAGATCATGACCAGGACACCTGTGAAGGGGTTAAACCACAGGAGAAAAGAACAAAAATAGAGATTGGAAAAAGGAAAGTTTTCGTTGTTTTACCATGTAGACAAGGACAGCATGGAGATGAAAGTAGTTCACTAACAAAGGAATGACATTAGGAAAGGAAACCACTGGTTTCTCCGTGCAGTGAGCTGACAAAAAAAAAAAAAACATCAAAAAATAAAATACGTGATGATCTTCAGATGAAATGCTGGTCTTTTTTAATCCGTTGATAACTCCTCTCCGGTCCAACTAAAAACTAACTTTGGGACTAGCTGACAGGAAAATTAACTCAAATCATTTCACCACCACTAAGAAGCAGTTTGGATGCAAGTGGCCTGTGGTTTTACAGGAATACAGAAACTTCAGCACCATGATGAAGAAGCACAACGTGTAGTTTAAACACCACAGAGATCAAATGCTGACGTTTGTTCAGTTTCTTACCTTGTGCAATGCCCAGCGCTGCGTACACCCCCACCCTCATGTGAACGTTCTCTGCGGTCCGATTCATAGCTTCGTCGTTGGTCCACTGGCTGAGCCAGATGTTGGCTCCGATGGCGGCGGCGCTCTGGCAGCCGTACAGCAGGATGATGATCACTGAGAGCAGCAGTCCCACTGCTTTGGCATACTCCACGTACACTTTGGTTTTCACCTGTTAATGAGCGACCGTCCAGTCAGCTGAGCTTACTTAACTCTATGAAAATAACTGATTTAGTCTCTTATTTGATGGAAATCCTCCTCAAAACAATGAATCAAAGCATTAACAACACTTCAAAGAAGTCGGCTGGACTAGTGACAGAATTACCGTATTTTCCGCCATACGTGTCGCACCGCCGTATAAGACGCATCTATTATGCATCACCACGGACAACTGGAAACGTGGGCCGGTGTTGTACCAAAAATTGATGGGCTGCCAAATGGCGGCCGCGGGAGTGTGCACGGGAGGACTTCAACAAGATTAACACTTAAATCAATTATTTGTTTGCTTGAAATTAAAGTAAATCTCAGTCTAACTTCTCCTTAATAAATGCACTTTGATGGTCAAATCAGCTGCATTTCGTAGCTGATTTGACGTTTGCTCCAGGAGTTCCAGAGCGAGACGACGGTGGCTTGGTATGGCAAGCCAAGTGTCTCATTAATAGCCACGTTTACCTATTAATAAGGCACTTAGCTTGCCATATTAGTCAAGGGCCTACTAGTGGCTGAAAATGGTAGTGTTCAATATTTTCCATGTCAAAATGAACGAAATCGTCAGATCTCAGTCAAAAATTGGATTATAAATATGGGAGAGAAAAAAACGTCACTTTGCTGTATAAGTTGCAGGACATGCTAATTTATGCAAAAAAAAACCTGTGACATATGCTGGAAAATACGGTATTTATGAGTTTTGAACTATCATCTGTTGTAGAGTTGTAAATGAACTTCTGTGATCTTGCAAGATGTGTTAGCTCTCTGAGTATGTGCTCAGAAGGATGCTCATTGTTTGTACAACTGATACTTGAAGCAAAAACACACACAGGGCCAAAAGCATTACTGCCCTTTCATGTTGGGTGCTGGGCGACATGGAAATAAAAGATTAGCAGCTTAAAGGTGAACAAGCCACATGTTGCTGCCTGCTTCACTTCAGGCCAACACACACTGGATCAAATCTAATCAGGTCGACTGACCCGGCCCGTTTCTGCCGTCTCTGCCTGGATCAGCTTCTCCATTTCCTGTGGTTTATTCTTCTCCTGAGGCTCCCCGTGCTTCCTTTGGCTGCAGCCATGTCTCCTCACTGAGCGGCATCGTGAGCCGTCTCCTTCTGATGAAAGAATGCTGATCTGTCTAGAGAAGGTGGCCAATAAATGGATGCTAGTTAACAAAAAGGGCCACTTCTTCAAAGTTTTGTTATGTAACCTTAATTAAATGGTAATGTTTAGTTCTTTAAGGAGTTCCAGTACCTCAGGAAGCTTTTCTTAGCTTCATTGATCACAGGTTCGTTGTCCACCATGTCTGTGTGATTACTTAGGACGTCATCGGGGAAGAGTTCATCTTCGTCCATTAAATCTTCTGTGAAGCCAGTAAGAAAAACAAAATGAGCTCAACAGTTTATCTCTGAAATTATACGACTTGAGAAAAAGGAGGAAGTGTAGCTCGACCGGTGGCCTCATCCTCTTCGACCAAGTCTTCCAGAGCGTAGTTCCTGAGAAACTCGGCAAACGCTCCATTCTGCTTCAACAGATCCACATATGAGCCCATCTCTGACACCCTACCATCCACCATCACCACAATGTTGTCCACCTGAGGCAGGAAGCTGATGCCGTGTGTCACCAGGATGCGTGTCTGGGGTCAAATGAAAGACAAATATATGAAAAAAATAAAAATAATAATAATAAACCAGATACATTTGCTATTACAACCCCAACCCAGAAAAGGTTGAGTCTCATAAACCCACATTGCCATTGAAAGGAGTTAACAGTTCTCTCCCAGCTCTTCTTTTCTCTGCACCCATATCTCCCACAAATAGTGGAATAAACAGTTTAATTTAAATTGTTTGAAAATATGAAGCAAATTAAGGTACACTGTAACCTACCAAAGACCTCAGTTCATGCTCCAATTTATCGTAACCATGCCTCCCCCCCCCCCCCCCCCGTCACTAACAGATATATCATTTAGAAATTGGAGACTAAAGAGACAAATCTACACTGGAAAATCTGTAAAAGTTTGCTTCATTTGCAACGTTAAGGGACTGGTTCTCTCTTCCGGATGCTGACTTTTTCAGACATTTGCAAATTAGAAATTATGTCCGAATTAACATTTCAAATTTTGTATTTCTTCCTGAAAAAGAAAAAGGTATGTAGACTTCTTCTGGGTCCTCCGGAAGCAAAAAAATTAATAATTTCAAGTTTTGTTGACATTTTTCAGGACCAATCTGCCTTGGGAGACCCCACCAGGGACAATTGCAGCTTAGTTCCTAGGATCATTCAGGCACACAAACTCCTCCACCACAACAAGGCGGCGATTCAAGAATCTCTTACTGACCTGTTGCCGTTTCACTTCAGTAGGTGCAAAATGCTCCTCCAGCCGTTTCATACTTGTCCACCTTAATTTTACAGCTTTTCTTACTCTAGAAACTTTTTTTTTTATGTAATGCAGTAATAAATTTCTAAATTATTGTTATTTTCTTTAAAAACTGGCTCCGTTTCTTAATTTAAACATTTGTTTTGTTTACCGTGTTCCATTGAGAGTGTATGAGATTAGCAAATCATTGTATTTTATTAACATTTTCACCAAGTCCCTGCTGTTTTGGAACTGGGGTTGTACAGGCCTAACTTCACATGTTCCCATCACAAAGCTGTCAAATAAAAGAACTCTCTTATCAGAGACTGTGGTTCATATTTGCAACATTGAGCAATAAACTGATCAAAACTAACGACTTCCTCTTGAATAAAAGATAAGTTTCAGTTTCCTCAACTGGAACACGATAGAGATCACAGTACTAAAACTGTTGGTGGTAGTGCAGCGTCACAGATTTTAACTCTTCGAAACATTTACAAACAAAAAGCTCAGCGGAACAGGAGTTCGTCTTTCCTGTTGTTGATTCTATTCCAATAATGATCAAACTGTGGAGTTTATTCTCTTCTCACCTTGCCCTTCAGGAGACCCTCAGGACCAATAAGGTTGTCAAAGATGTGTTTGGACACATGAGCGTCCACTGCGGACAGGGGGTCGTCCAGCAGGTAGACGTCAGCATCACTGTACAGAGCTCGAGCCAGGCTCACCCTCTGTCTCTGGCCACCAGACAGGTTGATGCCCTGCACGACAAACACATTGGTTTGTTTTAATCACTGCCGATAATTAGTACATTTTTGCTTCAGTTCACCGTCAGAGAAAAGGTTTGAGAAACTGTAAGAAGTCAGACTTTTCATGTCATAAAAATATGAGTCTCCACGTCGACAACTTGACAGTAAAAGTTTAACAAACAATGCATGATTGCTTGGTTTTACAGAAATGTCGATGTGATTCACACCGGAGAGAATATATATTATTATATATATTATATTATTATGCAGCACGGTGGCGCAACTGGTAGAGCTGCTGCCTCTCAGCGAGCAGGTCCCTGGTTCAAACCCCGGTCCAGGGGCCTTTCTGGGTGTAGTTTGCATGTTCTCTCCGTGCATGCGTGGGTTTTCTCCGGGTACTCCGGTTTCCTCCCACAGACCAAAAACATGCATGTTAGGTTGATTGGTGACTCTGGATTGTCTCTAGTTGTGAGTGAGAGAGTCAATGGTTGTTTGTCTCGATGTGTCCCTGTGATGGACTTGCGACCCGTCCAGGGTGTACCCCGCCCCTCGCACAGTGATTGCTGGACATGGGCACCAGCGACCCCCGTGACCCAAAATGGAATAAGCGGGTAAAGAAAATGGATGGATGGATGGATGGATGGATGGGATGATGATCAGGTGTGAGTGAACACCCTGTTGATTTAAAGAACAGGATCTATCAAAGTCTGATCTTCTCAACATGTTTGTGGAAGTGGATCATGGCAGGAACAAAGGAGATTTCTGAGGAGCTCACAAAAAGAGTTGTTGATGCTCATCAGGCTGGAAATTGTTACAAACCATCTCTGAAGAGTTTGGACTCCACCGATCCGCAGTCAACCAGAATTCAAGACCATTGTTCCCTCCCCAGGAGTGGTGGACCAACAAAGATCACATCAAGAACAAGGTGTGTATTAGTCTGTGAGGTCACAAAGGACCCCAGGGTAACTTCTAACAACTGAAGGTCTCTCTCACATTAATGTTGATGTTCATGAGTCCACCATCAGGAGAACACTGAACAACAATGGTTCATGGCAGTGTTGAAGGAGAAACCACTGGTCTCCAAAAAGAACATGGCTGCTCATCTGCAGTTTGATAAAGATCACGTGGACACAACAGAAGACTGTTGGAAGAATGTTTTGTGGACGGATGAGAACGTTTTGGTTTGAATGAAAAGTGTTCTGTTTGGAGAAAGTAAAACTGCATTCCTGCATAAGAACCTGATCCCATCTGTGAAACATGGTGGTGGTAGTATCATGGTTTGGGACTGTTTTGCTGCATCTGGGCCAGGACGACTTGCCATCAATGATGGAACAATGAATTCTGAATTATATCAGAGAATTCTAAAGGAAGATGTCAGAACATCTGTCCATGAACTGAATCTTAAGAGAAGGTGAGTCATGCAGCGACACAATGACCCTCAACACACAAGATGTTCTACCAAAGCTTGGTTCAAGAAGAATAAAGTTCATGTTTGGAATGGTCAAGTCAAAGTCCTGATCTTAATCCAATCCAGATGTTATGGAAGGACCTGAAGCAGCAGTTAATGTGAGGAAACCAGCAACATCCAGAGTTGAAGCTGTTCTGTTCCGACTACAAAGCTACTGACCACCAGGTTAGCTGGAGCTATTTTTAAATTGTTCAGTTTGTAACTAAGAAAGTTAATTTAAAAATGAACACTGCATTCTTTCAAACTATTGCTGAGAGTGACGTCATGTTTTAAGTCCAAATTGGGGCAAAAGTGAAGTTTCTACTTTAAGTTAGACTCTAAAATCCTCTGGTGTCCAGAGATCGTGGTCGACTCGGACTGTGAGATGCCCAGGTCCTGTGGCTCCAAACTGTGAACATATCATCACCCTCCCACCACTGTGCTCGACAGTTGGTTTCTACTGATCTGCTGCATCTGGTTTTCACATCATGGTACTATAAATCATCGGTGAACATCACTACTTGTCTGCTAAAGAACATCGTTACTAAAGTCCTGTGGTGCATTTAGTTGCAACATAAACATAAACAAGCATTAGTTGTCAGCGATTACTGAGCATGGATATTGATAAAAATATTAATTATGTTGTAGTTTTTAAAGAAAGGTCTTCTCCTGCAAACAAGACAAACTTGTTCAGTCATTAACAAATTGTTCTTTGATGAACTTTAACCTCTTAAAGAGCTCGTAATTTTCTGACCTGATCTTAGGGTGGATGTGCCAGAACTTTCACTCCTGGGAATGTTTTTTTACTTGTAAATTATCTTTCTCTCTGAAGATTGATGAACTTCATTTAGCAGCACGCTTTGACCCTTCCCAGACTGATGAGCGGCAACAGTAGTTTCTCTTAAGGCCATTGCAGATGTCTTTCCATCTTGGCGTTGCATTAACACTAACTTGTTTGCTCCAGAGCAGCAAGACGACAAAACTTCTGTTGTTGTTGTTGAGGTGCTCACACTGATGATGATCAATACATTTGATCAGCAGATACATACAGATATATAATTTCAATTTTGCTTTGCTTTGGTTTAATAAATAATGACGTGGTGGAATCTGCTGTACATTTTTCTATAGCTGACGTCCGATTTAAATAAATAATTTAAAAGAATACCAGATCTTTTTTTTAATCATGTCCTGCCATGTAAAACCTTAGAACTGAACGAGACAGGAGCTTCTTTTTAACACAACTGTATATTCATTAACAAAAACAGATCATTTTGCAGAGGACAGGGCAGTGAAAGCGCCACTTTTGTACCTTCTCTCCTATCTCAGTCATGTCTCCTCCGGGCAGAACTTCCAGGTCCGGTGTTAGAGCGCAGGCGTCCAACACGCGGCGGTATTTCTGCTCATCGTAGCTTTTTCCAAACAGGATGTTGTCCCGCAGAGTGGCATTTTGTATCCAGGCCTGCTGAGGAACGAAAGCCACCAACCCCTGAGGAAAGAGGTGGACAAGGATTGGTTCACTGGTATCCTGACTGCATGCTCAATAATCCAGGTATTAAATGTTTCTAATCTGGGTTTTAAATGTTTCTAATATGGGTTTTAAAGGTTTCTAATCTGAGTTTTAAATGCTTCTAATCTGGGTTTTAAATGTTTCTAATATGGGTTTACAATGTTTCTAATCTGGGTTTTAAATGCTTCTAATCTAGGTTTAAAATGGTTCTTTTAAGGGTTTAAAATGTTTCTAATCTGGGTTTCAAATGTTTCTAATCTGGGTTTCAAATGTTTCTAATCTGGGTTT
>NC_056514.1:18053735-18053904 GCF_014905685.2 Nematolebias whitei | reverse complement strand
AATCTGGGTTTCAAATGTTTCTAATCTGGGTTTTAAATGTTTCTAATCTGAGTTTTAAATGCTTCTAATCTAGGTTTAAAATGGTTCTTTTAAGGGTTTAAAATGTTTCTAATCTGGGTTTCAAATGTTTCTAATCTGGGTTTTAAATGTTTCTAATCTGGGTTTTAAA
>NC_056514.1:18046514-18053725 GCF_014905685.2 Nematolebias whitei | reverse complement strand
CTGGGTTTTAAATGTTTCTAATCTGGGTTTTAAATGTTTCTAATCTGAATTTTAAATATTTCTAATCTGGGTTTTAAATGTTTCTAATCTAGGCTCAGAGGCTCAGAAGGGACAGATGTCCAAACGGAGACTCAGAGGTGACAGAGCTTTTTCTGTAACCACACCAAGATTATGGAACAGACTGACTCTTCCCATCAGATGAGCCCCTTCACTGTCCATTTTTTAAAGTCTTTTCAAAACACATTTTTTATTCCCTGGCTTTTGGCACAGCCTAAAATTTGCTCTGCACTGCTTTTATTGATCTTACTGTTTTAAATGTTTTAAGTGTTTAAATGTTCTTGATTTTATGTGTACAGCACTTTGTTGCAGCTGTGGTTGTTTGTTTGAAAGGGCTTTATAAATGAAGTAGCAGCAGAATTAAATCCTTTTTCTTCAAACTAAGTCGTTCAAAGAGCTGGAGATAGCGAGTAAATATCAATTTTGCATAAGTGCACCACGAGTCAAAATGGCTGTAACTTCCCTTTAAGAAACCAAAGGAGTGAACGGTCACCGGGTGGTTACAACATGAGGTCCTACCTGAACAGAAACCTCGCCCTCCAGTTTTTCCATATCGCCCAGCAGTGCAGAGATCAAGGAGGATTTTCCGCAGCCCACGTGGCCCACGACAGCCAGCAGGGAGCCCTGAGGCACCATCACATTAATGCTAAAAATACACAGTTGTCACTTCAATGATTCCCAAATGCAAACACAAGACGTGCCCATGGAGTGTGTGGATTTACAGAACATACTTGTGTAGAACAGGAGGATCTTCTTTCGCCCACGTGAACCTTCCATTAACTATCGAGACTGAAAACTCTGTTGAAACATGGCACGTGGCTTTTTTTATAACAGGTTTTGAACTGGTGACAGTCATTCTTATGCTCTTGAAGCCTTGAGTCACTGGGTTAAATAATCTCATGGGAATATAGTAACAATGCCTTACTTTACAAGAGACAATGAAATGTTGACAATGCTCTTTAAATAACATGCTATGGCTTTAACGAAAGAAGAGACTGCTTAATTCAAACCTGTCCCCGTGTTCTTCCTGTCCACGGAGTTTGGGTCCAACTCATCGTGACTCAGGAAACTTTGGATTCGCTTCAATGAGACGCTGGCCTGAGACGCAAACCAAAATGAACATTATTCAAACTTTCTGAAGAAAAACATCAAATGACGTAAAGCATGTCCAAAAAAGAGAAGGGCACCTGCACAAGGCCAGTGATCACTTGAGGAAGCATGTTGAGTGGAAACCTGAGGATGTTGAAGAGCGAGAGCGACACAAAGGCCTTCTCCGCATCCAGGATGTTTTTCTCATCTACCGTCACATACACGGCAAACGTTGTCAAGGCGACCTGCATGGGCAAAAAGACCAAATCAGACATCACAGTCCATCCCATGTAGATCTGAACCCAGGGTCTTGCATGTGCTGCAAATGGATGCCACAAAGGATTCCTTATATTACAATTAACAGAAAGAATGTTTATTGTTATAGTAAAAAATATATTTCATACAACGAACGGGAGAAATTCAGTTGTTCTGACTCTGCTGCTCAGTATCGAGTACGACCGTCACACAAGTCTTACAATTTTCCAAGATTAAGACGAAATTAGCTCAAGACTAAGAGTTGTTAGACAAAAGCAGCAATTCTACCTAGAAAACTTCATCAAGAATTTTCTATAAAGCACAACAAATATTTGAGATTTACTTTTTTAATGATCTAAGCTGAAGAAATGTTGACGGTTTGATAATAAAACTGCAAAAGACGTTTGAAGAGAACCGAGATCGAACAGCTAAAAGTTGTTGCGAACGGCTCATTAGGGTCCCCGTGGTAACCACATGCCTGTGCATGGTACCACCAGACAGCACTTTTAATGAAACAAAATGTGGTGTGTATGGCAAATAAAGAAACTTTGACTTTGAGAAACTCAGACTAGGAAGTAAAACTCAAACAACAGTGCAAAAACTACACAATATATGAAAAAGACTTGTGGACTGCAAGTGATGAGTCTGAGTGTTACACGTCACTTATTATGTGTCGCGGTAAAAAGACCATTCATGGGAAGCAGAAGAGTGGAGGGTGCTGCAGCGCCCCTTCATGGCTGCCAGAGAACATGCATGTTTAAATACATACCGTAATTCCCGGTGTACAAGCTGCTACTTTTTTTCTCACACTTTGTACAACGCGTTTTATATGCAGGAACAACTTATGTTTTTTTTTTTATTCCATAAGTTATGATTTATTTTGAAAGACTTCCTGTCATCTCTCAGCAGCTTTCTGCCGCTGACTAACATTTTCCTTTGACAGAGCTGGGCTGCTCACGGAGCTGCCTTGCACCCACCCCCAAGAGGGGGTGTTTGTTACACAGAGTGAATGCCCTCATGCACCAAACCTCTTGCTCAGGGTTTCAAATTCCCTACCATAACCTTCCCTACCATAACTCCACCCACTCTGTCATCATGTGACCAGAAGTCTTCTGGGGAATGATGCGTACAGCACGAGGGAGCGTGAGGAGCGCGACACAGAGGTGGTGTGTGAACACGGTTTTCTGAGCCTCGAAGAGGACTTTAATTCTCAGGAGGACGAAGAACATAGTGACTTTTGGTTGACTAGCGGTACTTTTTTTTTTTTGCCATGTTAAAGGCTGTTCCCCCTCCCCTGGGTCACGACATGGGCTCCACTGAGAAGAAGTCATATAAAACAGTCTAGTCTGATACATATTTTAATAAAAGTTTTAAAATTCTTCTGTGTGACATCTTTCTGTGCACGGTAAATACTGTCAGTCAAGACTGGTACATATTAAAAAAAAATAATAATCTGTGTGCGGTAAATATGTTTAAATACCAGCACGGTGGGAGACAACAAGAGGGAGGAAGGAGGAACAGCCCCTCCCTCTTGTTGTCTCCTCCGCTCCTCATATGAGCTCTGCTGAGTAGAAATCACATCAAATGTATTTATTTATTACATTTAAAAACAGCAGTTGTTATCAAAAGTGTTTAACAATAAAAATCAATGGTACTAATTTAATGAACACTTACTGTATTTTACTGGTACTATTTGACTTCCGGTCACATGACCTCGATAAGACTTGTGGGTAATATTTACCGGTATATACATTTTCTAATAATTTTGGTTACGTAGGTGTTTGGCACTGTTCTGTCCAGTGATCATGCTTAGATAGTTGTTGTGTTCATTTTGAAGGTATAATGGTTTGAACCGTGAGTCAGACAGCGAAGCTTCATGAAGACTTGTGATGATCATGCAGTCTAAGCGTGTATTGAAAGCAAGCTGTATTCTGTAAATCGCCATCTGGTGGCTGATTCTTGTACTACAAGACGCACATCATGTCAGAGCCGACTGAGCACAGTTCCTGACGATGACCGGTGGATGCCCGCGGCATAAAAACCAGAGCATCTTATGTACAAAATTATAATTTGCCTTATATTTAGTATAGGCAGCTTAGAAACAGGTGCGCTCTGTAGCCTGAGCATTACAGTAATTAAAATGTTAACTTATCCTAAATATGACTCCTAAAGCTGATTCAATTACTCTCTTCCTTCGCTTGAAAATGGTTATCTTGATTCTGAAATAATTTCCAATTTTAAGTTTTTGTGCATGCTGATCACAATCTATACGATTTGAACACTTGCCAATTTGTACAAACAACCATAAATGTGACTAATGAGTTAGTGGAAGCTGCCTAAAGTCTAAAATACTTCCTTTAACATGACCTCTGTTAAACTACCGTATTGATAAATTAGTTGTTGTCCCTTAGTAAATGCTACACTTTTAGGACAGTTCAGGATATGAGGACAAGGTTTACCAGGAAAGGGGCGCTGGTCCAGGCCATGGTGGACAGCGCTCCCAGGTAGGCTGTCTTGCGCAGAACATTGAGCTCGTTCTGCCGGATGGCCAGGACTTTGTCTTTGAACGAGTTCTCCCAGGCATACAGCTTGAGAACTTTGATGCCATTCAGAATCTCGTTCATGAGCTTGATGCGCTGGTCCTTGTACTGCATCTGTTCCACCTGAGAACGACAAGAGAACAAACGGTACTTTGTTTGAGAGGAAACAGACTGGAAACCAGAAGTTTTACATGAGATTCAGGCAAATATTAGTAAAGCCTGAAAATTATCACAAAAAAGCCTTTAGGACTTGTTACTTTAAATGTGCTGATAAAAGTCATTGAAACTTGTGTCCATTCAACAAATATGTTTTACATAAAAAAAATAAAGCAACTTAAAACATTTTTTTTAAATGTTAATAAATGTGAAACAGTAGACGTGGCTGGTGTTCTAAAACTTAGTTTCATTGTCCACACCTGGTAGGCTCGTGTCTTCATGGCGATGAAAGCATTAAATGGGAGGAGCAAGACCATGACAGCCACTCCAGCAAGCACAGACGGACCGAGGTTCTACAAACAGACAAACAAACAAACAAACAAAAAGGTTTCAATAATAATTTAACTATAAAGCAAAACACCATGAAAATTATGTATTTTTGTAAATACAATAAATTCCTCCCTGCTAATTAAAATGATTGAAAACCGTATCAACTTTTAAAATTCTACTTTGCAATAAAAGCAAACAGAAACTGAAATGATTGTATCCTAATGTACCTAAACTTTGCCGGGCGCCCCAACTTATTAATTTCTTTGAAGCTGCTTAAATTTGACGTAAGTTAGAGGTCTGAGTAAAATCCTGTCAAAATGGAGAATTCTCACGCAATTTCTAACCAACACAAAAAGTAAAATGTATAGTGTGACGTTCTCTTTTTGCAAAGCGTTTGAACTATATATTCCTGAAACAAATAATGGACAATAAATACTTTAGGGAATATCTCACTAGTTTGCGACTGTTGATTATTTGGCGAACAGCATTCGTGATGGAGTCTCCAAAATATCTCAAAAGAATCGTGTTTTTTTTCCTAACCATCCATCATTCTCTTTTACCAACGTTTTCCTTTCCAGGTCATGAGGAGCTGGTGTCTATCTTCAGCAGTCACTGTGTGAGACGTGGGGGACAACTGGACAGGTCTCCAGTCCATCACAGGGACACACAGAGACAAACGAGACAATCTCACTCACAATTTAGGGACAATTTACCAATTAAACCAACGGATGAATGTTTTCCAAGTCAAAGCAAACCAATGTTAAATATAAAATAACTCAAAATGGATTTAAATCTGGTTTTCTTTTGAAAGTGTGCTCCAGAAAACACTAATCATAATAATTATGGGGAGGCTGCCAAGTTAATACAAAGCAGGCTGAGGTGGGTGAGTGTGCATGGGATATCTTGGTAAGTAGTTTGCAACAACGTTTGCGTACCTGCCAGAGGAAATACAGTGCCAGCATAATCTGCAGAGGAGCAGACCACAGCATGTTGAGAAAGGTGGTGAGGTCCATGAACCTTTGTGCATCCACAGACATCAGGTTTACTATCTCTCCCACCGTGGAGGAACGTTTGGCAGCATTAGTAATCACCAATGCCTGCAGAACAGTAGAGAGAACAAAACGTGCATTAAACACTGTCCTAATTCATTTTGTACAACTGATGTCACTTTCTTTTATAATTCAACTTTAAGACTATTTGATGCATACCTTCCTGTAGATGGCTCCTATGATGGCTGTGCGGACGTGCATTCCAGTGATGAAACAGTACTGAAAGTGATGGTGGAGGATGAGAGTTTGCAGCAAGGCTGTGAAGAACATGAGGAAGGCTAGTGCGTACCCCCACCAATCAGGAACATCCTGCTGTTTTGTGAATGAGATCAACATCCTAGAAAAATGCAAGGAAAAACTGATAAGGGTGATTGTTCCACTGCCTTCATCTGACTGTCTTTGAGGGTCAGGATTGAAGGATGCTACGCAGAAGATACTGCAAGTGTACAGACTGTGATGGGAAGCTGAACTTGTTGTTTTAAAAGAACAACGGGAAGATTGAACTGTTGGGTGGTATAATAAGATTTACTGTGAAATTAAATATATAATACAGCACAAATAAAACTAAAGAATGCACAATATAAAACTGTGTTAATCTACTTGTCGAGGAGGAGGCAGTAAGTTTATATGTTGAGAGGATGAAGACGGAAAGAAGAGCGCAGCAGTTAATCAGACTGAAGAGATCGCTGGCGCATTGCGCAATAATTGCGCACGTGGGCTCAGGCTTGTATGATGTGGTTTTACAAATCATACAGCACAAAGAAAACTAAATGCACAATATAAAATTGTGTTAATCTACTTGTCGAGGAGGAGCCAGGTCTGACCGGCCAGTTTAAAGAGGTAAAGAAAAAAGTTGCGTTAAGCTCAGATGGACAACCATGGACTTGTGACTTGTGCAGGGTGTCCCCCACCTCTCGCACAGTGACTGCTGGACATGGGCACCAGCGACCCCCACTACCCAAAAAGGAAGAAACGGGTAAAGATAATGGACAGAAGGATAGATGAATGGATGGATTGATGGATGGATTGATTCGCGGATCACTGGCTGCGTGCGTCTCCGTACCTTCTGTCATCTGAAGTGAAGGAAGTAGCAGCATCGACAAAAGCTGAAGCGAGCAGCCTGTTCCATTAAAATAGACTTGTTCTATACTTTTCCAAATAATTTTGCTCTAAAAATATTTTTCTTCTTCTGTGTCTGTCGTTACTGTTGATTTTTTAGGCTATTTGTTTTGTATGAAATATCTATGTGGTGAAACAAGAAATCTTATATCTTCTTTTCTTTGAAATGTGTTTTTAAAATATCATGTCAAACTGATTTGCTTACAAAAGCAGTAAAAGCTTAAAAAAAAAAATATATATATATATATATATCCATTTTTATTTTTATTTTTTTGGGATTCAGGCCTGTATTTATAGTTAAATGACTGGATCGGTTCAGAAAAAAAGGCTACGGGCTGGGGCCAGATCAGGAGGGATTTTTAGGCCTGAATGCAACTCTGTGGAGAGCTAACCAGGGAAACCCAAAAATCAATGGATAGGTGGAAAAAGAAATAGCACAGAACTCACCCATCTCATGATGGTTTCCTGAGATAACGAGAGGTATGGGCTCTGTCTGGTGTGTGAGGAGGATAGAACCTGATTCAAGACGGACATTTAGAAGATATTCAAGCTGTACAATGGCTTTAAAATTCTTAAGTTTCAACGAGAAGAAGTCTGAAGTCATCTTGTTCCATCC
>NC_056514.1:18036971-18046414 GCF_014905685.2 Nematolebias whitei | reverse complement strand
GGGGTTGGTTCAGGCTTGTAATTACAGTTAATTTGATCAGATCAGGTTGGGTTTGAATAAAATGGCTACGGGCTGGAGCCGGGCCGGATCATATCTTTTAGGCCTGAATGCAACTCTACCACAAAGATGTCAGTGCTTCTCGCGGTGGCCATCCTCATACTCGGTGGTGGACACCATGGGTTAGGGAGGCTGTCAAGCTGAAGAAGGCGTCCTAGCGGGCCTTATTGGCTGGTAGGACTCCGGAGGCAGCAGAGCTACTGGAGGACCAAGTGAGCCACAGCCTTGGCTGTTCAAGAGGCAAAAACTCAGACTTCAGTGAGGCCTTGGAAAGAAACTCTTGGTCGGCTCAGAGGAGATTCTGGCAAACCATCAGGCAGCTGAGGAGGAGCAGCTCTTCACGAACACTGTTTTCAGTGAAGGTGGGGTGTTGTTGACCTTAACCAGCGATGTCGTCGGGAGGTGGAAGAAATACTTCTCGGACCTTCTCAATCCCACCGGCACATTTTCCATGGAAAACACTAATACTCATTACCTTATCTACCTTATCTCTTGCCAATACCGAGATAAGCCCTTCACAGAAGGTTTATTTGCATCATACTTTCAACTCTTCACTCTTTCAGCTCGTTGAAATACAAAGAGGAAACAAATTTACATCCTGAACAAAGACGGCATACATTTTAAATAAAGGCAGTGTCCCTAATTTGGATGAAGCAAAGTAAGATGCAAACACAAATACAACATGTAGAAAGACTTCACCGCACTGGAACAATGCATCCTGTTTGCTAACGTATTGCAGCAAAGAGAGGAGGAAGTAAACGCTTCACCTGAGCAGCTGGGGGTTGACAAAGGTGATGACATCCTGCAGGAGTTTGAAGGCTGAGCCAATTAGAAAGTAGGGGCCGAAGGCTTTGATGAGTGCACGCAGGAAGGACGGCTGGTGGAGAGCGGCCTTCTGACTGGACAGCAGCACCTCTATTTCCTCTGGACTGCTTTCATCCGGTGGTCCGCCTCCTCCTGCAGTGTGGTTGGTGGTTGACGGTGGGAGCTTGGCGTACACGGCCTGGTTGGAGAGATTCAACTCGCTGTGGAGTAAAGGATTTGGATGTTTGGGGAAACAAAAAAGATGCTTCGTTAAATGTTCTGAGTGTCTGTGGTGACACTTGTTTTACTGGAAATGTTTATCTTTCTCAAGAACCTCAGGCAGTAAGAAAATAAGAACTGACAGCCAAAAGATAACCCTGATAGAGCTAGGCAGTTCTGCAGAGATTAATCTGTATTATACATAAATATATATGTATTTCCAGATAATGGACACTAGGAGGTGAACCTAGTAGCACTAGGTTCACCTTGCAGCTTTAAACGCACCACTGATGCAACACGCTACTGGTTTAAGAGAACCTGCTAAATCTCCTGGAATGGTCCAGTAAAGCCCTGTCCTCAGTCCAACACAAGCAGAACACGTCCAACCTAAAGGAGCTGCAGCAGTTCTGTCATGAAGAATGGACCAAAAGTCCAGTGGCTACATGCACCAAGCTTGAAGCAAGACTATCAGCGGGGTGAAGACTTTTGCAACCCACTGGAACATCAGAAGTTTCCACAACCCATTTTGCAGAGAAGCAGAGTGAAAGTGACAGGAAGGCTGCAGCACTGAGAGGAAACAGTCTGATGGAGGCCAGAGTTCAGAAAACTTGTCAAACACGTTTGTTTTTCTCCCTGAAATGAAAAAATACACCCTGAAACTCTGCTGTGGTTAGACCAGAACACTGAAAACACACAAACGGATATTAGAAAAGTTTAATCTGCAGAGGGAATTTCAGGATAAAAATAAAAAAAAAGACTTTTGCATAAAAACAAAAAGTCACACAGGGGGTAGAACAACAGCAAGTTTACAATAAACACATCCCCTCTAAAAATCCAGATTATTTCAGGACTTTATTTACATAAAGATTATTTTTCATTAAATTTGCCTGCGTGTATTTGCTCTTTGAATTAGTTACAGTAGTAGAGGAAGCAGCTTCAGTATTTATCCTGCTGAAAGGTAATGAAGTGTGCTCCTTCTGAAAATTGTTGGATTGTATACCTGGATTATTGAGCATGGACTTTTTTGGTTTTTAAGTGTGCTCCTAGTTTCAGCTGTGCAGAAAGCGACAACACCCTGAGGGGAATCCCCGCACCAACGCCCACACACAGAGCTATGGCCCCTGAAAGACAGCATCCTCACTTATTTGGCCCCACAATGAGGAAACAATACTCCGATCAGCTTAGGTTAAACTAAAACCAGTTCACTCTGGATGTATTTATCAGATCTTTAAACTCTGACAAGAATGAAACTGAAAAATAAACAAACATGTCTGCAGAGCCATTTACAGAATAAAGTCAAACCTTGAAGGGCTACGTTCACGCTGCAGATCGTAATGCTCACATTTCTTACTCGGATCTGATTTTTTTAGCGTGGTCGTTCACATTAACATTAAAATGCGACCTCCGACAAACTCCAGTGTGAACTGTTTACAGTTCTGAGGCGACCCAAATGCACAGAAGAAAACGTGACGCAACAAGTATCAATCCCATCACGTTAGTAGCGATACGGTCCAACAGTAACGTCAGTATCAAATGTCGATGCCAATTCTCAGTCATCCTGGACATGAAGGATTAAAAGAACAAAGAGGAAGCAACTGGACTTTAGTTCTGCAGCTGAAGACGGGCTGAGGTCGAAGCTTTGAACTGCACGAGGTTGGTGTCGTTGTGATGAATACTTGGATCGATCTGCGGACCTCACTGACGTAAAGTCAGGTGAAATGTGACATGACCGTTCAGACAAAGGTCGCTTTGAAAAACATCACATACTGTACTGTATGTATCCCACTCAGAACCACATATGAAAAAGACCTGGGTCCGATTAGTAAAAATAGGATAAGTCGCATTCAGACTGTCAAAAAAAATCTGATATTGGTTGCATTTGTCTGCAGTGTGAACGTAGCCTTCAGTGATCTCATTCAACATGTCTACTTGTCATGCTAAGTGTCAGAGGATCTTGGTCAGGGGTTATGGAGTTATGGATATATTATTATTAGTTTTTCCTTAAAACAACCAAGTTGTCTCTCAAAACACTCTTATCCTGAAGAGACGCCCGTGGACTGTATCTGTGAAGGCCAGGAGTGTCATGTGAGACTACAGCTGGCTTTGAAGACACCCACTGGAACCTTGTCAAGCTAATAGGGGGTATAAAAATCGAGCAGACAATGCAGTATGTTGCAGATCATTGTGCTTCAGGTGTATACATTTAATGCATATTGATGTAAAATGTTACAATATCTGTCCTTGCAAGCAAAATTGTACCAGAGATAAATCTTCACCTGCCGTGTGCGAGTGGTTCATTTGAGTAAACCTCAGAGTGTTTTCCTCCAACACGGAGTATGTGCTGTAAATCATTCTTAACTACATCAAATCTTAACTCAATATGTATCAAATCAACTGAGTTACAGCCATTTATGTGCTGATGACGGTTGATTAGCAGTGGCAGCCATTTTTAATTGGGTTAGCTCCAAAAGGGAATCAGTTGTAGACGTATATTAAATGAATATTTTCTGCAAGTTTGATTACACTGCAAGCACACACCATATTTCAGCAAACAACAAGCTGTCAGTAGTCCCAGCCCACTCACGTACCTCTTGGCCTTGGCCTGCTCCTTCTCCCACTCTTTGAGGAGTTGAGGCACCATCACCTTAGAGCTGTCGCGCTGGTTCAGGGACCACAGGTCTTTGGCTTCCAGGGGCATTTTGTAACCTTTCATGGCCAAACTGGGAGAAACAACATTTGACTCAGTCTGGTACGCCAACAAGTGTTTTCACTGTACACAAGAAAAACCACTGATATGTATTTGTACTTGTTTCTTCAGTCTGTTGCGTTCAGTCACCCAAAAGATGTCTCTATAAAGGCTGAATTTCCCAGATCTGTTCATTCTTTTAAGTACCTCCGGATTAAATTTAATCAGAAACTAGTTTGAAGCATTTTCCAAACTTTTTACAAACCAGACTTTGAAAAGATGATGTTCATCAAACTAATGAAACAATGAAATTAACATATGAGTAAGGATGTGGCAATCTCCTTTAAGAGTTGCTATAAACTGACACCTCAGTCATCTTTAGTGTGGAGTAAACCCAATCAGAGACCTGCATGTGTGGGTGCAGATCTATACAGATGCTGCTGTTTGTTGCAGGAGTTCATCAGCACGGCCACCACATCGAAACAGGAAACAAACACTTCTTACTGGTAATACACACACGTGTTTAGAGTACACAATGGTTGAATTGTGCGTTTACAGAGCTGAGGTCACTGCACAGACAAAATAACATCCCTCTGAATGTCTTTTCAGCTCAGTGGTTTTTGTATCAGTAGCACAGGATGCTCACAGTAATATGTTTGATAACCAACATTCCTCCCTGTTCACATTTCAACCAGCTGACCCGAACCCTGCTGCACAGTCACATCTTACAGGCTCATAGGTTAAACTGTACCAGTGTTTCTCCTTCCGTTATCCAGAGGGGTTCCCCTCCCTGGGTTGTCAACAGAACAGAGCGCCCTGTCGACAAAATCTCAAACCCCCACCATCAGTTCCTCAACTTCTGAATGGGAAGCAGAGATTTTTGTAACAGGACAAGCAGTTCAGATCTAGCATGAGGTCTGAACTACTTCAGCTGAAGAACAGGAAGGTCATTAGGTCTCTTTTCCTGCTCTCGGGGAAGGTGGACGCTTTCCCCCCCTCTCGCTCCTTCCCCTATCTGCCCTGCTTCTGCTTTTTGTCCTGTGCTGTTTGTTAACCTTTTGGAGCCTCTCTTTGCTTAACTTCTGAATTGTAAATTATGGATCTGGTCAGCTGGTCTCTCAACGCAACTGATCAAATTTTCTTGACGAGAAGACATGGTGAAGGAGAGCCCTCCAAGGGCCACTTGCAGCCGGATACACGATGGATTCCTGGGGGCAATGTAAGATTGTGTGTCTGTTCATATTGTCAGTCGAGGATGTTGAAGATGCATACATAATTGGATTTATGATAACAGGATTTCAGCTTTTTGGAGTTGGTGATTACCTGGCATATCGACAAATTTGAAAAACGTTGGCAGCTGTTCTGGCCATTGTGAAGCTGCCTGGCCTGTGTGAGGGGATGTACCACGCTGTCAACACTCAAGACTCAAATGCTGTGTGAGCTGAGCCGTTAGCTGGACGCGATTCTTGCTGAGAATCGCAGGCTACTTGTGGCTCCTGAATCTCGCTGGTGGGAAGGAAATTACCTTGGAGAAGTTGCAAGCTCATTTCGGCAGAATTGACCACACATTTGGCTGTTTGGAGTCGCCATTGAGACATACCAGCGAGACTGTAAGGCAGACGTAAATTAACGGAGTTGGCCTGACCCAAAACAACTGAATCTGAATCTGGCTCCTCTGTATCGGCCTTGGAAGGCTGACTATCTAAAATTCTCCTGGATGCTATGTGAACAAGATGCTCTGCTCCCCCTACCCGTTCCCTTCCCCAAGAACATCTATGGACCTGTGTCAGAGCTCCAACGAGACCAGCTGATAAACGCACCATCACTTATCATGGACTATGGCTGGGGGGTTATCTGGGACAGTGTTCACAGACTTACTTACAAACGCACACATGCATACACTCACTCGCACTGCTATAAACACACTCCACTCAAACTCACCACCTTTGCTGGCCTCCCTCCTTTTGCCCCCCGGTGCAGTAACCTAGGTTAGATGTGAGGCGCCAGGTGGCTACAACGGTCACTTGGGCAGCCTGTGCTGGTATTGTGTCAACTGTATGTTGCTTTTTTGTGCTGAGTTCTTTTTTGCAACTTCACACCATGTCCTGTTAGGGACACAGTGTGAGATATGACTTTTTTTTTTAACCTTCTCTTCCCTCGTGGTTCTCTTTCCTTATCTAACAAAAAGGGCAGCGCCTCCCATGACGGCTGCACCCTCAGACACCCGTCTACCCATGTCTTATGTTGTCTGGTTGTCTTTTTGTTTCTTTGTATGGCTGTACTGAAATTAAATTTTGCTGTGCTTCTTGTGCAATGACAATAAAAGCATTCTGATTAGTACCAAGCTGCTCCGCCATTTATGCTCTGCACACAAAAAACAGAAGTTTTTGTTTCCCCCTTTTCATATTTGCAGATGACGTAACTTCATCCTGGCCACGTCCAAAATGACAGAAATCTGTTGTGGCGAGGGAGAACGTTGATCCCTGTAAATATATGCCCAATTGAAACCAAAACGGCTTTTAAGGTAGTGCAGATGATTTGTGGTTTGTTTATGCAGTGCATAAAAAATATCAAGCATGAAGCTATTTAGCACCATTTATGCCGGTGACTTGAGAAAAGTTTTGACTTTCTTGTCATAAATTGGCCAATGTAAGAATGGATTGTGTAATCATGTGGCACAACAACCTGGAAGATGAAGGGTTAAGTGAACTGAATTGAAAAATTATTTAATAGTCTCAGGAGGGAAATTACTTTGCTGAAGTATGAATTAATGAGAAAAAATATAGCAATAGAAGAGTTGGATGTAGTGGCAGCCCACCTTGTGAACCACCAAAACGTCACGCTGGAAAGAAACCCCGCTGTGGTTTCAGGGCAGGGATTCTGAGAAGACATTTAAAAAAAATGGGGAAAAGCAGATTATGGTATTTAAATGTTAGTAAAGATGCGAGCAGCCAGCAACTACTGAACTCTGTACACTCAGCTGCTCGCAGAATGAAACAACGTCAGTGTGTTCGTTTATGATGTTTACCGACACACAAACATGCTTTATGGACAGCGAAAGAACAGTGTGAGGAGCTCACAGGGTCAGTGACAGCGTCGGAGAAAAGAGGAGGTTTCTCATTGAAGCAGCAGAGGATCAGCTCACACACCACCAGCCCGAAGTAGAAGTAGAAGGTGGTGAATCGCAGCTTGTCCGGGACGTTGCTCTGAAAGACAAAGAGTTTAGTTTGTCCATCTGCAAGTAATACTATCAAACACCACGTTTACACAAACTCAACAAGTATCGAAGCTTCGTACACATTACAAGGAGGGGTTAAAAAATTTTGGGAAATAATTTAAAATATAGTCACCATAGTTAGGCCTGTCACGATAACAAATTGTGCTGGGCGATTAATTGTTTCAGAAATTATTGTGATAAACAAATATTTTGAAATTTAACAATAATTTATAATTATTGTCAAATTTAAGAAGAAGAAATGTTGGTTAATTTTGTGTATAGTACCTTTTTTGGCCACTGGATGGCAGTATAAGACTGTTTGAACTGAATGATGGATAGTGAGGGAGCGAGCAGTGTGCCTCTAAGAAAAATGGGGGGAGGCCCCTTGACGTGACATGGGTTGTCTCTCTTCGGTTCTCAAAATGGCGGACGCTCGGTGTGGTTTGAGCTCTTTAGCAAAGCATTTGTCACACAAAGCTCTTAAAAAAAATCAGTAAACAAGTTTGCAGCTTCTTTTTGTAGAGAAAAACAAATTTTTACATGAAAGCACGGGTTTCAACCGTGAATTTTGGAGCTTCGACAAGACGGAGGTACAGTGGAAGTGAATGGGAGTTTGGATGTGTGAACTCTGCGTTCTGGGGGGATTTGAGTTTGCCCACATTTTCTCATTGGATACGTGAAACTTTTTGAGCAATACTTGTCCCGCACCTTATTGCTACCAAACGTCATCGCACATTCAACTGAAAAATAACATTCAAATAGTAACAACGGTGCCCTGAGACATTCAAAGAAATGGGGTAAATATGCCGGGAAGTTGAAATTGAACATTTTTAATCCCATTATCATTCACTTAGTGCATCGAATAGATAAGGCCAATGAACAGCTAACATACAATATGCAAATGTTCTTGGATCAACTTCCATCTATTCAAATGAATTCAAATGAAAAGATGGGAGTCTATCTGTTCATCCATCAGCACTCTCAGAACCACACAAAGTTATTTAGTTTCTATGTGATCAGCTGAAGGCCACCATGAACAGAGGCGTCACCGTTTACTGTTAAAACGTGTACATTTCTAAATCACATATTTATTTTGGCTTGTTTTTGGTATTGGCATGATTACAGCACGGCAGGCACATGGCAGCCTTCTCAGTGCTCTGCCTGGGTAGGTTTTGATTTTCCTACCAAAAATATACAAGACTTTTAAACAAAAACTTGGAGACATCTTGTTCTTGATTTGATGGCATGACCAAATGAGGTCAACCTTGAGACACATTCCATTCATTGTGTGCAAGGATGAGAAGGCACAAACACTAAACAATTCACCTGTGACACTCAAGACGCACCTTTTGCACTCTAACATACTTCCAGAGGAAGGTGCAGTCTGCTCTGAACAGACAAGATGTTTGCAAAGATCTAACAGTCAGTGGGAATACAGCTTCCACGATGACTTGCATTTTTCGTCTGATTCACTAAAAAAAACACCTCTTCACTCGTAAATCTGGTTATTCTGGTTCATGTCAAAATATGAAGAAATAAATGAATTGTGTAAACAGTGATTGAGCGTATGCATTACTCTGATTATGGATCATAATCCAGTATTTATGAGTTTTAACACTAGCTTGAGCCTTTTCACAAAAGTCAGTATGCCACTTAGAACAGTGCGTCAACGAGTGTGAACAACACTGGAAAATATTAAACCTATGTGAAACAACTTTACATGTACTTTGGGTTCACGCTTAATTAAGAGTGTGAATGCATAAGCACTGAAGCACCTTAATTAGGGAGTGGCTGTGTCTGAGTGGTTAAAATGGTCATCCTCCAATGGGAGAGTTGGGGGTGTGATTCCACCAGCAGTCACATGCTGAAGTGTCTCTGGGCAAGACAATGAACCCCACAATGCCTCCATTATATGTCCCATCTATGCATGAAAGTGATCTAAAGCACTGATTAGTCTATATAGGATGATTTATTGATCCCCTGTAGTGGAGCTAAGAGAAAACTGAAAATACCCGTCTGTGTTATGAGCATGATAACTTGAAAAATAAGCGAGGCACAGACTTCCACTTTGGTGTCTTCTTCTACACAGTGCAACTCCTACCCACTTAAATATGTTGCAACAAAAACATTGTTTCCTTGATTTCACTGTTTAATTCCAGTCCAGAAAAACAGTCATCTCAAAAACTACAAACATTCACTGTTCCCTCAGCAAAGAGGGACATCGGCATACCGCTTCTTCAGATTATCTTTGTAGAGATGTAGTAGAGTGCCGTATGAATGTGTGTGTGTGCAGTAGAGTGCTGTATGAATGTGTGTGTGTGTAGTAGAGTGCTGAATGAATGTGTGTGTGTAGTAGTAGAGTGCTGTATGAATGTGTGTGTGTAGTAGAGTGCTGTATGAATGTGTGTGTGTGTGTAGTAGAGTGCTGAATGAATGTGTGTGTGTAGTAGTAGAGTGCTG
>NC_056514.1:18030678-18035678 GCF_014905685.2 Nematolebias whitei | reverse complement strand
GATGTTAATATACATAAGTGTCGGTTAATAATGTTATTTATCGAAGGAGCCAGCAGATTTTAATACTGGAAATCTGATCAATGCACGTCTATCTTGGGGGTGTGTTCTCATGACTCAGTGAAAGTACGGTACCTCATTGGTCATTAGAGTGCCTTCTGGTCACATGACCAGAGTGGGATTATGGGTATTTAGTAGCAAAATTGGAACCATGAGCGAGAAGGACCTGTCATGAGTACCCGTGGCATTCACTGTCACAATAATCCACCCCCAAGAGTGTGCAGAGCAGCTATACCAGTGCCCAGGAGTGTCAAAGGAAAATGTTATTCAGCGGCAGGAAGCTTGACAGCCTGTCAAAATAAAATATTTAAATGATTATTTTGTACAAATCATAAATTAGCTGCTCCTGTGTACAAGCCAGAGTCCAAAGCATGAGAAGAATGTAGCAGCTTTAACACTGGAAATTACAGTACTTCATAGCAGAAACATCCTTCAGAGTTTAAACTTTACAGGACTGAAGTGGTGCAGGAACAAGCATGTTCTGATTAATAAACTTTCAGTTTGTACATCAAGATGTGGGCATTTTATGATGCTTAAAAAAATCCCACTTTACTTTGAGGCTTTATAGAAAGCTGCATGTTAAAATGTTGGACAGTAGCTGCACTGGCACACTTCAAAAACATCTACAGAAATTTTATAGTTTTACTACAAATATTTCCTGTTGTGAGGGGTGTACCACCTTATGGAAGACAGATGAGCTGTCAAATATCTGCCAAATATCAACAGTGTTCAACAAACTGTAAACTGAACATCTCAGTTGAGCAATGCACAGTGAGTAATAAGAACGCACCAAACTATGGGTTTCTACCAGGAGCACCCTCTCCCTGCGAGGCTAACACCCTCTCTATGTTTAACACTAGGCCTTTCCTTTTCGATGAATCCTAGAGAAAGGGTTGACATGGGTATCACGGTCTATCGTTAGTTATGCAGCTATAGACATGAGTTTTTTTTCCACAAAACAGTTCTGTGGAAAGGCCGCACAGACTAGTCCATCTTTATGTTGCCTTTGGCCTTTCACAATCACTGAGGGAGTCGGCCACGGCCCGCAAACACATGAGATTTCAGAGATGAAGTGAGAATCTCAGAATCACAAGAGGCATGAAGAAGAACAACTAGTCACTTTACTTTCAAGTCTTAGTGGAGTCTTGTAGTGCAAGTAGATTAGAACCCAACCAATCGGAAAGCCATGTTTAAGTCTTTAGCCAGGTTATCAACTACGCCAGAGACGTCGTCAAAAACCGTACAGAAGTAACAAGCACCCAATGAATGCACTGTTTTGTTGCACATTTTTATTGTGTGCGTTTTCTCCACATTGAGACACCACAGACTGGCTCGTTTTCCAGCCTGCAGGGTCTGCTGCAGAGCTGTGAGAACTGAAAGTAAGGTAAGTAGGTTAGAAACAAGCCAACTATACCCTTTCAACTGTGTGCTTAGTGTCAGCCTGAGCTGACCTCTTCAAAACATCTACTCACGGTAAACTCCTAAGCACGTCTTAAAACAACACAGAGGAAACACACAGTCAGCACTGACTGCTCAAGTATCCTTAAACACCATAAACCCTCAGAGGTGCAAGAGGTCAAGGAGCTAGAAAAACTGCACAAAAACAGGAATGAGAGATGTACTTTGTAACAGTCAAGATGAAGGATATGAGGCTATGAGGATGGACGGGCAGTAGACAGCGATGACAAACATTCTCACCTGGCTGGAGGCCATTAGGATCTTGGAGCGGAAAGGCACAATGGCACATACCACAGACAGGAACCAGAAGATGAAGAGGACCCCTGAGGACTGAACCCCACGTAACCTTTCATACTGGATCAGAAATGTGGCCAGCAGCTGAAGATGGGTTGGGGGGGGGGGGGGGGGGAGAGACTTGAGTTAGATCAGCAAAGCCAGAATAACTGAGGGCATGTGAGGTAAACTGCACTCTGACAAGATTGGCCTTTAACTGAAAGCTGTCCCCCACATAACGTGGAGTCAGACCTGCTAACCCACAAAGGTTCTGGATTCACTGTAACCCAGTACAGATCTTTTTGAGGAGACGTTCTTTCTGAAAAGGTGTCGGCCTTTGCAATGCCAGGGTTCCCAGACATTTTTCATTCTAAAATTCTGTATTTTTCCAGACTTAACTTTTCAAAACTCTGCCGATTTAGAGTTGTTTGAGACAATGAAGCACCTAGTAATTTATCATAAAAAGCTTTATAGTTTTAATTTGTTTATGCTATTAATTCTTGAGTTCAAGTCTTCCTCAATGCGTTTATGTTCCTTTGGTAAAACTAGACTCGTTGGCCCCTTTATGAGGCACCCTTGTTAAAGTGCTTGATAACACAAGTAGCTGATCAGCCAATCACATGGCAGCTTTAGCAAAGCAGAGATGGTGAAGACGACTTGTTGAAGATTAAATCGGGCATCAGAACATGGAAGAAAGGGGATTTACGGAATGGGGCATCATGGAGCAGGTAGACGGATCATCTATACAGATTCCAGGGTATGCCTCTTTATCTGTGAAAACAATGTCTTCAACAAACACTTCGGCCATTCTGACTGATCTGCTTGTAGCTCTTTGAACTGCCTCAGTTTTGAGAAACAAAGTTTATGCTCGACAGGACAGACGAGTAGTCGAAACACAGCCCAAATAAAGTGGTTTGATGCTGGTTTAAAGCAACTCCAGTCTCCAAAATTTTAGAGCATTCATACAAATGCTATTTTATACATCTGTGCACAGATTAAAAGGTTATTTTTAAAAAAGAATTCTGAACTTATTTACAAGTGTAGCAGCAAGATGCTGGATCACCAGTGCAGCCTGGATCCAGTATTTCTGCCATGCAATGCAAAACGTAACTGGGTGTAATGGTATCAATAACCACATTCACATGATGTGTACATGAAGACTGAAGCGGTTTAAAGAGAGCAGCAATCTACGTTAATATTGTCTGCCTTAGGACTAGCTGTTAGCCTGACAGTCCTTAAAACTTAAAACTAAATTCCTCCAAACTGAGGCCGTTCAGGAAGAAACAACTTTAACAGAGAAAACTGCTACAAATTGACCAAAGTGTCTCTTTGACAGGCTTCAATCTGTTTGGTGCTCCCTTTCCTCAAGCAAAATAATGATCATACAACAGACAGATTGTCGTTTCTGTACAGATGTATCTTATCACTACATACACACGTCCTCACTGTCTGCTCTGCAGTCTGAATTTGCGTACGTAAAAAGAGATTTAGCCACGGTGAAATCCATGTTCTGTATCAAAGCCTTAGTGACTGCATGACGGTGTTAATGAATGTGTTAATGTGCTATGCATGCTTCTTACCATGGTCATTCCCAGCACCAGCGGGGTGATGAAGTAAATAGGCTGCTGGCTGTGACCCTGCCGCAGCTCGTGGAACGTGTAGAAGAGATCTGTCCAACACACAATCCACAGGAACAAACCCAACACCTGAGAGCACAAACCACAGATGTGAGATACAATCCAAACAAAAGGATGCAAGAGCTATCCAAACATTGGAGGTAGGGAGAAAGCTGTTTACAGGTCATGTGCTGCCAGATCGGTGTAATAAAGCAAAGTTTATAGAAGCCATGGTGTGAAGATTTGGTATTCGTTACGCCTTTACAGACTGAGCTTTGTACACATGTTCAAAATTCAAGCCTCAAGACAAGCAAGCCTCTATGACTCACATGAAGAAATGTTGGGAACTACCTCACAAATGCAGTTTGCCAAGTAGACCCAAGAGTCACAGCCCGGTGAGAAACTGGCATAACTTTTATGTTGCATTCAAGAATTCAATTTTTTTAATTTATTGTCATACCAGCTCATATTTGTGTGTTTATGGTATGAAATTCAGACTCAGGTCACAGATCATGAAGCCTAACAATTAGCAAGAAAAATAAATAAATGCAAAAGAGATTCAGATCGTGAGATACAAGCCCTCCACTGGTGATTTGAACAAAATCATCAATACCAAAGAATATCAGTTTCACACATTTTCCTCACTCCTCTCTTTGTCTAACGCCTTTAATTAGGGACATCTGGGGTTGAGGGGTTAGAGCAGTCGTCCTCCAATGCAAGAGTTGGGAGTTCGATTCCACCAGCAGTCACATGCTGAAGTGTCCTTGGGCAAGACAATGAACCATTCATTTCCTCCAGTCTGTGTCCCATCAGTGTATGAATGTGATAAAGCCCTGATTATTCTCTGCATAGATCTAGCAGAGTGCGATACGAATGGGTAAATGAGGACACAGATTGTGTTGTAAAGAGCTTTGAGTATCTTGATCAGAGAGAATATATATAATATATAAATGCAGTCCATTTACTATTTACCATTTATACAATGCCTTCAAAGCCCTTGATTTAAAGCTTTCAACACCCTTGATTTAAAGCCTTTAACACCTTGATTTAATGCCTTTAACACCTTGATTTAATGCCTTCAACGCCATTGATTTAATGCCTTCAACGCCCTTGATTTAATGACTAACACCTTGATTTAAAGCCTTCAACGCCCTTGATTTAATGCCTTCAATGCCCTTGATTTAATGCCTTCAATGCCCTTGATTCAATGCCTTCAACGCCCTTGATTTAATGCCTTCAACGCACTTTATTTAATGCCTAACATCTTGATTTAATGCCTTTAACTCCCTTGACTTAATGCCTTTCACTCCCTTGATTTAATGCCTTCAACGCCCTTGATTTAATGACTAACACCTTGATTTAATGCCTTCAACGCCCTTGATTTAATGACTAACACCTTGATTTAATGCCTTCAAAGCCCTTGATTTAATGACTAACACCTTGATTTAAAGCCTTCAACACCCTTAATTTAATGACTAACACCTTGATTTAATGCCTTCAATGCCCTTGATTTAATGCCTTCAACGCCCTTGATTTAATGCCTTCAACGCCCTTGATTTAATGCCTTCAACGCCCTTGATTTAATGCCTTCAACGC
>NC_056514.1:18029211-18030578 GCF_014905685.2 Nematolebias whitei | reverse complement strand
AATGTGTTCAACATAATGGTACTTCCTCCAGTTATTTAACAGTCAACAATGGTGTACCACAAGGCTCAGTCTTAGGACCCACCCTCTTTACAATCTACATACATAATGTAGGTAAAAACATCCCTAATGCATCCATACATTTCTATGCTGACGACACAGTTGTTTATCGTCAAGCTAAAACAGTTGCTAAGGCTTTCCAGCTTTTGAAATCTGCATTCAACATCATCCAGACTGATTTGTTTCGCCTCAAACTTGTCCTAAATGCCGACAAAACCAAAGGGATGCTTTTTTCAAATAGGAAGTTGGTCCCAGCAGTTCTTCCTCCGATTTTATCCTCAAATGGTGTCCCCATTGAGTTTGTTGATTCCTATAAATATTTGGGTATCTTGGTCGACTCACATCTCTCTCTTAAGCTCCATGTGGAAAACTTGATAAAGAAACTGAAAGTTAAACTGGGTTTCTTTTCAGAAACAGATCCTGTCTAACCCTGAATGCTAGAAAACACCTTGTAACTACGACTTTCCTTCCCTCAATTGATTATGGTGACATTATTTACATGAACGCTCCTACAAGAACCTTGCAGATGTTGGATGCTGTCTATCATGGTGCACTAAGATTCATAACTGGCTGTGATTATCGTACCCACCACTGCACTCTGTATTCACTGGTTAACTGGACATCATTAACTTCACGCAGACTCTCTCACTGGTATATTTTCATCTTTAAATCACTTCTTGGTCTGTTGCCTTCATACATCTCCTCCTACATGTCTCTGCGTGAGTGCAGCTACGGAGTGCGCTCTCAGGACATTATTACCTGCAGTGTTCCCTCAATGAGGACTGAACTAGGCAAAAGGGCCTTATCCTATTCCGCTCCTGTTTCCTGGAATATCTTACAAAAAGATTTGAAGCTCTCGACCTTGACCTCTCTAAATGTCTTTAAGAATCTGTTGGACACCTGGCAGGGTCCAATGCTGACATGTTCCTGTTTTTAGTTTTCTACATTTGTCTTGGAATCTAGCTGTTTTTTGTTTTGTTACCTTTTCCTTTTAACCATCCTATTTGTTAAAAAAAAAAAACAAAAAAAAAAACTGTAGTATGACTTTTTATAACTGTTTATTGTTGTTGCTGTTGTCCATTGTTGTCATCTTTCTTTGTTGAAATCAGGTCTCTCTTGTAAATGAGTCCTCGAGGCTCAATGGGATTTACCTGTATAAATAAAGGTTCCTTGATTGATTAAATCAAGGGCGTTAAAGGCATTAAATCAAGGGCGTTGAAGGAATTAAATCAATGGCGTTGAAGGCATTAAATCAAGGGCGTTGAAGGCATTAAATCAAGGGCGTTGAAGGCATTAAATCAAGGGCGTTG
>NC_056514.1:18028792-18029111 GCF_014905685.2 Nematolebias whitei | reverse complement strand
AATCAAGGGCGTTGAAGGCATTAAATCAAGGGCGTTGAAGGCATTAAATCAAGGGTGTTGAAGGCATTAAATCAAGGGCGTTGAAGGCATTAAATCAAGGGCGTTGAAGGCATTAAATCAAGGTGGTAGTCATTAAATCAAGGTGTTAGTCATTAAATCAAGGGTGTTGAAGGCATTAAATGAAGGGGGTTGAAGGCATTAAATCAAGGGCGTTGAAGGTATTAAATTAAGGGCATTGAAGGCATTAAATCAAGGGCGTTGAAGGCATTAAATTAAGGGCATTGAAGGCATTAAATCAAGGGCGTTGAAGGCATTAAAT
>NC_056514.1:18028358-18028692 GCF_014905685.2 Nematolebias whitei | reverse complement strand
TGAAGGCATTAAATCAAGGGCGTTGAAGGCATTAAATCAAGGGTGTTGAAGGCATTAAATCAAGGGTGTTGAAGGCATTAAATGAAGGGCGTTGAAGGCATTAAATGAAGGGCGTTGAAGGCATTTAATCAAGGGCGTTGAAGGCATTAAATCAAGGGCGTTGAAGGCATTAAATCAGGGGCGTTGAAGGCATTAAATCAAGGGCGTTGAAGGCATTAAATCAAGGTGTTAGTCATTAAATCAAGGTGTTAGTCATTAAATCAAGGGTGTTGAAGGCATTAAATGAAGGGTGTTGAAGGCATTAAATCAACGCCCTTGATTTAATGCCTTCAAC
>NC_056514.1:18027993-18028258 GCF_014905685.2 Nematolebias whitei | reverse complement strand
ATGCCTTCAACGCCCTTGATTTAATGCCTTCAACGCCCTTGATTTAATGCCTTCAACGCACTTTATTTAATGCCTAACACCTTGATTTAATGCCATGGGGGCCGAGATGGTGTAGAGGCAGGGCAGCCGGCTTGGGACCCGAAAGTCCCAGGTTCGATCCCCAGTCACTGCACATCACGTGGCGTCTCTGGGCAGCACGTCTCATCCCCAAAATGTCCCCCGGGCGCTTTCAATAGCTGCCCACTGCACCACCTGGTGGTGGATG
>NC_056514.1:18018039-18027893 GCF_014905685.2 Nematolebias whitei | reverse complement strand
ATTTAATGCCTTCAACGCCCTTCATTTAATGCCTTCAACGCCCTTGATTTAATGCCTTTAACACCTTGATTTAATGACTAACACCTTGATTTAATGCCTTCAACGCCCTTGATTTAATGCCTTCAACGCCCTTGATTTAATGCCTTCAATGCCCTCAATTTAATGACTTCAACTCCCTTCATTTAATGCCTTCAACTCCCTTGATTTAACGCCTATAACGCCATTGATTTAATGCATTTAACACCTCGATTTAATGCCTTCAACACCTTGATTTAACGCCTATAACGCCATTGATTTAATGCATTTAACACCTTGATTTAATGGCTTCAACGCCGTTAATTTAATGACTAATGCCTTGATTTAATGCTTGAATGCCATGATTTAATGCATTTAATGCCACAATTTAATGCTTTTAAGACCCTTGACTTAATGCCTTTAACACCTTGATTTAATGCCTTTAACACCCTTGATTTAATGACTAATGCCTTGATTTAATGCTTGAATGCCATGATTTAATGCTTTTAACACCCTTGATTTAATGCCTTTAACACCTTGATTTAATGCTTTTAAGACCCTTGATTTAATGACTTTAATCATCAGCATCAGTGTTGCTTTAGCTTTCAGCTTCATTCGAAATCAGACAGTAAGGATTCATCTGTGTGCCCAGTAAATTAATTAATTAATTATTAATTATTAATTATTAATTAATTTATTATTTATTATTAATTAATCAATTAAATCTAGTTTGGGTCTGTGATTTATTGTAATACTTTGATACTACGCACTCTGATATTGCAATGGCAAAGAATTTTATTATACTGCCCGATGGAGCACAGTCCAGTGGGAAGGTGCCACACAACTGATTTTGACTGTAAGCAGTTGAAGTCAATGCTTTTTCTATTCCTACCTAAACATGACTTTGTTTCTAGAACTTTAATGCAAGTGGAAATGAAGCAAATAACAATTAGATGAAATCTTTATTTTGTCCACTTCTACAAAAACATTTAGTATTTCTGTTGACACAAGACTACTGACTTACTGGTCTAACACTAAGAATGCAGCTAAAATTAATTAATTACATAAGGAAACAATGTGCCGATAACTTGAATCTGCTCAGTAAAACAAAACGCAAAAAAATGCATCTGGCATTAAAAAACTTTTAATTTGTTGTTACAATACACAGAAACACATTTAAGCTCAAAATAGTTGAGTTACTAAGAATAAAAAATAATAAATTAATGTAAGAGTTCAAACTGATGTTTCATGCCGACATGTCTATCTGAAATGATAAATATGTTTTATTCATTAAAAAACCTGTCAGAAGAAGGTGAGCAGCCTCACATGTTCTTATTTAACCTTACCTGAAAAAACCCTGACATAAAATGATTTATGGTTACGTAATGACTTCACCTTGGAGAGCAGAACTACTGCTCGGTGTAATTACAAAATTCTTCTCTTCCTCTCGTCATGACAACTGTTACTTTCTCTTTACTCTAGACTACCGCTGCAGTTTTCCTACCATAGACTCTGCTAATTATTTTTACATTGCTACCAGTTCTACCAGATTGTGTGGATGAGTTAAACTCTAGTTTTATTTGTGTATAAAAAGTATTCAGTGTAATATAACCATGACAAAATAATACTCGTTTGTTGCATTTTTAATAAGAGAAAGTAAGTTCAAAAATACTTTAGAAACCATAAATCACATGCAGTAATGAGACAATGCCACAAGCTTTTCAATAAGAGGGCAATACCAAAAACTGCAACACAAGTTGGGACAGTGTAACTGTAATTTAAAAAAAAGATACCGCCCCAAGGCAGACATCCCAAATGTTAGAATCAAAAAGGCAATTCTTAAAAGTGATACATTTGTATTTAGGCATGTTGCGATAAACAATAAATCAATTAATTGCATGATAAATTAAAATTATCGACCTCATTTTCATTTATCGACTATCGTTTCATCGTGTCTCTCTTTCTACTGAAGACACTGGATGACAAAAAGCTTAACTCTGGTGCTCTTCACTGACCCCTCCCTTTCTCTTTTCTCTTGAAAATCAGTTTTAACCATCCAAAATCGCGTTTTTGGATCGTTAAAAGCAGCTAAGCTGAGAAGCTGAACTACGAGCTAACAGGCCGACCTCAGGAATAAAACTCCATCCTGTCGAGCTCCAAAATTCACGGTTGAAATCTGTGCGTTCATGTTAAAAATTGTTTTTCTCTGCAAAAAGAAGCTGAGAACTTGTTTACTGATTTTTTTAATTTTTATTAAAAGCTTTGTGTGAAAAATGCTACGCTAAAGAGCTCAAATCACCGAGCGTCCGCCATTTCACCATGTCAGCCCATGTCACGTCAAGGGCCATCCATCCATACATCTATTATCTTTACCCGCTTATTCAATTTTGGGTCATGGGGGTCGCATTTGCCCATGTCCAGCAATCACTGTGCGAGGGGCGGGGTACACCCTGGACGGGTCTCCAGTCCATCACAGGGACACATAGAAACAAACGAGACAAACAACCATTCACTCTCTCACTCACACCTAGGGACAATTTAGAGTTACCAATCAGCCTAACATGCATGTTTTTGGTCTGTGGGAGGAAACTGGAGTACCCGGAGAAAACCCATGCATGCACGGAGAGAACATGCAAACTCCACCCAGAAAGGCCCCTGGACTGGGGTTTGAACCAAGGACCTGCTCGCTGAGAGGCAGCAGCTCTACCAGTTGCGCCACCGTGCTGCCCACGTCAAGGGCCCTCACTCCCATTTTTCTTAAAGAGACATGCTGCTCAACTATCCATCCTTTGGTTCAAACGGTATTATACTGCCATCAGGTGGTCAAAAAAGGTACTACACTCCAAACAAATCTACATTTCTTCTAAAATTTGACAATTAATTATTGTTATTTTAAACACTATTATCGTTCATTGCAATAATTTCTAAAATCGTCCAGCAAAATTTGTTACCGTGACGGGCCTATTTGTAATGACAAATTTGCTTAGATTTGTAGTGATTGAAGGCAACAAATCCCCTTTAGTCTTTTAGAAAAAGAAGTCAGCAACAGAAACTTTAACCAGAGGTGGTCACATATATCCATCCTGCACAATCAACAGTTCAGGTACAAAAAAAAAAATCAAATTATGAAAAGTAACCCAACAGATGGTTCATTTTCTGTCTTCATTGAAAAAAAATGTAGTACAACAAACATTACATATAGGTTAATGCAGTTCTTACTGTTTTGATCCTGTTCAGAAGAGACATCATGATGTATCCTTTCTTGTTCATCTTTAGGTAGAAGAGATAAACAGGAAAGGCGCCCCACAGGAAGATGCATGGCAGCCATGACAGTACAGAGAGCTGGAAACACTCCGGGAGGTCAGGCCGATTTGTGTGAAACGTCTCATTGGTCACCTGTAACAAGATTTGTAGCAAAAGTTTAGATCATCTTTTATAAACACAATCCAGACTGTGATATACGTGTCTTTAAACGCTCAACAACCTAGCTCCATCTTATATTACAGATTTTATTGTTCCATATTTTCCTAACAGAGCACTTCACTCTCAGACTGCAGGTTTACTTGTGGTTCCTAGAGTTTCCAAAAGCAGAATGGGAGGAAGATCTTTCAGTTATCAGGCTCCTCTCTTGAGGAACCAACTTCCAGTTTCTGTCAGTGAGTCTGACACATTATCTACTTTTAAAATGTGGCTCAAGTCTTTCCTTTTTGATAAATCCTATAGAGTCAGAGATTCTTTATTGTCGTTCGCACCTCATGTGGTACATGTGGTGGGACGAAATTATGTACACAGGGTCCCAGTTACATCCAACAATAAAATGTAAAAGAAAAACAATGATAACATCTATGATATGAACTAAGAAAAACATCAACTAAAAATACACTAAGCACTAAAAGCATAAAAACATTATATCAAACAGCATCACGAACATGAGCATATAGTTATATAGTTAGGGTCGGGTTGGGTTTCCTGAGCTATCCCTTAGGTTGTTTTCACACCTGATAGTCCGGTAGACTTGGTTCGGTTGGGGACCAATATTAATAACATTTTGTTTACATTTGAGCTGGTGAGTTTGCATTCACACTGCACTGTGCAGTCGAGTCAACCTGTTGAACCAACCTGTTCCCTCGCTCGCCTGTGGGGGCGCTGCACCAAGAACTACTGAAAGAAACGACACAAAAACCTCTGAAGACACGTCTTCTTCTGGAAATAAAAATAAAAACGGAGTGGCATCAAGTTTTAGCAGTTTTAGGAGTTATATTTAGTAATTTTTCAAAAATGGACTTAGCATGAGCAGAAGATGAGACAGAAGACCCTGGAGAATGTTGTTTTTCACACAAGGCAGCTGACAGCTCCATATAAAATAAGAGAAATGTGTGTTTGCCCTGCGCTGCACTCCACTTCTTGGTTGTGGAGTGGGGCCCGGTCTGTTTACATTCACACTGTACTTGAACCGCGCTGGAGTTCTCTTCTACCGGACCGAGACCTAGGTTTTAGCCCGGGCCAGAGTTCGCATTTTTGTTCCGTGACAGAGTTCGATGGCGCATTCACACCTCCCCAAACGAACCGGACTTCCTAGGAAATCGAACTAGAGTTCGATTAAAGCGGACTAAACAGGGTTGGTGTGAATGCACCCTCAGTTCTGCAGTTATAGGCTTAGACTGCTGGAGGACAAATTGCCCACATTTCATCACTCTGCTGCTGTCTTTACTTGCGCTACTCTGCATTTTAATTATTTCTATCTTAACATCCAACATTTTTCAGTCAGGTCATCTGGACAGTTTTTTTTTTTTTGTGCTGAAACGTTTCGCCTTCAGTCTGGAAGGCTTCATCAGTCATCATGTCCAGATAACCTGACTGAAAAATGTTGGATTGTATACCTGGATTATTGAGCATGGACTTTGTTGTTTTCAACCAGTTTGACAAGACTGTCAACAAGGAAGAGGGCCGGCAATGGAAGAGGGGTGTACCAAAGAGACCATCTAATCACAAGCAGAACTGGTTTGTTCCACTTTGGAGTAAGCTGTTGGCGGAAGAATCAGTTTTGTTGCGTGTTTCCTTGACTGATGAAGCCTTCTGGATCGATGGCGAAACGTTTCAGCACAAAAAAAAAACTGTCCAGATGACCTGACTGAAAAATGTTGGATTGTATACCTGGATTATTGAGCATGGACTTTGTTCTATCTTAACGTGTGTTTCGTCTTTCCTCCTATAGAAAGTACATCTGGACCTGTCATTCTGTGTCTGTCTCTCCTTCCTCTTCTCTCAAACCCAGCCGGTCAAAGCAGATGGCCATTCATCCTGAGCCTGGTTCTGCTGGAGGTTTCTTCCTGTTAAAGGAGTTTTTCCTTTCCACTGTCTCCTTTGTGCTTGCTCAGGATGGAAGACTGTGACGAATTAAAGATTCAACACAATCTGCTGGGATGTGTCTGTTCAGTGTCCTGAGACAAGTTCTGTTGTGACTTGGAGCTACAGAAATAAACCAAATTAAACTGAAATAGTTTTGAAGTTGAGCTAAAACATAGTCACAATAGCTGAGACTTTTTTATAATTTGACCCAAACCGTTATAACTACCAATATGTAATATCTCCACAAAAGTTTTAAAACTCTTGCATGAAAGGCAGCAGGTGCTTTGCTTCCCTTGAAGGAATACTAATAAGCCTTATTTCAGTTTTAAGCCCTTTCAGAAAGTATCTAAAAAAATCACAAGTTGTGACCTTGATGCAGTGGTTATTATGCTCCTCTGAATAAAAACATATGAAAACCCCAAACAAGTAATAGAGATTAGCACAGCTCCAAGTACTTTTCCTTCTACTCCCCTGAAAATAAATATATGGTAAAATAAGGTGTTGGGTCACCACTACACACACCGCTGGCAGCTGTTCAACGTTTCTCTTTACATCAAACTTACTCAACTTTTACTCGTTAACATAAATAACTCACAAATCATATCATAATGAGACATGACCTTAACACTGCATCCCTGGACAAACATGACCTAACACCCACCCACACACAGAAGTAAGACAAACACAGCTGCCAACACTTCCCATAACCACACCCATCCGTTGGGAGCGTATGTCTGAGTGTAGAAGCTGCTGGTGGGAGAGTGTATGGTTTCAGATCCATACACTCATCATACAATGGATAAGTTATGATGAGTGTATGGGTTTAGCTTCAGAAGTTAAACCCATACACTCATGCATGATATTGCTATATAAAGGTCTGGTGTATGATGAGTGTATGGGTTTAACATTTGAAGTTAAACCCATACACTCATCATGGATGATGTTACTATGGCTGTATAAAGGTCTGGTGTATGATGAGTGTATGGGTTTAACATTTGAAGTTAAACCCATACACTCAGCATGGATGATGTTACTAGGCCGTATAAAGGTCTGGTGTACAGCTGCTGATGCGACAGTGAGGGTGGACAAAGTCAGATTCAAAAGTGACTCACATAAAATGGTTAAGGTTAGATTTGACAAAAATATGTAGTTTTGGTCAAGATTATTTTCCAAAGCAGCAAGAGAGACACAAAGATCAAACAAAACAGAACCAGAGTACTGCATACATCACATTATACTCCTGTCTACAAATACTTTAGAGCAGGGGCGCCCATACTTTTTCATCCTGCAGCTACTTTTAAAATGACCAAGTCAAAGTGATCTAACTACTACAAGGCCCCGTTTACATGAGAACGGCCTCTGGAAACGTTAGTGTTTTTTCAATGTTTATTTTGGGTTAATAAACAAAGAAAAAAAAAAGAGTGGGTTTACACAAAAAATGCTGTAGTTTCCACGTCAGTCGGGTTGCCAGATTAGAAATTATGAACTATATGTGCTAACTAAGTAAAGATATTCTAAGATGAGGTGTGTATTGTGTTTGTTGAACATGTGCACAGAAAAGGAGTGGGTAAATAAGACATTTTAAATTTATCTGGCAACCCTGGCTCAGCTGCATTCATTGTGCACGTAGCGTCTGCATGATCACAGTTACGTCCAAATTGGTGAATACACTAACGTCTCTTTGGAAGTGGATTTTATTAGTTTTCCTCCTACATGCTGAAAAAGGGTGAGCAGCACAAAAACACTCACATTTATTATAACTGTTGTTAGTCCAGAAAAACTTTTGACTGCAGCCGCCTGTAGTGAACATGTACTACTTCACACACAAAGAATTTCATGGGGTGGGGGAGGGGCTAAATATGGATAAATATAAATATTTCCCCAAAAAATCTCCACCCTGAGAGCAGGTTTGAGAGAATGAGGGCTGTGACTGGATGCCCTGTCTGTCAATCAAGTGACACATTTCATAGTGAGGATGAATGAGAGACTGATGTCTATTTTTTTAATGCCATCCGATCTACCCATAATGCCTTTGTGATCGACCGGTAGATCGTGGTCGACGCATTTGGCACTCCTGCTTTATTTAAAGCAATACAGCAATCTAGAGCAACAGTCCTGGAGAAGCAAAGAGCTTGTATAACATTTGACCTTGAATTGTGACCTTGATGTTGAAGAAGGGATGACGAAACGATTACACAATGCGCTGTCTAATGATGTTAGGTTTATCCAGTTTTGTTTAATTAGCTTGAGCGGATCAGAAAGTATGGACGGGACAAAATAAATTTTATGGACGGACGGATGGAAGGAGACTACCATGATACGACCACCTTCTACTGGCGTAGAATAATAAAAACTCCTAAATAAAACCGTTCAAATGCAAATAATTTAAAAAAAACAGAAACTGGGTAAATAATCATAAATGATGTCTCTCTGAACTAACACAATTTGTGATTTTTTTGGTAACCGATATTCTTCCAGCTTCAAAAACATTTGGATTTTTTTTCACTTTCACGAGGCAGAGTTGAAGATCAGTGTTACTGTGAGTGAAAACAGCATTCTTCTTCTGTCAGCATATTTACAGCACAGTGATCAATCTTCAACACAACACTGTTGCTCTGGTCTGCTGTGGTGAAAAAAGAGCCATGTTAAAACACAAAGCTCTCAACTTATTGATCCAGCTATATTTTAATCCTCACCAATGGTTAACAGGTTGGATTATGTCTGAAACAGAGATCCCAGGTTTGTAGCCTCCGAAACAGAGTGAGGAGTGCCGTGATCCAGGGGAAGGAGGTCAGAGTAGAGAACCCAAGCCTAGAAGGAGTCAGATGAGGTGGTTCAAGCACCTGATTAAAATGCCTCCTGGGCACCTCCCTTGGAGTACCTGGAGAAAACCCATGAAGATGCAAACCCCAGGCTGGGAAGCGGTCCTGCGCCCTTCTTGCTGAGAGGAGACAGCTCTAACCATGTGCTGCCCACACAACTTGCAGCATGCTTACAGTGTTTAGTTTCTGCAGCTGTTGCTCAACTAACTTCCAAAAGCTATGTCCGAAGTGTCTGAAATGTTTCCACTGATACCAACATCTTCTGGAGGAAAGTCTTCAAAAAAGAAAGGACAAATTTTTCCCACACAGCTGACAGATTTTTGTCAGGGCTTACCAAAGTTGTGTTTAGGATTTCTTCAAACACCTGAGCAGAGATTTCACGTTTGCAGAAAGTTTAACAAACAGTATCAAGTTACTCGGCCTGAAGGATTTGCTCACTAGATGAGAGGGAAATGTGTGGGAGTTCTGAGGAATAAAATGCTAAAACAAGATAAACTATTTCACTGATTATAGCAAGATAAAAGCTGCTTTTGGCACATGCAGGTATTTCAAAACAGACAGTTCAGCCATCTCTCCATTTCATACTTTAAAGGAGGTTGTCAACCCCATAGAACACCTGAAACCTGAAACTTTAACAAAAGGAGACAGAAAAGGCTGGTGTTTTGGTTTATAAAAGCCAGCCACACCCTTTCTATCACTCCTTTTGTTACTAAGGTACAAAGCAGACAGTGCATTACTACAGATGAGGTATTTAAACAAATTCTTGGGAAAATATTGGAAATTTACAGCATTTTTTAAAACTTGGAGCTCCCAAATACAGCCTTTGGTGACACCCAACTTGTTTTAACTCTTAAAACAATAAAATCCCTCAATGGTCAAATTCTGTAACTGTCTAACCCACAGGTGTCAAACTCAAAGCCCGCGGGCCAGATGTGGGCCACCACGTCTTTTATGTGGCCCGCGAGAGCTTAAAAGGTCTGATTGTCGAATAATAAACAAGTCAAAAGGGTGCACTGACAACAAACTACATTTCCCATAATGCATGCCAATTATGTTACCTGTGAAGTAACAGCATCTCACCACTAGACTGCAGTTTTTCCACATCAATATCGTTTTCCGAACAAACGGAGTTGAGAAATACAAACAATGATCCCAAAATGTCCAGGAAGAGAAAAACTGATGCAGATGGAAGACTGTTTCAAGAAAGATGGGAAGGTGAATATATGTTTGTACTTGAAGGAGAGAAACTGGTATGTCTTTTGTGTTATGAGGCAGTGGGGTCGTCAAAGAGAACAATCTATGTCGGCATTTTGACACCAAACACGGAGCTAAGTATGCCAAAATGAGCCTTCAACCCTAATGTTGTTATTTTGAGTTTATTATACTTATTAAATGTCTTATTATATTATGTTACATTTGCAGCAATGGATTTGGTATTGCAGGTTTATGTTTATGCAGGCAAATGTTTTCTATAATACCATCTCTCATTAGTTGGATGTAAGACCCTTGCCAGGTGTGCAGCCATTAGTTTTTTGTAAAATGCTACACCAGTCACATCTTAGCAGCTCAGAGTTGTTGGTTGGACCATTCTACCCCCTTAAGTATGACAAAAAAAAGTTTAGAACAAAGTTAATGTCATAACTTGTTGTTTTTCCTTATTCACTTGGA
>NC_056514.1:18013961-18017939 GCF_014905685.2 Nematolebias whitei | reverse complement strand
AAAACCTGTCACACATGTTCTTAGCAGCTCACAATTGTTGGTTTGGCTGTTATTCTGCCCCTCTTATGACAAAAAAGTTTTGAACAAAGTTAATGTCATAACTTTTTATTTTTCCTTATTCACTTGGAAAGTTTGATCATTGATTTATCGAGTAATGTGAGTTTCATAACCTGGCAAATTAAAATGTTTTATGTTATAATAGAGCAACAAGCAGACATATTTTTTCTACATCTATGCACATATACAGTATATATATATATATATATATATATATATATATATATACACGTGTAAGTTGAATAAGTACAAAAATCAGAGTTATTTAACATTATACATTCATTCAACCTTTATTTAAACTGATAATGTCAAAGTCGATTTATTTAAATAGCACATAAAAACAATAACAGCTGACCAAAGTGCTTTACAGTTAAGACGGATAAAAAGAGTAAAAAATGCATCTAGTGCCACTCAAAAACATAAGTAAATACACAACAACAATAAAATCAGCTCAAAATTTGTTCTCAGACTCTGCGTGGATCGAATGCCAAGGAATACAAATGAGTCTTCAGCAAAGATTTAAAAGTCTCAACAGGCTGAGCGGTCTTTAAATTCTCTGGTAAACTGTTCCACAATTTCGGAGCAGCAACCGCAAAATCCCGATCACCTCTGGTTTTCAGTTTGGATCTGGGGACATCTAAGAGGAACGGGTTGGTAGACAGGAGTGCTCTTACTGGAGTGTAGATGTTAATAAGATCACATAAATAAGATGGGGCCAGACCTTTAATGAAGACTTTAAAAACAAGCAATAAAATCTTAAAATCAATCCGGAAGTAGACAGGAAGCCAGTGGAGAGAAGCCAGATAAGTCACATTGAGCCTCGAAGACTCATTTACAAGTGAGACCAGTTTGGACAAACAATAAAAAGTGGTGAAAAATAACATAGGGTTTTGAGACAAAAAACTAAATTCCTAACACGCTTTAACCTCTAGTTGAAAGTCAACAATGTGACAATGAAAAAAATCTTGCACACTAGCACATAATGACGCCGACAATATGCACGGGGGGACGCAAGGACGGTGAGCATGTCCAGAGACAACACAGAAGCACTGCAGAGTTCAGATAAAACACACTTGGAGAGGGGGGGGGGGGGGGGGGGGGAGGACAACCAAAGACAAATTCAAAGAGTCCTGAAAAAATGACAGAATGTTTATTCAGCTGGGCCCTCTGAAAAGTCCATGGAAATTCCTCGGTAGGAGGGCAGAGAGGGGTAGAGCCATAAAGTTTACAAAACTTCTAGCGGGTTGGGATAAGATGGCCTGTCAAAGCTAGTCAGAGAGCCAAATTCAGATAAACACAATTGTTTTGGGGACAGGCAGAAATTTAATGGCATCTACCTTGAGTCTGGGTCGGTCCACTCAGTTCCGAAACGTCCAAATTACATGGCCACACCAATGGACCGTGGCTGAGAATAATTCCCGAGATCTGATCCATTCTGCCAAAAGCATTTGACTCTGGGTGCTTGAGGCACGAACCAAGCCATCATAGGGCAAGCAGCATGATCGGGTCCAAATTTGCTGCCGATAACTTCCTTGATTGTAGATAAACCAGGAACCAGCCAAATTCAAAAAGCGGGAAGCAGTTATCATAAATCCAATTATTAATGCAACCTTAAAATCCACAAATGGCAGCAGAGAGACACGTCATTAAGTCTTCCAAGTTGATGAGGTATCCAGCTGTGTGCGTGCCAACAGGACAAATTGACTCGCCTAAAGCCTGTCTTCTCTTCAAAGAAATGTTATCAATTGTGTTGAGGAACCAATTGACCAAATCCAAATCCATAAATTATGATTCGGAAGATTTGTAGAAGAGATGTTCTAAGCAGTTTCACAGATAGGACAGAGCAAAGCAAAGTGGAGAGGGAGAGGAGGAGAAGATGTCCGCCCTTGAGAAGAGCCAAGTGTTGAAGGGGTAATTGTTTATTTTATATTACATTTAGTTAAATGTAGCTACATTTACGCCGTCTTATGGCCCTCTGAGAGCAACCATTAGGCTGATGTGGCCCTCGATGGACATTAGTTTTACGCCCTTGGTCTAATCCTTGCAGCACTTCTCAGTGGCTTCTCAAAAGGTACCGTATTTCTTGTCCTACAAGTCACAGTGAATTTTGCTTAATTTGCATGCCTTGCGACTTATATGCAGAAGTGACGTATTTATGGATTTTGTCCCAAATTTATAAACCTATTTTTGGCTGAGATATGACCATTTTCATTCATTCTGCCTGAAATATTGAACACCACCATTTTCAGCCGCTAGATGGCGCCAGAGTTGTACAGCATGCCATTGTATCATGGAATAGATAAAAGTGGCTATTAATGACGGGCAGCACGGTGGCGCAAATGGTAGAGCTGCTGCCTCTCAGCGAGCAGGTCACTGGTTCAAAACCCGGTCTAGGGGCCTTTCTGGGAGGAGTTTGCATGTTCTCTCTGTGCATGCATGGGTTTTCTCCGGGTACTCCGGTTTCCTCCCACAGACCAAAAACATGTATGTTAGGCTGAATGGCAACTCTAAATTGTCCCTAGGTGTGAGAGAGGGTGAATGGAGTGAATGGAGTTAAAGAGTTTGATGGTTGTTTGTCTCGTTTGTCTCTATGTGTCCCTGTGATGGACTTGCGACCCGTCCAGGGTGTACCCCGCCCCTCGCACAGTGATTGCTGGATATGGGGTCAAAGAAGTGAGTAAAAGATAATGGATGGATGGCTATTAATGACACGATCGGCTTGCCACAGCCTGCCACCATCGTCTGCCTGGAGCAAACGTCAAATCAGCTTCATTTCACTGCACCGCCCCGGCGAAATGAGCCACATTATACAACTGAAGTGCATTTATTAAGTAAAAGTTCAACTGAGACATACCTTTACTATAATGTCGAGGAAATAAAATTGTTTTAGGTGCTCATCTTGTTAAATTTCTGAGAAATGCGCAGCGTTCCTCCTTCCTGATTTCCTCCCCGTCTAACCCTAACCCTGTTTGACCTTCAAAGTTAATTTATTAAGGAAAAGTTAGACTGAGACACATCTTTGCTATAATTTGGAGCAAACAATTAATTGTTTTTAAGTGTTAAGTTAAATTCTTGTTAACGTCCTCCCGTGCACGCCCCAGCAGCCACCATTTGGCAGCCAATCGATATTTGGCACAACACCGGCCCACATTTCCGGGTCGTCAGTGGTGACGTGTAACAAACACAACGCGTCAAAGGTGAGGTGACACATAATAGATGCGACTTATACGGCAAAGCGACATATTTATAGATTTTTCCATTTTATTAGACATATTTGGACTGATGTGACTTATAGGGCGGTGCAACGTTTAAGGCAGAAAATACGGTACTGTGTCTATTCTAACTTTGACCACTGAAATGCACTTCATGCAGCCATTGTTTGCTGCCTTAACTTAGCAGGACTAACGAGCAAAAGTCCTTCCCTTTGCTGTTGCTGCCTGTTAAGAATCCACATTTATATTAAGCTATTTTTTTCTCTTGGTCATATACATGCGACTTGTAAGTGAACACCCCTTTCATACATATTGCAAACATGTTTTAACCCTCTTGCTGCCCTTGGGCCCGCCAGGCCTCAGTTTTACAACGCAGACTCCATGAGTCATTTTAACCCAAGGGCAGCAAATTTAATGAGACCGCACCATAAAATCCACTTGTTTACTCTTATTGTTCTAGCAATGTTGAGTTACCAGCCAGTCTGAAACTCTTGCAGCACAGCAAAATAGTGGCTTAACTATTTCCAGGTCACAATTAGTGACAATAAAAAAATGGGGCTTTTTGCATTAGAACCTTTTATATATGGAACTCCCTGACAACCTAAAATAAACAATAAAACGAAAAACTTTTCAATTTTTGATAAATATTTTGGTAAGACTAAACTCCCCTTAATTAATATTTAAGAAAAACCACAGGAGATAAGAACCC
>NC_056514.1:17985559-18013861 GCF_014905685.2 Nematolebias whitei | reverse complement strand
GACAATATCATGCAATAGTCATGTTTTCACATTTGAACTCCCCCCCAAAAAAAAAAAAAAAAAAAAAACTATGCAGCAATGAACCAGGTTAATCATTCATTCACAATTTCAAATGTGAAAACATGACTATTGCATGATATTGTCCAGAACTGATAAGTACAATTAATGGTACACACATCTAGCCAGGAAAAATAACCCATTAGTCCAAATTAATGACTAACAAAAATAAAAAAATGTGTGGATTTAGGGTTCAAACCTCATGTTCTGCTTTAGTGTTTGCCTTGTAGTAATTATATTATACTTATATCACTGCTAATGAAACCCATAACGTCTGCACTAAACTGTTTCTATAGATTTTGTGTCAAGGCATTATAGATGTCTACCCTGTAAGAGGACATTACAAAGAACATGGGTTTAAAACTGAATTAGTGGTAAAGTCATTAACAGTAATGTGATGCCAAGTTCAAATCAGGATTACTACAAAACTGACTTGTACACGCCACAGGCTGGAAACACCGATCCTGACCAAGGGGAAAAAACATTAGTATTTCAATTAGTAACATTGTATATGTACAGCTTTAAAGTAGGAATGTTTAAAACATCTGAACCTAACATTCTAAATTTGATTCTTCATAGTCACAATCTAGCTCCAACATTACCCACAAAGCAACTGGGGCTGTTCATTCTGGTATTCAGACATGATGAGCCACTAAGGTTATACGGTTTACCAAATGGTGCACGTGTGTCACTGTATGTCAGCGTTCCTCTTTAATCAGAAGCAGCCATACTGGACAGTGCTTCACCCGATGACAGAAACTAGTCGATGTCTAACCAGAAGCACTCCAGTCAGGTTTTCAGGAACAAACTGGTTGATGTTTTCCATCAGCTGGCACTGTCACAGTTTAAAACTTACATTTACTTTATGACTAATAATTGCATAGAGGAAATAATTTGTAGGGTGCACAGTTATTATGACTGCTCACCAGGCCTGTCTGTTGGTCTCAAGACTCCGAGTATGTTATCGGTTTTTACAATGATTCTGCATATGGAGCAGTTATTATTGACCGAGTAATAGAATTATTCATTTAACTCCATTGACCACACAAACAATGTCGCCTCCGCCTCTTTAGAAGAATACATCTGAATACTACAGCATATACAATATGATCATTACTCACAGAGTTACTGAAGTGAACGGGCAAAATATTCCTGAGTTGCACTGATAGTTTTTAACCAGGTGTTACTTAAAGTGGAAGTGGTGAATACATTTACAGCCCGGTAAAATATCACATCATTCATAATAATGTTTGTGACATTAAACCAAAATTGTCTCCCACTTGCTAGAAGAGGAACAAACCCTAAAATATTCTATTCTCTGGACAGATTCTTCTTGTTGAAACGTTCGTCCTTTATCCAAAAGACTTTGTCAGTCTGAGGAGCTGCAACAAACTCAGTCTTATAAATAGCCCCTTCTCATAGTTGATCAACCAGTTTGATGGTGACATCCAGAGCTAGCTGTTCACATGATAAAGGAGGACCATCAGCCCAACGACCTGATGGCACTGTTGATGGTGTTTTTAGTTTCTTCTCCGATCTCTTCAAATACTAGTCGTTTTACAAATGCTCCCACGCCTTTCCACAGTTAGCAAAACTTTATTCTTTACAAAAAAAGTTTTATTTTTGCACCGTTTCTGGGGCGTGGTGGTAACTGGGTGTGTAAATGTATTCACTGAGCAAAGTGTTTGGAAAAGAAAATGGATTCCACTGTCAAAAATTACTCAATCAATCCTCAAAAACTCCAGTTTTTAAATAATCGTGTTTATCATACTAAAATTACATTATTCAAATACAAATTTTATAAATGGACTGCACTTGTATAGCGCATTTCAATCTGCTCAAGATACTTAAACCTCTATACACTACAATCTGTGCCTCATTTACCCATTCGTACAGCACTCTACTGGATCTGTACTCAGCTAATAGAACAAATCATTCTAAAGAGACTAATCAGAGCTTTAGACCACATTCATACACCGATGGGACACACACCGGAGGCTATGAGGGGTTCAGTGTCTCGCCCATGGACACTTCAGCATGTGACTGTTGGTGCGTGAACACAACGATTTGAGAGAGCACAGAGAATATTTGAAAGAGAGCAGAAGTTTTGAGAGCAAGCATTACAAGTTTTGAGAACAAAAAGATGAATTCCTGCTTTCAAACTGAAAATGTTTGCTCGACTTGTGTCTGTAAAATTCCCTCATAGAATTTTTTTTTTTTTAAAACAAGTCCTGTTCGTTTACATGGAGGGGGCTGGATTTAAAACCTAAACTGGAAGCAGGTCCTTTTTCAGCTTCAATTTCAGGGTCCAGGTCAAAGGTCTATTCAGACAGTCTTTGGTTGGTCTTCTGTCTTCAGTGTTTTACTTAGTGCAAGAGAAAATAAACCTTCACTTCCAGTTTGAAGTGAAAATTCGGAGCTTCTGAACGTTAATGTGTGGCGTTATCAATATTAACGATCAAGTTTCATAGCGAGTGAGACACACTGGGTGAAAAAAGGTAGAAATGCCTACATTTAGATACACGCAAGCGTAAAGATAAACTGAAAAGGAAGAGGGTTTCTTGGAATAGTTTGGAAAGTTTACATTCAAGATTCTTTAAGGTCAATTTTAAACTGCAGTAGTGTCCAAACCATTGAAAACAAAAATCTAAATGCCAGTTCAGTCACGTAAAGTCCAACTTTCCATAATCAGTTTAAACCCTGAATGATAAAGAAGACCGGAGCTCCTAAGCTCCAGAGAGAGCTGGGTTTGCTCAAGACATCTGTGACAAAAATCCCATTGTGGAGGTTTGAAAATTTAACCGACACCTTCAGATGTACCAGAACGTAGCATGCTGTTCCTGATCAAATCACATGTATTTGTCTAAAGCTGTGGGAGTAGCAGCAAATCAAGAACTGTAACAACAACAAAACAGGAACACACAAATAGTAACATGGCTGCTGTAATGTTCATGCACTGGACCCTCCCTTACATTAAAAACTGCTAGTCTTGGTAAGAATGGTTTGCTTTTGATTAAATATTCATCTACAAGTGTTAAAATTAGATGGGTAAAATTAAATAACACATTTTTATGTTTTATTATTTATCTTAAGAAGAAGCTGCTCTCCATCTGTTCTGTTACATGAAACCATCTCCACTGAAGGAGACAATAAAGGCTGCAGGAGGGGAGCTACGTCCACTCGCACACCAACATGGAAATCATTAGCTCGGAGCACTTTATACTTTACTGGAGAGGAAATTAGGCCTCGCCTCGGATTTGACACCTAAAGTTTAAAAAGTAGAGGAAAAGGTACAGTTTAGAGATTTAAAGAGCATCTTGGAAAAACAAAAAGTATCTTTCACAACGTAAGAAACAAATACAGGTGCTTCTCAAAAAATGAGAACATTGTGAATAAGTTCAATTTCTTTGCCAGTTATTTTAGAAAGTTGAACGCATTTATTACATAGAGTCGTTACATATGGAGTGAAATAGTTCAAGCCTTTATTTCTTCTAGTTTTGATGATTATAACTTACAAATAATGAAAAAAAAAAAGTTCAGCGTCTCGGAAAATTAGGATATTGAGATAAAGTCCCATATTAGGAACTCGTGCATGAGTCCCACAGATGAGCTACAAATGTCTCATTCCTTGAGTCCTGAACCAGAGACATCAGAAGTGTCTTACCTGCTGAGGAGACAAAGAATTGGACTGTCTCTCGGTGGTCCAATGGCCTTTTTTCACATGAAAGATTAATAAATCAAGGTCCCCACCACCACTTCCGGGGACATCTGTGGCCTTATCAGAACCGTGATGCTGATAGACACTGTACCATCTTATCGGAACTTTGGGACTCTGGAGTGTCCATGGATAACTCACCGGCTTTGTCGACCTCTATGCATAAAAGTATTATGTTGTCATTGTATGTTGCAGCTTTATGTTGTGAGGTCTTGTTTGTTTTTTAATTTGCATCTTCTACACTGTTTCATGGCCAGGAAATGGTGTGAGACTTGATATTTTTTGGCTTCTTCCATCCTCATGTTCTCTTTTTCTCATCTGCCTGTGTGTGTACGTAACAGGTCTCTCTTGTAAATGAGTCTTCAAGGCTCAATGGGAACTAACCTGTATCAATAAAGGTCTAATAATAATAATAATAATAATAATATAAAAAAAATCAAGGTCCAAGAGTCTGGAGGAAGAGTGGAAAGGTCCAGAATACACATTAAAGATTGAGGTTTCCACAGTCAGGGACGGTTTGGGTCCATGTCCCCTGCTGGTGCTGGTCCATTGTGTTTTCTGAAGTCATCAGTCCACACAGCATCTACCAGAACATTTTAGAGCTCCTCATGCTTCCTTCTGTTGATGAGCTTTATGAAGATGCTGGTTTCCAGCAGGACTCGGCACTGGCCCACACTGACAAAAGTACCAGAAGCTGGCTGTGGAATATTTTAATTTGATGAGACACTGACTTTTGTTTTTTATCATTATCTGTAAGCAATAATCATAAAAAATACAAGAAATAAAGATTGAAAATATTTCACTATATGTGTAATGAATCTATGTCATTCATTAGTTTCACTTTATGAAATGACTGACAAAAAAAAATTAAAAACTTTTTCAAGATATTCTAATTTTTGAGAAACATCTGTCCACAGGCAGAAATGGATCATGGACCTGAAAGAACCACAAAGGTGCCAGTGGAATGTTAAGGGAAATATTCAAATATAAAATGTTTGATTTATTTTTCATCGTATGGTGATATTTGGTTCCTAAAAACACTGGAATGACTGCGGTCATTTTTACATAAAAACACTTCGTATCTGTCAGTTCCTGGTTTCATTTTGACAGGCATCCTTCAATTGCACAACTTTTTACCTAAGTTCGTGAGAAAATGGGTGAAGGGATGAAGTAATACTTCTAAAAAAAAGAGAGAAAACACCAGATCCAAGCAACAGTGAAGAAATGAAGTTTCCCTTGCTATATTTGAAGAAGTGACTTCTTCCGTTTCAATAACTTCTGTTTTACAGTTTCTGTTCAGCTTCAGCTTCCCAGCATTCAAACCCTGAAAAGCACAGATGAAGCATAAACTGTTCAACCTTCTTCCTGCTTGTCCTCCTGGCTGTTCTTCCTCTTATGTTCTTTCTGAGATAAGTTAACGAGACGCTTTCCTTCTGAGATACAGGTCCTTCTCAAAAAATTAGCATATTGTGATAAAGGTCATTATTTTCCATAATGTAATGATAAAAATGAAACTTTCATATATTTCAGATTCATTGCACACCAACTGAAATATTTCAGGTCTTTAATTGTTTTAATACTGATGATTATGGCATACAGCTCATGAAAACCCAAAATGCCTGTCCCAAAAAATTAGCATATTTCATCCCACCAATGAAAGACAAGTGTTTTTAATACAAAAAACACCAACCTTCAAATAATCATGTTCAGTTATGCACTCAATACTTAGTCAGGAATCCTTTTGCATGAATGACTGCTTCAATGCGGCGTGGCATGGAGGCAATCAGCCTGTGGCACTGCTGAGGTGTTATGGAGGCCCAGGATGCTTCGATAGCGGCCTTAAGCTCATCCAGAGTGTTGGGTCTTGCGTCTCTCAACTTTCTCTTCACAATATCCCACAGGTTCTCTATGGGGTTCAGGTCAGGAGAGTTGGCAGGCCAATTGAGCACAGTAATACCATGGTCAGTAAACCATTTACCAGTGGTTTTGGCACTGTGAGCAGGTGCCAGGTCGTGCTGAAAAATTAAATCTTCATCTCCATAAAGCTTTTCAGCGGATGGAAGCATGAAGTGCTCCAAAATCTCCTGATAGCTAGCTGCATTGACCCTGCCCTTGAAAAAACACAGTGGACCAACACCAGCAGCTGACATGACACCCCAGACCATCACTGACTGTGGGTGCTTCACACTGGACTTCTGGCATTTCCTTCTCCCCAGTCTTCCTCCAGACTCTGGCGCCTTGATTTCCGAATGACATGCAAAATTTGCTTTCATCCAAAAAAAGTACTTTGGACCACTGAGCAACAGTCCAGTGCTGCTTCTCTGTAGCCCAGGTCAGGCGCTTATGCCGCTGTTTCTGGTTCAAAAGTGGCTTGACCTGGGGAATGCAGCACCTGTAGCCCATTTCCTGCACACGCCTGTGCACGGTGGCTCTGGAATCGGCCCTTCTCCACAATCCTCCTCAGGGTCCGGTCACCTCTTCTCGTTGTGCAGCGTTTTCTGCCACACTTTTCCCTTCCCACAGACTTCCCACTGAGGTGCCTTGATACAGCACTCTGGGAACAGTCTATTCGTTCAGCAATTTCTTTCTGTGTCTTACCCTCTTGCTTGAGGGTGTCAATGATGGCCTTCTGGACAGCAGTCAGGTCAGCAGTCTTACCCATGATTGCGGTTTTGAGTAATGAACAAGGCTGGAAGTTTTTAAAAGCCTAAGGAATCTTTTGCATGTGTTTAGAGTTACGTCGTTGATTCAGATGGTTAGGTTAATAGCTTGTTTAGAGAACCTTTTCATGATATGCTAATTTTTTGGGACGGGCATTTTGGGTTTTCATGAGCTGTATGCCATAATCATCAGTATTAAAACAATTAAAGACCTGAAATATTTCAGTTGGTGTACAATGAATCTGAAATATATGAAAGTTTCATTTTTATCATTACATTATGGAAAATAATGACCTTTATCACAATATGCTAATTTTTTGAGAAGGACCTGTATGTTAGCAAAACGCCATACGTTCTGAGATATGTTAGCGAGACGCCGTTCGTTCTGAGATATGTTAAAGAGACGCTTTTGAAAGTGTCCAAGTTTTTCTAAGGGTTGTTAAAAACATTAATTTAGATCAAGCAATTGTGTCATTTTTCTGTTACGGTACATGGAAAAAACCTATTGGCCATAAAAAGTTGGTTATGTATACCAGCTACTGACAGCCTTGATGTCTAAAGATCAATATCAGCATGAAGTATAAAAACAACAACACAACAGCCAACATTTAATTAGATGTAAACGCTGCCGAGTATCAGGAGCACCTAGATGAAATGGTTGTATGTTTTTTCTAAAGCTACAGGAGAAAAACCAAATCAAAAATCATGATAAAAACAAAACAAACAAACAAACAATCATGTGTCAACATGTGAAGCGTCTGTGACGAGTTTCATAATGTCTGAGGCAAAAAAAGAAGAAGAAACCAATATTAGCCAACAGCATTAGCGTTGCAGCTAAAGCTTCTGCGCTGCACATGAAACTAACAACGATGAGTACGAAACTGCCGTTTCACACAATGCCACGTGTGTTTTACATGTGTGTGTTTTACGTGTGTTTTAGGGGTTTTGGCTCAGGAGGAAGAGTAGTCTGCTAATAGGAAGGTTGGCGGTTCAATCCCAGCTCCCCCCACCACAAGTCTTTGGCAAGGAAACGAACACCACGCACTCTGTGAACAGGTGTAAATTAATTAATTAAATGGGTGAATGTGTCTTGTAGCGTAAGAGTACTTTGAGTGGTCAAGCACGTGTTTTGGAGGAGCTGCAGCATCTCAGATACAGCAGATACACTATGGAGTCCTTAGATGAAGTAAAACTCAAGTTTTCTCCAACTTTGCTCTTATGAGCCCAACAGCTGTTGAGTTTGGTTAAACTCATGGATAAGTTGCATTTTCAGTCACATCTGCGGTTTGAACCTTGAAAAACTTTATTACAAACAGTTTCAGAGATAAGACACAACCCTGCCACAAACTGTGACTGTAGCAATACGTTGCACAAACTCGAAACTATTTTAATCCCAATTCAGAAAAGCCTGAATGATTCTGTGAGAAACACTGTGCACAGATGAAGCCGTTGATGTCAGTTATCTTCTGTCCAAAAGAGGCTTTGGAGGGCTTTTATCACACCACCACACCAGCAAGCTGAAACATCTAGAAAAGCAAGATCTTCAACCGCTCCCAACTGTACACACTTGGCATGATTATATAGATTGTCATGGATACACGTTTTGCATGAAGCTAACTTTAATCCTCAGCAATACATCCACCCTATTGTAGAGCCACGTGAAAGGCAAATATTACGCAAGTTCCGCGGCTCTGCATCCTCAGAGTAAAAGTTTCTGCAGGACAGAAAACGGTGAAGTCAGCATCGTCACATGAAACGTTCAGATGAAACCGTTCCACAACCGCTCCCTTCACTGGTCATTCTGGAGGCTGTCGTATCTCTGCCTGTTCAGAATCTCTCATCACGAGGAACGACAAAAATCAGCTCGTATTTATTACGTTTTACAGACTTTGTCCCATTTGGATCATCTCGGTCACATCCCCCACCCCGGATTAATAAAGTATCGATCTATCTATTGACAGTGAATCTTGGATTAACCGTGACGACGGTGTCCTGAATCAAGCTCTTCTTTTTGTACTCCGACACATTCACTCCATCCAGTTCAATGTTGATCTCAGAAGACAAACACAGACTTGTTAAGTCATTAAAGGGGCATTCCAGCCATTTTGAAATAGGGTTCTGTGACAATGAAAGCAGCTCCAATCTCCAAGCTTTCAGAGGTTTGTGCAAAAACCGTTTTGTAAACTTCTCGCTCACTGTTATTTTCCTATCACACTGTTATTTACATAATTGTCGGGTTATTTGCGAGCGAGAAGAGCAGCAGTGAGCTGCAGCACATCCAGTGTGGTCTTGGGGTGACTTCTAGCAGGAGCTCCATATTTCTGCTGAAACACTTGCCTAACGCTAAATCAGTGGCGATGTAACGATTCAAATCACAGTCCTTGTAAGAAATTTTAAAGACTGAAGTTGTTTAAAGATGTCACAGTCTGTCTTCAACAGATGTTACTGCCTTAAAACAGTACCGTACTTTAAAGCCTCACAGTTCAAGCAAACACTATTACTGAAACCTTTACGTTGTCACCAGTGTTGCGTTACACTCTTATTTCAGCTGTATTGTTCGAAAAGTCCTGCTGAAGTTGAGCCCAGGCAGCATGGGAAGTAGAGTTGCATTTGGGCCTTAAAAAAAATTATTATGTTTTTTTTTTAAATCAGACTCGACCCGGCCCCAGTCCGTAGCCATAATTTCCGAACCCCACCCGACCCGACGAATGAACAGTAATTACAGGTCCAAACATGAAAAAAAAAATTATTAAAGCTTTGACTGCTTATATAGTTATTAACAGTCAGCGGGCGCACGCGGCTGAGTAAAGTGGGCAGAAGATCTGAGACGAGGGGGTGTTTGTCCTTTCATGGCCGACAAAAAGCATTAAATCTCTGCTTCTGCTGCATTATTCAGACATGGACCCTGCTCTGACATGTCTGCTTTGGGATCTCACCTGTTTGGGTCATCGGCCGCGCGCGTCTGCTGAGTGCAGCGACTGAATGAACGTCCATTTGGGCTTTGATGGATCGCTTTCTGGCAGTATAGTCCCATCTGAAGCTTAACTGAACTTGATTTTACCCGTTTCAAGGCCGATCAGCTCGTCTCGCAGTCAAATAGCTGATGAATGTACGGCAAGCCACGTTGCCATATAATTGGATCGTCAGCTGTGCGTGTCCGCTGATGCGATCAAAAGCCTGACACAGACCTAGCCTGCCCATTCAGCACATTATCGTGGCCCGGTCCAGCCCAAATTTGGGCTGAGCTTCGGGCCCATGTTAGAAATAACAGCTCTGTGAAGTGGTACAGCTAGCTGCTCCTGCTCTCTGTGCTTGCAAATTACACCAAATGCAATGTAGGCGACTACGTTTTGTAAAACTGGCATTGGTATAAATGTTTATAAGATAAAATTTGATGCTTAAAAAAAAACTACAACAGGTAAGATATTCATTATTTACAACTTTCCTACAGAACCTTTCATCAAAATGGCCAGAATTTCCCTTTAAGATCAACAGCAGTAAAGTTAAAGCAACTTCGGTGTCAGCAAGACAAGCATGAAAACAGAACTAAGTTAAATGTTTATCACACGCTGCATTTGTGCAAAAGTTTTAGACTAAGAACCTCTTATGTTGAGGAATGAAAGTTAAACCGTTTGGGTCAAACACGTTCTGTCAGCATCATGTCATGTGAATGACTCTCAGCTACTACCACACCAAACACACCAAACGTCAGCCCAATAGCTGTAGAAATGACAGTTTTAGCCATTTATGTGTGTTTTTAAATCAGTAGGCTGCGGCAGCCATCTTGTATAGGGTTGGCGCTAAACGTTATTAGATGCACACCCAGTGATTGCTTTCTGAAAGTTGCATTAAAATCCATCCAGTGGTTCAGGAGATATTTTGCTAACAGCCTGCTATAGTTAATGGTCAAGTTGTACTACCAGATCTCAGCTCATCGGTCAGTAGGTGTTGGAGATTACACTCAGCTACTACCACGCCAAACTCCTGCATAGTTCTCTCTGTGCTGCGTGGGTTTTCTCCGGGTACTCCGGTTTCCTCCCACAGATCAAAAACATGCACGTTAGACTGACTGTAACTCTAAAATTGTCCCTAGGTGTCCCTGTGATGGACTGGAGACCTGTCCAGGGTGTCCCCGCCTTTCACACAGTGACCCCTGTGACCCAACAAGGAAGATGCTCCCTTCTTCGGGGGTCTCCACAGTGAACTAACTTGCACGAAGACTTGGTGATTATTTTTGTCGGACGTCCATCGAGTCCTGTGTGGAGCAGAGGGTTGCCATGTAGGGCACCCAGGGGAGCAGATGGTGGGGCTTAGGGGCCTTGCACAGGGGCCCAAGGTGGAGCAAACGAGGGTGGAGGCAGGTGTGACAGAAACATTTAAGGGGAAGTCTGGGCCTCCCTACTTAAGCTGCTACCCCCACCACCCGACCGAGGAGAGGCGGAAGAAAATGGATGGATGGACATTAAAGTGTTTATTAATTTTTATTGTCCTGTGTGTAGAAAGGCGTAGGAGTTGAACAGTTGTAGACATGTGGTGTTTGTTTTATTTTACTGTATCTTTTTCCTTTCAGTGAGTTTTATCATCAGCCTGCCCTCATGGGCGTGTGCCTCACCTTTCCCACCCACATCATTGATGTCGCCTGTCGGGGGAGTCGAACCGGCACCCCTCCGATCACAGACCCACCTTCTCTGGCCTCTGCCCCCCCATCATCCTTGGTGCTCTTAATTATCAACATTAAACCTGCATGTGTGCACGCTCCTCGCCAGGCTGTCCGTTATTTCACCAACAGAAAGAGCAGAACAGAAAGTTCGTCCATGAGCCGGAGCGGACCGACGCCCGGATCATGGAGTACTTGTGAAAAGTTTCTTGTACTTGTACCACCGGGAACACAGAGCAGTGAGGCACGGCGGTCATGAGTGGAGGTACTCACCCAGAAGGGGAGCTCTGGTCCGCACAGCCAGTCCATCTCTCACCGAGGCGAGGCGGGACACCAACCGGAGGTGAGCGGCTCGAGCCCCGTTCTTACCCACGGTAACGGACAGTTTGTGTGTCCTCGTGTCAAACAGCAGGTCTGCGTGGGGAGAAGCCACGGCTTGCCTCCGGACTCTGAGCTTTTCCTGTCTCAGGAAACCGTCGGCTTCTTCCGCTCTGCAGCTGGACGAAGAAGAGGCGACTCTTCCGAGAGACACGGCGTCAGCCCGACAAGCCCCGCCCACTATCTGTGGTGTTGTGTCGGGATGTGCACCCCCGTTTATCTGTCGCCCCGCCAGCTTCCCAGACTTCAGGGCGCGTGGCCCCTGGAGAACTGTACGCTTCTTGACACAGAAGGATAAAACTCTCACTGTGAGTCATCAGGTAATGAGTCACATCTGACAAAGACATGAGGCACTTTTCTTTTTTGTTCTTCGTTGTATTTTTATTTTATGAGATAAATACATACATAAATAAATAAATAAATAAATAAATAAATAAATAAATAAATAAATAAATAAATAAAAAAGATAAGATCAGATAAGATAGAAATTTATTGATCCCGCAGGAAATTGTAACACCAGAATTTCATTAATTTTTATTGTCTTATGTGCAGAAAGGGGTAGGAGTTGAAAAGTTGCACCCATATAGTGTTATTTCCATTCATTCATTCAACCTTTATTTAGACAGGTTCATCCCATTGAGCCTCGAGGACTCATTTACATGAGAGACCTGATTTATTTAACAAAGAGTGGATAACAACAACAGACAATCATAAAAGAGGCATGCAATTTATTTATTTATTTATTACAAAGTAAAATAAAATGGCAACCAAAAGGACAGTTAAAAGAGAAAAGTTGTGAAAAACAGATAGAAAACTAAAAACAGGAACATGTCTGCATTGGGTTTTCCCAGATGTTTGAAGCCACTTAGAGAGGTCATGGTTGAGAGCTTCAGATCTTTTTGTAAGTTAACCAGTGAATACAGGGTGCAGTGATGGGTACGGTAGTTGCATTATGGTATGTTTGTTTGCATATTTTACTTTATCTTTTTCCTTTCAAAACATTTTACCATCAGCATGCCCTGATCTACACATGAAAAACATGACAAAATCTAGCATATTTACAGGGTAAACCTTTGTTTGTTGGGTGCACTGTCCTTTTAAAACAAATAAACTGAACAGAGTAAAAACATAAAATCTTTAATATGATTGTATCCATCTACCAGAATCCTACTTAATGATTGAGTAACAAACAAACAAAAAAGATGTAAAAAAAAAAAAAGCATACCAGGATCCAAAATGCCAAGGAAACACATTTCAGCACAACATCTGTTGGAGCATGACTCAGCAATATTAACCAGAGGTTGTTGCTGAGTCATGCCAGCCAGGTTTGGAGATGAGAAAAATTTAAACTCAAGTAAAAAGTTTTAAGGAGGATTTTATTTGTTTGTTTGTTTAAAGGATTGTGTTGTTTTAATTGTTTTACCATTCTCTTAATAACTTTAGTAGTAAATATATACATTTAAATTCATTCTTTCATCATCATTTATACAGGTTTGTCTCACTGAGTCACGAGGACTCATTTACAAGAGAGCCCTGTTTGAAACAAAGAACAGAAGAGGAACAAACAATAATGGACAGTCATATAAAAAGCATATAAAATGAAAAGTAAATAGAGGAAATGAACTAAAAACTAAACTAAAAACAGTAACCAAAAAATAAAAATAAACGAGACAAAAACAACTACATTTAGAAAAAGTTAATTCAGTCAGTTGTCATTTTCTGTTCAGGCTCCAAATTCTTGGAATAAACTATCATTAGAACTAAGAAATATTACATCATTAAACTGTTTGAGGAAATCACTTAAGCAATGGTTACTAGATAATCAAAATTGTACTTGTGTTTTGAATACCTCTTAAATCAACTTTTTACTTGTTACTTTTTCCTTCATTTCCCCCCTTTTTATGGTTGTGACATATTTTTATTTCTTTATATAAACGTTTACTGTAAATTACACTACTTTTAGCTATATTTAAAATTGTCATACAGTACCTTATAGGTCATGTAAGTTGCTATGTATGTTAATTGTAATTTTTTTATCTCTTACATAAACATGCTAGGGGACTACAGATGAAAATTAGCCTCTTTAGCTAAATCTGGCATACTTGTGTATTCATGTTGATTAATATGCATTGTCCCTTTATGAAATAAAGAAACATTATAAGGGGGTGTAAAATACTAAAAACAGGAACATGTCTGCATTAGTCTTTGCCAGGATCTTAACAGATGTTTAAAGCCACTTAGAGAGGTCAAGAGCTTCAGACTTTTTGCAAGATATTCCAGGAAACAGGAGTGGAGTAGAAGAAGGCCCTTTTGCCTAGTTCAGTCCTCACTGAGGGAACACTGCATGTAAGAGGAGATGTATGAAGGCAGCAGACCAAGAAGTGATTTAAAGATTAAAATGTACCAGTGGGAGAGTCTGTGTGAAGTTAATGACGACCAGTTAACCAGTGAATACAGGGTGCAATGGTGGGTATGATAATTACAGCCAGTTATGAATCTTAGCACACCGTGATAGACAGCATCCAACATCTGGAAGGTGCTTGTAGGAGCGTTCATGTAAATAATGTCACCGTAGTCAATGGAGGAAGGAAAGTCACAGTTACAAGGCATTTCCTATCATTCAGAGTTAGACAGGATCTATTTCTGAAAATGAAACCCAGTTTTACTTTCAATTTCGTTACCAAGTTTTCGACATGAGACTTAAAAGAGAGATGCAAATCGACCACGATGTCCAAGTATTTCTAAGAATTAACAAACTCAATCTGAACACCATTCGAAGATAAGATGGAAGGAAGGACTGCTGGAACCGACTTCCTGTTTGAAAACAACATCCCTTTAATTTTATCAACATTTAACATTAACACAAGTTTGAGACGGAACAAATCTGACTGGATAATGTCAAAAGCAGACTGTAAAAGCTGGAAAACCTTAGCAACTTTTCTCGCTCAACAGTAAACAACTGTATCATCAGCATAAAAATGTAATGATGCATCAGTGATGACCTGCATTACTTATATAGATTTTTTTAAGAGGGTAGGTCTGAAGACTGAACCTTGTGGTACACCATTTTAACAGTTAGATAACTGGAGGAAATACCATCAACAAAGTCCATGCTCAATAATCCAGGTATACAATGGAGGAAGTACCGTTATGTTGAACACATTGCCTCCGATCTGAGAGATAATTAGAGAACCAACCATTGGTGTGATCTGAGAAACTGATTTGTGAGAGTTTATGACACAAGATGTTATGATCCACAGTGTCAAAAGCTTTAGACAGGTCTAAGAAAAGTCCAGCACAATAATCCTCATCAACCAAAGCTTCAACAACTTCATTAAAAACCTTAAGCGAAGAGTCATTGTACTGTGGTGTTTCCTGAAACCAGATTGATGGAGAGGTAAGATGTTAAATGAACCCAAATACATTTTGATTTGAGAGTTTATCAGTTTTTCTAGAATCTTAGCGAGAATAATGAGTCTAAATATGAGTACATTCTTTTCAGATCCTCTTTATTTCAACACCAGTTTGTTTCAGTGGCATGTTCTGAATTGTTCAGCACTTTGATAGTTCGTAAAATGCTATATAAATAAAGTTCAAATGAATTAAAATGCCCCAAATCAGTTCAACAGGTAAGAGAATATCTTTGTCATTATGAGCAGTAACTCCTCACAAACACAGCTTCAAACTGACCAGGTAAAGAAGTGTGTCATTGTGCAGCAGACGGTGGGGGCCGTGCCCACACTCATCACAACATGGTGGTGTCTGTGTAGGATTACAGGGTTAGGGTTAGGGACAGAGGACACCTTAATCCACAGAGGAAAACCTCTTCAAGCTGCTACCACGTCCTGTTTTGAAATACACTGTCAAGAACTAGAGCCACTTGTTCAAAAGTAGAATATATTTACAAAATGTCTGATTCAGCAGTTTAACCTTCTTAATGATATTTGTTATGGCACTACGTAGCGTTGAACAAAGAAACAGTCTCCCAATCTAACAAAGACCCACCCACACTGTGGCCCCATCCATTTAGACGCCATCTACACCTGAAAACCTGCTCGGATGAAAAGAATTTCTTTGAAAGGTGTGCCAATGCTCCCCTTCCTACATTTCAAAGCCATTCTGCAGGAAATTCCTGATGTTCTGTGGCCCTTGTGTGTTTTAAAACTCAGTAGTGATCTGAAGTAGTTTTAAGCTAGACACCTAATGTACCAAAGATAAACACGAGACATGATTCGCCAAGAGTCTGTATGTTTATTAAATTATACTTAGGACTGAGAATTAGAAAAGTTTTGACGGATTTTCAGCAACACTCATTAAAGCACTTTAAACAGCAGTTCATTCTAAAACAGCTGATTTAGGTTAATAAATTATTTTGTGTATCTTTTAGGAAAAATTATTAACATTTTCCTGTTCAGTTCTGAGTTGTGTACCTTAGAGCAGACATCTAGAAACCAGGAGAGAAAATGGCGCTCCACTAACATTGAAGAATTTTATTTACTTGAAAACATAGTCTGCTAAAATATAAGAAAGCTCTCCGTAAAGCTAGAACTTTATATTATTCATCTTTATAGAGGAGAATAAAAATAACCCTAGGTTTCTATTTAGTACTATTGCTAGCCAAATTAAAAGTTCCATCTCTGTTGAACCATGAACTATAAGTAGTGATGACTTCGTGAGATTCTTTATAAACAAAATTATTTCAATTGGAGAAAATTTGGACCATCCTTACAACTGCTGCCCCTAATTCCCTGTCAGATGGTGTGGCTTTGGAGATTTTGCTAGAGCCTGATTTGTGTTAGGACAGTTTTTGTCCTGTTAAGCTCTCTGAATGGTCAAAAATAACAACCTCATCCAAACCATCCACATGCCTGCTAGATCCCATTCCAACCAGACTGTTTAAAGATGAACAAACCGGATTCCAAAAAAGTTGGGACAAGTAGCAATAAGTGGCTGGAAAAAGGAAATTGAGCATAAAACAAACAGCTGGAAGACAAATTAACACTAATTAGGTCAATTGACAACATGATTGGGTATAAAAAGAGCTTCTCAGAGTGTCAGTGTCTCTCAGAAGCCAAGATGGTAAGAGGATCACCAATTCCACCATTGTTGCGCAGAAAGATAGTGCAACAATACTAGAATGGTGTTACCCAGCATAAAATAGCAAAGACTTTTAAGTTATCATCATCAACCGTGCATAACATCATCAAAAGATTCAGAGAATCTGGAACAATCACTGTGCGTAAGAGTCAAGGCTGTAAAACTCTACTGGATGCTCGTGATCTCCGGGCCCTTAAATGCCACTGCACCTCAAACAGGAATGCCACTGTCAAGGAAATAACAGAATGGGCTCAGGAATACTTCCAGAAAGCATTGTCAGTGAACACAATCCATCGTGCCATCCGCCGTTGCCAGCTGAAACTCTACAGTGCAAAGAGGAAGCCATTTCTAAGCAAGCTCCACAAGCTCAGACGTTTGACTGGGCCAGGGGTCATTTAAAATGAAGTGTGGCAAAATGGAAGACTGTTCTGTGGTCAGATGAGTTACGATTTGAAGTTCTTTATGGGACGCCATGTCATCCGGACCAGAGAGGACATGGATTGCCCAAGTTGTTATCAACGCTTCGTTCAAAAGCCTGCATCACTGATGGTATGGGGTTGCATGAGCGTTTGTGGCATGGGCAGCTTGCATGTCTGGAAAGGCACCATTAATGCAGAGAACTATGTTCAGGTTCTAGAACAACATATGCTCCCATCTAGATGTCATCTCTTTCAGGGAAGACCCTGCATTTTTCAACACGATAATGCCAGACCACATTCTGCAGCAATCACAAGGGCCTTCTCCTACTCCGCTCCTGTTTCCTGGAATATCTTACAAAAAGATTTGAAGCTCTTGACCTTGACCTCTCTAAGTGGCTTTAAGAATCTGTTGGACTCCTGGCAGGGACCAATGCAGACATGTTCCTGTTTTTATTTTTCTACATTCGCCTTAGAATCTAGCTGTTTTTTTGTTACCATTTTCTTTTAGCCATCCTATTTGTAAAAAAAAAAAACCTGCAGTATTACTTTTTATAATTGTTTATTGTTGTTGCTGTTGTCCATTGTTGTCATCTTTCTTTGTTGAAATCAGGTCTCTCTTGTAAATGAGTCCTCGAGGCTCAATGGGATTTACCTGTCTAAATAAAGGTTGAATGAAAAAGAAAAATCACAACATCATGGCTACGTAGGAGAAGGATCCGGGTACTGAAATGGCCAGCCTGCAGTCCAGATCTTTCACCTATAAAGAACATTTGGCGCATCATAAAGAGGAAGGTGCGACAAAGAAGGCCCAAGACGATTGAACAGTTAGAGGCCTGTATTAGACATGAATGGGAGAGCATTCCTATTTCTAAACTTGAGAAACTGGTCTCCTCTGTCCCCAGACGTCTGTTGAGTGTTGTAAGAAGAAGGGGGGATGCCACACAGTGGTAAAAATGGACTTGTCCCAACTTTTTTGGGATTTGTTGACGCCATGAAATTTGGAAACAACAGATTTTTCCCTTAAAATGATACATTCTCTCAGTTTAAACTTTTGATCTGTGATTTGTGTTCTATTCTGAATAAAATATTAGATGTTGGCACCTCCACATCATTGCATTCAGTTTTTATTCACAATTTGTTTAGTGTCCCAACTTTTTTGGAATCCAGTTTGTACAAAGTATTTCCCATAATTGATGTCCACATTTTGGATTTGCTTAATTTGTTTTTAATGGATGGTTATGTACCACAGCGCTTTAAGGTTGCTGTAATTAAACCCTTACTTAAGAAGTCTGACCTTGATTCAGAAATCCTAGCCAATTATAGACCTATATCTAATCTAACTTTCATCTAAAAGTTCTAGAGAAAATAGTTGCAGGTCAGTTGCGTGAAAATCTACAACGAAATAATCTGTTTGAAGAGTTTCAGTCAGGGTTTAGAGCTCATCATAGTACAGAAACAGCACTAGTAAAAGTCACTAATGATATTCTCATGGCCTCAGACAATGGACTTGTGTCTCAGTTCTGTTAGAACTCAGTGCTGCATTTGATACAGTTGATCATAATATTCTATTACAGAGATTTGAATATGATATTGGGATTACAGGAACAGCTCTAAAATGTTTTAAATCATATTTAGCTGATATATTCCAGTTTGTAAATATAAATAATGAATTTTCTTCATACACCAAAGTTAGTCATGGAGTTGCTCAGGGCTCAGTGCTTGGACCAATACTCTTTACTTTATATATGCTTCCTCTAGAAAATGTCATTGGTATACATTTTTATTGTTATGCTGATGATATACAGTTATATTTGTCCATGAAACCCAATGAATCCAATCAGTTACTTAAGTTACAAGCATGTCTTGTAGAAACCTGGATGACCCTTAATGTTCTGCTTTTGAATACAGAAAAGACTGAGGTTTTGTTTTTATGGACCTGAGAACCTTAGGAATTAATATTTCAGTCTTTCTCCCTCCTTAGATGGCATTAATCTGGCCTCTATAGAATAGAATAGAATAGAATAGAATAGAATAGAATAGAATAGAATACAATACAATACAATACAATACAATACAATACAATACAATACAATAGATTTTAACTTTATTGTCATTGCACATGTCACAAGTACAAAGCAACAAAATGCAGTTTGCATCCATCCAGAAGTGCTTAGCAAAAAAAGAAATTGGTATATATATATATATATATATATATATATATATATAATAATAATAATAATAATGTCATCACAATGTCAGCACTGTATGTTTCCATACAATGGCGAAATTAGTCTCTGCATTTAACCCATCCACCACCAGGTGGTGCAGTGGGCAGCTATTGAAAGCGCCCGGGGGGCATTTTGGGGGTGAAGCGTGCTGCCCAGAGACGCCACGTGATGTGTAGTGACTGGGGATCGAACCTAGGACTTTCGGGTCCCAAGCCGGCTGCCCTGCCTCTACACCATCTCGGCCCCCTATACACCATCTCGGCCCCCTATATATATATATATATTATAATATACAGTAAGTTGCTTTGAATATACTAGAAGTATAAATATATACAGGTTGTGAGTGTACAGATTGTACTCTAGTTATAATGTTAAAAATCTTGGTGTTATTTTTGATCAGGACATGTCTTTTATCCCCCACATTAAAAACTTTACTAGAACTGCCTTCTTCCACCTGCATGTCGCTAAAATCAGAAACATCCATCCATCCATTATCTTTACCCCCTTCTTCCATTTTGGGTCACGGGGGTCGCTGGTGCCCATGTCCAAAATTAGAAACATCTTATCTAAAAATGATGCAGAAAAACTGGTCCATGCATTTGTCACGTCTAGACTGGACTATTGCAATGGTTTATTATCTGGATGTCCAAATACTTCTTTAAAACGTCTTCAGTTGATCCAAAATGCTGCTGCCAGAGTCTTAACTGGAGTTAGTAGGAGAGATCATATCTCTCCAGTTTTAGTTTCTCTCCAGTGGCTCCCTGTCAAATCAAGAATATAATTCAAAATCTTACTTCTAACCTACAAAGCTCTCAACAACCTAGCTCCATCTTATATTACAGATCTTATTATTCCATATTTTCCTAACAGATCATTTCGCTCTCAGGCTGCAGGTTTACTTGCAGTTCCTAGAGTCTCCAAAACCAGAATGGGAGGAAGATCTTTCAGTTATCAGGCTCCTCTCTTGTGGAACCAACTTCCAATCCCTGTCCATGAGGCTGACACATTATCCAGTTTTAAAACTAGGCTTAAGACTTTCCTTTTTGTTAAATCCTATAGTTAGGGTTGACTTGGGTTTCCTGAGCTGTCCCTTAGTTATGCTGCTATAGGCTTAGACTGCTGGAGGACAAACTGACCACATCTTTTCACTCTGCTACTGTCTTTACTTACTCTGCTCAACCTGTTTTGTATTTGTAATTATTTTTTTCTATCCTAACATGTGTTTATTGTCTTTCAGGTTCACCTGCACCTACATCTGGACCTACCATTCTGTGTTTGTCTGTCTCTCCTTCCTGTCCTCTCAAACCAAAGCAGATGGCCGCTTGTCCTGAGCCTGGTTCTGCTGGAGGTTTCTTCCTTTTAAAAGGGAGTTTTTCCTTTCCACTGTTGCCACTGTGCTTGCGCAGGATGGGAGACTGCAACAAAGTCAAGATTCAACTTGTCTGCTGGATTCCTTAGATAGAGAACTTTACTAATTGGCTTTTATGTATGTGAATGTTCCTGTAAAGTGCCCTGAGGCAACTTTGTTGTGAATTGGTGCTATATAAATAAACTGAATTGAGTTGAATTGAACACTTGTTATGAATCTATTTGCATATAGCTGTGTGTCAAGCCATGCTTTCATTCACATGGATGTTTGCATCTTATCAACTGATGATCCATGGGCTAATCCCGGACCACAAGGGTTGTCTTTTGGTCAGTGGGGAGAGGGTTGATGAACTGGGTGTGGGGTCCAAATTCATTAAAGCTGTATATTTTCCAAGTCCTGACCATGAACAAAATGTTGATCTTCCTGTTTCGAACAAACGTTTTCCACTAATACATCCAGACTGGGCACTATGTGGCCAGAGGTGTTTGAACATGCCTGACATCAACAGGAACTGACCCTTCTTTTAGCTCTAACACCGGAGAGTCCAGTCCTGGTCCTCGAGGGCCACTATCCTGCCTTTTTACATGTTTCTCTGCTCCGACACTCCTGATCTGAATCAATGGGTGATTGACAGGCTTCTGCAAAGCATGAAAAGTAACTCAACCATTGAATCAGGTGTCTTTGAGCAGGGAAACGAGTAAAACATGCAGGATAGTGGCCCTTGAGGACAAGGATGATTCTAACAGTTTCCACTCTTCTTGAAAGGCTTTCAATGAGGTTTTGTATTGTTTCAGTAATGTGCCCATTCATTCTATTGAGCACTGACGAGACAATGCCCTTACGTTGGACAAAAAGGTCTAGCTCTAAGTTCCAGTTCATCCCAAAGCTGTTCCATGGCATTGAAGTGGAGGCTCTGTGGACCACTCAAGTTCTTCCACACTCAGGTCAGGTCTTTCTAGTCCTTATTTTGAGTTCTGGACACAATCATATTGGAATAAATAAACGCTTTCCAGAAAGTGTTGCCACAAAATTGAATACATAACATTGTCTGATATGTCTTGGTCTCTTGAAGCATCAAAATTGCCCCTCAGTGGTGAAAAGGGGACTAACCATGGTCCTACTGCTCCACAGTCCTGTGTTTGTGTGCTTTACGTTGGTCCTTCGGATACTTGGCATCATGTGGGACTTGTAGACAGCTGCTTGGCCATGGAAACCCATGTGATGAAGGTCAGTTTTGGTGCTTATTGCCAGGGGAAGTTTGGAACTCTTCAGCTACTTTTAGGCATCACCATGTCTTAGCAGTGCCACGCTTTGTGAATTTACATGGTCCTCCACTTCATGGCTATAGTGCTAATCATCTATGGTGTTCCATAGATGAGGAGCAGCCGAGCAGAAGGCCCCTGTCACCCATGGTGCACAGTTTTGTCCGGGAGGGTGGTGCTGATAGGAATTTGTGGAGCGGAGGGATCGTGTTGATGTCTGAGCAGTGAGCTGTTCTTTAAGTCTGCAGCCCGAACATGAGTCTGTGGTGAGTAGATGGATATGAATGAATACAGCAGCATGAGATAATCAGCAGCATGAGATCAGCAACATGGATAATCAGCAGCATAGATAAGTCACATATTCCCAAAGTGACATTACAGTGATTTTTATTTTTTCACAGTGATTATCCTGGTTAGAGATTCATGAGTCTAGCAGCTTCAGGGTAGAAGCTGTTCCTCGGTTTAGTGGTTCTAGACTTAATACTCCTCAACCTCCTTCCTGAGGGGAGCGGGGCAAAAAATGTGTGTGCTGGGTGAGTGGGGTCCTTCATGATGCAGGTGGTCCTCTTCCTGCACCTGGAGGTGTAGATGTCTGTGATGGTGGGGAGGCTGACTCCAACATCTTCTGTGCAGCCTTCACCACTCTCTGCAAAGCTTTTCTTTCTGCAGCTGTGCAGCCTCCATGCCACACGTTGATTCTGGAGCACAGGATGCTCTCCACTGCACACCTGAAGAAGGAGGTGAGGACTGAGCTTCCCAGATCAGCTCGTCTCAGCCGCCTGAGGAAGTAGAGTCTCTGATGAGCTTTCTTGATCAGACTGGTGGTGTTGTTGCTGCAGCTGAGGTTGTCATTCAGGTGTACACCCAAGTACTTGTAGCTGGAGACCACTTCCACTGTAGATCCTCCTATGTTCGGCAGGTGGGGATGGGGGTAGTTGGTGTGTTTGCGCCGTCTGAAATCCATGACCATCTCCTTTATCTTCTTCACATTGATGTGAAGGTTGTTCTTCCTGCACCAGCTCTCCAGGTGTTCCACCTCCTGCCTGTAGCTGGACTCAACGTTATTTGTGATGCATCCCACCACTGCTGTATCAGCTGCAAACTTTACAATGTGACAGCCTGGATGGGTAGGTGCACAGTCATATGTGAGCAGAGTGAACAGGAGGGGGCTCAACACACAGCCCTGGGAGCAGCCAGCGCTGAGGGTTATGGTGGAGGAGGAGAAGTTGTGGATCCTCACAGACTGGTCTGTTTGTTAAGAAGTCTAGACACAGATGCAAATGGATGGAGGGGCTTAGTCCTAGTGCGTCCATCAGGGTCTGGGGAATCATGGTGTTGAAGGCAGATATGAAGTCACATACTGTACATTATAAATGCCAATAAGTAAAGTTATCTAAGGAAGCAAGCCAGCAGACACACTGAGTCTTCATTTCATTGCAGTCTCTCATCAGAACTGTATTGTGCAACTGTGAATTAAAAGTTGCACATTTTCCTTTCTTAGTGAATTGACAACTACGTTTGCAACAAAGTTAACACATTACATGTGATTAAAGTAATTTAACAACACATTTATGTTTATCAAGTATTTATGATGACTGTTATTTTATTTCTTGTAAAATTAGAAGTGACTTCCATGGGTGATCCGTAAGCTACGGATATGTTTATATATGTATCCTGACAACCATCTGCATGACTACCAACTGGTGAAAACAGACTAACAGCTCCAGGGAGCTCTGGCCTGATGCTCCTCGAATGTTTTGTAGTTACTACACAACCATAGTATCCTGATGCATGCTCAATAATCCAGGTAGAACAAATATCTAAAAGATAAGTCAGGTCCTCTGGACGGATTCTTCTTGTTAGAAGATTTATCTTTGTTAGAAACCCCACCTTAGGTTGTCCGTGGGCCTCTCCTGTCCGGCAGGTCTGCTTGTGTGCTGCAGGAGTGCTAAAACACCTTCAGTGCAATTAAATATTACCTCGAAGAATGCAGGAGATTAATATTTGAATATGTGATGGCTTGTTCTGGTGTGCAGTTTTCCTTGTTCTTCATCAGAACCCTTGGGCTTTGATCAAGGTGTTCTTACCGCAGGTGTTATGTAATATTCATAATTAAACAAATGTTCTAAACGAAAAACATAATATTTCCCTAGAAAGATCTAATATTATTCAAAAGACCTGTGGCTACAAAAAGGGACCTGTTCCTCCTAATTAGTAGGCAGAAAGCATTAGTCTTAAAGGAATAGTTCAGCCATTTTGAAGTGAGGTTTTGCAGAAAGGTTATGAGTTTTGTGTATGTCCACATGTTTGGCTGTTATGTCGGCAAATTTTCTCATGAACCAGTAGACAAGGTTTTAACCCGTAAAGTAATCCAGTTGACTGACTTTGGAAGTCAGCCCCGTGAAAGATGGCCGCCACAGCTAATCACCTTGACAAATGCACAAATGGCTACAACGTACCATATTTTCCGCCGTAAATGTCACACTGCCTTATAAGCTGCATCAGTCCAAACATGTCTAAAAAAGTGGGGAAAAAACATAAATATGTTGCTTCGCTTTATGTCACATCTATTATTCGTCACTGCTGACGCGTTGCGTTTGTTATGCCGCGTCACCGTTGACAACCCGGAAATGTGGGCCAGTGCTGTGCCAAAAATCGATTGGTTGCAAAATGTCGGCCGCGGGAGCGCGCACGGGAGGACTTTAACAAGAATTTAACAAGATTAACATTTAAAAACATTTATTTGTTTACTCAAAATTATAGTAAAAGTGTGTCTCAGTTGAACTTTTCCTTAATAAATGCACTTTGACGGTCAAATCAGCTGCATTTCAAAAGCCAATTTGCGACTGCGGGAGCGCGTAGAGGGAGTACTCGCTGTGCATTTCTTCGAAATTTAACAAGATAACCACCTAAAAACAATTATTTGTTTGCTCGACATTATAGCAAAGGTGTGTCTCGGTTGAACTTTTCCTTAGTAAATGCACTTTAATGGTCAAATCAGCTGCATTTCACCTGGGCGGCGCGGCAAAATGCAGCTGATTTGACATTTTCTCCAGGAGTTCTGGAGCGACACGAAGGTGGGTTAGTATGGCAAGCCAAGTGTCTCATTAATAGCCACTTTTACCTATTAATTCAGATTCAGAGTTTCTTTATTGTTGTTCGCACCACATGTGGTACATGTGGCGGAATGAAATTATGTACTCAGGGTCCCAGTTACATCCAACAAGAAAATATAAAAAAAAAAAACAGTAATAAGATCTAAGATATGAACTAAGAAAAACATCATCTAAGCATACACTAAGCACTAATAGCATAAAAACAATATGCCGAACAGCAGCACGGACATGAGTCTGTGTGAGAGATGAGCATGAATGAACACAGCAACTTGCCATACTACTCGAACGCCCTTTAGTGGCTAAAAATGGTAGTGTTGAATATTTTCCATGTCAGAATGAATTACATCGTTAGATTTCAGCCAAAAATTGGGTTATAAATATATGTGTGTGTGTGGGGGGGGGAACAAATATGTTGCCTTACTGTATGTTGCAGGCATGCTAATTTATGCAAAAAGCTGACTTATGTGGTGAATATTATGGTAGTCAAACAAACTCTTACCTAAAGAGACAGTGGACAATATGCTCTCCTTCAAGGAAAGCCTTTAATCATATAAAGTAAAACAGCAGCTGTCTTTGTTTTTTTTTATATATAAAAAGAGATGCTACATGTGAGAAAAACAAGCTTGCTGTAGCCACCAGCCAGTCGGCCTGATAGCAGAAGTGATGTAATGGTTGTAAGAGCATCCAGGAGAGAGGCTTTAAGTCTCTGGCCTCGTGCTGCAGGTGGCCCTTCTCCTAGTTTATCAGATTATGATTCGTTAAGCCCTTCTGTTCTCTTCCTGCCTTCTAAGAGCGGCTCACAGGAAGTTCCTTTCCACCTGCCATAAGTTCAGTTCAGGTGCACTGGAGGTGGAGAAACGCCAACTAAAGGTGAAGTTAGCCAGATGCATGAAGGTGATGCAGAGCAGGAGCTGTCACAAGTCTGCGGGCATCAACAGAGTCATGGTCTGCAGTTACTCACCAGCTGCTCCGCCCAGCTTCACGTAGACTCATTCAACAGCTCAAAAGATGTGAGGAGCTTCCTCTGGCTGGGGTTGGCTTTGATGTCACACTGAAATGGGCAGAAGTTTACACAAAAGTAATATTCTTGAAAGGTCAAAAACAGAAAAATCAGAGGCAAATTATTTTTCATTCTAAAGTTTATAATATTTAAAAATTCAAGAAATCTGAAATGCTTTGTGTCTGAATGTTCACTACAGGAGCCTCAGATGAACGAACATCTTGAACTCCTTCAGAGCCGCTGCAGAAACCATTTACCAACAAAGCTACTTCCGCTGTGCTCCATCCATCCATCCTTACCTCTTCTTCCTTTTCAGGTTGCAGGGGTCACTGGTGCTCATGTCCAGCTATCACTGTGGAAGAGGTGGGGGACACCCTGGACAGGTCTCCAGTCCATCACATAGAGACAAATGAGACAAACAACCATTCACTCTCTCACTCACACCTAGGGACAATTTAGAGTTACCAATCAGCCTAACATGCATGTTTTTGGTCTGTGGAAGGAAACTGGAGTACCTGGAGAAAATCCACACATGCACGGAGAGAACATGCAAACTCCACCCAGAAAGACCCCCGGACCGGGATTTGAACCAACGACCTTCTCGCTGAGAGGCAATGGCTCCATAAACTGCGCCACCATTTCGCCGCTTCAGAAACCATTTACCATTAAAGCTTCTTCAACTGTGCTTTATCAACTGTGCTCTATCATCCATCCATTGTGTCACTTAGTTTTTATTTCCTTAAAAAAGAAAAAGAAAAAAACAACATGCATAAGTTGATTTAAAACACACAAGAGCAAAATGTGGCCCAAAGGCCAGAAGTGCTCTTTGGACCATCTTCAAAATAAAACAAAACAACAAAAAATGTAATGGTGAATATTGAGGCAAATGAAAACAAAGCCTGCGTTGTCTTTTTACCTCTTTCTAAAGGAAAATGTGTGTTTTAAAAATAAACTAACCTTTTTGTTGTTTTTATCAGTAAGTAAGGTCTGAGTAGTTTAACCTGGAGACAGAAACCTTCAAAACATTAAAGTGCCAGTGTTGTTGAAAGAATGAACTCAAATTAAAACATCTCGTGCTGAGAGGGTTACAGCTGCTTTGCTCCAACCTTAGAAATGATGATGTGCACAATCTCGTGCAACTTTCTGAGATCTTAAGGACTGTGTTAGCTCTCAGACGTGTTGATGATGTCTTGTAGTATTTGTGTTGTTTCTTGCAGCAGCTGAACAAGTCCATGAGGACAGTGATGGTGAACTTTGACACTGCCATCATGGAGTCATCTTCACCTCCATCTGGTATGCTGCAGCCGCCTCCGAGGACCGAGGCAGGCTGCAGCGTATCATCAGGACTGCTGAGAAGGTGGTAGGCTGCAACCTGCCATCTTTTCAGAGCCCGTGCTCCTGCAGGACTCTGAGGCGTGCAAGACAGACTGCAGCTGACCCCTCCCACCCCAGACAAGCCTGTTTGAAATGGAGGCTGCCGTCCATCAGGAACCAAACCTCCAGCGTTTTTCCAAGCAGCTGCAGGTCTCATCAAAAAGACCCAGGTCATTCAGTGCCAAACACCACCTCCACATACAGTGCTGGTTGTGCTTGTTTATGTAGTCTGTGTGCATTTGTTCCTCAGTGTGTATGAACGGATGTGTATTTATGTGAACGTGTGAATGTTTTTTTTTGCTTTTTATGTATTATGTAGCACCAGGACCAGTGGCGACTGGCCAATAGGGGGCGCTAGGGCGCCGCCCCACAACACACCATATTACCTTGAAGACTTAAAAAAATTAAATAATAAAAAAATTGAAATATATATACCAATATAATTTTTTTAGTTGTGTCAGAGAAATATTCATAGTTGATATTGAATAAAGTTTTTTTTTTTTTTCAAAAACATTGTCGCTGATCGATGACGTATTTCCACCCTGGGAGCGCGAGAATCGTTGCCCATAGAGGCTCGTTAAAAGTTGTACATGCGCAGTTAGCTCCTCTTCATTACAAGATATAGGACTATTCTGGGTGCAACTCTCCTGCGCCCAGAGTATGGGTACATGGTACGGATCATACGTCCCGGAACAGCTTGTGCAGTGACACTCTCTATATTTTTTTTATCTTTATTTAAGCAAATGGCAAGTATATAACAAAATCGAATGGAGTACGGTATACAGAAGAACACAGCACTTACATGAACAAACAACCAGGAGTGTTAATTAGACAAATATATGCAAAGACTTACATATAGAGATTGTCCTGAGGGCCTTTTTGTTGGTAGAGTTTGTTATTGATTTAACATATAATATTACAAACCGGATTCCAAAAAAGTTGGGACACTAAACAAATTGTGAATAAAAAC
>NC_056514.1:17973438-17985459 GCF_014905685.2 Nematolebias whitei | reverse complement strand
GTGTGTGTGTGTGTGTATGCATGTGTGTATGCATGTGTGTATGCATGTGTGTATGCATGTGTCTATTTTGAAGTTATAGCCACCCCTGGAGAAAACTCCACCAGCCACCACTGACCAGGACTCCAAGGCTAATTCCTCGTCTGCACAAATATACTCGGCAATAAACGACCCTGAGTTCTGAGTAAAATTGTTTGTCATAGACTTTTTGTGCTGGCTACTGTGACGGCCATCTTGACCCCACATGTGAATGAGTTGTAAACGTATGTCTACTGATCACGCTCTGAGAGTTTCCCGCATGGTTCAAGAGATACTTTATCCAAAAAACAGTGACTTAAAAAAAAATAATAATAATTTAAAGCCAGAGTTTTACTCTATTTGTTTCTCAGTTTGATTAGCTGTGGTGGCCATCTTGGAATGAACTGACTCAGACACAAATGACCAAAGATTTAAAGTTTTAAAACAAGGATGGCAAAATAACGTGCTCTTCTTTTAATTTCCTGCACAGCCCTTTGATTTAGCTCAGATAGCGCATTTGAAAATGAAAAATTGTTGCTTACCAACAATAGAGGTAACTAAAACTGCTCCAACACTTTGACCTGGATTGACTCCTGGTCTTGACTTGGTCCACACTCCTCCTGGAGTCACTGAAGTTCTGTTTGGAAAGCTCGCCATCTAGTGGTCACCTGAAGAACAAAAACAGGCATTAAAACAAGAGTAAGTTCAACAGAACAGAGAAACGTTCAGCATTTCCCTTCTGTAGATGTAAACATCTGATTAGTTTTGTTAGTTTAATCTGGACTGATCAAACCTCTGAGCCACATCTGGTTGCTGCTCATGGAAAAGACCCTGAACATTCCTCTGTTTTCATTACATTAACAGATCTGTCATTTTACTATAATCCGTCTCCTTCACCATTTTCTGAGAAATGTTTTCATTTTTCTTCCACACATCAGTTAAGGGCATCACAGTGGCTCAGCTGCTAAAGCTGTCGCCTCTCAGCGAGGAGGTTGCAGGATCAAATCCTGACCGGGACCTCTCTGGGTGGAGTTATATGTTCTCTCTGTGCATGCATGGGTTTTCTCTGGTACTTCAGTTAAATTTACTTCTACAAACCAAAAACATGCACAATTGGCTAAATTAATTGGTAACTAAATTGTCCCTAGGTGAGAGTGTGAATGTTTGTCTTTATGTGTCCTTGTGATGGACTGGAGACCAGTCCAGGGTGTCCCACCTCTCACAGAGTTTCTGCTGGATTTGTGCACCGGTGACCCAAGCAACCCAGAAAAGCAGAACACTGAAGGAGTGAGGACCAGACCAGAGGAAAAATGCAAATGTTTTACTGTAGGAGAAGCTGGGACCAGGAGCACCTGAGCAGGAGAGCAAGTGGTAAGTGAATGTCTTTCCAATCATCCAGATGTGCGAAGGTTTCTGGTCGTCCAGGCACTGTCAGGCTGTGGTTCTGTGCTCAGAGGTACAGTGTTAGATGAGAAGGTTGAGCAGGTGTTGTGCTTGAGTGCAGGCAAGCAAGGAGATGAAGGCTGAGTCCAGATACTGGAGTCTTCCAACAGATTTGCAGGAGAAGCAGACCTGAGGTTCCCAGGGAGGACAGCTACAGCCAGGAACATGAGACGATCACTACAGAGACGACAGAACTGGGAAGAGTCGGCCTTAAGAAGAGTTGCCAGTTGATTGCTGATGAATCAGCTGGAGGTTGCTCTGCGCAGCACAACACCTAGACAGGACCACAGATCTGAACACTGACCAGCACAAAGCTATACCTCGAACCAACTCTGTGATTCCAAAACATTTTAGCAAAAAGCTGAATCAGCTGAAGGATGATACCCCTCTCAGGTTCTGTTCCCAGTCTTTGTTGGATTGGATACTGTTGGATTAAACAAGGGTGGAGGCCTCCGTGTTCAACTGTCCCCCTAATGCTGTTCATGCTAGTATCACTCAGCCCTCTGTGAATAGGAAGCAGCCATCAGAGCACTAACGATTGATCGTTAGGCTGATGCTCCTCCTTTATCAGCGGCTTTGGATGTTGTCAGACCATTAAATGGACGTTATTGTCCCTCAACAAAGTCCATGCTCAATAATCCAGGTATACAATCCAACAATTTTCAGTCAGGTCATATGGACAGTTTCTTTTTTTTTGGTGCTGAAATGTTTCACCTTCCATCCAGAATGCTTCATTAGAAGACGGGCGAAGAATACAATCCAAAATTGTTGGATTGTATACCTGGATTATTGAGCATGGACTTGTTGTTTTGAACCAGTTTGACATGACTGTCGACGAGGGAGAGGGAGGGCACAGGAGGAGAGGGCATGCCCCAGAGACCATCTTAACACCAACATAACTGGTTTTTTCCACTTTGGAGTAAGCTATTGGGGGAGAATCAGTTTTGTGTTGTGTGTTTCCTTGACTGATGAAGCCTTCTGGATGGAAGGTGAAACGTTTCAGCACACACACAAAAAAAGAAACTGTCCAGATGATTTACGGAAAATTGTTGGATTATTGTCCCTCCTACCTCCTAGCAGTTTTAAAGTTACGTTATCGCTGATAATATGCAGCTTTGCACGCAGGTAAAACAGGAAGTGTTGTTTTTGTTAGCTTTGTGTAACCCTTTTCCTAAACCTAACTTACACCTGACCCAGAGCACTGACCCTAAACTTAACCCCCTTACCCTTGAGCCTAAACCTAACCCCCAGACCCTTCACTCTGAACCTAACCACGTGAGCCTATTATCAGCACTAACCTACTAGGAGGTACAAGAGGGGCAGTCTGCACACAACATATGGGATGATAAGTGATAATGGCCATGCATTAAATAGCACTGAAGGTGCTATTTATAAGACTGAGTACATTGCAGCTCCTCAGACTGAACAAGTCTTTTGGATAAAAGATGAAACGTTACAACAATTTTTTTTTATCCATCCAGAGGACCTGTCTTAACTTTGCTAGATTTTTCTACCTGGATTATTGAGCATGCGTCAGGAGATCTTTGTTGGATTGTTCCTACATCTTGAGGACGCCCCTTTCAGGAACTGTTCAGCGTGTTTTGGGTCAAATACCTCTGTTCTCTTTCACTTGTCCAGTTACCTTTTTCTATGAGACAGTATACAGTATGGGTAGATCTAATGTGTTCGACCTGTCAAGTCTGGCAGAGACTGACTCATTAGTTCTGAGCCATTACTTACATTTGTTGAGAGACAGAACAACAGTCACTAGAAGTGACTATTTACTATTTATAGTTACTATTCACACCTTATGTCGTAGCAAATTACTAGTTTGTGAACCTCGTTCATTGACATGGCAATAATAAACTGATTCTGATTCTGAGAAGTTCCACAAATCATGTAAAATACCATTTTGCAGGAGAACTTTTAGACAGACAGTCTGCTCTATTAGGAGTTGTAAGTTTTGGAACTCATTACCATCTGATTTTAAGACCATAACTGACGTTAAAATATTCACTTCAAGGCTGAAGAATTGGCTAAAGATGATCCAGAATTGTACTCATTTTAAAATATTCTAGTTGTTTAGACTCAGTAGTTTTAAATGCATTGTTTTATATTTCTTTTTCATCAATTTATTGTACAGTTGATCTTAACTTTTCATTTAACCAACTGTAGTGAGTCACGTGAGATACGTGTCACTTGTTGTATGACAAATATATGGATATATATTTATGCATACTTTTCACGAGTTCTTCATTTTTCTGACTGTAAATGCCGTGCATTGAATTTAACACAAAATGTAACGAGAGACGTTATTTATCTTTGACCCATCAAATGAATGGAATCATTTATTTTCAGAATCAAAGTTTAACATCAAACATTTACATTAATTTGGCAAAATATGAAAATAATAACAGACAGTTTCACAAATAATGAACTTCAAATCACTCGGCGGTGATTTGAGGACTTTGCTTCAGATATTTCTAAAAATATCTGTACTGATTTATGAGAGAGAAGAGTTTAAGATGAAAGGAGATTATCTTACAGAGAACTATGTGAGGGAATTTAATCTGTTTGACCAGAAGTTGCACGCTCCCATCAGGTATCTCAGCTTTGCCCACGGTACACTTGGTCGAAGAAGAAGTCTTTACCTGGTTTGACGATAGATCAGCTCAGTAAGAGTCCTTCAGACTGTTTCAGCGCCTCCGTTGAGAGCAGCTAAAAATCCTCGGAGAGTCGTGCGTGGTTAGCTCAAAACAGAATTATAATCCCAAACGTCTCTGGTTCTTCATAACTCCAAACTCTTCATAACTCTTGGACTCTTCATTGCTCTGAAGCTTTCAGAACCGGCTGCACTCTCGATCTTGGAACTCTCACATTCTCCAGAACTCTCTCAGAACCGGGAAGTTTTCACATTTTAAATGAGTTTACTTCCGGGTTTACTTAGAGCTTTCTGATTCGTGGATGGACCAGAAAGAGGAGTGGTTTTGACGTAAGGTGTTTATCAACAGTCGAGGTCAGAGAATGAAATCTGTTTTCACGTACAGAGAGATTATTGCAGAAGCAGCAGACTTCGTGGAGTCAACTCTTGGTAATCTTCTGAAAAAGTTTAAACATGACATTTCTTCTTCAGTAAACATTTAGCTGACCGAAGCCTCAACTTTCACACACTTACGACAGCTTGCTCATTTCAGACAGAAAATCAAGAAATGCATATTCAGGTGATTTCTTCTCTGAATGAGGAATAAAAATCATTACTTACTGTTTATGTAAAATAAAAATGAGTAGTTCTTTTCAACCTGTAAAGCATTGAGTGAACTAACACAATTTGATTATTAAAACATTTGTAAAACAGTAATGATTATAGAGGATTGTCTTTTCTGCTTGATTAATTCAAGAAAGAAAGTCATCAGATGGTTCAGACTTATTCAGATCAATGAACATAACAGTCTCTGTCCATCTGGTAGATTTGAGGTCATCTGGTTCACTACACAACTGTTAAAGGTCCTTCTAGGGACGGGTGTTGCGAGTTAGCTTTGGCTATATACACTGTGATACAGGCATTAAATCGTTTTGATCTATGTTGTCTGTCCTTATCAAACAAACAATAAATAAAATACATTAGTTCAAATTATTTATTTAGGCCAAGAGTAGCTGTACAAAAACACTGAAGCATTATTTTGGCCACATGTTCATTTTTCTCCTGTTTCTGTCGCAATTTTCAATCCGCTGCTCCTCCCTCACATTTAGAAAGACACATAGAATTTAGAATATTCATTCAACCTTTATTTATACAGATTAATCACATTGAGCCTCGGAGACTCATTAACGAGTGAGACTTGTTTTAAACAGACAAAGGTAAGGAAAAGAGAAAACACGAGGGGAGGTAAAAAAATTTTTTGTATTTCTTACTATGTCCTGGCCGGGGCACAGTGTGAGAGTTGAAAAAAAAAAAAAGGACCTTGCACATAAACAGCAACATAATGACATCATAATACATTTATGCATGAGGAGGCCGACGAGGGCAGTGAATTGTTCGTGGGCACTGACAGAAAGTTCCATAGTCCTGATAAAGATGGCACAGTGTTTATCAGCCAGCTCAACTCTAACACAGGTCCACAGGTGTCCTCGGGAGGGGAGGAGCAGAGCTTCTCGTTCACATAGACAACCAAGAGAGTTTGAGATAGCTGGCCAACTCAAGGCTGAGTGGAGAAGCCAAATTCAGATAGCACAATTATTTTAGGTCAGGCAGCCTCTGCTTGATTTCATGCCTGCCTTTCGAAGTTCTGCTGGTACGTCTCAGTGGCGATTCCAGTCAGACAAATGTTGTGGTCACACCACCGGACCGAGCTTGTAGCCTTCTCCAAGGTCGATTCCTTCCCGCCAGTGAGTCCCAGGAGCTGCAAGTGGCCTGCAATTTTCAGAAATCACATCCAGATTGTGGCTCAGCTCATACAGTGTATGAGTCTGAGAGCTTATCGCTCAGTACATCCCTTCAAGCCGGGCAGCTTTACCAAGGCCAGAACGGCTGAAGACATTTTCCACATGTGTCGATAAGCCAGGTAACCGCCGACTCCAAAACGCAGAAATCCTGTTTTCATAAATCTTATTATGTATGTGTCTTCAACATCCTCAATGGACAATACAGACACCATCTTCTACTGTCCCCAGTAATCCGTAGTATAACCAGCTGCAAGTGTCCTTTCAGGGCATGAGGGCTCTCCTTCACCCCGTCTTCTCGTCAAGAAAATTTTATCAATTGCGTTGAGAGACCAGCTGACCAGATCCGTAATTTACAATCTTTTTTTTTTTTTCATTCAACATTTATTTATACAAGCTAGCCCGGACCTGTTCCAAACAGAACATATAAAGTACAGACAACAAAACAGTAGAGAATGACAACAATAAACTACAGTAAAAATGCAGTTTAAATAAATGTAGTGTACAAAACAATAAATCAGGGTGTCGTAAAAGCGGGTGAAATACTAAAAACAAGAAAATATTTGCTTTGATTTTTCTATTGACATTATCAAGCTAAAGAGGATGGAGGCAGGAGCAGGAGGGAAAGTGTCTGTCCTCGTCAAGAGCAAGCATCCAAAACAAGAATTGTCCTATTTTATTATTAATTTTATTATAATTACTATTATTTAAAGGTTTAATGACATTTTTAATACAGCTCATAAGACTTTCACTCAGCCTGCAGCCAGAAGATGGAGCCTTGGATGCAGGAATGTTTTCCTGAAGGCTTCATTCAGTTCTTGCCCAAATTTTTTTGTTTATGTGCATTTGCATAATGTGGTAACAGGCTTTTAAAAATACTTTAGTATGTGTAGTTTTTTTTTTTTTAATTATTATTAGTGTCAGTTCCACGCTTGACGCTGGGGAGCAGCTGTGCAGTCGGAGCACATCTGGAGCTTCTTTATCAGTTTGAAACAGACAGCCTTTGTTAGAGAGTGACTCATGTGTCTCAGCCCCTCAGAGGCGCTGATGTTATGTTACTGACGGGCCGCCCGTCCGCAGCGGCTCCAACAGCTGGCTGAGGGCTGGAAACATCTGCAGCGCCTTTTCCAGAGCGATGAAGCAGCTGAGTGGCTCTGCTCAGGGAGTACTGCAGGGAACACCTCCAGAAGGAAGCTCAGCCGTGAGCAGCCGGCATCACAAGCTGCTCACCGATGGGACAACCTGAGACGCCTCTGTCCAAGATTCAAACATCTGTAGAGGGCAACAAAACTACTGGAAGGAAATGAACAAGATGAAAGATTCCTCTGAAGAGCTTCTGCCTCTGTCACAGAGACTCCCCAGTTTGTCTTCGGTTCCTACAAAGAGACGGTTTGTCAGGCTGCGAAGGAAGACCAGTGAGGGCTCCCAGTGAGTATGAACGAGCTGGAAACACGACACTCAGCTGGACTCCAACAGAATCAGGACTAAACCCTCTCACATACAACTAGGAACAAATTATAAAGGGATAGAAGTAAATGTAGACAATTTATTTCTTTGTTTGTTTGGGTTTTTATGGAATTCTGTACACGAGGGGGAAAAAATGCAGAAATTGTTGTAAAATACCAACAGTTGTGTATATTTTTTACTATGGTGAATGTATGACAGACAGGTAAAGGTTGTGGAGTTTATAACAACAGCTGTTTTAGAATTTCAAGACAAAAATTTAGATGTTAATGTACAAAGTATGATAGTAGTTTTTTTTTTTAAGCAGAAAATAACTTGTTGCTGGAAGAATTTTTCCTTTTATTTATGATGACATTGTGTTTTTTTATATGATGACACAAAAACATCCACAAGAATGCATCTATAACCCCAGGCAAAATTGGCCTTGCTTAAAAAAAAAAATACATAAAAACAAAGTTTGAAAAACGCAAAAAAGCAGAGCCACAAGAAAATGGAAATATTTATTGTTAGTGTCTTGTTTTTATTTAGTTTATGGCACTCATCTCCAGACACCTTCAGTGCTTCATTAGTGACTTCCCAGCTCAGCTTTGAGGGCCTCTCATACAGTCGAGCTCTCCTCTGCACCACCTCCACATCTGGATCGATTTACAGTCGGAACTCGGATCAATGTAACACTGCGATTCCTTTCTTTTTCAACCATTTCGTTGTAGATCTGATGTGTCTGTTGTCTTCTTTCATTATGTTTTCAATCAAACCTGTGTAGAATAGATTGTTTCCTGTTTGGCATAGCTGGAAAACAGGCCCAAATCATCAGCCTTACACCCTCATGCTTAACAGCTAGTGTGCGGCGTTTGTGCTGATGTGTTGTGTCTGTTTTTTTTTTTTTTAAACTTGCTGCTGGTCATTATGGCCTAACATCATGTTTTATGATGTGATCGTTGTGCTGCCATGTCCTTTTTAGAGAGAAGAGGCTCTCCTGAAAACCCACTGAAATCAGCTGTACTCAGTAGGTCTCCTTCTGACTGTCCTGTAATGAACTTTGACCTTTTACAAGTTGCAGTCTGCAGAGTCTGAGATGTAGCTCTTGGACCTTTTTATATTTTTTGGGGGGGTAATTCTTCTGAGCATTGCACGGTCTGAACTTGGGGTTTATTTGCTAGAACATCCACTTCTGGCAAGACTGAAACAGCAAGTGTTCCCTCTTGTGAATAATCTTTCTATCGTCTGAATCTGATGACGACAGAGTGGCATTGTAACAAACTTCAGATTACACATAAACCTTTTCAATATCAGGAGGTTCTGAGCTGCCACGAAACTGGCCAGTGTGTGGATTCTTGAGCTGCAGTAATCTACCAACAGAGTCCCTCACGCACGGCCCGTCTTCACAGCCAGTAACAAACGACTGGTAATAGTTTTGTCCTTTTAATACCTGGACAGTTTCCTATCAGAGGACTACAGTATGAACCACACAATTCAACACCAGATCAGGCATGCTTCCGCTGCTTTTGGGAAATAACGGCACCGGGTCTTCCATCCATCCATCCATTATCTTTACCCGTTTATTCCATTTTGGGTCACGGGGGTCGCTGGTGCCCATGTCCAGCAATCACTGTGCGAGGGGCGGGGTACACCCTGGACGGGTCGCAAGTCCATCACAGGGACACATAGAGACAAATGACACAAACAACCATTCATTCTCTCACTCACACCTAGGGACAATTTAGAGTTACCAATCAGCCTAACATGCATGTTTTTGGTCTGTGGGAGGAAACCGGAGCACCCGGAGAAAACCCACGCATGCACGGAGAGAACATGCAAACTCCACCCAGAGAGACCCCTGGACCGGGGTTTGAACCAAGGACCTGCTTGCTGAGAGGCAGCAGCTCTACCAGTTGCGCCACCGTGCTGCCCGGCACCGGGTCTTCCAAAACAAAAATCTCCATCTGTCCACCAAGACTGGTCTATCAGGTGGTCTGTATGAGCACCCTCCTTTACAGCTGTGAAACCCGGGTCACCTACAGCCACCACATCAGGTCTTAGAGCGCTTTCATATAGGATGCCTACAGTGCATCCTGGGGATAACCTGGCGTGACCGTGTGCCTCATGCTGAGATACTTTTAATTGCAGAAGCATCAAGGCCATTCTCACCCAGCTGGCTTGGACATGCAATCCGGATGCCTCTGCATCGACTGCCTCAAAAAGCGCTGCATGGCCAATTACATCATGGCCAGCACTTAGCCGGAGGGCAGAAAAAAGATGTAAAGACCAGCTGAAAACCTCTTGAAGTGTAACATCAAGCCTGAGGAGCTGGAGGCTGTTGCTGCTGACCGTGACTCCAGTGTTGCTTCACAGGTACAAACAGGCTGGAGGAGGGCAGGACCGCCAGAAGAGTGAGGAAAAGAGAACAGAGACACAGGAAGAACAAGCCCTCTGATGCACTACCAGCACAACAGCAACTTTCATATGCGCAGCATGTAGCTCCAGAATTGTCTTTTATAGCCACCAAAGAACTCATCGCTATAGGACATACGTGGACGTTTCATTCTCAGAATGTGTGACATATGAAAACTGCTTCCTCAGCCACCAGGATTCTGTAAAGACATAACTGCAGAGAACCTTTGAACCAAAGCTGTAAGAAGCTTAGAGTCTTGGTGAGGGGGGAACAACACTTTATTGTTTCAGTCAAACACAGGGAGAGCTGATGGAGGCATTGTGAAGGGGACCAGAGCTGGAGAAAGACACGTATGGAGCTTATTGATCAGCTTTAGCTGGTAAGCAACAGCCATTTTTCTCTTTGTTCCTTAGATTTACTGTTTTATTTTTGTCTCTTTCAGGTCAGCAGTATCCACTGTGTCTACCTGCCGGTCAGCTGAGGGTGCAGCCGTCAAACAGCACAGCCAAAATCCCATCCGTCGCCACACCAACCACCTATCAGACTTCTTCCTTCGCACCCCTGCAGCCGGCTCAGGCTCCATGTCACAGACCACAGGGCTCCGATCAGCACGCTCTGCGCAAGCCAGGAAGGGAAGCAGTAGGTCACGCCGAGTTTATTTTCTGCCTGCATGCTTGGAATAAGAGTTTGATGGCTGTAGCTTCTGTGTGACATTCATCATTTATTTACCTTTTTGGATAAAATGTAAAATCTAATTCATCTTATTAGGGATATGTCAGTGTTTGGTTTGAAAACCTTTACAGCCTTTGTTAGGAAGATGAACCAACAATGGCTAAAGTTAGATGTTTTGTGACTACATTTAGAATATATTTCCCCTGCTTTTAGGATTTTTCATTAAACACCAAGCATTATTTGAAGGAATGCATATCACCCGCCGCCTTTCATGATAGAGCTTTAAAGTCAAATCATCTTATGTTGAGAAAATAATGTTACACACAAGCTCACACTCAGAGTATAAGATGTGAATGATTTTCAGCAACTACCACCTCAGAGTTTAGCCTAACATATGGTAAACTGAGTTATAGTTGTTTTTGTGTTTGCTACTTCCAATTAGCTGGGGTGGCCATTTTAAATCAGATTGACTCCAAAACGTAATCAGCTGTAGGTGTATGATGGAAGATTTTATTGGGAAAAAGTTTATAATGTTCATGAGATATTTTGCCAGTGGGCAGAGTTTACTTGAACAGGATTAATCCGTTCAACCTTTATTTAAACAGGTTAGTCTCATTGAGCCTCTGGGACTCATTTACAAGAGAGACCTGTTTTAAACAGAGAACTCAGATGAGGTACACACAACAGACAATCATATAAAAGCGTATAAAATCAAAAAGTAAATAGAAGAAATTATATAAAAAACAAAACAAGAACAGCTACATTATAAAGCAGTGTGCAATACTAAAAACAGGAACATGTCTATGGGGTGTTGTTTGTAAATTTACACAGTCAAAAATTCACAGCAGTATTTTTGGTTTACTTTGTCTTTTATAAGAAAAAAACATTTTTTTTCAAAGTCATTTTTTCACCTTGTTATTCATACATTTATAAATGTCATAGGTCCTAATTAAATATTTAGTTTACAAACTAGTTAGCTTGCAAGTTAAATTTTTAGTTAGCTAGCTAAATATTTAGTTCCACACTAAATATTTAGTTTACAAACTAAATGTTTATGTCCAAGCTAAATGTTTATTTCACAAACTAAATATTTAGTTAGTGAACTAAATATTTAGTTAGTCAACTAAATATTTAGGTAGTGAACTAAATATTTAGGTGTAAATTAAATATTTAATTTCCAAGCTAAATATTTATTTTCAAAACTAAACATTTAATTTCCTAATTAAATGTTTATTTTTCCAAGCTAAATACTTAATTTCCAAACAGAACAATTAATTTCTAAGTTAAATATTTAATTCCAAAATTGAACATTTAATTTCTAAGCTAAACATTTAATTCCTAAACTAAATATTTAATTTACTAACTAAAAATTTAGCTTGGACCTAAATATTTATTTTCCAAGCTAAGCATTTAATTTCCAAAACAAATATTTGTTTAGCTTGCTAGCTAAATATTTAACTTGCAAGTTAAATGTTAACTCAAACTTAAATATTTAGCTAATATTCAAATTCCTTGCTGAAAAGCAGGAATGGACTATCAAAATAAAACCCGAACCTCTCTCTCTCTCTCTCTCTCTCTCTCTCTCTCTCTCTCTC
>NC_056514.1:17966180-17973338 GCF_014905685.2 Nematolebias whitei | reverse complement strand
AAATCGGTAGTTTGGAGTAGCGAAAGTGGACAATCATAAATATATATATATACATCTTGCCATATCGCCAAAAACATCACTAGAAGTAGAAGAAAAAGAAGAATAAGAAGAGTTGCAGCTGGCCACACTGAATCATTTAATTTTCCCAGTTTTTGCTTCTTCTTTTGCTTCTGGTGTTTTTTTTTTGGCAATTTGGCAAGAGAGGTTCAGCTTTTATTTTGATAGTCCACTTTCGCTTTTTGGCAAGGAATTTGTATATTAGCTAAATATTTAGTTTTGAGCTGATAGCAAGATAAATATTTAGCTTGCAAGTTGAATATTTAGGTCCAAGCTAAATATTTAGTTGGCAAATTAAATATTTATTCTGGCAATGAAATGTTTAATTTGGAAAATGAATATTTAAGTCAGAGATAAATATTTAAGTAATAAATTAAATATTTATTTTTGAAATTAAATATATAGCTTGAAAAATAAATATTTAGGTCCAAGCTAAATGTTTAGTTAGCAAATTAAATGTTTAGTTTAGGAATTAAATGTTTAGCTTAGAAATTAACTGTTTAGTTTAAAAGTTAAATATTTAGCTTTGAAACTTAAATGTTTAGCTTGGAAAATAAATATTTAGTATGGAAATTTAATGTTTAATTTTGAAAATAAATATTTAGCTTGGAAATAAAATATTTAAGTTACAAGCTAAATATTTATTTCACTAATTAAATATTTAACTTGCAAGTTAAATATTTAGTTTGTAAACTAAATATTTAGCTTTTAAATTATATATTTCGTTTGGACCTATGACATTTATAAATGTATGAATAACATGGTGAAAATATGACTTTGAAAAAAATAACAAAACAATTTTTTTTCTTATGAAATTCTAAATAAACCAAAATATTGCTGTTCATTTTTGACTGTGTAACTTTACAAACGGCACCCCATACATGTATGTGTTGGTTTTAGCCTTGAACTTAGCAATTGTTTGAAGTACCTTAGAGAGGTCAAAGTTGAGAGCTTCAGAGGTTTTTGCAAGGTGTTCCAGGAGCGGAGTAGGAGAAGCCCCTTTTGCCAAATTCAGTCTGCACTGAGGGGACACTGCCGGTAATGATGTCCTGAAAGCGCACGCTGTAGCTGCAATCACGAAGTGACATGTAGGAGGCAAAGTCGGAAGTTTGTTGAAGTCTGTGGATTGAAGTTTATGGCAAAGTTTGCAAACAAACATCCACAACCAGTTAGCATTCAGATTCTAAGATGGGAGCTAGTCTCAGCTACCACACCATTTTTTTTAAATCACAGTTTCTGTAAAATTGATAGTTATAGTAATTTTTGTGACTGCTAAGATTGCTTTGCTGTGGCGGCCATCTTAATTCAGATTGACTTCAGATGTTAATAAATTGTAGACGTCACTCTAATGATTACATTCTTAAAGTTTTATTAAAAGCCAATTTTGTGAAACAGGTCTCACTTGTAAATGAGTCTTCGAGGCTCAGTGTGATTTATCTGTATAAATAAAGGTTGAATGAATGAATAATTCAAGAGATGAATGAGAAAATGAGTTAATGAATGAGACGAACACACACAAAATGTTATTTCTCCACCTCTGCAGACAGGTGATATTAATAAAACACATCAGAGCATTCTATAATTTTCTGTTGGTACAGTTTTATTGTACATCACAGAAAAATGAATGTGGCCTCAAGCTGTGCGAGTAGAAAACTGGATTCACTCAGTGATCTTTCATCAGTGCTTTTTAACCACAGCTTCAGCCACAGTTGCATTAAAACTATGTTCCATGTCTGTAGTGCTCACTGCCGAAATGCTGCCAGCTGATGACCCATCTGAGCTGTCCAATCAGATAACCGCCCCTGGAATCCTGAAGATCTTTGGAAATGAAATCTGTGTAGGTGCTCACTACAAGAGCGTCCTGGCCACCACACACTCCAGTGCGAAGGAGCTCGTCAAGGAGGCCCTGGAACGGTGAGAGCACGTGCTGTCAGCTTCACGAGTTTGCCTGACACATGTGGACGTGTCTTTGTGTATCTGCTCAGGGTGAGTTGTGGCTCACCACATGCTGAATGTGCTGCACTGCAACTACGTGAAAAAAATACCACAACTTGCTGAATCAACAGAAGAACCACAGAAAGAATTTACACATAATTACATTGATCAGTTTTCTTGTTTCAGACTAAAACAAAGTTGGATCAATATGATCTTTATTGTTCACCACAGAAAGGTGGAAGGCTGGCGATAATAATTTGTGTCTGGTCTGTTGTTCATTGTTTTAGCAAAATATCTCATAAACCTCATAAAATTCTGAGAATGTGGTCTTTGGATGTACCGTGCCTTGGATGTTTTATGCTTTTATTGCTCTTATAAATCAATTGTGGTCATTATAAATTGGTTTCCACAACAAAATAATTTTAAAAAATATCTTCTTCAATATTAAAGTGAAATCAAAGTTCTACAGAATAATATTAGTTTAATAAAAATATATAATATACTGTAAGTGATGGCATATTTCACCTCCTATGAAGTGTCCTAATGCATCTCAATGTAAAATGATTTCCAAGGCCCCAAACTTTCCCACAAATTCTGTTAAGTCCATCACCAAGATATATTAGGAATATGGGGCATGTGTATATCTACCAAGAGCAGGCTTTTCTCACAAACTGAGGGCTCGTGCAAAAACCAGAATAGTGAGTGAGACCACCAAGACACCAGTGAGCACTCTGAAGGAGTTACAAGCTCCAGCAGGTGAGATGGGAGAGACTGAGCATACATCAACTGTTGCCCTGGTTCCTCACCAGTCTAAGTTTTATGGAAGAGAGGCAACAAGAAGACCACTGTTAAAGAAAACTCCGATTAGATTTTGACAAGTCTTTCAAATCTTCAACTAATTCAAGACGACCACCACAACTTCCCCAAAACAGAAATGCTGTAGCCAAGTCTAATTTATTGAGGTAAAGATTGAAGGGGTAGTAGCTGAGGCTCATACTCAGCACATACATTGGGCAGTTCCCTCTCTCTCAACACTGGAACTGCAGAGCTAACCACCCTGACTTCGGACCACTACGGACTCTCATGTAGTAGTCAGCGACATCGTGCCTTACAGAGTGTCCATAGCCTCAGGAGACCCTTCTTGTTCCTCCGCATCACAATAACTGGCCATGGTTCACCACCTCAGTGCTTCTTTACCCATGTTTTCCCACCAACCCTCTTAGAAGATGGTACCTGCAGCATTTATGTCCTTATCAGGTGAGATATTTGGGACGTGCTGCAATATTAAGGATGCCTACAAACACCCTGATGCCACTTTGGTCCATTTGACCATTTATCAGTGTTTCATCCAGCATACAAACAGTGCCTCGTGCAGCCATTTTGCTATTTGTAAAATTTACTACTTCTATTTATGTTTGTTATTCAAACGTTGTGGTGAAGATGGAGCTGAGCTGTAAGACAAAGCTCTCTGTTTACAGTCGGTCTACGTTCCTACCCTCACCTATGGCCATGAACTCTGGGTAGTGACTGAAAAAATGAGATAGTAGATACAGGTGGTGGAAATGAGTTTCCACTGCATGGTGGCTGGACTCTCCCTTAAAGATAGGGGAGAAGTTCAGTCATCCAGGAGATACTTGGAGTAGAACCGCTCCTCCTCCTCATCGAGAGGAGCCAGTTGAAGTTGTTAGGGCATCTGGTAAGAATGCTTCCCGGGCACCTCCCTAGGGAGGTGCTTCAGACACGTCTGACTGGGAGGAGACCCCGGGGAAGACCCAGGACACACTGTCTCTCAGTTGGCCTGGTAACGTCTTGGAGTCCTCCCAGAAGAGCTGGAAGAGGTGGCTGTGAAAAGATGTCTAGACCTCCCTGCTCAAGATGCTGCCCCCCCAAGATCTGACAGCAGAACAGATGGATGGATGGATGGATGGATGGATGGATGGATGGATGGATGGATGGATATTCAAACATGGGCCTTGGTCATATTTTCAAGTGTATGTCTTCTATATCAGTGTCAATGAGAACTTTTGTTTTGTTACAGAAAGTTTTGAGGAATGATGAAATATTGGGATGTTGGTGTGGTTACAATATTTTAGATGAACAAAGCCAGCCTGTCCTGTTCTATTGTTTGTACTATTTACAATAAAGTACAGCGAGTGTGCATTCCAAGCAGCTCAGTTCGGTGTTCTGAAAAAGTCTGGCCCAAACCCCAGACTTGTGTGAAAGACAGCCCAGGGTCGGCTCGGACTCTGAGGCGCCCTGTCTGCCAGTCTCTTTCTGCCAAAAGCTTAACAGAGTTATTAATGCAAGTGGTATTCAGCTTGTAAAGGAGAAAGGACGCAATTATTCAAATTGCAATGTTTCACTGTAGAGGCAACATATGCATCATGCATTCAGTAACTAGTTACAACTTTAACACAAAAAGATGAGAGCATATTTTGAATATTGTTTATTTATTAAACCAGTGGAAGGTCTCCTGGACAAATCAGCCATTTGTTTATAACTGGTGTAAAATAATTGCCAAATCTTTCATGCAAGTTCATTTTCTGTGGCAACTCTTGAAGAAGAAAGCAGCCAAAAGGAACTTTATTTATTTATTTATTTACTTATTTACTTATTGCCATTCCTAACAAATCCTAAAACTTTTTAAATTATTTAACTTTATCAGAATTGTTTCAAATGCTCCCATAAACTTTCAGTCACGTGATTCTTCTTCTTCTTCTTTTCCCTCTTCAGGGGTCTTCACAGCGAGTCATCCTCCTCCATCTCACTCTGTCCTCTGCATCCTCTGTCCTCACTGCAACTACCTCCATGTCCTCTCTACCTTCATCCATGTATCTCCTCTTTGTCTTTTTCCTGGCAGCTGCATTTCTAACATCCTTCTACCAAAATGCCCACTGTCCTTCCTCTGGACATGTCCAAACCACTGTCCCTCCTCTGGACATGTCCAAACCACTGTCCCTCCTCTGGACATGTCCAAACCACTTTCCCTCATCTGGACATGTCCAGACCACTTTCCCTCCTCTGGACAAGTCCAAACCATCTCAGTCTGGTCTCTCTAACTTCTTCTCCCAGTTCTTCAACCTGTGCTGTACCTCTGATGATCTCATTCCCAATCTTATCATCCTTGTCACTTCTAAGGAGAACCTCAACATCTTCATTTCTGCCACTTCCAGTTCTTTCTCCTGTCTTTTCGTCCATGTCTCTGTCTCCAGACCATATAACTTCTCTCTTGTAAACTTTTCCTTTGACCTTTGTTGACACCCTTTTGTAACAAATCACTCCTGAAACTTTTCTCCATCCACTCCATCCTGTCTGGACTCTATTTATCACCACACTCCCCATTTTCCTGGACAGTGGACCCCAAGTACTTGAAGTCCTGCACCTTTGTGACCTCTGCTCCTTGTAGCCTCACTGTTCCACCGGCCTCCCTCTCATTCACACACATGTACTCTGTCTTACTACAGCTGACTTTCATTTATCTTCTTTCAAGTGCATACCTCCACCTCTCCAAGTTCTCTTCCACCTGTTCCCTGTTCTCACCACAGAACACAATGTCATCTACAAAAAACATAGTCCACGGAGATTCCTGCCTGACCTCATCTGTTAGTCGGTCCATCACCAGAACAAACATGAAGGGGCTCAGAGCCGATCCTTGATGCACTCCCACCTCCACCTTGCAGTTATCTGTCACCTCTACAGCACATCTCACAACTGTCCTGCTGTCCTCATACATGTCCTGTATCACTCTAACATGTCCTGCTGTCCTCCTGTCTTGTGCTTTTTCTAAATCCACAAAGACACAATGGAGCTCTTTCTGACCCTCTCTGTACTTCTCCATCATCATAGTTTGTTAGTCTTTCAAGAGGTAGAACACACAAAACTTTTTTCCCCCATTATTTTACATTCAGATGATTTTATTTGTATATGCAGCTTGATGTTATGGGAACTTAATCACACACAAATGAAAAATGGAAATAAAATGTGCTCCTGTAAAAGTAGTCTGCTCTGGTTATGTGGCCACTTTACTGATTTCTGATCTTGTTGTAGTTTAACTGGAAAAATACTCATAAGAAGCCATTTTGCACATGTGCACCAAAATAATTAATTTGTCCAAAAAACATAAAATCATGGATTGTAGTTATATCAGTTTCTTATACAACACCAGTGTTTTTGTGTCTGCACATGCAGTAATGTGTCTTTCAGTTTGTGGAGGTGATTTTCAATTTAAACTCGTTTATTTCTATAAATAAGTTGATTATTTTATCTAGGTATGGCCTGAACAAGAGGGAGGCAGAGTCCTACATCCTCTGTGACACCATCGGCTCTATTGACAACCATCAGTGGAGGACTGAAGGGTTCAGAGTTGTTGGCGACCATGAAAAGCCCCTCATCCTGCAGTCACTTTGGAAACCTAAAGAGGGTTTGGTGCGACGTTTTGAAATCCAGCAAAGACGTTTGATCGAGGAGAAGATATCTGGAGAGAAGGACACCATCACTGCAGGTATGTTGGGTCTCTAGAGGAGGATTTCTTCAGGGTGTCAACATGTTTAAATAACCTCAAATACACACTAGACAATGAAGCCCTTTAAGTAATGAACAAGTTTTATAGTAAGAATTAACCACAGCTGGATTTGTTCTCTTGTATTTCTGTTACAAAATAAAGATTTTATAGTTTCGTCCATAAAACTTTTATAAAGCTGAATCTGATGAGTTGTGCAGAAACACAAAGTGATGTCATGACCTTTGTGAGAAGTTGTCTGCCTTGTGTTCTTTCTTTAGATTCTTGTGTTTCCTGCCTTCCCCAGTATGTGCCAGCTTCTTTCTTCACCTGCTCCCAATCCCAGTCACCCCAGGTGTTTGTAATTCTGTCTCCTTCGCGTCTCTTTAAGTTCAGCATCTTTGTGTTTACTGGTTGTCTGTGGATTGTGCTTTCCAGTGTTGTCATGCTCCGTTCCTCCCTTGTCTTCTTGTATCCCCGACTTCATGGAAGTTTTGCTGCACGTCAGCCTTTGTTTTGTGTTTTTGTTTAAGTAATAGTTTTCTTTATTTTACCTTTGAGTTCCTCGCCTCTGTCTGCTCTCTGGGTTCAAAACCTACAGAACATGATAGCCTTTACAGCAACGTGTCTTTAATTAAAACAGAATGAGGTCCACCTAAATAAAATGG
>NC_056514.1:17933356-17966080 GCF_014905685.2 Nematolebias whitei | reverse complement strand
GATATTCTATAGAAATTTAAATGATCTGGCAAAAAAAAAAAGTTTTAGGGTCAATCAGGACCATGGCTCACCATTTGACAACTGCAGTTCTATATTAACACACTTTGTCATTAATACTTTACTGTTGGTTATAATATATATATAGCTTATTATCTGATCTGCTTATTTTTATAAAGAATAGTGTGAAGAGGACAAGTAAGAACTTTCCACAGATTTCTGACACAGCATGGACCAGAGGTGCTCGGTGGTTCTTTGTGTCAGTTTTACAATCATTTGTTACCGAGGCCCCAGCTGTGGTTTACACAGCTGTGGTCTTGCTGGAAGTGTGTGTCCTGTTATGTATTTGGCTCCTACGACGGGCACAGCGGGTAAAAGTGTTTTTATCAGTGTCAGCTTGTGGATGCCTGCTGTGGGCCTCAACATTTTCTGCTTTCCCATGAGTGCTGTCTTTTTTTCCACTGAGGTCTGCTTCCTGTATCTAGCTTCTTCTTGTTGACTCTGGCATGAACTCATCACGCCCAGAGCACTCGCCCGGGTTCAGGAAAAACATATCAAAAACGAGTGTTGCTCTGTAACAACAATCTTTCACCACTTTGCCTGATGGACTTGTAAAGCACCTAAAGGCTTAACATCCTCACCTTTTCTGTTTCTGTTAGGTATCAACGCCCAGGCTCGAAAGCTGCAGAAGAGCCGGTCCAGAGTTTCCTCCACCCTCTTAGAGAGGACAGTGGGTCGGAGCCAGAAACTTTTGAGGAGCAAAAGTGAGATGGACCTCCTAGATGGTGAGGCCAAACACGACACAGTACATGATACACGTGCCAAGGATCAACATGAGAGTCTCAGTCCTGCTACAGTTGTGAGCTACAAGTCCCTCAAAACAAGCCTTGAACAGAATCTCCTTCGTGGCATGGCAGTTCTTTCTGAGGGGGACGGAGGGTCAGAGGCCAAAACAGAGACCCTCTGTGTGCTGAGCCAGAGAGCCGAGCAGGAAGGAGACGAGTCTGAGAGGGAGGAGACGGAGAGCAGTGGTGATAACACCACACAGTACTCCATTCACCCGCCCCAGGACTGTCCATACCTGCTGCTGCTTCAGGGCTGCAGCCCTGTACAGGTATTTGACCCAATAACAGTGAGAAAAAATTTGATTTTACTAAACATTTGCCAATGTGAAGATTTTAAAAAATTATATTTTTGATGTGTGGACAGAAAATACCAAGATTATCTGAAATCAGGCCATAGCAGCCCATTTTACGCCTGCTTTCTCTCATGGTGTGTCCCAGAAACCCAAACAACAATGGAGCCATTTTCTACATCTCATCTAAATCTTGTCACCAGTACATTTTAATTATGAGCTGAACTGGTTAGAGTAGTATTTCTCAGAGTTGAAGACTAGTTAACAGCTTAAAATTCTGGTGTTGCCCACATTGTACTCGCGTCGGCATCCACCCCCACATTTACGTATGATTTAATCTGCTGGAGCAACACTTTTTAAATGAAGACAGGTAGGTTCAAACCAGATTTTTTACAATTATTGTTCATCATAAGCATCGTTTTAACACCTGGACATTCAAGACTGTAGCCTCTGGTGTAGGTGATGCCCCCTACAGGTGTCAAAATTTTCATCCAACCTTTATTTATACAGAGTAGTCTCAATGAGTCTCGAGGACTCATGCAAGAGAGACCTGATTTAAACAAACAACAGATGGCAACAGTAAACCATCATAAAAAGCATATACAATTTAAAAAATAAATAGAAGAAAATGAAATAAAATAATGAAATGAAAACAGTTGCATTATAAAGCAATATAAAATACTAAAAAACAGGAACATGGCTGCATTGGTTTTTGCCAGGAACTTAGCAGATGTTTGAAGTCACTTAGAGAGGTCAAGGTCGAGAGCTTCAGATCTTTTTGCAAGGTGTTCCAGGAAACAGGAGCAGAGTAGGAGAAGGCACTTTTACCTAGGTCAGTCCCCACTGAGGGAACCCTGCATGTAATGTCGTAAGAGCGCACGCTGTAGCTGCACTCACGTAGTGACATGTAGGAGGAGACATATGAAGGCAGCAGACCAAGTAGTGATTTAAAGATGAAACTGTACCAGTGAGAGAGTCTGTGAAGTTATTGTGCCCAGTTAACCAGTGAATACAGGGTGCAGTGGTGGGTACAGTAATTACAGCCAGTTATGAATCTTAACGCACCACGATTGACAGCGTCCAGCATCTGCAAGGTGCTTGCAGGAGCATTCATATAAGTAATGTCACCATAGTCATTGGAAGGAAGGAAAGTAGCAGTTATGTGTTTCCTAGCGTTCAGAATTAGACAGGATCTATTTCTGAAAAAATAAAAAAGTTTTACTTTCAGTTTCTTCACCAAGTTAGGGTTAGGGCATGAGGCTTAAAAGAGAGATGTGAATCAACCAAGATACCCAAGTATTTGTAAGAACTCACTAACTCAATAGGGAAAGAAGATAAAATAGAAGGAAGGACTGCTGGGACTAGCTTCCTGTTTGAGAACAACATCCCTTTGGTTTTGTCGGCGTTTGGCACAAAATTGATACGGAACAAATCTGACTGGATGTCAAAAGCAGACTGTAAAAGCTGGAAAATCTTAGCAACTGTTTTAGCTCGACAACAACTGTGTTGTCAGCATAGAAATGTGAAGATGCATCAGGAATGATCTGACCTATATTACTTATGTAGATTGTGAAGCAGCTGGGTTCTAAGACCAAACGTTGTGGTACACCGTTGTTGACAGTTAGATAACTGGAAGAACTACCATTATGTTGAACACATTGTCACCGATCTGAGAGATAATTAGTGAACCAACCAATATTGTGATCTGAGAAACCAGTTTCTGAGAGCGTATGACATAAGATGTCATGGTCCACAGTGTCAAAATCTTTAGACAGGTCTCAGTAAAATGCAGCGCAATAATCCTTACCATGCAGTGCTTCAACAACATCATTAAAAACCTTCAGCGAAGCAGTCGTTGTGCTGTTGTTTCCTGAAACCAGCTTTATGAGGAGGTAAGATGTTAAAAGAATCCAAATACTTCTTGACTTAAGAGTTTATCAGTTTTTCTAAACTCTTAGCAAGAATACAGAGTTTAGAGTTTGGATGATAATCGTTCAATGTGATGAGGTCTCCTCCCTTCAGTAAAGGTAGAACAAAAGCTGTTTTTCAAGTGTTTGGAACGGTGTTCTGGCTTATGAAAAGATTAAAGATGTGAGACACTGGTTATACAAAGATGTGTGCAGCTAGTTTTAAAAAATAAAGAGGAAGGTCATCAGGGCCTGCAGATTTTTTTTTAGAATCTCAACCATTTAACAATTTATTAACCTCACTAACCAAAAACAGTGAAAATGAAAAGATGTGGTTTACTGAGGATTGACATGTAGGAGAGATTTGATTTGTAGATGTTTGACTTTTAGGAGAAGTGGCTGATTTTCAATTAGTAACTGTGGCAAACAAGGAACTAGAAGCAGCTAAATGTTTGTTGAAACAGTTCAGGATCTTGTGCTTATTTGACACAGGAACAGAGTTAACAAGTAGTTGTGGTGGCAGGTCAGATGAATGAGAGCTGCCAATGAGTGATTTGATGGTTTTCCAGAATCTTTTAGGATCATTTAGATCTTTGAAGATCTGAGATAAGAAATAATGTTTTGCGGCTTTGATGGAAGCTGTACATTGATTCCACAGCTGTCGACCAATCAGTGCCTGAGCCAGAATGTCTGGCTGTATGTAGCCCAAAGCTGATCTCTCCTATGTAAGAGGTCAGCTAGCTCAGGAGTAAACCAGGGGCTGACTTGTCCTTTTATTCTGAACTGGAGAAAAGGGGTATGTGTATTTACAAAGTAGATGAAACTGTTTTGAAATTACTGTACAGTAGGTCCAAGGAGCGTTCACATCACCGGTTAGGAGAATATGATGCCAATCAAAATGGGACAGGTCCCAAAGGAAGGCCTGTTCACTGAAACATTTCATGTTCTTTTTAGAATTAGTCTCAGCTTAAAGCGAGGCAACCTTTTTCAGTCAGGTCATCTGGACAGTTTTTTTTTTTTTTGTGCTGAAATGTTTCGCCTTCGGTCCAGAAGACTTCATCAGTCATGGAAACACACAACAAAACTGATTCTTCCCCAACAGCTTACTCCAAAGTGGAACAAAGCAGTTCTGCTTGTGATAACATGGTTTCTTTGATACGCCCCCTCCTCCATTGCCAGCCCTCTTCCTTGTTGACAGTTTTGTCAAACTGTTTCTTTTTTTATTTTTATGTTATTTTACTTTATTTTTTATTTTTTTTGTGCTGAAACTGTCCAGATGACCTGACTGAAAAATGCTGGATTGTATACCTGGATTATTGAGCATGGACTTTGTTGTTAAAGCGAGGCAGTTTAGTGTCCCTGATGATATCGATAATGCAATGATCGCTCATATCATCTACAAAAACACCCAACCCAGGAAATTTACAAGGTATATTTGTTAAAAAGTGGTTTAATTTGGACAATGTTTCATGGAATATTTTGTTTGGTCTGGTGAGGGTGTCAATAATTTGGGTGAGATTGAGTGGCAAACATTTTTTTTTATTCTTCACCGACTTGGCCCAGAGACTTCCAGTCTAGGATGAAGTCACCGGCAAGGAGAATTTCATTGAATTGTAAATGAGTTAGGAAGTCCGTCAAAGAGGGCAGAGACTCTGGGGTTGCTAAGGGTGGGCGATAACAGTCTACAACAGATAAGGTCTGGGCTCCATACAAATTAATGTTTATTGTCAGGATTTCAAACTGATTTGGGATTGTTTTAGCAGACACCAAGTGGGAATCCAGGCTTGATCTGATGTAAACAGCAACCCCACCCCCTTTCTCTGATGATCAGAAGGGTAGATATTAAATCAATCAAGTGACACTTCTTTACCCAAAATTGATTTGGATAATCAGGTTTCAGAGATAAAGATTGTATCAGCACCAGATGAACAGACCCACATACTCAGCATATCTATTTTACGAAGGAGGCTATGTGCAGGGCAGCACAGTGGTGGAGTTGGTAGAGCTGCTGCTGTCAAGAGCAAGGTGGAGCCTGAAACATAATGAAATGGCAAAGATCCAAGGAAATGGGGCAGAAATTATACACAGAGAGGTCCTGAAAAATTAACAAATGGTTTGACGATCAGAAACTGAGGCCTGGTGAAAGGCAAGAGCTAAATGTCATGAAATAAAACAAATTCAACGACGCACACATGAAAAATGTGGATTAAGCAGCCTTAAACTATCCAGTTTATAAGAGAACTGAACTTTAACAAAGCAGTGCTTTATTAATGATTTTTAGTCCTAGGTCAATGTTAACTAATTTCATGCTCAATCATCCAGGTACCAAATCCAATAATGCTCAGACGGGTCATCTGGACAGTTTCTTTATTTATTTTTTTAAGTACAAAGTATTTTGATTACAGTTACACTTTTTGTGCATCAAAACATTGGCCTTTTCTTGTAGCTTATTACAGAAGCCAGTCCAGAAGTACTGCTGGGCTTTGGAGAACAAAGTCCACGTATGTTATGTTATTCACGTATGCCTTAGAATCTAGCTGTTTTTTTTGTTACTTTTCTTTTTGTTTTTAGCCATCCTATTTGTAAAAAAAAAAAAATTGTATGACTTTTTATAACTGTTTATTGATGTCGCTGTTGTCCATTGTTGTCATCTTTCTTTGTTGAAATCAGGTCTCTCTTGTAAATGAGTCCTCGAGGCTCAATGGGATTTACCTGTCTAAATAAAGGTTGAATGAATGTTGGGTAGAAGCTGTATCAGCGTCCTTCAAAGGTTTTTAATGGTGTGGGGATTCATCTGTTAGTTACTGTGAAATACATTAAATAAACTGTTTAGTGTAGAACAACAGAGGAGTGATGGGAAAAGTCAGCAAACTAAATGTAGGAAAACGACGTGTCAAAATTGATGAGGAGATCTGATGCATGATCAATAATCCATGTTAAAAAAAATTTAGCAAAGTAAAGAGGGACTTTGTTAGACTGATCAGGAGACAGAAAAATAAACACACACACGAGGAGATTTTATTCTACAATCATCAATGAAGTGACATTTGTCCATTTCAGCTCAGATGAATAAATCTGTTCATCAACAGTTCCCACAAGCCAAACTGTGTGTAAAGCAGTGATGCTTCCACGTAACCCTTGTGTTGTGTTACAGTTTCATACCATGTAACAAACTTTCTTCACAGCTTTCAGACAATTTTTTATTTAAAAAAAGGGATGATGCACATTAATCAGTGCAGCATGGTGGCTCAGTTGGTAGAGCTGTTGCATCTCAGCGAACAGGTTGCTGGTTCAAATTCTAGCCAGGGAACTTTCTGGGTGGAGTTTGCATGTTTTCTTTGTGCTAAGTGGGTTTTGTCTGGGTACTCTGGTTTCGTCCAGCAGACGAAAAACATGCATGTTAGGCTGATTGGTAACTAAATTGTCTCTAGGTGTGAGTGAGAGAGTGAATGGTTGTTTGTCTCTATGTGTCCTTGTGATGGACTGGAGACCTGTCCAGGTGTCCCCTGCCTCTCGCACATTGACTGTATAGATACCAGTGAACCCCGCAACCTGAAAAGGAAAAAGTAGGTAAAAAAAATAATAGACGCATGGATGGATGGATGGATGGATGGATGGATGGATGGATCAGTCTTGAGTACAATAAGTGCATCATGAAAATGTGCCAGTTCTATTTCAAATAGGCTTCACCCTTTAAGAGCTGTCGCTGGTGGATTTATCCTGTCATGCAAAGCATCGCACTGAAAAAATTTAGTCCACGCTCACCTGTTGTGTGGGCCCCACCCGGTCCGTATAAATTACGTTAAGAATGGGTAATCAGCTCCCATTTTTCTTCAGCAAGCTAATAGCACTGTCAGAAGAATGAAGAAGGAAAGTTGTCCAGCTTGACCGGCACAACCTTTGTTAAGGCTGCCTGGGTTCCCGCCATGCCAGCCTCCTGCCGTTCCGGTGAGTTCTCCTCCCTGAGGAGAAGCAGACGAGCAGCCTTGTTTCAAGGTAAGCGCCGAGGAATATTTTTCAGTGGCGGGTCGCTACCCGATGGACGATGCCATCGACCCTTTTTTCTTTTTAACGCCGACGCTCGGAGCGAATCGGATGGTTCCTCCGGGACAGGCAACGTCAGCAGTAAGCCCCGCTGCTCACTCCCTCCTGGAGAGCATAGTGTCGGAACGAGGGGGGGTGAGCGGATCCCCCCCCCCCCCCCCGGGCCTTTTCGCATCGACGACAACACCGCTCCCAGTTGTCGGTGCCCTCCTCTCAGAGCTACCCGGCATAATCCAGGAGGCGGCTGACACGAAGGGAGTTTTTTCCGTCCCTCTCCTTCCCCCGCCCAGATCGGATGATCTAGCGGGAAGGTTTTTGGCTCCACCCCGGCTCGCCATCCTGATCCCATCTGACCTCATTTCCCAGCAGTGACGTCCTACTGGAATGAGGCTGCAGCCGGACCTGGTAGACTGTGTGCCATCTGATCAAGCCGCACCTCTCCTCTCGCCGAATTAGGGAGGAGGGACTGACAGCCCTCCTGGTGGCTCCCGAGCGCGTGAACACTGCGTAGTTCCCAATTCTACAACGCCTGTTATCGGGGCGCCCGTGGAAACTGCCGTGGAGGGAGGATGCTCTCCTCCAGGCAAGAGGAACGATCAGGAGTTACCCAGAAATAGGCCAGCACCTTTGGGTCTGGCCGCTGAGCGGATCCGTTTTAGAGAGGATGGGTCTCTCTCAAGATGTGGTGCGCACGATCCAGGTTTCACGTGCTGCCTCCACCACAGCGCTGTACACATCAAAGTGGACAGCTTTTCAGCACTGGTGTACGGAGAAAGGTGTTGAGGTCACCTCATGTCCACTAGGTGGCGTGCTGTCCTTTCTGCAGCAACTGATGAACAGAAATCTGACGTTCAGCACGATTAAAAGGTACGCTGCAGCCATCTCTTCTTGTCACAAAGGTTTCGGGGACAGAGCAGTTCTTTATCATCTGCTGATGAAGCGTTTTTTTAAAAGGTGTACAGAGGCGCAGGCCTGTATCACGCACACTTTCGCCACAGTGGGTTTTAACGCTGGTTCTGCGAGCCCTGATCAAAGCTCCACTCGAGCCACTAGATCAGGTTCTGATTAAATTCTTGTCTCTTAAAACAGCCCTGCTGTTGGCTTTAACATCTGCTAAGAGGGTAAGTGATTTATCTGCCCTCTCTGTCACTCCGTCATGTCTCAGAATTCAGGCTGATGGCAGCTCAGCTGATCTGAGGCTTAATCCAGCGTTTATGCCTAAAACATCACAAGCTCATTTAAATCAAGAGCGATATCGTTGGAGGGATTTTTTTCCCTCCTCCCCACAAATCAGAAGAAGAAGCATATTTCCATCTTCTCTGCCCTGTGCGGGCGTTGACGTGTTACGTAGCACGCACGGTGGTACTACGTCAGACTCAACATTTGTTTTGTGCACTTAAAGACGCATCTGCAGGTCGCCCGTTATCCACCCAGCGCCTTTCACAATGGCTGTGTGAGGCCATTTCTGAAGACTACAGAGCATCAGATTTAGAGCCTCCTGACAACCTCAGGGCGCATTCGACTAGAGGTATTGCATCTTCAACTGCTTTGCATAATGGTATAACAATGCAGGATATTTGCACTGTGGCTGCGTGGTCAACACCCTGTTCATTTATTTGCTTCTATTTACGTGATGTGACAGCTCGTTCCATGACACATTCTGTCCTTAGTGCCTTAACAGAATGAATATTGTTGTTTCATGGAATCTCAATTAAACTCACATCTGACTGCATGCATTACAGTGTGAGATGTTGTTATCAGTCACAGGTTATGACTGTTGTTCTTGTTCTATGGTCACTAATCAGTTCATGACTTCTGTCATCAATCAGTTTATTTGATTAATAATCAGTTCACTTATTATTAATCTGTTCATATTGAAGAGCCGTGGACCTGCTCTGTTCATGGCCTTTTTCAGCTTCTTTTTCCCGTTGAAAACCTTTCCGGGGTATTCAGGCACTCGGAATGCGTAAACTACACAGTGCGCATCTGTGCATGGTGCGCGTAATAACGCAACGCACATGGAGAGCTGAGTGACAAGATGTTTTTGGGACAAGCGGACACTTCTTATGGTGTTCGAATGGACTCAGTGAGGCAGAGACTACATCATGCTTCGCCCTTAACCCACCAGTGACAGCTCTTAAAGGGCGAAGCCTATACGAAATAGAATGTTGGTTACGTATTGTAACCCCAGATTCTATGAGTATAGGCTTAGCCCTTTAAGCGTCGGGCCTCACTAGCTCCTAAATGGCTGAAGAAAAAGCTATTTGGGAGCCGATTACCCACTCTTAACGCAATTTATACGGACCGGGTTGGGCCCACACAATAGGTGGGCGTGGACTAAATTTTTTCAGTGCGACGTTTTGCATGACGGGATAAACCCACCAGCGACAGCTCTTAAAGGGCTACGCCTATACTCATAGAATCTGGGGTTACAGTACGTAACCAACGATTTACAGGCTTCATCTGCAGTCCCCAGTTGATGGTTTGCTCTTATGTCCTTTAAGAAAAATATATTTTACAAACAGAACTGACTTATTTCAAGTGAGATTGTTCAAGCACACACCATGCATGTGTCACACGCACGAGTCTCAATCAGTTCCATATTCTCAGCAAATTCAAATGCCAGTGTCTAAATGTTCAGAGTGTTTGTGTGTCGTAGAAAATATGAGCCCAATATTTACTTTGGAGGCAGTTTGGTGAAAGAGTCAGTCAGTGTCCACGAGATCATTCATTTTTCCCATTTGGAAAGAATAGACTGAAACTCTGCTGCCAGTCTCTTAAAGTGGTCAGCAGCAGAAACCGAGCGACACAGACGGAGGCCGCCTCCCTTTGAACAGACTCTGGTTTGACGTTTGTCCTAAACCATGATGGTTTTCTGGGTTTAGACTGGATCACAAAGGCGGTTTCTTGCTGGCAGGCTCCACTGGATGTATTGCAGAACAGTTTCCAGGCCCAGTGCTGCATGCACTCCTTTAATGAACACACTTTTGTTTTTACTGAGTTACGTATTAAGAAAACAGTCAAATACTCTTTCAGAGTTTGAAATTCTGGTTCAGATAGACTGGAAACTGACAAACATTGTGAGAAATCAGTACATCTCCACAAATGATCAGACATGAAAACTATCACAGAATATGTCTTTACAGATTTATAACTCTTGGATGTGTGTAGATATGGTAACTGAGGCATCTGGTAAAGTGTTTTGGCACTTTAAGTCATTTTTAGGCAGAAAGTGGAGGCAACAAAGCCTGCTTTTAGACCATCAGGACCTCATTCTGACCCTTTACCAGTGGGGATCTAGAGTTTTTCTGCTGTTCTTGCCAAGAGATTGGATCCCTGTAGAGTATTTTAAAACTTCCATCCATCTTTTTGGCAGCAGCTTAAAAAAAAAAACCCAACTTCTTCTCTGTTTCAGTTCTCGGCCGAGGCGTCTGAGCTGACCACTGAAACTCGTTTCTGTGGTAGAGAGGTGACTGATCAGTTAATATCTAAAGCTGGTAATATGATACACTGTCAACATCGTATAGAACAGCAAAACCAACAATTATTTATCTATTAAGTAGAACTGAATATCAGCACATCAATATTCTACCTCCAAACAATGAGTGTTCACAGGAACTGATTGAAAACAGCTAACAAGCACAAGAAAAAAGGGTCAAAATTGTTTTGTATTGACACAGGATGTAAATAAATGATGCTGATGAAAAGGAATAAAGTTTAAGACAATAAAAAGAAGTCCAGTTGCCTTTGATTGAAGGATTGCCACGCTGAATAACTGAGAATCTACAGCAGCATCCACCATCTCTGCCAAAATGCTTCTCAGCATCATATTTATAAGGCTATGCCTCTTGGAGCATAAAATAATAGTCTGTTATTTGGTCTTGCAAAAACAACTTTATAAACCTTAGCTTACATGCTGGCACAAAATGATCTGAGTCATTCCAGTTTTTATCCAGCCATTCATAGCGTCCTTCAGTGAATCCAAGTGGGAAAAAAACAGAAACGTTTGAAGGGAATTCCTTCTGACAGGTCTTTTTTCTCCTCTTTCATTCATTTGAAACAGAAGAGAAGGGTTGGCTGCTGAGAGCTTCACTAAACAAAGACGAGAGCACCACCTACAGGAACACATCATCCAAAACTATCTGAAAGAGTTCAACATTTTTCAGTCAGGTCATCTGGACAGTTTCTTTTTTTTGTGCTGAAACGTTTCGCCTTCGATCCAGAAGGCTTCATCAGTCAAGGAAACACACAACAAAACTAATTCTTCCCCCAACAGCTTACTCCAAAGTGGAACAAACCAGTTCTGCTTGTGATAGGATGGTCTCTTTGGAACACCCCCTCCTCCATTGCCGGCCCTCTTCCTTGGTGACAGTCGTGTCAAACTGGTTGAAAACAACAAAGTCCATGCTCAATAATTCAGGTAAACAATCCAACATTTGTTAGTCAGGTCATCTGGACAGCACAAAAAAAGAGGAATTGTCCAGATGACCTGACTGAAAAATGTTGGATTGTATACCTGGATTATTGAGCATGGACTTTGTTGTTATCTGAAATAGTCCAGACAGGGGTGTCCAAATGTTTTCACATGTGGGACAAAACTATCCAGATGAAAAGACTCGTGGGCCACAAAATGTGAATTTAACTCTCAACGTGAACAATATGTTGGAGAAAGGACAAAAATTTACTAATTTTGGTGAACAAAGAGCTTTAAATTGTTGTAGATCCAAAACATTAACAACTTCATGAATGCTAAGCTTATATTTTTTTATTTAAAATTATTTTATTTATTTGATTTGTTGGGTGTATGTTTGTTGTTTTTTTGTGTTTGGAAAGTTCATTTTAGTCTGTTCTCAGCAATAAAAGCATAATTTGAGTAAGTATCCTTTTAAAAGGGGGTCGATCAACCTTTTGGATCATTGACGGCCCAAAAGACTGATCAAAGTTCTGAAATATCATCCAGCTGTCAGTCACTACAACAGATTTATAGAGGGTTTGATAAAGTTGATCAGCTCGTATGTAGATGATCCATCCATGATCTTTTGCCCACTTCTTCCTTTTGGGTCACGGGGGTCACTGGTGCCCATGTCCAGCCATCACTCTGCGAGAAGCTGGGTACACCCTGGACAGGTCTCCAGTCCATCACAGGGACACATAGAGACAAACAACCATTCACTCTCTCTCTCATCTAGAGACAATTTAGAGTCAGTCTAACATGCATGTTTTTGGTCTGTGGGAGGAAACTGGAGAAAACCCACGCAGCACAGAGACAACATGTAAACTCCACTCAGAAAGGCCCCCAGACCTGGATTTGAACCAGGGTAGCCTGCTCGCTGAGCGGCAGCAGCTCTACACACTGAGCCACCGTGTTGCACATAGTAGATGATACCACATTATATTCATTTAAAAATGCCCAGTGTCCCTCTTGATTATTTTATCAACTGCAATATTTAATTCAATTCAATTCAGTTTATTTATATAGCACCAATTCACAACAAACTTGTCTCAGGGCACTTTGCAGGACAGTAAAGTTCTCTATCTAAAGAAGCAGCAGACTCATTGAATCTTCACTTCATCACAATCTCCCATCCTGAGCAGCACAAAGGAGACAGTGGAAAGGAAAAACTCACTTTAACAGGAAGAAATCTCCAGCAGAACCAGTGTAGTGTGTCACGTGGGTACGTGTCACTAGTTGTAGTATGACAAATATATGAGATATATGCATACAATTTTCACGAGTTCTTCATCTTTCTGACTGTGTAATGCCGTGCATTGAATTTAACAGAAATGTAACGAGAGACGTTATTTATCTTTGACCCATCAAATCAATGTGGTCATTTATTTTCAGAATCAAAGTTTAACATCAAACATTTACATTAATTTGGCAAAATATGAAAATAATAACAGACAAGTTTCACAGAAAATGAGCATCGATCACTTGGCGGTGAACGAGGACTTTGCTTCAGATATTTCTAAAATATCTGTACTGGTTTTGTGAGAGAGAGAAGAGTTTAAGATGAAATGGAGATTTATCTTACAGAGAACTATGTGAGGGAATTAATATCTGTAGACCAGAACGTGCACGCTTCATCAGATCTCAGCTCGCCTCCGGTACACTTTAGTCGAAGAAGAGACCGTTACCTGGTTGATGATAGATCAGCTCGATAGAGAATCCTCCAGACCTTTCAGTGTCTCCGTTGAGAGCTGCTGAAATCCTTAGATAGTCGTGCGTGGGTTGTTCAAACAGAAGTTATAATTCCAAACGTCTCTGACTCTCCTGAATTCTCGAATTCTCTTCCATTCACTTCACCATTCTCCATGAATTCTCCATGAATTCTAACAAATTCTAACCTGAACTGGGAAGTTGCCACATTTTAAATGGGTCGACTTCCGGTTCAATTTAGAGCTTTCTGATTCGTGGATGTACCAGAAAGAGGTGTGTTTTTGACGTAAGGTATTATCAAAAGTCGAGGTCAGGGAATGAATTTGTTTTCAACATACAGAAAAGATTATTGCAGAATACCAGACTTTTTGGAGCCTCACTCTGTTGTATCTTTCCAAATAGTAAAACATGACATCCCATTTTCAGTAAACATTTAGTTGACCGAAGCTTCAACTTTCACATACTTACGACAGCTTGCTCATTGAAGACAGAAAATCAAGAAATGCATATTAACCTGATTTCTTCTTTGAATGAGGAATAAAAATCATTACTTACTGTTTATGTAAAATAAAATGAGTAGTTCTTTTTCAACCTGTAAGCATTGAATGGAACTAACACAATTTGATTATCAAACATTTGTAAAACAGTAATGATTATAGAGGATTGTCTTTTCTGCTTGATTAATTCAAGAAAGAAAGTCATCAGATGGCTCAGACTTATTCAGATCAATGAAAATAACAGTCTCTGTCCATCTGATAGATTTGAGGTCATCAGGGTCAGATCAGGTTCACTACACCAGGCTCAGGATAAGCGGCCATCTGCTTTGACCGGCTGGTTTGAGAGGACAGGAAGGAGAGACAGACGAACACAGAATGGCAGGTCCAGATGTAGGTGCAGGTGAACCTGAAAGACAACAACATGTTAAGGATAGAAAAAATAATTACAAATACAAAACAGGTTGAGCAGAGTAAGTAAAGACAGTAGCAGAGTGAAAAGTGTGGTCAGTTTGTCCTCCAGCAGTCTAAGCTTATAGTAGCATAACTAAGGGATAGCTCAGGAAACCCAAGCCGGCCCTAACTATAGGATTTATCAAAAAGGAAAGTCTTAAGCCCAGTCTTAAAACTGGACAATGTGTCAGCTTCACAGACAGAAACTGGAAGTTGGTTGCACAAGAGAGGAGCCTGATAACTGAAAGATCTTCCTCCCATTCTGCTTTTGGAAACTCTACGAACCACGAGTAAACCTGCAATATTTAGCCAAGTTTTATGAATCATTATCCAAAAGTGGGGCAGCACGGTGGCGCAACTGGTAGAGCTGCTGCCTCTCAGCGAGCAGGTCCCTGGTTCAAACCCCGGTCCGGGGGCCTTTCTGGGTGGAGTTTGCATGTTCTCTCCGTGCATGCGTGGGTTTTCTCCGGGTGCTCCGGTTTCCTCCCACAGTCCAAAAACATGCATGTTAGGCTGATTGGTAACTCTAAATTGTCCCTAGGTGTGAGTGAGAGAGTGAATGGTTGTTTGTCTTGTTTGTCTCTATGTGTCCCTGTGATGGACTTGCGACCCGTCCAGGGTGTACCCCGCCCCTCGCACAGTGATCGCTGGACATGGGCACCAGCGACCCCCGTGACCCAAAATGGAATAAACGGGTAAAGAAAATGGATGGATGGATGGATGGATCATCCAAAAGTCTCCTTCCTGGTAGAAATCAGTAAATGTTTTTGGTGCTTTGTACCATGAAGTGAAAATAAAAAGATTATAGCCAAAGGTTTGTATTTTGTTCAATATTGCGCATTTTGAGAAGATTGTTTTTCATCCGTTTTGCTGTTAAACCTAAATATTATTTAAAAAAGGATTAACAACAAAGAAACAACAGAAAGTCTGCATTGACTTCTTAAGCCCGCTGGACAAAGTGATGCCATTCTTAAACTGCAGTTGCGGGCCACACAAAATCACTCCAAGGGCCACAAATGGCCCTCGGGCAGCACTTTGTACACCCATGGTCTAAGACATAAAAAGACGATAAATGTGATTAATCTCTCCTCAGGACTTTATCATCTACCTGCTGGCTGCTCCTCATGTTGTTATGGGTCAACACAGAGCTCACAAAGACAAGGCAAAGATTGACATCCCTCTCTTTGCTGGCGACATCCTCCCAAAGCACTGCTCCTTCCAGCGCCACAGTGTTGGTGGCCCTGTCGTGCTCTGCCCCTGTCAGGATGCTGTGGTCACGAGGAACGGTGAAGTTCTGAGACGTGCCATCTGGCTGAGCCCTGGTGATGTCATCGGGATGGGAAAGCACTACTTGTTCCTTTTCAGGGATCCTTTAAGTCTCACACATAAGGTAAGGAAGAAAGAGAAAAGACAAGAACTGTGTCTCACTGCACATACAGTAAACTGACATTTCTTCTTTGGAACTGCAGGAACCCAACAGTTCTGGTTCTGAGCCCTACTTGTCTGCTGCAGTTCCATGGACATTAAGTCACAGCTCTTTTGAAGCAACCAGCCACACAAAGGAAACAATCCTCTGCAGCAGCTGCATCTCCAACTGCACCAACCACCAAAGCTCAGACTGCGAACAGCCTCCAAACAGAACCGCTCTTTTTCTAAACTCACCTGGGGACCACAGCCGGATTTTGGACTACCAGGCAGAGGATGAAGATCGGATTGTCAGGGAGATTGTTGCTATGGGTGGTGTAGACAGACCTCCACTGACTGTGTCCTTTTTACTGAGCATGTGTGTTCAGTATTCAGCAGCGTGCCTTCAAACCTCAGACCTCCGCAGGCTCCTCCTGATGATTGCCAGTGGAGTTCAGAGTGCCATGTGGGTGAGTTGTGCTGAAAGAGTTACTGATAGTCTGCTTCAAGACCACTACTCATAATGAGCCAAAGGAACCATCATGAAGAAACCAGAACCCCAATATCACAACACAGCGCTGGTCTTATGGTTGCCGTACTACAAACTTGTGTACTAGTGGGATTTTTTTGTGATAAAGGTGTAAATCATAACATAATTATCCGTAACTACGAACCTACCTTCCTCACCAAACTTGGTCATTCTAAATAAATCAAATAATCAGTCAGGTAAACTTTTTATAAGAATCCATAACTCCAATAAACCTTATATTCTGTATCTTTTTGTAAGAAGATGAACATCATCTTGTGAACACAGTACATGTGGTGACCCCTGAAGATGTGCACAAAGAGCCCTCAGAGGAAATGGAGGCTATTTGTGGTTTTCTTGGTGAACATCTTAAAGACACCACTGCTGGTCTGTGGAGTTGACCTGCCTTGTTGCTGCGGTGCTGGAACACCAAGAATAGTGTGCATCTTGATGTTTTGATGGATATCTTGATAAAAAGATGGTATACGTATACAGTGCCGTGTGAAAGTATTCGGCCCCCTTGAACTTTTCAACCTTTTGCCACATTTCAGGCTTCAAACATAAAGATATAAAATTTTAATGTTTTGTGAAGAATAAACAACAAGTGGGACACAATCGTGAAGTGGAATGAAATTTATTGGATGTGTCAAACTTTTTTAACAAATAAAAAACTGAAAAGTGGGGCATGCAATATTATTCGGCCCCCTTGTGTTAATACTTTGTAGCGCCGCCTTTTGCTGCAGTTCCAGCTGCAAGTCTCTTGGGGTTTGTCTCTATCAGTTTTACACATGGAGACACTGAAATTCTGCCCATTCTTCTTGTAAAACAGCTCGAGCTCAGTGAGGTTGGATGGAGAGCGTTTGTGAACAGCAGTCTTCAGCTCTTTCCACAGATTCTCGATTGGATTCAGGTCTGGACTTTGACTTGGCCATTCCAACACCTGGATACGTTTATTTGTGAACCATTCCATTGTAGATGTGTCTTTATGTTTTGGATCATTGTCTTGTTGGAAGATAAATCTCCGTCCCAGTCTCAGGTCTCTTGCAGACTCAAACAGGTTTTCTTCCAGAATGGTCCTGTATTTGGCCCCATCCATCTTCCCATCAATTCTGACCATCTTCCCTGTCCCTGCTGATGAAAAGCAGGCCCAAACCATGATGCTGCCACCACCATGTTTGACAGTGGGGATGGTGTGTTCAGGGTGATGAGCTGTGTTGCTTTTACTCCAAACATATCATTTTGCATTGTGGCCAAACAGTTGGATTTTGGTTTCATGTGACCAGAGCACCTTCTTCCACATGTTTGGTGTCTCCCAGGTGCTTGTGGGAAACTTTAAACACACTTTTTATGGATATCTTTGAGAAATGGCTTTCTTCTTGCCACTCTTCCATAAAGGCCAGATTTGTGCAGTGTACGACTGATTGTTGTCCTATGGACAGACTCTCCCACCTCAGCTGTAGATCTCTGCAGTTCATCCAGAGTGATCATGGGCCTCTTGGCTGCATCTCTGATCAGTCTTCTTCTTGTTCCAGATGAAAGTTTAGAGGGACGGCCGGGTCTTGGTAGATTTGCAGTGGTCTGATACTCCTTCCATTTCAATATGATTGCTTGCACAGTGCTCCTTGGGATGTTTAAAGCTTGGGAAATCTTTTTGTATCCAAATCCGGCTTTGAACTTCTCCACAATAGTATCGCAGACCTGCCTGGTGTGTTCCTTGGTCTTCATGATGCTCCCTGCGCTTTGAACAAAACCATGAGACTATCACAGAGCAGGTGCATTTATACGGAGACTTGATTACACACAGGTGGATTCTATTTATCATCATCAGTCATTTGGGACAACATTGGATCATTCATAGATCCTCACTGAACTTCTGGAGTGAGTTTGCTGCACTGAAAGTAAGGGGGCCCAATAATATTGCATGCCCCACTTTTCAGTTTTTTATTTGTTAAAAAAGTTTGACACATCCAATAAATTTCATTCCACTTCATGATTGTGTCCCACTTGTTGCTGATTCTTCACAAAAAATTAAAATTTTATATCGTTATGTTTGAAGCTTGAAATGTGGCAAAAGGTTGAAAAGTTCAGGCTGAATCCTTTCGCAAGGCACTGTAGACAGCAGTCTACAAAGCAGCAGCAACACTTCAAATATCAAAGGCCTAGCATTCCTTTACCGCCACATTTCATGCCTGTTTTACACTAAAATTAGAAATGACAGAATTGTACCCATTTTGGTCAGATTTAATAAACCAACATGCCCAGTTTGACACAGTATTGTGAAATTTGTCTGCTCAAGAGTGTTATGAATGTCTCTAAGCCACATAAAAGTTTAGCATAGTCAGTTTTGACATGCATCCAATGATGCCTTTCTGAAAGGTCTGTTAAAATCTGTTCAGTGAATATTTTGCTAACTGACAAACAGGGCTGTAGGTGCTGCTTATCTGTGGCAGCCATCTTGAATTAGAGTCCCACTTGAAATAATCTATGTACAGTACTGTACATCCAACGAATTTCATTAAAATCCATCCAGTAATTTATGAGACTGAGTATTTTGCTAACAGACAGAAGTGCCCACAGTCACTAAAGGCAGGCAATAAAATGACATTTAATCTTAATACATTTACTGACAAATTATCAAATTTTTTCTATTCATTAAAAAAATCAGTTTCATTTCAAATTTATAGCTGTTTTCGTTTATGTTCATGAAATGAGCAGATTTTGTTTTACAAGTGATGGTTGATGAATGCAATCACAAATAAAAACGTAAAATTTAGCTGTTTTCACCAAAGTTCTGATTGAAACCCTCCTGAAACCTGACACAGTTTTCCACTCACAGATTTTATTGTATTTTCCCACACAGGACTGCACTACAAAGATAGCCACAGTTCAGTCCGAGGTGTAAGTAATTTGCTTTCTCCAGCCACCATTTTTATAACTTTTAATTCCATTGAGACCATATCTGATGTTTTGCCCTTTCTTGTAGTCACCCTATGAAAGGGTCAAACTGTGAAATCCTCAAGGCTGGCAGTCTGCACGAGATGATCGCAGAGCTACGCCCCCTGATGGTATGGATGGCCAACAGCCTGGAACTGCTGCAGTTTGTTCAACACCAGCTGCCTCTTCTTCTGGAGAGGAGGAACCAAGAGGAGCAGAGGCAGGAGCTGAATGGAGGATGGGAAGGTAATGTACTCAAGGCAGTGGAAAACGTATGTGATAGTGATTGTATGTGTTCATGCCTTAGAGAGATCTAGTACATAATACTTTAACATCTTAAGTAAGACATGCCATAAGACCTCTTGCAGTTAGAGACACACACTGGGTGAAAAAAGACAAAAAATTGTTGTCTGAATACCCCTGGGATCCTGGGGGCTATGTTTTCTGGAGCATCGACCCCTGGTAGGTTTATTCATGGCAAACAGTCCTCAGAGAGGGGGTTAGACCAAGAGCAATTCAGAAACCTTGAAGGATAAATAACAGATGCATCAGGATAAAGAAAAGCAGGGTACTCCCCTGAAGCCAGGCCTAGGGTTGGAGCTCACCATCGAACACCTTGTGCTTAGGCTTTGGTTTCTAGGACTTAGCCAGGTTACACCTGAAAGAAAGATTGGATGTCACTTCCACATGGGTCCACCAAGTGTAAGGAAGACAGTCAACGTCAGGGGTCAGGCTCTATGCAAGCCGCAATGTCATTCCCTGATCTGTTACAGAAGCACAATCCGTAGTGTACTCCTGGGTCGCACGGATCGCCGTTGTTTATGAATAAAAACTTACTTTATTTACTTAGAAAAGTATGTGCTCTATCTCTACCGATCTTCATGTAAATAATTCATGCCACTCGTACTTCCATTACAAATCATTGGTTAAGATGTGACGCATTAGACCTGACCACCAGCCTGGACTGAATGAGAAAATCCCTGCAAGATACAGAATGAATTATTTCCATGGTGAAACAGCACCGCTCAGTGGTGAAGCTGCATATCATTTTAACCATGACGTAAATATGTCAATGTGCCGTAAATTAGCAACATGAAAATCAGTGGAGATAGAGCACATACTTTTATAAGTAAATTGAGACAGTTCTTATTCATAAATGGAATTATAACAGTTAATTTTCCTTAATCTAGCATATTCAACGGCGATCCGTGCAACCCGTAAGTATTCCTTTTAGTGCATGCGCAAAGGAGCTACACTACGGATCGGCTTTCGTAACAGATTGGGGAATTACACGCATGGCAGGCCAGGGAAGGTCCCTGGCTGTGCCAATTCCTGGCAGCAAAAAATAGCTCTAGGGACATGCCATTTCCTCAACAACTTGCCTTAGGTGGAGGAATTAAAGTATCTGGAGGTCTTGCTCACAAGTGATGTAGGATGGAGTGGGAAATGGATCGGCGGATCAGATCTTGTTATCAGTAATGAGTGTTGCTTTGGTCTAAGTGTTGAAGAAAAAAGTCGAATCAAAAGAGAAAGCTCTCATTTTACTGATCCGTTTACATTCCAATTTTCACCTGTGGTCATGAGGTAAGTACCATGTACAAGAGAATAAGATCTTAAATACAAGAAGCTGAAATAAGCTTTAATGAGACAGGGTGGCCGAGCTCATCCTTAGTGATGAGGTAAGGAGGTTTGTTATCTGGTAGAAGCTCTGAGTTGTTGTGTTTTGTTATTTAACCTTTTTTTTCATTCAACCTTTATTTAGACCGGTTAATCCCATTGAGTCTTGAGGACTCAAGAGGCATACAATTTTTTTTTAACAAATTAAAATAAGATGGCAAAAATAGCAAAAAATAGCTAGATCATAAGGCGAATGTAGAAAACTAAAAACGGGAACATGTCTGCATTGGTCCTTGCCAGGAGTCCAACAGATTCTTAAAGCCACTTAGAGAGGTCAAAGTTGAGAGTTTCAAATCTTTTTGCAAGATATTCCAGGAAACAGGAGCAGAGTAGGAGAAGGTCCTTTTGCCAATTTCAGTCCGCACTGAGGGAGCACTGCAGGTAATAATGTCCTGAGAGCGCACGCTGTAACTGCGCTCACGCAGAGACATGTAGGAGGTGTACGAAGGCAACAGACCAAGAAGTGATTTAAAGATGAATATATGCCAGTGGAAGAGTCTGCGTGAAATTAACGATGTCCAGCCAACCAGTGAATACAGGGTGCAGTGGTGGGTATGATAAGCACAGTCAGTTATGAATCTTAGTGCACCGTGATAGACAGCATCCAACATCTGCAGGGTTCTTGTAGGAGCATTAATGTACATAATGTCACTGTAGTCAATGGAGGGAAGGAAAGTCACAGTTACAAGGTGTTTCCTAGCATTCAGAGTTAGACAGGATATGTTTCTGAAAAAGAAACCCAGTTTAACTTTCAGTTTCTTTACTAGGTTTTCCACGTGGAGCTTAAAAGAGAGATACGAGTCGACCAAGATACCCAGATATTTATCGGAATCAACAAACTCAATAGGGACACCATTTGAGGATAAAATTGGAGGAAGAACTGCTGGGACCGACTTCCTGTTTGAAAAAAGCATCCCTTTGGTTTTTATCAGCATTTAAGACAAGCTTGAGGTGGAACAAATCTGACTGAATGATGTTGAATGTGGATTGCAAAAGCTGGAAAGCCTTAGCAACTGTTTTAGCGTGACAATAAACAACTGTGTCATCAGCATAGAAATGTAAGGATGTACAGTATCAGGGATATTTTTACCTACCTTACCTATGTAGATTGTAAAGAGGGTGGGTCCTAAGACTGAGGTTTGTGGTACACCATTATTGACTGTTAAATAACTGGAGGAAGTACCATTATGTTGAACACTGCCTCCGGTCTGAAAGATAGTTAGAGAACCAACTAATGGTATGATCTGAGAAACCAATTTCTGAGAGCTTATGACACAAGATGTTATGATCCACAGTGTCAAAAGTTTTAGTCAGGTCTAAGAAAAGTGTAGCACAATAATCCTTAGCATCCAATGCTTCAACAATGTCATTAAGAACCTTCAGTGAAGCAGTTGTGTTGTTTGCTGAAACCAGATTGATGGCGAGGTAAGATGTTAAATGAGTCCAAATACTTTTGATTTGAGAGTCTATCAGTTTTTCTAGAACATTGGCTAAAATGCAGAGTTTAGAGATTGGCTGATAGTTGTTCAGTGAGGTGGGGTCACCTCCCTTCAGTAAAGGAAGAACAAAGGCTGTTTTCCAAGCGTTTGGGATGGAGTTTTGGCTTATAGAGAAATTGAAGATGTGGGTCACAGGAACTGTGATGATATGAGTAGCCAACCTTAAGAAATAAGGTGGAAGTTCATCTGGACCTGCAGATTTTTTAGGATCAAGACCTTTTAACAGTTTATTTACCTCACTGACTGAGAACGGAGAAAAAGAGAAGGTGTGATTAACTGAGGATTGACTTGTAGGAGGGATTTGATTTGTAGAAGTTTGGTTATTAAGTGAAGTGGTTGATTTTCCATTAGTAACTGTGTCAAATAAAGAACTAGAAGCAACAAAATGTTTGTTGAAACAATTCAGGATCTTGTGCTTATTTGACACAGGAGCAGAGTTAATGAGAAGTTGTGATGGGAGGTCAGATGATTGGGGGGTGCCTGAGAGAGATTTGATGGTTTTCCAGAATCTTTTAGGGTCATTTAGATTTTTGGAGGTCTGAGATAAGAAATAGTTACGTTTTGAAGCTTTGATGGCAGTTGTGCATTTATTCCTCAGCTACCAAAAACTCAACCAATCAGTATCTGAACCAGATTTTCTCACTGCGGCCCAAAGATGGTCTCTCCTGTGCAGGAGGTCAGCTAGCTCTGGAGTAAACCAGGGGCTGTCTCGTCCCTTTATTCTGAACTGACGAAAAGGAGCATGTTTGTTCACAAAATAAATGAAACTACTATGAAAAAAGTTCCAAGCGCTGTTCACATCGTCAGTTAACAGAATACGATGCCAGTAAAAGTGAGTGTAGATGAACATATGCTGATATATATTCATAACTTAAACGGATTCTTTCATTTTTCTGGACTGAATAATGTTGTGCATTGAATTATTAAAAACGTAACGTGAGACGTTAATTTCCTTTGACCCATCAAAATGAACGTGGTCATTTATTTACAGAATCAAGTTTAACATCACACATTTACATTAATTTGGCAAATTGAAAATTACAACATGGCTAATTTAGCAAGTTTTACAATCAGGAAAACCATACGGCCATGATTTCCCTTTACTTCACAACAGACATTTCTGAAAATATCTTGAATGATTTCTAGCAGATAGAAGAGTTTAAAGATGGAAATTGAAGTTTAAGTTGAGAGAAAGGATGGATGAGGGAAATGTGTGTGTGTCGGCATCAGAACGGCACTCTCCGGTGAGTTCCCAGCTTCTTCCCCGGTACACTTAGGTGGTATAAATCAACTCTTTTACCTGGAGGAGGTGATTCCACTGGTACGGAGTTCCATTTAACGCACCCTTTCAGCGTCTCCGTAGGAACAGCTGTGAATCGTCCGAAGTAGTGACGGTATTCCGTCCGACACAGGTTCACCTCACGAGTGGACTTCACATGAGTGGAGTCCTTCAGAAGTTCCACTCAGAGGTGGAAGATGTCATAATCCCACAAGACTCGGAAGAACTCGGGATCATGCCTGGACTTCTGTTCTCCCAGCACTGGAGCCTGAAGCGACTGAAGCTCTGCAAACTCTCCACCCGACTCGACTCGACTCTGGTTTGAACTAGGAAGTACCGACATTTAAAGAGCTCTATTTCCGGTTCACTTGGGAGTTTCCTGATTGGTCGTTTCGACCAGACAGGGGTGTGTTTTTGTGACGTAAGAGGTCACTAGGAGTCAGAAAAACAGCAAGAATGTTATGGAACAGATTGAAAATGTTTTTCAGACAGACGAGAGGAATATTTAGGCTAGTTGAGGGAAAACAGGTGCCAGCCTCTATATTTACGTCTGAGAGGATTTAAAACATGACAGTTCGTTCCAACAACTTGTTTTGCGTTTGACTCCAACCTTGGACCAACTTACACTGCTCATTCAAAGACAGAAAATCAGAAAATGCATAATTACTCTGTAACAGACCTTAACATGATTTCTACTTTGCATGAGGATTAAAAATCACTAATACTGTTTCACAGTTGATTAAAAATGATTAGTTCACTTCAACATTTAAAAATGGTTTGAACTAAACACACTTTGATTATCAAACCTTTGTAAAATAGTAATGATAATAGAAAAAGAGTGTTCTTTCACTTGATCAATTCAAGAAAGAAAGTCTCAGGATGGGTCAACCTGTATTTCTGGATTCAAATCAATGAAATGACAGTTTATGTCCCATAAGGTCCTTAAGGTCAGGATTTGACCTCAGGCCTAGTTCACTACATGAGATAGATCCCAGAGGAATGACTGTTCAAAAAAGTGTTTCAAATCCCTTTTTTGAATTAATCTGGGTTTAGAAGGTGGAAGTTTAATATCTCTGAGAGCACCTATTACACAATGATCGCTCAAGATGTCAGCAAAAACACCTGTACCAGGGAATTTGTGAGGCATATTTGTTAGAAACAGGTCTAAGATGGAAGATTTTTCAGGACAGTTTTTGTTTGGTCTAGTGGGAGAGTTGATGAGTTGGGTCAGATTAAGTGACAGGCAACATTCCTTGAAACAGGCAGGCAAGCCTTTATTTATACTGGTAGTCTCATTGAGTCATGAGGACTCATTTTCAAAAGATACCTGTTTTAGACAGACAACATATAAAGTACAGACAACAATATACAAATAATAAAACAGTTGGGTTATAATAATAATCAAATTAAGGAGCCATATAAAACAGGGTAAAATACTAAAAACAAGAACATATTTGCTTTGATTTTTCTTTTGACATTATCAATAGTTTAAAATGTCTTAAAATGTCTTAAAGAAATCAAAGTGGACATCTTCAGACAGCTTCAGTTTTTGTAAGGTGTTCCAGGATACAGGAACAGAGTAAGAAAAGGCCTTTTTGCCGAGTTCAGTCCGCACTGAGGGGATGCTGCATGTAATGATGGCCTGAGAGCAATGCTTTGTTGCAACAAATTACCCAGTGCAAAAGGAGTGATAATAAACAACTCAGACACACTGGCTTAAGTGTAATGCTTTTATTTACAGTGGACATAGTTCAGGAAGAATCAGGAACCTAGAAAATGGATGGTAGGTAGTTTGGATCCAATATCCTGTACAATCATGAGAAGGTCCAGTAGACTCAGAAGGTGGGTGTGGTTGAAGGGCGAGGTGAATAGCTAAAGAGTACAAAGGTAGGTTTGCAGAGGTTCTATGGAAGGTCCAGCAATTGGGTATGTCTCAGGAGGCACACTGGAAATATCTCAAGGCAAAAGGTAAGTATTCACAAGACTAGAGATTCACAAAAGGCTAGAAACACGAACCATAGGCAGGGTAATGCTCCAGCGTCAAAGGGAGATTCTCAGGTGCCTTATATAAGCCTGGAGCTTCATCAATAAACATTTCTTGTAGGTGTGGTAGTATGGCACCCTCTACTGACCAAAGACAGATGTGGAATAGGAACTCCCACATGTTTTAATTGCACTGACAATGTGATAAGTAGTAGATGGTAGTAGTGGAGCCATTGCTCCTCTGTATCAAAAGGAGTCAGTTGAGGTGGTTCAAGTTGATTAGTATGTCTCCCTTTGGAAGTTTTCCAGTCATGTCCTACTGGAGAGAGACCTCGAGGTAGACCCAGAACCTGCTGGAGGGATTACACATCATCTCTGCCTGAGGAACCCCATTGGTATCCCCCAGGAGAAGCTGTAAAATGTTGCTGGGGATAGGGAGGTCTGAGTTTCCCCCATAACCTGACTAGACATAAGTGATAGAAAATGGAAATAGGCTGCTCAAAAAATAGTGTGCGACATCATCAAACTCTTGGTTTTGTGGTAAAATGTAAAAAAAAAAAAAATTCAACTTAATCTGTGATTCTGTAAAAACTGTTGAATATATCAAAATATTAATTCAGTGATGTAAAGTTCAACTTTGAGTGGCCTGTTTCAACTTTGAATTTTTTTTAATGTTTTGATGTAATTTGTATGGGTCATTGGGAGGCGTAGCAAATGAAAATTTGTGACAGAAATTTAAAAACAGTATTCCATTGATTATCGCGGGGGGTACGTTCCAGACACCACCACGATAGGTAAAAACTTCCAAGTAGGAACACTATGTTTATTTTAACATTTATATACATATTAAGGCTTTATAAACCCTTCCTACACTTTTGCATGTTCTTAACAATGTTCTAAACTCTTAAACCTACACAATGTTAACAACATATGTATAGGTACTGTACAGTACAGTACATCAAACTAGGATTGCTTTAACGGTTATGCATTGGCATTATTAATAATAAAATAGTAATAATTGGTCAACTGATCCATCAATCAGGTTTAGTTTCTCAATAATTTGCACACATTGATGGTATGAATTTATAAATGTGTTTTTAGCATCATTGGAGCTCCGCTTGTCTTGTGTTCGATCTGCCAGTGAGGAGACCATGGCTGTCCTGGAAGAGATCATCATGCTTGCCTTCCAGCAATGTGTCTACTACATTACCAAGGTAACAGATGATTGAGAGAAATACATTACAGTTCATTCAAGAAATTAATGAAATACCATAGAATAATATTTACTAACTCACATAAAACCATACCATACCTTCACCAAAAATTTTAATTTTGGGCATCAGAGAAAATCCATACAACTCCACTTACTTTACAACAAAGATAATTTTAGTCATACGAAAAGCAAACAGATCCAAATCATATCATACCAGAGAAACTGCATTTTTGGTGGGTGACAGTGGAAAGGAATGACTCCCACTTAACAGGAAGTAAGTATTAGGGAACCAGTCCTGGATGGGCAGCCATTCATTTTAAACAACTGGGTATGAGGGGACAGAAAAGAGAACTAGACAAACACAGAATTGTTGGAACTTGTGTAGTTTCTATGGAAAGAAACAAAGAGAAAACACAACATTAATGGCACCAATGACTCTAATTATAAACATGGAGATTAAAGCAAGTAAAGACAGCCACATATAAAGATTTGTGGTCAGTTGGTCCTCCAGCAGTCTAAGCCTATAGCAGCATAACTAAGAGATAGCTCAGGAAGCCCAAGTTAGCCCAAATAGGATTTATCAAAAAGGAGAGACTTAACCTAATCTTAAAAGTAAACAATGTGTCAGCCTCATGGACAGAAACTGGAAGTTGGTTCAAGAGAGGAGCCTGATAACTGAAAGAACTGCCTCCCATTCTGCTTTTGGAAACTCTAGGAACCACAAGTAAACCTGCAATCTGAGAGTGAAGTGCTCCGTTTAGAACATATGAAATGATACGATTTTTAATGTAATATGGAGCTAGGTTGTTGAGGTCTTTGTAGGTTAGTTAACTACTGTTTTGGATTTTACAGACATGGCCCAACAGAGTCATGCCAGGTTGGTCGTTTAACATATGCACAAAATTATATCGGATCTCTCAGCTGACTCCCATAATAAATAAATTAAAATGTTTAAAATAAAGATAAATTATTACGCTTACTTTTCACAAAATGTTTATATCAAATGTGCTTTGGGCTTTCGTCTTGCAGTGTAGACGCGCACAAAAACTTGTGGTCACAGTATCCAGTTATAAGTAAAGTAGCGCCACACCCATGGAAGCATGCCCAGGAACATTTCAAACAAATTTCCAGTTGAGCTGCGTGGGAGTGGGTCAAAATGCCATTCAGAAAGAAGAAGAAGAAGAAAACAAAAGCATAGAAGAGATTGAGCTATTTAGATTCCCAAAATGACATTAGCAAATCAGTTCACTATTTCATTCATCAGTCAGTGGCTGAACAGGAACTCACAGGTGATTTATAAGGAGGAGCAAATCTTTGTCAGCTTTCACATACTGCAGGTTTCAATGCAGAAAGGAACAAGCTCTGAACTGGAAACTATAGGAGTTTTCCAGTAAACTCGACCCTGTACGTTTCAGCACATTTTTTGCTCAGCACAGAAGGATGTGGTTGTCTAACAACCTGTGATCATGTTATTGCACTGCTTTCTCTCAGCCTGATGAACCAAATGACTTGCAGATGTGGCTTGTCAGTAAAACCATAAATAATCTCCAAACATCATCAGCTGTTAGTTATCAAGCCTTAAAAGTTACATTTAACAAAGAGTCTTCTTTCCCTGGATGTGTTTGAAATAGCAGCTTTGATGTGACACAGAGAGAGCGTTGTACTGTCACTGTTCAGTTACCAGCATTTCATTCAACCTTTATTTACACAGATAAATCACATTGAGCCTCGAAGACTCATTTACAAGTGAGACCTTTTTACTGAAATATGCCTTTACTGATTTAAAGAGGCGAATGAAGCTCATCACAAAATTTGTACCCTAATATTTGTAAATCAGATCATGTGAAAGTCATTTATCGTGTTGACTAAGATCAATAATCTGTGGCGACCAGATTGAGTTAGTAAATTTCAGCTGCACAGTCAGGGATTATATTCTGAGACTTTCAATAAAACATATCCAGTGATTCAGTTTGTATTGATCGAGCAGATAAGTAAGTTTTACTCTGAGCAGACATTAAAGTTTAAAAGAAAAATTGTGTGCGATTAATGGCACTTGGAGTATTTCTTCTGAACGACTCTCAGAAGCTACCACACCAAATTAAAGTTCAATAAGTGTAAAACTGACTGAAATTTAGTGAATTTGTCCTGAGAGCCATCTTGAATTGAGTTTGCTTCAAAAAAATAATTGGCTGTACGTTTAGTGATTAATTACTAAAAGTTTCATTAAAGTCTGTTCATGAAATATTTTGCTAACAGACGGACAGAGTTGACTCTAAACATGTAATACAAAATGTTAATCAAAGACCTTGTGTATTCTGTTAGCACTCAAAACATATCTTGGCGATCAGTCTCAGCTACCACCACACCAAATTTTAGATTATCACCTGTAAAATGGACTGAGTTATAGCCATTTTTTTGTTTTGTTTTTAATTTCAGTTAGCTAAAGCAGCCGTCCTTAATCAGATTGACTCCAGAAGATAATCAGTTGTAGAAGAACATCAAGTTATTACTTTCTGAAAGTTTTGTTAAAATACAGTACATCCAGTGGTTCTTGAGATATATTGGTCACAGACAGACCCAATTTTAAATTCCCATATACAGACAAATAAAAACATTACAATCCACCTTTGCCATTTCATTAAAAGAAGAAATAGTTTTTTGACAATGTTTACTGAAGTTTAATCAGAAGAAAGATTGGAGTTTGACAAAAGATGCAAAGAATGGCGTCTATTTTTCTTTCTTGCCCAATAATTATGTCAGTCAGACCACAAGTTTTCCATACTGACAACAATAAGTCAAAAATAAAGGCATTTCCTGATTGTGTCTGAAGTATTCTGAGCTCATCTTTTCAATGTGAGGACAATGACTGCGGGATGGAACACCAAAGGCGCCACTGGTGAGAAGCATTTCTAGCTGAAGAGCCGTTGTGATGAATAAAGGCGGGTCATCGGCAGGCTTGTGGTCAAACTGTGTGTTTACTTGTGCATTGCAGACAATGCACAAATAAACAGACAATACACTTGGTTGGTTTGCCTCCAGGGTCACGCGTGCCATAGATGCATGTGGTCATCCCAGAAACCAGTCCTGCTGAGAGAATGAACCCTCACTGGCTTGCCTCCATTAGGCAACATTTTCCAGCCAGCAAGTTTTTGCAAGATTATTTTATTAAAGGGGTATTATAGCCATCTGAAGTGAGGTTCTCTGGAAAAGTTAGGAAGACTCAATGACTAACCTCAGTTTGGAAGAAAAGCATTTTCTGATAGGACTGATGAGCTAATGGCTAGTATGAGCATAACCAAGATCAAAGTGGCTTTCTGCTCTTTTAAAGAGCCTCCTGTCTGTAGAATTTTAAATTAGTTACTGCAAACACTATTTATGGCTGCCACTAGCCTTGGGTGCTTTGTGGGTTAGAGAGTAAGATTGATGGGGAACGGGGATGTCTGTGCACAATTAGACTGAACAAAGCTGTGGTTGTTCAGGCTCACTCTCAAGAACAGTTAAACGTTAGAAACTGTATTATTTTACATCGACAAACGCAACATACGCCAGCTGTGTTGTACTGTTTGAGATAGATGGATAGATGTGATACGGGTGGTCTGAAATCTGAGCTGAAGGGTTTCATGTTTTAGTTTATCCTAGAGATCAAATCATCCACCACACGGTGTTAAATTTTCCAACCACTAAACTGACCCACAGGAATTGCCAACAGTCTCTGGCTCTGCATGGATAAATGAGTTGCACTAAGCTGTGCATTTGTTTTTCTGTCTAACCAGTTCCTTCATCCAATCCTACCGGGCCTGCTGGACTGCAACCCATTCAGGGAGAGTCCGTCTGACCTATGGGGATCAGGGGACTGTGGTCAGGTCCCAGACAGCAACGGCCTGCAAGTCACCGGGGAGATCTGGCAGGTGGTGGATGTTCTAAACGAGAGCTGGAGGCTACTCTTAGACTGCCAGGTCCACCTCGAGGTTTCCTCACAGCTCCTAGGCTACCTCTTTTACTTCATCAATGCATCACTCTTCAACTCACTTATGGAGAGAGGTACCAGCATAGAACCATCATCAGTACATTCGGCATGGCCACTGTGAATGGAGACTTTTATGTATAAAGAAACATTTGTGTCGTGTTGAGCAATAGGCTGTACAAGTCGTCAGGGGGACATTCAAATGACCCACTGCTGATCAAATGGTTTAATAAGGTAACAGTAATCAGATTGGATTTCCCGAAGCCTAGGAAAACTAGAAGACAATAAAACTTGACTGCAGAGTAAGTACTAACAAGATTTCTGGTAAAGTCTTGAATATCCAGCCTCACATTTATAGCTTTCCTGGGGGCACCAAAGCAGTCTCCCATCACCTGCTTGTCTCTTGGTCCCCTGCCCAATGGCAAATTGCCTTTTTGATGTGGGTCATAGCACTGTTTGATTCAGACTTTAGTCTGGGCCCATCAAACTGAGTATGCTTAAAAATGTCCTTGGCTGACTCCATACTAAGTTGTGGGGTGGCAGTAATCTAACCTGAAGGCTGCACGAGATTCAACAACAAGGTTAAGGAACAGTACCAGTGATTCACGTTTCTGCTGACTTCTTTAGAGCACTTCTTTCTGAAGGGCTTGTACTAAAAACATGTCAATAGTTTTACGTTGAATGAACTTCCTGATGCCTGGGCTTGACTGTACAGGTTCATGTTCAACATGACTAGCTATACCAGTATGTATTACCACTAACTGTGAATTGCCATCCAACATGACAAAATTAGTAGTTTTGATAACGTCACTGCACAAGCTTTTTATAATTGTTATGAGTACTTTAGTAGTGACAAAACTATTTAGAAGTTTTCATTATCTATGGAGATTTCTAAGCTTACACAACTTTTCTCAGTGTCAAGGAAAAATTGTCTATACATCTATGATGTGGTGTCTGTCACCTCCCAGTCAAAGTAAATTCATTACATAACAAGAGTTCAGTTTATCACACTCAGCTGGGCCTTCTCCTATATCAATCATATTACAGCTTTGTTAAAACAAAGTCAAGGTTTGTTCAGTCTCAGCCTTGTGACCTCCTGTCTCTACCAGTTTTCTGGAGATAATTTTCTTGAGATGTTTTCTAAAGCAATAACTCTTTAGGACTTTTTCTGCTATCTTGACAGGATTGATGCTCTTATAGGGACAAAGCCTGGGCCTAATGCAGTAAAATGTCATCTTTTGGTTAGGGCTTAGGTTTAGCTTTTAGGTGGCGATTGCATTGGGCTTAGGCACATACTGGTACTGGTCAATTAAGGTTATGGTTTGGATTAGGCTATACAAATGAACAGAAGATAATACATTTCCCCAGTATGAATATAAATACAGTGAACAAACAAGTTTTTCTAAGATTTTATCTGTTGTGCTTACAGGCTCAGAGCCAGGTTTCTACCAGTGGTTCAGGGGTGTGCAAATGCGAGCCAGTCTTGACCTGGTCCTGGACTGGGGTCACGCTGCCGGACTAGGAGAGTTGGCTTTGGCGCACACACACACCTTATCTTCGGCAGTCAATGTGTTGGCTACACCTAGGAAGAACTTACTGCAGGTAAACACAAACCCCACACATTTCTGAAGCATTGTGATCATCCAACTATAAATCAACCCAGACACACGAAAGGCAGAGTGAATGATGGGTTTTCAAAAGACTGGTGGGGAGGGAAATAATCCCTGGAGAAGTTATGATTGTCCTGTCTGCCTTCTGTTGGCCATTGCAACTTGACCTTTATTTTGAAATACAATAAAATACAACACTTACAAAACAGGACAATGTTAGAAAACAGGTCTATTTTGACAATTATTTTGAACTGGAGGTACTGGAACTCAGACAACTCTCTTGAGCCAACAAACTGGGCACATAGATCAGACAACGCCAGTTGATGGTCTTACAAAACCAAGAAAGAAATCCTAGACCATAACATTAATTGTCTGTGTTCTTCTATGTATGTTCTTAATTGTGTGTGTGTGTGTGTGTGTGTGTGTGTGTGTGTGTGTGTGTGTG
>NC_056514.1:17926227-17933346 GCF_014905685.2 Nematolebias whitei | reverse complement strand
TGTGTGTGTGTGTGTGTGTGTGTGTGTGTGTGTGTGTGTGTGTGTGCGTGCGTGTGTGTGTGTGTGTGTGTGTGTGTGTGCTCATTCAGACACCTTGGGCATCATTACGCACTGAGTACCCTGCCCTGAGCCCAGCCCAGCTGAACCACCTGCTGAGTCGGTACAGACCGACAGCTCCCTGCAGACATATGTGGACCCCATCAGCGCAGGACCGAGCAGCGACACAGAAGACTGGTGAGAAGTCCACCTACTAATGGAATCATGTGCAGGATTCTTAACGGCAATGTGTACCCATCATTTACTGTACATGCTGTGTCTCTGTTCTCAGCTGACATCCTGGAGAGCTTTGACACCCACCATCCACTGGTGCTGCCTGATGAAGGGTACCAGTTTCAGCTGAAGAGCACAGTAGCAGATTCAGCTTTAGGAGAACAACTGAACAAGCTCAAAGAGTTCATCACCTCCCTGTCTGAGAGCCAGTTAAATACCACCGGGACTGGGAAGGTCCAGGTAACAATAAACATTCATCCTTTTACATGTTTTCATAAGACATTTGATCGATAAAGGTGTAAAACTTATTTGGAACGAAATGGAAAATAAACTGATGAAGGTCATTGATAATAAAACAAATTTTTGTTTTTGTTCAACACAATCTGCTGCTCCTTAGATAAATAACTTTTACTCATTGGCTTTTATAATGTATGTGAATGTTTCTGTTCAGTGCCCTGGGACAACTTCTGTCGGGACTTGGAGCTTCAGAAAAAAATGAATTGAACTGAAAATAAGGAGACATGAGTAAATGCTCAAACTTCATTACAGGAAGTGTGCTGTAAAATCAGACTCTGTTCTTAAACACCTTAAAGTCCCTGTGGCATGCATTACAAGTAAACAAAGTGGAAGAAAACTCACTAATATTTACAAAATTTGTCATAATACACATGATTTTACCCATTTTTTCACATAGTTATCATATTTTCTGATGAACTTGGCACAGCCAGAGTGAAACAGGAAGTGACCCCAAAGGGGGAACTCTTTAAAAAAGGGACCTTTCTGGTCTTTGTTTCTGGAAACAATCTTATTTGAACTCTGACCCTTTTTAATCTCTCTGAAAGTGACTCAAAATAATCTAAAGAAACATCAGCTTTGCCTATATTATGTCTCTTGTCATCGCAGTAAGACTCGGATCACATCCAGGTGTTTCCCCTTTGACATCACTTCCTGTGATGAGACACATGAGAATATCTCAAGAACTGTTCATCTCGGTGACATGATTTTTTTTTCAATACTTCATTAATGACATCTTTTAAAAAAGCAATCATAATTATCACAAAGTTCTGGCGCAGGAACTGTAATCTCAATTGTTCGCTCTCTGATGCTCTTTTTTCTGCCATGTGCTGTTGCAGCCGTGCCATCTAGTGACAAGTAACAATAACTGCAACGGAGCACAAAAGCGACTGTAAACTTGATTTGATTCTTTGTCCCTTTTTTTACTTCCCTCACTGGATAGTTCAGCCAGTAAATGTTAACATTCAAGTCTGGCAGGAGGGACGAGCTAACGGCTAGTTCAAATGGAGCCAAAACAAAATTGATTTCTGCCTTTTTATAACTGCTCTCTGTGAGAGGCAGGGGACACCTGGACAGGTCTCCAGTCCATCACAGGGACACATAGAGACAAACGAGACAAACAAGCATTCACGCTCTCACTCACACCTAGAGACAATTTAGAGTTACCAATCAGCCTAACATGCATGTTTTTGGTCTGTGGGAGGAAACTGGAGTACCCAGAGAAAACCCACACAGCACGGAGAGAACATGCAAAGTGCACCCTGAAAGGCCCTGGCCAGAATTTGATTTGGCAGCCTTATCACTGAGAGGCATCACCAACTGTGCCACCATGCCACTGTATAAAACCCCTTCAAACTAAATGTTAAACATTTATTTGATCTTTTTCTGCAGAAAATGTAAAAGATAGTAAAATGTGTGATTTGCAAGTTAGGAAGTAAAACTTGTTGATATATGCAGTATATATATATATATATATATATATATATATATATATATATATATATTAGAATTAGTAAGAATGAAACTCTGTTTCTCTAAATTGAGAAGTTCCAAGAGCCGTCTGCAGCAGGTGAGATAGTAATTGTCTATAACTTGTCCTGGGAAAAGACTTAACCCAGGAAAAGCAAAGTCTGCCCACAAGTACTCCCAACACTCAAAATCCAAAAGGTTAAATCTGTTTAAAAATTACAATGAAGATGGGCCTTTTAGCTCTGGGTTTATATTTAAAGTTCAACCATGTGTGAGTTCTGTTGTGACCCACTTTAAATGTTTCTGCAGGGTGGTGCCGTTCAAACTGAAGCAAACATCCTTGAAAAGTCCAGCTTGGACTCGTCCAACACATCAGCAGATGAGCTGGTCTTACTCCAGGTTTCATCTCTACCCCCCTCCTCTGCTCATCACAACAAGCTCAGCTGTGATAGTTTGCAGGTTTTGGCCCAAAAGCTGAAACATCTTGAGGTGCAGCACAAAGAGACAAAGAGCAGTGAACTGAAGATGGCAGCTGCGGAACCTACGCTGCTCCTGACCCCACATGGCACCCCCCATCTGATGGACCGGGTTGAGATGGTGAAGGCTGAAGAAGAAAGTCTTCTCCCATCCTCTGCCTCAAACGGTGAAGGTGCAGCTGATGTTTTTCAGTTTGTGATGGCACGCTGAACGTGTGGGTGAAATATATCGAACATTTATTTTCTCTGTAGGTGTGTTGGCGTTCGAATGTCTGGCTGAGCTGACGACTGACTGCAGCAGAGCTAAAACACTTAGGGAGCTGAAGGAGGAAGAGGAGGAAGATGATAAAGCAGAGGCAGACGAGGATTTCAGCTTGGAGTTAGAGCGAGGAGAAGGAGGACTTGGCCTTTCTCTGGTGGACACAAGGGTGAGTGAACGGTGGAGTAGGGGGATTTTAAAGAGCAACACTTTTCCTTTCAGCTTGATTCATGAACTAATTGGAGTTCCTGCATCAGCTGTGTGACGTACTGCTCAAAACATGACGCCCATGTCTGGATCTTTCAAAACTGTGCACATTATCAGAATGGAAGTGAAGGATTACCTAAGCACATCAAACTCTAGGCCCGAGGACCAAATCTTACTTGGCCCCCAAGACAATATTTTAAATGATAAATGTTTTCTTGCATCTCATTTTACATAGAAAAATAATCCTACTTTATTTAATGCAGTTAGTGACGGTGGTGCAGTTGATAGAGCTGTTGCCTCTCAGCAAGGAGGTCACCAAATTGAATCCCAGCTAGGGGCCTTTCTGGGTGGAGTTTGCATGTTCTCTCCGTGCTGTGTGGATTTTCTCCGGGTGCTCCAGTTTCCTCCCACAGTCCAAAAACATGCATGTTAGTCTGATTGGTAACTCTGAATTGTCCCTAGGTGTGAGTGAGAGAGTGAGTGGTTGTTTGTCTCTGAGTGTCTCTGTGTCCCTGTGATGGACTGGGGACCTGTCCAGGGTGTACCCCGCCCCTCGCTCTGTGATTGCTGGACATGGGCACCGGCGACCCCCGTGACCCAAAATGGAAGAAGCAGGCAAAAGATAATGGATGGATGTCCTGTACGGAAGCACAATAGTGATTATATGGAAGCACATTATTTACCAGTGTGGAAGCACATTAGTACCTGTATGGAAGCACATTATTTACCAGTATGGAAGCACATTATTTACCAGTATGGAAGCACATTAGTACCAGTATGGAAGCACATTAGTACCAGTATGGAAGCACATTAGTACCAGTATGGAAGCACATTAGTACCAGTATGGAAGCACATTATTTACCAGTATGGAAGCACATTATTTACCAGTATGGAAGCACAATAGTGCCTCTTTTCAGACATGTCTGTATTTTCTGATAATGGAAGCCAATGTAGATAAAATAAAAATAATAATCGAGTCTTCTCTGTAGCAGAACTGAAATGTTAATTTTAACTTTTTTTTTACTCGTTTGACAAAAACATTACTTGAGAAAAAAAAATACATACTACAACATAAGTTCCTTTATATATATATATATATATATATATATATATATATATTTTTTTTTTTTTTTATAATATTAACGTAACCAGAATTTATTATGCTTCGTCCAGCTGAATCTTAAAATTTGCACCAACTAGGCCAAAAATAGTAATTTATGTGTAGTTGCTTAACAATCTAGATTTTAAATCAATTTTTGATTTGATTATGAGTTGTGAATTGACAAAAAAAAACAAAAAAAACTAATTGCCAAATCTTTCATGCGAGTTTGCTCGCTGTGGTGACCCCTGAAGAAGAGAGCAGCCAAAAGAATCTTACTTTAATAAAGTTAAATGTCTAACAAAAAAAAATTATAAAATCTAAAATTGAATCTTCTTATATTCTCAGATGGACTGAGGTCCGGATCAATCAAGGACATTTAGCACAATAAATTTGGAGCACAGTCCTCTCCCTTGATGAAAACATGCAACATAATGAAAACATTATGCTAATAAACAGGAAATCACTATCACAGTATTTGAAAACAAGCACTATTTAATTTTTTTTATTTAACCTTTATTTATACAGGTTAGTCTCATTTTCAAGAGAGACTTATTAAACCTATTAAAATATTATAAAACATATCCAAAACATAACGTGTATAAAATGGTAAGGCTCTATCAAAAGTTATGAACTGATAAAAGAAGATTGACAATGTCCAGTCACATATTTGTGTTCATCAGTGCTATGACTTGATAGAAACGGTCTGTCAGCCTGTTTGTTCGCGCTCCCAGCTCCTAAATGTCCTGCCAGAGGGCAGCAGCTCAAACACTCCATGTCCTGCTGTCCCTCAGAATGCTGCGTGTCCTCCTGAGACGGCATGCTTTGTAGATGTTGGGAGGGAATAGAGTGATTGATAATTTTCTGGGTTGTTAATCCTTTGCATTGTCATCTTGTGTGCTGTGGTGCAGCTGGAAAAGCACACAGTCGGTGCCAGCACACTTTCAATGGAGCAGCGGTAAAAGATGATCAGCAGGTCTTTCTTTAAATTGATTTTTTTAGGCTCCTCAGAAAGTAGAGGCGCTGCTGTGTCTTCTTCACAACTGCCAAAAGGCTCTCCACACACTAACCATTGATGCTGTTAGGCTGCAGGTTGGACTTCCTCCTCCATAAGTCAACAATTAGCTATTTTGTCTTTGGTGTATTCAGCACTGAGTATTTTTCGACCTATAAGTCACAGTTTTTTGCATAATTTGCATGCCCTGTGACTTATACGTCAGATTTTTTTCCCCATATTTATAAACCAATTTTGGGTTGCGATATGACCGTTTTCATTCATTCTGACTGAAAATATTGAACACTACCATTTCCAGCCGCTAGATGGTAGCAGAGTATTAAGGTATGCCGTTGAGTCGTGTAATAGGTAAAAGTGGCTATTAATGACACAATCGGCTTGCCATATTCTGCCACCTTCGTCCAGCTAGCCTGGAGCAACCGTCAAATCAGCTTCATTTTGTTGCGCCGCCCCAGTGAAATGCAGCTGATTTCACAATTAAAGTGCATTTATTAAGTAAAAGTTCAACTGAGACACACCTTTACTATAAAGTCGAGCAAACAAATAATTACTTTTAAGTGTTAATCTTGTTAAATTCTTGTTAAAGTCCTCCCGTGCATGCTCCTGCGGCCGCCATTTGGCTGCCAATCGATTTTTGGCACAACACCAGCCCACATTTTCGGGTTGTCAGCGATGACACATAATAGATGCAACTTATACGCCGAAGCGACGCATTTATGGATATTTCCACTTTATTAGACATATTTGGACTGATGCAACTTATAGGGCGGTGTGACATGTATGACAGATAATACAGTATTATCACACGCCATCTCACCAGCTTCAGAACCTACTTCCTGCATCGTCTTGTCACAGCAGAGGACTCAGTACACAGCCCTGTGGAGAGCCGGTGTTAATGCTGAAGGCTGTGGAGATGTGAGAACCAATTCTAACTCTCTGTACTCGGACAGTGAGGGAGTTTCTGATCCAGCAGTAACTGGTAGTTCTCCTCTCTGCTGACCAGCTCAGTGCTAGCAGGGTTAGCTTTGGTGTCTTGGTTGCTTCTTGGAAGATCTTCTCTTGTGGTAGAATGATCTTTCAATTTCTCAATAATAAATTTAATGTTGCTTTTTGGCGGGATGCTCAAAGTTTTGGACATTATTTTTTCAAACCCAAGCCATGGGATGGAGGAGGAAATACTCTCACTATTACCATTACTGTTCACTGGGTTACCTCACAGAATTTACAAAATAACTCAAAAGTCAGATTATTTATTATTTTATTCTTACCAATATTTTAATTCAAGTGCATTCAGTGAATGTCAACTGCATAACTGGAAGGTATGAAAAAAAATGGCAAAGGTGCAATTCAATTTTTATCTGTTCTTTTTTCTTTACATAATTTTATGTCAATCTTAGAGACATGATGGTGCTCTGCTGTAAAATTGTTGTTCTGAATCCTTCAGAAATAAAGACGTGATGTTATCCTCACTGCAAAACAAAACGGTGATCTTTATAAAGAGGTCCAGGAGCGCCAAAGAGCTTTGTTGTAAGAGCGTGACATATTGACCTCCCATTTCAGAGCACGTCAGTAAAGGTGATGGGGGTCTTTATCCGAGCAGTGGTCACAGCCCCCCCTGCAGCCCAGTATGAGAGGCTGAAGCCAGGAGACAGGATCCTGGCTGTCAACGGGGTCAGTCTGCTGGGCCTGGATTACGAGACGTAGGAAATCCTTCTCTTATTTCAAAGTCAAATCTGGAAGAAAAGCTGCACTTACAGTTTATGTACTTCATCTCTTTGTCTCCATCAGTGGGAAGGAGCTGATCCAGTCTTCAGGCGCCAGACTGAGATTACTGGTGGCCCGACCCAACATTGTGGCTGCAGCTCCTCACGCTGCCTGTTGATGCTGCAGCTCCTCATCCTGCCTGTTGATGCTGCAGCTCCTCACGCTGCCTGTTGATGCTGCACCTCCTCATGCTGCCTGTTGATGCTGCACCTCCTCATGCTGCCTGTTGATGCTGCACCTCCTCACGCTGCCTGTTGATGCTGCA
>NC_056514.1:17924310-17926127 GCF_014905685.2 Nematolebias whitei | reverse complement strand
TTGATGCTGCACCTCCTCACGCTGCCTGTTGATGCTGCACCTCCTCACGCTGCCTGTTGATGCTGCACCTCTTCACGCTGCATGCTGATGCTGCACCTCCTCATGCTGCCTGTTGATGCTGCAGCTCCTCACGCTGCCTGTTGATGCTGCAGCTGCTCACGTTGCCTGTTGATGCCGTACCTCCTCATGCTGCCTGTTGATGCTGCAGCTCCTCACGCTGCCTGTTGATGCTGCAGCTCCTCACGTTGCCTGTTGATGCCGTACCTCCTCATGCTGCCTATTGATGCCGTACCTCCTCATGCTGCCTGTTGATGCTGCAGCTCCTCATGCTGCCTGTTGATGCTGCACTTCCTCACGCTGCCTGTTGATGCTGCAGCTCCTCACGCTGCCTGTTGATGCTGCAGCTGCTCACGTTGCCTGTTGATGCCGTACCTCCTCATGCTGCATGCTGATGCTGCACCTCCTCACGCTGCCTGTTGATGCTGCACCTCCTCATGCTGCATGCTGACGCAGCAGCTGCTCAGACACCACTCATGCACCTGCAGCATCAACCGGACTCTGAAAGCTTGCTGAACAGTCACACTACGAAATGACTTGTTTTAAAATACTCTGTGTAGTTTTTAAAAACTCTTTGTTTCAACTTGTAAAATTCTGAGATTAAGTATTTGTGTTTATATGTGATATAGTTTTTTTTTTAGTTCATAAGACACTTTAATTTTCAAACGGAGAAGATTTTACTTCACAATGCTCATGAATTTGCTAAGAATGGTTTTGGCAGAAGCTTAGAAAATACTAGAACTTTTTGCAGTGACACTTCTGTCATGTCTTTAATGGGTAAAGGGGCATTCTAAATAATGGGGACAGTTATGGTTCATTTATTTTTACATATTTATTCATGTTTAAACAATAAAAATCAAGTGTAGCAGAAGGAATGTGCCTCTCCACACACACATTTCCTCAGAGTAATAAAACAAAGTCATAGTAATAGCACTGGTGTCAGAAACATTTGTTTAATGTGGGTGTAGATGAACAGATGCTCAGATATATTCATCAATTAACGCGGATTCCTCATTTTTCTGAACTGAATAAAACGTGCATTGAATTTAATGAAATGCAAACGTGAGACGTCATTTATATTTGACCCATCAAAATGAATGCGGTCATTTATTTACAGGATCAAAGTTTAACATCAAACATTTACATTAATTTGGCAAATTATGAAAATAACAACATAAGCGATCAATCAGGAAAAATCATACGGCCATGATTTTTCCGTTGCATCACCACAGACATTTATGAAAACTGTACAATTATGATCTTTTACCCACACGGATGTGGATGAGCACTTTACACAGACATTTCTAAAATATCTGGAAGAATATCTACTTGATAGAAGAGTTTAAAGATGGGAAAGAAGTTTAGAGGGAGTAAAAGATGGGGTTTGAGGGAGTGTTGACAGAACGGCACTCTCCGGGCTTTCTTCAGCCTCTCCTTACAGTACACTTAGGTGGTGAAATCGACTCTTTTACCTGGAGATGTCTCAGGCGAGATTCCGTTTAACGCACCCTTCAGCGTCTCCGTAGGATGCTGTTACTCGTCCGGAGTAGCGGCGAGATTCTGTTTTCCCACAGCTCACCTCAGTGGAAAATGTTATAATCCCATGAAACTCGGAAGAGCTCTGTTGTCATGTCAGGATCTTCCCGGCTCCCAGAACTGGGCTTCTCCGCACAGAACTGAACAGAACTGAACTCAACCGAACCGAGTAGAACCCTCACAGAACTCTCACAGAACTGGCAGAACTGTGTATCCAACAGAAC
>NC_056514.1:17887395-17924300 GCF_014905685.2 Nematolebias whitei | reverse complement strand
GTATCCAACAGAACTCCAACAGAACTCTCACAGAACTCTCACAGAACCGACAGAACTGTGTATCCAACAGAACTCCAACAGAACTCCAACAGAACTGGTTAGACCAGGAAGTACTGACATTTTAAAGAGCTGTTTTCCCGGTTCATCTGGGAGTATTCCCATTGGCCAGAACCGACCAGACGGGGTGTGTTTTGTGACGTAAAAGGTTAGAATGCAGCAAGAATTGTTATGGAACAGATCAGAAATGTTCTCACAGACAGAGAGAGTTTTGTTTTGGCGAGTTTCAGAAACAGGTGCCAAACCCCCCTGTTGACGTCTGAGAGGATTCTAAAAACATGACAGTTCGTTCCAACAACTTGTTTTGCGTTTGACTCCAACCTTGGACCAACTTACACTTGCTCATTCAAAGACAGAAAATCAGAAAATGCATAATTACTCTGTAACAGCTTTAACATGAGTTCTAACTGCATGAGAATTAAAAATCATTACACAGTTAATAAAATTGATTAGTTCACTGCAACATCTAAAATGGTTTGAACTAAGACACTTTGATTATCAACATTTGTAAAATAGTAATGATAATAAAAAAGAGAGTGTTCTTTTCACTTGAATCTTCAAGAAAGAAAGTCTCAGGATGGGTGAACCTGTATTTCTGGATTCAAATCAATGAAATGACAGTTTCTGTCCCACAAGGTTCTTAAGGTCAAGGGTTTTGACCTTAGACTTAGTTTGACATCAGCTTAAGTTCACTACATGGGTGAGGGGAACTCTGGTGGTGGTGTTGAGTATTCTCCATTAACCACATGGAATGGATTTGTTCATGGAAAAAATAGAAGCAGTGCTGGATGAACTAATGTGGTTCTGCGAGGCCTCCTCTGTCTGAAGAGCCATCAGCCATGGTACCATGGAGGTCTGGATTTAAGAGCAGAAATGTTTATGTACAGATAAAAGTAAACCAACAAAGTCCATGTTCAATAACCCAGGTATACAATCCAACATTTTTCAGTCAGGTCATCTGGACAGTTTCTTTTTTTTTGGTGCTAAAACGTTTCACTTTCCATCCAGATAGCTTAATTAGTCGAGGAAACACACAACACAAAGCTGATTCTTCCCCCAACAGCTTACTCGAAAGTGGCACAAACCAGTTATGTACCGGAGGAGGGGGCGTGCCAAAGAGACCATCTTAGCACCAACATAACTGGTTTGTTCCACTTTGGAATAAGCTGTTGGGAGAAGAATCAGTTTTGTGTTGTGTGTTTCCTTGACTGATGAAGCCTTCTGGATCGAAGGCGAAATGTTTCAGCACAAAAAAAAAAAAAAAGAAACTGACCAGATGGCCTGACTGAAAAATGTTGGAGATAATGGTAACATTTTTTCTTCTTCTTTCAGCTGGGGGAGTGGTGGTGCAGAGGTTAAAGAAGGTGGGCCTCTGATCGGAAGATCGCCGGTTCAAGCCCCGGTACCGACAACATAAAAAATGTGGGTGGGGTAGGTGAAGCACCCACACCTGCCCCCACCCTAATTCGTCCCACTCTGGGCCCTTGAGCAAGGCCCTTAACCCCCACCATCTGCTCCTCTGGGTGTCCTAGATAGCAGCTCTCTGCTCCACACAGAGGGCTGTGGTAGCTCGGTGTCTGTGGTTGCGTCAGGAAGGACATCCGGCGTAAAAATAACTGCCAACTCTTTGTGCGCCTTAGTTCGCTGTGGCGACCCCCAACGCAGGGAACAGCCGAAAGAAGAAGACGAAAAAAGAGGGCGGTTTTCATTCTGATTTTGCAGGTAAAAAATTTTTTGGGTGGGTGGGGATAATTTGGACGGATTTGGAGTCAGATCTGCAGTTTTTGAGTTAACCTATTAAACACATTTCAAACAATCATTCATCATTATTGGTTCAAAATTCCCCTGACCCTTCTCCATCACTGATTGCCTATTGTCATCTGCCAGAGCATGCACAACAGAGAACTGCTGAGGCAGTTTTAGTGGATACCTCATTGAGTGGGCTGGCCCATTGTGGCGGTACATCGGAGCGCCCGCCATATTGAATGTTGCAGAACTGCCGGTCAACTTATAAAGGAAATGCACTGAACTTTATAAAGCACCGTTCTACAAATTGTTTTATGTTAATACCAGTCATTCACACACACTAATATATTTGGAAAACAAACATGCAACAAAGACAACATTTGTAACTTTTAAAGTGATTATTACAAATGTTTACTCCTAAAATATTTAGGTTAACGGTAAGTACTAAACCAACATATGCATTATTTTGGATGTATGTATGTATGTTTTATTTATTCATTTCATTTCATCCAAACAACAAATATAATACAATTTAAAGAAAAGAAAAAAGATATACAATCACCGAAATAAAATGAAAGGCAGCAGAAGAAGAATGAATTCTTATAAAATCTGCCCCTTGTCCCCAAAATATATTCCAAACAAAATTACTATACAAAAGCAAGATGAATTAATAAAAAAATAAAAAGATAAAAAATAATTTAAAAAACTTAGCTAAAATATAAGATCAACTGTAAATAATTTTTATGAACTCACATTATACTTAATATTTTTTTAAATAACAAATTTTTATCATCTTCTTGAATATGTACATAGTTTTGGCATTTTTAATATCAACCTCCAGATCATTCCACAATCTAACACCCTGAGATCTAGTGGATCACATCTTCAGACTGGTGCGACACCACGGCTTCACAAACATCTCCATCCCCTTAAGATAATAATTACTTTCTCTTTTAACAAATTTCCCTTGAATGTTAGTAGGTAGTATGTTTTTGTTGGCCCCATACATAAACAGTAAGATATTGTAATCAACCAAGTCATAAAATTTTAATATCTTTAGCTGATGAAACAATATATTTGACGGATGGTTATAATTTTTTCTGGTAATAATTCTTATGGCTCTTTTCTGTAAAATAAAAATTGGATTTGTAATTGTTTTACATGCTTTACCCCAGACTTCAATACAGTAAATTAAATGTGGAACAATAATGGCATTATACAATAGAAACATTGCTTTATCATTGAATAATTCTCTAACTTTGTACATTACTGCAATCGATTTAGCTATTTTAGTTCTTAAATTTTTTACGTGAGATCTCCATGTTAGTTTTTCATCAATGATGACACCTAGAAATTTCACCTCTTTGACTCTATTAATTTCAATTCCATCGAATCTAAATGGAGTATCAAGCACTTTCTTGTTATTACTAAAAATCATATAATTTGTTTTATCTACATTTAAAGATAATTTGTTTAGTTGAAACCAATTTTGTATTTTCACAAATTCTGTTTGTGCCATCTTCAACATTTGCACAACATTTTCACCCACACAAAGAAAAGTAGTATCATCTGCAAACAAAATACATTTAAAAAATCCAGTCACATTTACCAGGTCATTCACATATAAAATAAATAGCTTAGGCCCAAGTATAGAGCCTTGAGGCACTCCACATGTAATATTACAGAATTCAGATTTGACATCATTTATTTGAACAAATTGTTTCCTTTTTTCTAGATAACTAGATACCCACTGCAATGCATGCCCTCTAATACCATATTTATTTAGTTTTTTGAGAAGAATATTGTGATCAATAGTATCAAATGCTTTCTTTAGATCAACATAAATACTAATACAATATTTTTTTTGATCCACAGCAGTCGTTATCTGTTCCATTAAATCCATGAGTGCCATTGACGTAGAATTTTTAGGTCTAAACCCATATTGACTATTACTTAATATATTTTGCTTATTGATAAATTCATCTAATCTAGTGACAAATAATTTCTCTAAAATCTTCGAAAATTGTGGCAACAACGATATTGGCCTGTAATTATTAAACACACGTTTCGCTCCACTCTTATATAATGGTATTACCTTGGCAATTTTCATGTTATTTGGAAATACCCCTGTTGAAAATGATAAATTGCATATATATGTAAATGGCTCAATAACATAACTCATAATATTCTTTACCAGCATCATATTCATGTCCATCCAGTCTTTTGATTTTTTATCTGCAAGATGTTTTACGATAGTCATAATTTCTTCTTTATCAGTTCCCCCAAGAAAAAAAACTGTTTGTGTAATCCGTAACCGTATGGTTTACATTTTTATCTATATTTGGGATTGTTGCTGCCAGACTTGGGCCAATATTCACAAAATGTTGATTGAAACCATTTGCGATTTCATTTTGGTCATAAATTTCTTTGTCATCTTTTACAAAATATTGTGGAATGCTCGATTTTGTTTTATGATTATTCAGAACACTGTTCATTATTTGCCATGTTGCTCTCATATTACCATTACTTTGGTCTAATAATTCACTGTAATATTTCTTTTTATGCTTTCTTATAATCCCTACCAATTTATTTTTATAATTTTTATATCTCTGTTCTGCTTCGTTTGTTCTTAATTTCAGAAAGTTTGCGTATAAGTAGTTCTTTTTTTTACAAGCATTTCTTAACCCTTTGGTCATCCACGGTTTGTCATCAACACGTTTATTTGTGTAATTTTCTTGTACACAATTTTTTTCATATAAAGCTCCTAAAATATTCATAAATACATCATATGCTTTGTTTACATCATCAACATATACATCCTTCCAAGTTTGTTTTGTTAAATCTTCTTTTAGTTTATCTAGAGCTTTCTTTGATGTGTTTATTATTTTTTTCATAATTTTATCTACTTTCACATCATATTGATCTTTTTTATAGATAGTGAAGACTGGTAGGTGGTCACTGACATCCGTGATCAAAATGCCACCCATAAGTTCTTTATTTGTTATATTTGTAAAAATGTTGTCAATTATTGAAGCACTATGGGTAGTAATTCTTGTGGGTTTTGAAATCAATGGATAAAGATTTAAACTGTGCATTGAGTTTATAAATGTTCCGATATTATTTGAGTCTGTTTTATTTCCCAGGTCTATGTTAAAATCTACACACAAAAAAACTGATTTATTAGAACTTTTTTCCAACATTGTCATGATGTGATTGGTGAATGATTCAATATTTGAATCAGGTGATCGATATACACAACTTATCATTATATTTTTGGAAGTCTCGTTTAATATTTCAACTGTAATCATTTCCATAATGTTATCCACAGCTACTGACAATTTATTGATCATTTTACATTTAATTCACAAGTAGAGCTACGCCTCCACCTCGTTTATTGTTTCTGTTCACATGATAAAGTTCATACCCTTCAATATTAACACTTTTTATGTTTTCCTCATTTAGCCATGTTTCTGAGACCGCTATTATACTGAAAGTTCTGTTTAACTGATTTAAATAATCTGTTATTTTAGATAAATTAGTGTTTATACTTCTACTATTAATATGAATAATGGAGAAGTCATCTTTAGACATTTTAATTTCATTGAATTTTTCTTCATTGTAATACTCACACTCTTTAATTTCAGGAAAAAAGTTTTTATCAATCACATCATCTATATTGTAAATTTTAAATTCTGAGTCTTCGTATGTTGTCATATTTCAATGTATGTGTCCATTTGTCATTTACCATTTTTAGCTTATCCGTTTACCTTGTTTAGTTTGTCCGTTTACCTTGTTTGTTTGTCCATTTCTGGACTCATTTAAATATTTCCAGCTCCTTGAGTTCTTTTATTATTTTAGCATGAGACCCTTCCTGTTCTTTGATCCAAATGTTTCCGTTTCTGGTCCAAGTTCAGGATTGGATGTTTACAATTAATGTGTACAACACTATTACGTGGTGATAAATATAGAAATATTCATATTGAACATTTAATCTGCGTCTATAATAACCAAATCCTGAAATGTACAGGTAGATGTGTTGATTTTCAGAATAAAGAGAACAAACGTTCACATTTGACTGATTTTGATTAATCACATTGATGAACATATAAACACCAATATATTTTACAGGGGGTGGGGGGTATTGTGTGTGTGTGTGTGTGTGCGTGCGTGCGTGTGTGTGTGTGTTCAAACAGTAAATACAGGTCCTTCTCAAAAAAATAGCATATTGTGATAAAGGTCATTATTTTCCATAATGTTATGATAAAAATGAAACTTTCATATATTTCAGATTCATTGCACACCAACTGAAATATTTCAGGTCTTTAATTGTTTTAATACTGATGATTATGGCATACAGCTCATGAAAACCCAAAATGCCTGTCCCAAAAAATTAGCATATTTCATCCCACCAATGAAAGACAAGTGTTTTTAATACAAAAAACACCAACCTTCAAATAATCATGTTCAGTTATGCTCTCAATACTTGGTCGGGAATCCTTTTGCATGAATGACTGCTTCAATGCGGCGTGGCATGGAGGCAATCAGCCTGTGGCACTGCTGAGGTGTTATGGAGGCCCAGGATGCTTCGATAGCGGCCTTAAGCTCATCCAGAGTGTTGGGTCTTGTGTCTCTCAACTTTCTCTTCACAATATCCCACAGGTTCTCTATGGGGTTCAGGTCAGGAGAGTTGGCAGGCCAATTGAGCACAGTAATACCATGGTCAGTAAACCATTTACCAGTGGTTTTGGCACTGTGAGCAGGTGCCAGGTCGTGCTGAAAAACGAAATCTTCATCTCCATAAGGCTTTTCAGCAGATGGAAGCACGAAGTGCTCCAAAATCTCCTGATAGCTAGCTGCATTGACCCTGCCCTTGATAAAACACAGTGGACCAACACCAGCAGCTGACATGGCACCCCAGACCATCCCTGACTGTGGGTGCTTCACACTGGACTTCTGGCATTTCCTTCTCCCCAGTCTTCCTCCAGACTCTGGCACCTTGATTTCTGAATGACATGCAAAATTTGCTTTCATCCGAAAAAAGTACTTTGGACCACTGTGCAACAGTCCAGTGCTGCTTCTCTGTAGCTCAGGTCAGGCGCTTCTGCCGCTGTTTCTGGTTCAAAAGTGGCTTGACCTGGGGAATGCGGCACCTGTAGCCCATTTCTTGCACACGCCTGTGCACGGTGGCTCTGGATGTTTCTACTCCATACTCAGTCCACTGCTTCCGCAGGTCCCCCAAGTTCTGGAATCGACCCTTCTCCACAATCCTCCTCAGGGTCCGGTCACCTCTTCTCGTTGTGCAGTGTTTTCTGCCACACTTTTCCCTTCCCACAGACTTCCCACTGAGGTGCCTTGATACAGCACTCTGGGAACAGCCTATTCGTTCAGCAATTTCTTTCTGTGTCTTACCCTCTTGCTTGAGGGTGTCAATGATGGCCTTCTGGACAGCAGTCAGGTCGGCAGTCTTACCCATGATTGCGGTTTTGAGTAATGAACAAGGCTGGGAGTTTTTAAAACCCTCAGGAATCTTTTGCAGGTGTTTAGAGTTAAGATGGTTAGGTTAATAGCTTGTTTAGAGAACCTTTTCATGATATGCTAATTTTTTGGGACAGACATTTTGGGTTTTCGTGAGCTGTATGCCATAATCATCAGTATTAAAACAATTAAAGACCTGAAATATTTCAGTTGGTGTGCAATGAATCTGAAATATATTAAAGTTTCATTTTTATCATTACATTATGGAAAATAATGACATTTATCACAATATGCTAATTTTTTGAGAAGGACCTGTATAACAATATATTGATTGGGCGGGCTTTTGTTTGATGGGGCGGTTTTTAACAGATTTTTGGGCTGGAAAACCTGAACTCTATCTGGCAACACTGTTGGGGGCTTTGCTCGGAAGCCCAGGGTGGGGAAAGTGAGGGTGGAGGAGGTGTTTCACCTTTCCCATCCACATTTTGATGTTGTCTGTCCAAGGAGTTGACCTGGCGACCTTCCGATTCTAATCACAGGCCCACCTTTTCTAACCTCTGCTCCACCGCTCCCAACAGATAATAGTTACGTGAAATACTTTAAACATATGAAATAAGACACAATTTAGTAATATGTTACCTATTATTTTTATTTACTCTTCCACTTATTTCATCTTGTCACTAGAATAACTGCCTCTAATTATTTAACTAGTTTCCTCCTTTGATGAAATGCTAAAAATCTTATATTTAGCAAAAAACTATATTTATGGAGCTGCTCATAGAACAGAAGAATTTAAGAAGATGGTGATCTCTCCCTCATCATCATTTAGTTCAGTTCTTGCTTCATTCACTTTCCATCACTGAGAAAAAAAGGTTTGTAAGCTCAGTCATCCAGGTAGATAACAACAAAAAAAAGTTAAATCGTGTCATCTGGACCAGTTTCTTTAAGTGAGACTGTCCAGATTAAATGATTTAACCTTCATTGTTGTTACTGAGGAACTTTCATACTGTACGTCCAAACTGAGTAAACAAACACCCCTCAGCCCCTTTTTTTTTTTACCTGGACACAGCTGACAACACTAGAAACTAGGGGTGCACCAATTGCAGTTTTCTGGCCGATCACCGATTTCTAAAAAATCTGACCTGCCGATTCCGATTTTGGCCGATACGATTTAGTTTTATAAGCGACACGGTCAGGTGTTATAAGGTCACAATGCACCTTCAATTTTCAGTCTTATTTTATTGAAAACATACCCTTGAACAATATCCTAGAAACAATACAAACGTGTTTAACTGGCCATGAGGTAGTGCTCTGAAATATTCATGAAGTTCAGGCAATTGTTGTTAAAACAAACAAAAAATCGGTAAAATCGGTTTCTCATGCAAGTATCGGACGATTTCCGATTTCCCCAAATTAAGGAAATCGGTGCAGCCCTAATCCTTAACATTATTGAAAAATGCAAATCAATTTTTAACAATTGGCTGCAAAGGGAAATCACCATTTTTGGAAGACCCCTCCTAACCAAAATGGAGAGCTTGTCCAGACTGATCTACCCAGCGTGTTCTCTGCCAGTTCCACCACACACTACTGGGGCCATGAACAAAATCAACTTTAACGTTATATGGAAGAACAAATGTCACTACATCAGAAAAGAATATATAGATACAAGCTATGAGGAAGGTGGCAGTAATGTCACTGGTTTTTGCGCCATGAATGGGGTCTAAAACGTAATTGGTTGAAATCATTCTGCAACAGTTCACAATCTTTCTGGTTTTTGATTCCTAATTTTATTTTTCAAGTTGTAGGTGGAATTGATTTTCTCTTGGGATGTGACTTTGATTATAACAAGTTGCCCATCAAACTGTCAGATTTTCACCAACAGGTTCTGTTCTATTGGAAATTTCTATACAAACACAATTTCACACCACATAATACTCCAATTTGGAACAACAGGTATGTTTTATGGAATAGAAAATCTTTCTGTTTAGAGGACTTATTTTCTAAAGGTATCTGGACTATATCACACTTCATGAATGATAATGGTGATCTAAAAAAGTTAAATCTGGTCCTCTGGACATTCAAAAAAACAAAAACAAAAAAAACTTATAAAAACGTTTCGTCTTTCTTCCGAAAGACTTCCTCAGTCTGAGGTGCTGTATTCAGCTCAGTCTCTTAAATAGCACCTTCTCAGAGTGGATCAACCAGTTTGCTGCTGACAACCAAAACCAGCTGATCACATGCTCAAGAAGGACCATCAGCCTAACAATGGATCATTAGCACACTGATGGCTGTTTACTATTCACAGGAAGCTGAGTGATACTAGCAATCACAGCATTGTAAGAGGGGGACAGTTGAACCCGGAGGTCTCCACCCGTTTAATGATGGACGGTTTCTTTTCACAAAGATGACCTCCTTTACTCCTCTCTCAAACCATCGTTCCTCTCTGTCCAGGATGTGAACATCTTCATCCCTGAAAGAGTGACCGCTGGCCTGGAGATGAGTGTAGACCGCAGAGTCCTGGCCTGATGATGTTGATCTTCTGTGCTGGGCCATCCTTTTGTCCAGTGGCTGTTTAGCCTGAGGAAGTCTTTCGGATGAAAGACGAAACTTTCTACTTTTTTTTTTGTTTTGCTTTGTTTTGTTTTTGAATGTCCAGAGGACCAGATTTACCTTTTTTAGAGTCTAGGTGGAGTTTGCATGTTCTCTCCGTGCATGCGTGGGTTTTCTCCGGGTACTCCGGTTTCCTCCCACAGACCAAAAACATGCATGTTAGGTTGATTGGTAACGCTAAATTGTCCATAGGTGTGAGTGAGAGAGTGAATGGTTGTTTGTCTCATTTGTCTCTATGTGGCCCTGTGATGGACTTGCGACCTGTCCAGGGTGTACCCCGCCCCTCGCACAGTGATTGCTAGACATGGGCACCGGCGACCCCCGTGACCCAAAAATGGAAGAAGCAGGTAAAAGATAATGGATGGATGGATGGATGGATGGATGGATGGATGGATGGATGGATGGTTTGCAGCCGAGTGTAATGCGGCCGGGATGAGTATCAGTTCCTTCAAATCCGAGGCCATGGTCTTGAGCCGGAAAAGGGTAGAGTGTCCTCCCCGGGTCGGGGAGGATGTCCTGCCCCAAGTGGAGGAGTTTAAGTATCTCGGAGTCTTGTTCACGAATGTGGGAAAAATGGAGCGTGAGATCGATAGGTGGATAGGTGCAGCATCGGCAGTGAAGCGGGCGCTGTATCGGTCTGTCGTGGTGAAGAGAGAGCTGAGTCAAAAGGCGAAGCTCTCAGTTTACCGGTTGATCTACGTTCCTACCCTCATCTATGGTCATGAGCTTTGGGTTGTGACAGAAAGAATGAGATCTCGGATACAAGTGGCCAAAATGAGTTTTCTCCGCAGGGTGTCTGGGCTCTCCCTAACTCCAGATCAGCATGCCCTTTAACAGGGTGGACATTTGATCCTTTTCTTGTGCAAGGAAATTTATTAAAAAAAACAGGACAGCATGATATCCTGAGCTTGACCAACATCATTTTCTTATAGTCTAACAAGCCCTTTAGATTAAATAATAAAATCAAGATTATTATATATTTTTTTAAAGTTAGCATGGTCAAATGGCACCAAATAGTAGGAATGACCCAGCTATTGAACCTGTCTGACTGCATTCCTGAGCCACAGGTAATCCATCCATCCATCCATCCATCCATCCATTCTCTTCCGCTTATCTGGGGTCGGGTTGCTGGGGTAGCAGCCTAAGTAGGGAGGCCCAGACTTCCCTCTCCCCAGCCACTTGTGCTAGCTCCTCCAGGGGAATCTCAAGGCCTTCCCAGGCCAGCCGAGAAACATAATCCCTCCAGCATGTCCTGTGTCTTCCTCTGGGTCTCCTCCCGGTGGGACGTGTTTGGAACACCTCACCAGGGAGGCGTCATGAGGCATCCTGCCCGATCCACCTCAACTGGCTCCTCTCAATGTGGAGAAGCAGCGGCTCTATTCTGAGTCCCTCCCGGATGACCAAGCTTCTCCCCCTATCTCTAAGTTAGTGTTTTGAAAGGATAATTATTTACAATTTATATTTTCCAAGAGCTGACCCGTCTCTAACTTTGCCTTTTAAATGAATTTTTAAAGACATTATTCATAAACTAACTATCTTGAGATGAAGCTTGCGCTTATGAAGACTGTAGTGAACCTGATCTGACCCTGATCTGACCCTGATGACCCCAAATCTATCAGATGGACAGGGACTGTTATTTCATTGATCTGAATACAGTCTGAGCCATCTGATGACTTTCTTTCTTGAATTAATCAAGCAGAAAAGACAATTCTCTATGATCATCACTGTTTACAAATGTTTGATAATCAAATGGTGTTAGTTCACTCAATGTTACAGGTTGAAAAGAACTACTCATTTTTATTTTACATAAACAGTAAGTAATGATTTTTATTCCTCATTCAAAGAAGAAATCAGGTTAATATGCATTTCTTGGTTTTCTGTCTGAAATGAGCCAAGTTTTGTAAGTATGTGAAAGGTCGGTTTTCGGTCAACTAAAATGTTTACCGAGAAAGATGTCATGTTTAAACTTTTTCAGAAGATTACCAAGTGTGAGACTCCAAAAAGTCTGAAGTCCTACAATAATCTTTCTGTTTGTTACTAAACAATCCTTGACTTTTAATAACATCTTACATCATAAACCACACCTCTATTCCTGGTCCATCGACCAATCAAAAGCTCTCAAATGAACCGGAAGTCGACCCATTTAAAATGTGGCAACTTCCCAGTTCATGTTAGAATTCAGGAGAATTCAGTAGAATTCCAGAGAATTCCAGAGCCTGAGGAGATGAAGAACTCCAGAGTTGCTGGAGTTGAAAGATTCTGTTAGAGTCTGAGAAGTTCTGAAGAATGAAAGGAGTTCAGAGTTCTTGGGTGCAAACGCGTTCAGGATGATCCAGAGACGTTTTGGGATTATAACTTCTGTTTGAACAAACCACACACGACTATCTAAGAATTTCAGCTGCTCTCAACGGAGACGCTGAAAAAGTCTGGAGGATTCTCTATCGAGCTGATCTACGTCAACCAGGTAACAGTCTCCTCTTCGACTAAAGTGTACCGGAGGCAAGCTGAGATCTGATGAAGCGTGCACGTTCTGGACAAACAGATTAATTCCCTCACATATCTCTCTGTAAGATAAATCTCCATTTCATCTTAAACTCTTCTCTCTCTTCTAAAATCAGTACAGATATCTTAGGAATATCTGAAGCAAAGTCCTCGATCACCGCCGAGTGATTCGAAGTTCATTTTCTGTGAAACTTGTCTGTTATTATTTTCATATTTTGCCAAATTAATGTAAATGTTTGATGTTAAACTTTGATTCTGAAAATAAATGACCGCATTCATTTTGATGGGTCAAAGATAAATAACGTCTCTCGTTACATTTCTGTTAAATTCAATGCACGACATTACACAGTCAGAAAGATGAGGAACTCGCAATATTGTATGCATATATATCTCATATATTGTCATACTACAACTGGTGGCACGTACGTACGTTTCCACTACAAGTCACAATGTAATTTCAACCCATCCCTTTAAGAACAAAATGTCATTTCCATGAAACTTTGCTCCAATTTTTGTTGATTGATTGTTTTAATTGATTCACTGTCAGTATTCACAAAACAAAGCAGAATCCTTGTTGTTTCGATTCAATTAATATAAAAAACACACAGGTAACAGGGGGGACAAAAAAGAAACTGGGGGGGGGGGGGTGCAGGATGTAACAGGGTGGACATCATACCAGTGAACAGCACAACATTTAATTCAAATAAGGCCAAGCGCTGCCGTCTCTTTTTGTATTTTTCTTTTCTTCTTTTTTCCCTGTTCAACGTGCAGTAAATAAGAATTTATGAAGGAAGCACAACCTTTTCTGACCCTCTCAAGTCCTCCCTGTTACATGTGTCCACCCTGTTAACATGGAAAATGTAGGGTTTTGTCATTTTCCTTCCACCAGGTTCCTGAAGGCAGGGACGGTGCTGATGAGCAGCCGCAGCTGAGGCCAAAATGGAATAAGCGGGTAAAGATAATGGATGGATGGATGAAAAATAAATAAAAGCATTTTCAGATCATAAAAGTAAATGGATGAGAACTATTACAAACAGTACTATTAAAAAACAATTTTTTATTATTGTATTTTTATTACTTACAATTGTAACTTAATTTCAGGAAGCATGAAAGGGGACTTGGCAGTAAACACAAGATGGATTTAAAATCAGATTTTATTATTTTTAAATACATTCATCTTGTGTACATGTGGTTACGATTTATGGTAGAGGAGAGTCAAACAATCAATCAACCTTTATTTATACAGGTAAATCCCATTGAGCCTCGAGGACTCATTTACAAGAGAGACCTGATTTCAACAAAGAAAGATGACAACAATGGACAACAGCAACAACAATAAGCTGTTATAAAAACTCATACTACAGTTTTTTTTTATTTTTTTTATTTTTTTAACAAATAGGATGGCTAAAAGGAAAAAGGTAACAAAACAAAAAACAGCTAGATTCCAAGACAAATGTATAAAACTAAAAACAGGAACATGTCTGCATTGGACCCTGCCAGGAGTCCAACAGATTCTTAAAGCCACTTAGAGAGGTCAAGGTCGAGAGCTTCAAATCTTTTTGTAAGATATTCCAGGAAACAGGAGCGGAGTAGGAGAAGGTCCTTTTGCCAAGTTCAGTCCGCACTGAGGGAACACTGCAGGTAATAATGTCCTGAGAGCGCACTCCGTAGCTGCACTCACACAGAGACATGTAGGAGGAGATGTATGAAGGCAACAGACCAAGAAGTGATTTAAAGATGAAAATATACCAGTGAGAGAGTCTGCGTGAAGTTAATGATGTCCAGTTAACCAGTGAATACAGGGTGCAGTGGTGGGTACGATAATCACAGCCAGTTATGAATCTTAGTGCACCATGATAGACAGCATCCAACATCTGCAGGGTTCTTGTAGGAGCGTTCATGTAAATAATATCACCAAAATCAATTGAGGGAAGGAAAGTCACAGATACATATAAGTAAACATATAACATATACATAAACACATAAACACATAAACATATAAGATGCGATTAATAAAATAAATATTATCCCACCTTTAAGCAAAATAGAACACATTATGGCATGGGGACTCAAAAGGCACCGAATAGTAGGAATGGAATGACCCAGCTGATAACATGTCTGCGCACGCTTACTTTACATGTTATTACACACCTACAGCGTAACATTTGGACTTTTTTTAGCACTGGAAGAACCTGAACGCACCACGTCCCACACAACGGCACGAGCTGCAGCCAAGTAAAGATTTTATATGATATTTATGAGCTGCAGGTAAAGAGTTAAAGAGACAGACCGGAAGTGCTCGGGCAAAGTTTTTTTTTTTTTTTTTTTTTTTTTAGTGCTCAGGCAAAGTTAGCCTGCAGACAGACTGACAGCCTGTAACCATGACTGAGGAGGACTTGTACATTTCATATAAAGGCATTAAGCTGCCTAAAATTGCCCACACTCCAGAGAGCCTCAAACACTTCGAGGAGTTCACCTTTCGTCCGGACGACGTGCTCATCGTGACGTACCCCAAGTCCGGTAAGTTTGACCCCGCTTGATGTTTAGTTCTCTGACTTTGAGCCCCACGCGCTTTGTTCAGGTGTTTCCTCACATTGTCCTGACGCTGCTCAGTAATCCAGGTAGATACGTCAGATCCTCTGGGTGGATTCTTCTTGTTGAAACGTTTCGTCTTTTATCCAAAAGAGTTTTTCAGTCTGAGTATCAACTAGAAGAATCCGTCCAGAGGGCCTGACTTAACCTGGTTAGGTGTTTGTAAAGTTACACAGTCAAAAATTAACAGCGATATTTTGGTTTATTTAGCATTTCATAAGAATAAAAAAAAAGTTTTTTTTTCTTTCAAAGTCATAGTTTCACCATGTCATTCAGACATTTATAAAATGTCATAGTTCCAAGCTAAATATTTTATTTACAAGCTAAATATTTAGTTTACAAACTAAATATTTATGTGATAGATAAATGCTTAATTTACAAACTAAATATTTAATTTCTAAGCTAAACATTTAATTCCCAAACTAAATATTTAATTTGCTAACTAAATATGTAGCTCAGACCTAAATATTTATTTTCAAAACTAAATATTTATTGTCCAAGCTAAATATTTAATTTCCAAACTAAACATTTAATTTCTAAGCTAAACATTTAATTCCTAAACTAAATATTTAATTTGCTAAGTAAATATTTAGCTCAAACCTAAATATTTTCCAAAGTAAATATTTAATTTCCAAAATAAATATTCAATTTGCTAACTATATATTCAACTTGCAAGTTAAATATTTAGTTTGTAAATTAAACATTTAGCTTGGACATAAGCATTTAATTTATAAACTAAATATTTAGTTAGCGTTAGCAAGCAAATATGTAGCTTGCTAACTAAATATTTAGCTTGCAAGTTAAGTATTTAGTTTGGAGTTTTGACATTTATAAATGTATGAATGACATGGTGAAAATATGACTTTGAAAAAAGAAAAACTATTTATTTCTTCATCCATCCATCCATCCATTTTCTTTACCCGCTTATTCCATTTTGGGTCACGGGGGTCGCTGGTGCCCATGTCCAGCAATCACTGTGCGAGGGGCGGGGTACACCCTGGACGGGTCGCAAGTCCATCACAGGGCCACATAGAGACAAACGAGACAAACAATCATTCACTCTCTCATTCACACCTAAGGACAATTTAGAGTTACCAATCAGCCTAACATGCATGTTTTTGGTCTGTGGGAGGAAACCGGAGTACCCGGAGAAAACCCACGCATGCACGGAGAGAACATGCAAACTCCACCCAGAAAGGCCCCTGGACCGGGGTTTGAACCAGGGACCTGCTCGCTGAGAGGCAGCAGCTCTACCAGTTGCGCCACCGTGCTGCCTATTTATTTCTTATGAAAGACTAATAAATAAACCAAAATATTGCTGTTAATTTTTGACTGTGTAACTTTACAAACAGCTTAAGGACTGTTTTCTTAGGAGCTGTTTCATAATGTGCCGCTTCGAGGCACATTAGTCAGATCTCACTGGTATCATGTTCCTTGTTTTCCTTCGCTCAAGGCGGGCCCTGCTTTCCACTGACAGCCTCTCTTTTATGTTCCTGTTCTGCCTCCTCCTTTTCTGGCTCCTGCTCCATCAGATTTCTTTCTGCACTGGTTGAAAGAATAAATCTGGTCCCAGGACAGACCTCTGGGGAACACCCTCGTATAAAGAAGACCTGAAGTCCTACCCTCTTGATCTACATCTAAAAGCATTTCCCATGTTATACAAATCTGGAAAGTGTTTTCTACATTCATTTTGAATTCCATAGGACTTTTAAGTTCACAACCAAATCATAACCATACTTTCAACATAGGGCAGCACGGTAGCGCAACTGGTAGAGCTGCTGCCTCCCAGCGAGCAGGTCCCTGGTTCAAACTCCGGTCCAGGGGCCTTTCTGGGTGGAGTTTGCATGTTCTCTCCGTGCATGCGTGGGTTTTCTCCGGGTACTCCGGTTTCCTCCCACAGACCAAGAACATGCATGTTAGGCTGATTGGTAACTCTAAATTGTCCCTAGGTGTGAGTGAGAGCGTGAATGGTTGTTTGTCTTGTTTGTCTCTATGTGGCCCTGTGATGGACTTGCGACCCGTCCAGGGTGTACCCCGCCCCTCGCACAGTGATTGCTGGACATGGGCACCAGTGACCCCCGTGACCCAAAATGGAATAAGCGGGTAAAGATAATGGATGGATGGATGGACTTTCAACATAAGGTTGCTGAACATCAGCTGCCGGTGAGCGCAGCGTTCATTATTATGGTAAATCTGAGTGAAAAGACTAAGATACCTGCACCCAAAATGCTCTAAAGGAAGGTGCTTTTGGATTAGACTTTAAAATTCACATTACCACAGGATAACACATTTTTACACAGTTTTAAAGAAGAAAAAAGTAATGTAAGTATATAATACAATGCATAGTAGTACAGTATGAGTGTTTGTGAAAAGTGTAGTGTAGACATTGTAGTACTTATAAATGTGGAGCTTTTGTTTACTGAGCTACCGTCTGTTGAAGGAAAACGGGTAATCTGACAATGAGCCAGGTATTTAATAGCAGGAAGCTGATTAAAGATGTTAATTTGCAGGCCTCTCTTGTAAAGGAGACTACTTGTCTTAATGAAATTCTTCTTCTTTGGCTTTTCCTTCTTTGCCACAGCAAGTCATCCTCCTCCATCTCACTCTGTCCTCACTCCAACTACCTCCATGTCCTCTCTAACTGCATCCATACTGTATATATACATATATGTACATATACCATATACTATATATATATTCTCTTTGGCCTTCATCTTTGTTTTTTTTTTTTTTCATGAAAGCTGCTTTTCTAACATCCTTCTACCAATATACTCACTGTCCCTTCTCTGGACATGTCCAAACCATCTCGGTCTGGTCTCTCTAACTTTATCTCCCAGTTGTTCAACCTGTGCTGTACCTCTGATGATCTCATTCCTAATCTTATCCAGCCTCGTCACTCCTGAAGAGAACCTCAACATCTTAATTTCTGCAACTTCCAGTTCATTCTCATGTTTTTTTGTCAATGCCACTGTCTTCAGATTATACAACATAGCTGGTCTCACCACTGTTTGTAAACTTTTCCTTTGACCTTTGCTGACACCCTTTTGTCGCAAATCAGTCCTGAAACTTTTCTCCATCCACTCCATCCTGTCTGGACTCTCCTTTTCACCTCTTTATCACATTCTCCATTTTCCTGGACAGTGGACCCCAAGTACTTAAGTCCTGCACCTTTGTGACCTCTGCTCCATGTAGCCTCACTGTTCCACCAGTTTCCCTCTCATTTACACTGTATTACTACGGCTGTTTTTTTTTCCTCTTTTTTTTTCAAATGCATACCTCCACCTCTCCAAGTTCTCTTCCACCTGTTCCCTGTTCTCATCACAGAACATAATGTCATCTGCAAATATCATAGTCCATGAAGATTCCTGCCTGACCTCATCTGTTAGTTGGTCCATCACCAAAGCAAACAAGAAGGGGCTCAGAGCTGATCCTTGATGCACTCCCACCTCCACCTTGAAGCTATCTGTCACTCCTACAGCACATCTCACCACTGTCCTGCTGTCCTCATACATGTCCTGTATCAGTCTAACATGTCCTCCTGTCTTATGTTTTTTTTTTCTAACTCCACAAAGACACAATGGAGTTCTTTCTGACCCTCTCTGTACTTCTTAATCAGCATCCTCAAAGCAAAGATGACATCTGTGGTGCTCTTTCTTAGCATGAAACCATACTGCTGCTTACATATAGTCACTTCTCATCTAAGTCTTGCTTCCACAACTCTCTTCCATATCTTCATCCTGTGACTCATCAACTTAATTTCCCTGTAGTTGCTACAACTCTGTACATCACCCTTGTTCTTAAAAATGGGCACCAGCACACTTCTCTTCCATTCTTCAGGCATTTCCTCACCCTCAGATATGCCATTGAATATTTGAGTCAAAAACCTCACTGTCATCTCTCCAAGACATTTCCAAACCTCCACTGTATGTCATCAGGTCCTACTGTCTTCCCCTTCATTCTTTTCAGAGCTTTCTGGACTTCACCCTCACTAATCTTTCCCACTTCCTGGTCCAGTTTCTATGACCTCTACTCTTCTTTCTCTTTTCATTCATTAGCTCCTCAAATTACTCCTTCCATCTTCCTGTCACACTCTCCTCACTTGTTAGAACATGACCATTCCTATCTTTAACAAGCCTAATCTGTTACACATCCTTTCCAGCCTGATCCCTCTGCCTTGCCAATTGGTACAAGTCCTTCTCGCCTTCTTTAGTGTCCAGCCTCCCATACAACTCATCATACACCTTCTGCTTTGCCTTTGCCACCTCCCTCTTTGCTATACGTCCCATCTCCTTATATTCCTCTCTTCTCTTCAGTCCTCTCTCTATCATTCATTCAACCATTATTTAGTCTCATTGAGCCACGTAGACTAATTTACAAGAGAGCATATTTTTTCTTGGCTAACCTTTTTTCTTTGAACAGTGTCCTGCTCTTCACTATTCCACCACCAGGTTTCCTTATCATCCATTTTCTGTCCAGATGACACACCAAGTACTTTCCTACCTATCTCTCGAAGTACAGTTGCTGTAGGAGCTCAGACATCTGGAAGCTCTTTCTTACCACCCAGAGTCTTTAACAACTCCTCTCAGAATTTCTTACAACATTCTTCTTTTCTCAGCTTCCACCATTTACTGCCTCAGGTTTCCTCTTTTACACATAATGTAGTCTACCTGTCTACTCCTTCCTCCATTCTTAGGTCATTCTATGTTCCTCCCTTTTTAGAAAATGGGTATTGACTACAGCCATTTCCATTCTTTTGACAAAATCCACCACCATATGTTCTTCCTGGTTTCTTTTCTTGACACCAAGCCTACCCATCACTTCCTCATCCCCTCTGTTTCCTTCACCAACATGTCCTTTCAGGTCTGCTCCGATCACCAATCTTTCCTCCCTGGGAATACTCAAAGCACTTCAGTCAGCTCCTTCCAAAATGTATCTTGCTCCTCCACATCACATCCAACCTGTAGAGCATAATTATTGACAACACTTAGCATCAGACCTTCTACCTTCAGGTACATCACTCTATCTGACACTCTTTTCACCTTTACTACATTCTTTTCCAACTCCTCCTTCAGGACCACCCCTACTCTGTTTCTTTCTATCTACACCATGGTAAAACAGTTTGAACATCCTCCAGTGCTGTGAGCCTTGCTGCCCTTCCACTTGGTCTCTTGGACATGTAAAACATCTACCTTCCTTCTCTGCATCATGTTAGCCAGCTCTATAACTTTGTCTGTCATTGTCCCCACATTTAGAGTTGCAACCCTCAGTCCTACATTCTTCACTTTCCTATTCTCCCTCTGTGTCCTGACACGTTTCCCTCATGTTCTTCGAATAACCATTGCACAATTTCCGCCGACACCATTTGTCAACACCAGTGGCGGTCGTTGTTAACCCGGGCCTCGGCCAATCCGGTATGATTTGCTTTGAAGAACTCTCTTTATAGTTTTAGCAAAAGTGTTTTATGACGGATGCCCTTCCTGCCACAAACCTCACCATTTACCCAGGCTTGGGACCGGCACAAGTGATACACTGCCTAGTGGCTGTTTTGAAATTACCTGAATTAATGAAATTACCTGTCTAAATTAAATTTATAAAATCAGGTTTAAGTGGAGCCAGCAACAAGAGCAACTGAGGACTCTACTGTATTTTCACGTTTTGTTATCAAACGTCAAAAAATGGGCCAAACTGGAGATGCAAGAAACCAAACAGGAGTGAACGTTGGAGTTGTCCACTGAGCTTTCTTTCATTCTAACGTCTGTCTAAAGTAAACCTGGAGGTGCAGCTCCTGAAGGAGATAACACGCATTGCCTGGGCATACTGAGAGGACAGCTCTGCGTAATGGTTGCATAGACCAATATGTCTTTAAGCTTCCTCTAGCCTTTCATAAATCACAGATTAAGCCAGCCACATCCCGCTCAGATGTGAGATTTCAGAAATGAAGTGTGCCAAGCAGAAGCAAAGAGGCGTGGAGCAGAACTCTGCTAGGCTGAATTGGAGCGTGATGCATTAAATGTGTGCCAGACGTGTTCCCTCGTGTCCTTTACTAAACATAACAAATTAACTCACTTTAGCTATCCTTTTTGTTATTAACTACTTTTTAAAACTAACTATGAAGTATCTGTTCCTCATCATCAAGATTTTCCCGGTAATCTGTTTCATTATTTAATCCGACGAGCGGGCGGTTGCAATCAGTTCATCACATTACTGAGCTGAGCTCCACTGTTTTTTTTTTTCTTTCTTTTTCACACATCTATCAACTCGACCCTGTTGCAACTTCGCTTGGAAACACGGAGGCGCATCAGAGGTAGGCTGCCTCCGACCCCCTCACCTCCTTCATGTGTTTTCTGAATGGACCAGTGTGGCCAGAACACCTCAGTCTCAGACTGAGGCATCTTGTGAATTTGCCAACTGTTGTCTCTGGCTTCCTAACAAACTCTTGCTAAATGCCATGCTTCGTACATATATTTGTGGTCACCCAGCAGCCAACACTGAGAATGAAATCAATTTGGAGAGGTATTCCCTGAAGGAGGATGTCCGGCAATCAGTTCATTATTCTATAGTCTGCTTGTGAACGTCTTCCGCAGCAGAACGATTTAAACACGAGCTAAACTCCTCCACAGACTCCAGACTCCAGCCATTTCAAATGGTTGATTGCAGTTCTTGTGGCACTACCTGTTAAGTTTAAAGGACGTTCCACATTAGGCCTCTTCATACAGAGTGAAGTATCTAAACACCAACTGATAAATCAGCAGATATCCAAAGAAGCTAGCACAATTCCATTCAAAAATGCTTTATTAATCCCAAAGGGAAAGTAAGTGTTGTCATAGCTCTTCATCCTGGTTTCATTCTAGAGTTGTTATAGATGCTGATAGATGTGGGCAGGAAGGATCTTCTGCAGCGAATCCGAAGAATCTGGCCACAGATACTGATCCATCCACACGGATCCAACTTGCTGTCAGATCCAGCGAGCCTCTCAGTCCTCCTGGGCAGCAGGACTGCCCGGAGGCCTGGCAGAATTCCTCCCTGAACGATGATCACTCGTCCCAGCAGCCTGCCGAGCTCCTCGTCGCCACTGACAGCTTCAGGAACAGCTCCAGGATCTCGGCGGTCAGGTACTCGAGCACTGCCGCCAGGCTGACGGGAATTCGTCCATGGCACCTCCTTTTCAACTCATTTGGGATTGTAGTTGAGGTATTTCAGCTTTTGAGATGTTAATCAGCTGCTCCTGGTTATTACAAAAACACATTGTTGCCATGGTTACGCATCATAACAAATGCCCAAAAGTAAAAAGGTTTCAGTAAAAATCCTTCCAGCTGCACAGTTTCTGATACCAGAGGAAGTAATCATCTGAAAAAAGCGATTTTCATCCAGACAAAAGAGGAATTAAAGTTTTCAAAAGCAATAACTCAGAATTAATGTAACAGAGCTACTCCAACATGCAGCCACCAATTCAATTCTACAACCCAATTCAATGCCTCATACATGTACATGGTGCCATAATCTGCCACCATCAGACAAAGCACCACAACCTCACAACAGAAGCTTTGTTCATGCTCAAAGCCAGCGTGGACCATCACCAACTTTTACACAGAAAAGAGACGACTACGTTCCCACTTCACTACGATCCTCCAAAGACCAACGTTTTGGTTGATTCCTGCATGTTCTTCGGCTCCGCTGTGGGATGGACCTTAAAAATAAATCTTTCCGCCTACAGTAACAATAACATCTCTTAATGAAACGAGGATGATGATTTACAACAACATTTAATTTCCCTTTGGGATTAATAAAGTATTTTTGAATTTAATTTAATTTGATTTGGGTCCTCTTTCCACCAATGAATCAGAATCAGCTTTATTATCATTGCACAGTAAGTACAGCGAAATTATGTTCCGTACAGCCGTCCAAAAGATGGATGGAAGTGTACAGGGGCTGCAGCGTCTACGAAGAGCTGTCCTTATTTTATTTTAGTATGTTTATGAGTTAAAATAGAATTTTTTTTGCATACTTGTTGAACTGTTTCCTGTTTGTTGTTCTTGACTACAGTGACATATTTTTTAACCAAAGTTTAGGCCCTGGTATTGTTTGTTAAAGCATAGCTTTTTATGAGACAAATTCAGAGTATCAAAAATAAAACAAGACCCCCAGTTTATTTTACTCTGTCAATTTTGGAGATAATGTTATACATTTTATACTCTTATTAAAAAAAAAATTGTCTGCAGTGACAAAATAATTCAGCATGTCAGTGGTGTCATCAAACGATCTGAAACATAAGATGAAAACAGGAATGTGATATTAATAATGCTCAAGTGTTTCTTCTGTGTAGGCACAACCTGGATGCAGGAGATTGTCCCTCTGATTCTTAGCGGAGGAGATCCAGCCTCAGTTGAGACTCTTCATAACTGGGACCGTGTCCCTTGGCTAGAGGAGCATCGAGCTCTGGTTCTCAACCTGGAGGACAGACCGTCCCCACGCATGTTCACAACTCATTTTCTCGATGACATGATGCCAGCATCTTTCTTTGCAGTAAAACCAAAGGTACACAAGTCAGTTTGTGTCGCGCATCATTGTTGTGTTGTAAAGGTTTTCCAATAGAAACAAAAAGCCTTCCGTAGTCTTAAAGTATCTGTGTCTGACGCTAAACCATTTCATCATTCAGTGAGCCAGGAGGATTCTAACGTGACGTCATTTGTTTTTCTCCTCACAAACAAATGACCAGTCTTGTTTCCTCTAACTGTGCAAGTCATTTGGTGACGGTTCAAGTTAGCTGTACACATTTGCGCCTGATGACATGTATGGATATAAATCAGTCTCAAGTTACAGGCATACAATGAGATTTGTGTGCGTACAGCAAGATCCACAAGCCTACCACAAGTTTTACAAATGTGTACTACAACATTCACAAATGCATAAACAGTTTTTCCTAATGTATACTGTGCATACAAATAGTCAAATACACGTGCACAAATCGCCTGTAGGTTGTGAGCTGTTGTGCCAAGTTAGAAATGTGTATTTTCCCTTTAACTTGGTTAACACTCAGATGTCCCAGCTTTTTACCAGCCTTGAATGCAACATTACCTTGATGAATCTGGAAGGTAAGGAAGTCTCAAGTCACATTCACAGACAGCTGATCCGTGCACAGCAGGTGATTTGTGCACGTGTATTTGATTGTATGCACAGAATATTCCTACAAGAAACTCCGAGATTGAGTAAATTAATCTCATTCAGTGCTTTTACATCTAAACTAAAAGTTATGGAGGCCAATTCAGTGGCATGTACCTGTTTTTAATACTAGCTTGTTTTATAGTACCTGTTTTTAATACTAGCTTGTTTTATAGTACCTGTTTTTAATACTAGCTTGTTTTATAGTACCTGTTTTTTATAGCTTGACATTTTCTCTTAACTGTGTTTTGTTGTTTGTTTGTTTTTTTGCATATTGTCTTTGTTGCTGCCTCTTGGCCAGGACACCCTTGGAAAAAAGAGTGTTTTAATCTCAATGAGGGTTTTTATCCTGGTAAAATAAAGGTTAAATAAAAAGTAAAATAAAAATTCCTTCTTGTGCAAATTGAAATGTGTACATTAGAAAAACTGTATGTATTTGTGAATCTTGTAGTACACATTTGTAAAACTTCTTGTATGCTTGTGTGACACTTTTGAGACTGATTTCTCTTCACGTGTCTCAAAAAGAGACTCACACCTGTGATTACATGTGAGCACGTTTGGTTTCCTGTCCATTTCCAGTTTTTGTGCGATCAGGTTGAATCATAGTTTTTCAGTCAGGGGAACACTGTGTACAGAAAATAAACGTTGGTCTATGAAGTGTTTGATTACCCTCAAATAAGACCAAATAGTTTGTCTTAAATTTATTGGTGGGATTCACTGGATTTTTTTTCAATTTTATTCCAACATTTACTTATATATCCATCCATCCATCCATCCATCCATCCATCCATTATCTTTTACCCGCTTCTTCCATTTTGGGTCATGGGGGTCACTGGTGCCCACATCCAGCAGTCACTGTATGAGAGGTGGGGGACACCCTGGACAGGTCTCCTGTCCATAACAGAGACACATAGACAAACGAGACAAACAACCATTCACTCTCTCACTCACACCTAGAGACAATTCAGAGTTACCAATCAGTCTAACATGCATGTTTTTGGTCTGTGGGAGGAAACTGAAGTACCTGGAGAAAACCCACTTGTACAGAGACAACATGCCAACTCCATCCAGAAAAGGCCCCCGGCCGGGATTTGATCCGGCGTCCTTCCCGCTGAGAGACAGCAGCTCTACCAGCGGAGCCACTGTGCCACCGTACTTATATTATGTATATTATTAAGTTTACTCATTCAGGTGACCAAACAGTGGCCTTCATATTGGATATAGAAACTGCAGGTGTAGGGCAGTTTTATAGTAATTTTGATTGATTGCTTCTCCTTATATCTACCAACCTCAATAAGGCCATCGTTAGTGGGATGACAACCCACCATGACCTAAGAAGTTATCCAGAATGTAGCTTAAAGGGTCCAGGCAAAGGTTTGGCTCCTCAGTCCTGTGCATGATGGGTTGTTATGAGTTGTGAGCATAGGCGTCGCAACCATTATATGTGAAGGGGACAAGTCCCCCCCCCCACATTCCAAAAACGTTCATTTGGACCACCCCCACTTTTACTATGAAACATTAGTTCAGGCGGCGCAGTTTCTCTTTCTTCGTGAACGAATCCATTCCACTTGATTAATAGGAGAATACTCAAGCCACTAAAACTCCACTCCAGGTTTTCTTGGTTACCTCCAACTCTAAACACAGCAGCTTGTTGCCACGGTCACAATATACGGTGGTCACAGAATATGGTGTAACACCTGCAGTGTTTCTGTGCATCTCCTCCTGCTTCAGCAGAAAACGCACACATGTGGAGGAGATGGAGACACCTCTGTGTTACTCGCTCGCCAGTTTAGCAGCTTTGTGCTGGCAGTTGTTGACCGGGGGGTTGATCATAAACATATAATCATGTTAGGAGGATGCTTGAGAGAAGTGGAGCGCTACGTCTGTAGCATGTTAGCTTAGCAGTAACTGTGTAAGAGATGCTGTGTGTTCAGGTGCATTAAAGTTGAAATGTCTTTAAAACCCCACACCTTATTGTCCTCAAGCTTCATGAGAAACATCATTTAGATGAGTAGTGTTGAACACAAGTAAAAAAGTCTAGTGATGATGTTTTTTATTTCTCTATAAAGACAAATCGTGCCGACCTGACGCTCTGTATTAAAGTTAAAATGTCTTTAAAACACACAGCTGAATTTACACGAACTTGATGAGAAACATGCTTTAAATGTGTGGAATTACAGGAAATCTAAGTGAAATGTTGCTTTTTTTTTGTTCACTGGTGAACACCTTTTTTTTAACGCGCGCGCACACATCATTGTGTCCCCCCACATTACGGATGCTTCTGACGCCCTTGGTTGTGAGGATGCACAAGGCTTGCTGCCTTATGACTGCCTTCACACTAACAAGGTTTTCTAAACGTGTCCTTATCCAGTGTGGGTCTGTGACTTGTCAGATGATGAGAATGTTAAAGGGATCCATGTTAAATATGTTGTAATTTTCCTACTAACTTAAAAAAATTGCTGTTTGTTATATGTAAAAACTCATGATTACTTCAAAAACATATATTTTGTCATATTTTTCACCTGCGCAATGCATGCTGGGTTGATGATGCCGGTGGGTCCCTTCTGTACTGGAATCTACAGAGTAAACACAGGAAGGCTAACATTACTAGGGTGCAGAAAATAACAGATTTATTAAAGAATCTAGACTCCTAGACCTGATGATTCTGAATTGATTCTAAAGGCACATAAATTGATTTTAAAATGCGTATTTTTTTTGTTTTTCCTGCTCCTACTCCCGAGTGTACTGCATATCACATTACGTGTCCGCTCAGCCACAGTAGAATTTGGACCACCGTACATCAAGCTAGTTAGCCAGCTCCCTTTATCTGAATGGAGACCGCTATCATGGAGCGGAGGACAGCGCGATTCAACCCACTCCTTCGTCGTTAAGTCAGAGTAAAGTCCTTTCATATTCTACAATGTTCCGGGGAAGACACAGCTTGACAAGGGCACGGTTGTTTGCAAGAAGTGTAAAATAAAAATGCGGTAATGTATTTTGGAAATACGACAAATGTGCGGAAGGAAGACGAAAAGCGAAGCAGCAGACCAACGAACTCTGTAACAAACTTCCAGCTAATTCCCCAAAGGTTGTGAAGATTTCCCACTCCATCGCCTGTTGCTGTGTATCTCAATAAATTATGACCAGACAGCTCAGTGAAAAGTGAGGGGTTTAGGCTTTATTTTTACTATGCTGGAGTACGTTATTCCTTCATGTAGCTTGTAGCGATAAAGCAGCACCACAACTTCACCATGAAATAATAAAGTTGGAGAAGCTCTGATTAAAGCTACAAGCTGCCGCTCGCAGGTAACTGATTTGTTCTCATAATATACAAAAACTTAAATGGACAAGTCATAGAAAAAAACTTAATGTAATTTGTCATTTTAACAGGTTGACGAGACGCCAGATGAGACACATCGCCTGGAGCCAGTTCTAAATGATACAATTTATGGTTTATAAATTACAGTTCAGAAGAGTTTTTGTGCAGGTTTGCACAGGTTTTGGAATTTTGTTAAAGATTTACCAAATATGAATCGAAGTCTGTATATTTCATATTCGTTTAAGTTTTGAAATGTTGCAAATGTTAGTGCAATATGGTTTAAAAAAAACAAAACTGGACGGAGCTAGCACTACAGGACCTAGCATATGTCATTTACCCAGAATGCATTGCAGCGTAAAAACATGGTGACGTCCATGTGACAATATTTTATTTAAATTTATAAAAACTAAACCGTCTACAATATTTTTACTGTATTGTTTTTACGTCTAAAATGAATATTTCTCAAATAAAGTCTATTGTTACAACTAATCGTGGATCCTTTTGAGTGCAAGTGGTTAGCACAGTTTTGGACGTGGTACAAGCAACAATATTTCAAATTAAACGCCCAACATTCACAGCATAAATGCATAGTGCACACCTTCTTTCATGAGTTCTTAACCAAGATCATCTTATGTTAAGAAATGATTGAGTTGGAGCCATTCCGGTGAAATCTTACCAGTTATACGGTATCTTACACAACATTGTGAGATTTTGCACCTTTTGCCTTTTGGTAGTGGACAATGACAAAACTACAGTTAAAACAGAAAAGGTTGGAATATTTGTTCTGACGACCAAAACGGATAAAGTGTTCAAAATGTTCTGTGATGTCTGCAGGTGATCTACGTCATGAGGAACCCCAAAGATGTGTTCACGTCTTTATTTCACTATCATGTTATGGCGTCCTTCCTGGTGAATCCAGTCCCACAGAGCGAGTTCCTCCACAAGTTCCTTGACGGACGAGGTTGTCTCCTTTTCATACAGTTCACCTATAATATGAGGCTAAACAATACCCTGGCTTATAGTGTAACTGTACTTTATAAGCAAGAGCAAGATTAGCGTGAATCTTATTTCCTTCTTTGCCCCATAGCTGTATGGCTATATGACATGTTCCTGCTAAAGGCTAGATATGTCCCTTTGTTGTGATTAAGGAGGAGAAAAATGTAAAAATGAGACTTTTACACAAAGTTCCCATAATATAGCAGCAAAGTTGAAAAATATCTCTTTTAACCTTTGTATGTATGTATTAATGTTATAGTTTTTTCCCCCCCCACTTATGATTTTTAAGGGATCAAAGCAATTAAATTTCGTGGTGGAGGTGTAAAGCAAGTTAGAAATGGGATTTACCCTTAAAAGGACTGTGAAGATTTACTGAGCTTGGGAACATTTGACAATAACTTTCTTATCTTTTAGTTGTATTTGGCACGTGGTTTGACCACGTAAAGAGCTGGCTGAATGTTGGCGAGGGCCAGCAGATGCTGTACATCTCCTACGAGGAGATGGTGAAGGTGAGAGCCGAGTGCCGTTTCTACACAAGACTAAGCGAAAGGGTCACCAAACGAGACCTGCGCTGCGTTTCTGTGCTGCAGGACCTGAAGGACTCTGTGAGAAGAATCGCTCAGTTCCTGGAGAAGCCGCTGGATGCTGAGGTGGTAGAGCAGATCGCCAACAGGTGTTTGTTTAAGAACATGAAGAAAAACAGCATGTCCAACTATTCAGTGGTTCCATGTGAGATCATGGACCAGACAAAGTCTGAATTCTTCAGGAAAGGTACGTTTGATTGAATAATATTAAAGGAACATCTTAATGAAATCCTAAATCTGCACCTGTAGGATGAAAGTTTCATGCTGTATTTGTCGACAAAAATGAAACAATTGACTTTTAAAGAACATAAACTGAACAAAGCTATAAATGGTAAATGGACTGTACTTGTATAGCACCTTTCTAGCTGATCAAGATACTCAAAGCTCTTTACAATCTGTGTCCTCATTTACCCATTCATACAGCTAGATCATACTACACATATATACTATATACATACTAGATCTGTACAGAGAATAATCAGTGCTTTATCACATTCATACATTGATGGGACACATCAGAGGCAATGAGGGGTTCAGTGTTTTGCCCAGGGACACTTCAGCATGTGACTGCTGGTGGAGTTCAACCCCCAACTCTTGCATTGGAGGACGACTGGTCTAACCACTCAGCCACAGTCACACCCCCCCCCACACTTTTGTTTCTGCTCCCATTTTTCATGAACTGAACTGAAAGATATAAGACTTTTTTTTTTTTGTTAAATAAACACAACAAGCCTTTTTCTCTTTAATATTATCAGAATAAGCTTTATGTCGTACCGAGTTACATTGAGACTATGTTCGTACAGTCGTCCAAAAGATGGACGGAGTGCACGTTGCTGCTGCTACAGGAGCGCGGCCTCTTATCCTTTATCAGAATACTTCTTAGGTAGAAAAAGGTGAAAGGCCATGAGGATGGATAGTGGTAATATAAAAAAGACCTCTTCACATCTTGTCCTATCAGGACACGGTTTAAAACATCAAAAAAACTCTTACCAGCAAGCACATTTATGAACACATTACATATGCATTTGACGTCAAGATGGTGAAATCTGTCCATGAAGCACTTCCAGATAGGCCATAGTCCTGATAAGATGTTGGTCAGTCAACAGTTCTGATAAGCCTGCACAGACAAAGCTTTTTCTTAGTTTACCCATGTCCCAGGGGAAATTTGGTAGTCAGCCTTCTTTCGAGGCCAAATGGAGGAGTCAGATTCAGATAAGCCATAAATGTTTTCTTCAGGCAGACTGTTTTATTTTCTTGTCAGCCTTCTGTCCTGCTGGTACTTTGGATTCAAAATGGTCTGATTTGTGGGCATTCCACTGATCCGTGCTGTGAGCCTCCTTCAAGGTTGTCGCCAACATGCTGGCGAGTCCTAGAAGCCGCAGGTGGCCTGCGATTCTCACAAATCACTTCCATCTTATGGTTTAGCTCATAAATCAGCTGATTTTGAGTATTCATAGCACAAACCAAACCTTCACAAGCAGGCAGCCAGACGAGGGCCAAATAAGCTGCAGACGTCTTCTTTGTATGTTGATAAACCAGGAACCAGACGATTCTTAAAAGCAGGAACCTGTTATCATAAATCCAATTATATTAGTCTTCAGCGTCCTCCTGAGACAAAATTGAGAGATGCTTCAGTTCCCACATCCATGACGTGTCCTGCAGCGTGAGTCTCAGAGGGACGTGAGGGCTCTATAGGCCACTTTCGCTTTGTTGAAAATATTTTGTTGATTACTTTGAAAGTCCAGCTCATCAGATCCATAATGGTATTTTTGGTTCTGAAGGTATGTAACAGGAGCTCCGAGACACAGAGAGCAAAAAAGCAGGAGGAAGAGGAGAACAGAGGAGGGAGAGAAAAGTCGTCCGCCTTGTGCGAGAGCGAGTGCAGAAACAAATTAGTTTAAATATGTGTTAGTGAAATAATCCGTCCACCTCCCAGGTGTGGCATATCAAGCTGCTGATTAGACAGCATCATTATTGCACAGGTGAGCCTTAGGCTGACCACAATAAAAGGCCACTCTAAAATGTGCAGTTTTATCACAGCACAATGACACAGATGTTCTGATGGAGCAGCAGCTGTTGACTGCAGGAATGTCCACCAGAACTGTTGCCCGTGAATTAAACGTTTATTTCTCTTCCATAAACCGTCTCCAAAGCTCCACAAGAGATCATGTGAGGTGGTTGGATTATCTCACTAACACGAATTTGTGAAGATTTAAGAGCAAAAGTCCTGTTCATAGAAAAAGTCTCAGATGTTTTGAGTTCAGCTCACAAAAAATGGGAGCAAAAACAAACAGTGTTGCATTTATAGTTCTGTTCAATGCAGTTTGACAAATTTACGTCAAGGGATTTATGATTTCCTTTGTGTTTTCTTTCAGGAGTAGTTGGCGACTGGCAGAACCAGCTGACGGCAGCAGAGGCAGAGTACTTTGATGCTGTTTACAAAGAGAAGATGAAAGATGTGAAGTACACGTTTCCATGGGATTAAACCCGGCTGCATGCGAGGGCTTCTGAGGGTCCTTAATAGCTAAAATTATCCAGTCTTTTAAAGCATTCAATGAGTATTTTAGCCATTTTGCTGTGAGATTACAATTATCAATCATTAAGAATTAATATCTTACCTGCTGTAGATGGCTCTTTGGACAACATTAGTTTGGCAAAACCAAAGGGTCTTTCAGGAAACACTTGAAACTGGAACGTGGATGCCTTCTGGCAACCTTGGTGTGATTCATGCATGGATCGAGGCAGTGATGGGGGATGAAGCTAACTCATCCATCCATCCATTTTCTTTTGCTTATCCGTGGTCGGGTCATGGGGGTAGCAGCCTAAGTAGGGAGGCCCAGACTTCCCTCTCCCCAGCCACTTGGGCCAGCTTCTCCGGGGGAATCCCAAGGTGTTCCCAGGCCAGCTGTGGTCTGTTTGACCACACGATCACCGGATTAAACAACTGCTTCATTACTCAGGGATGATGGATGATGACCCTTAGCAACTTTGTATTTCCATCCATCCATCCATCATCTTCCTCTTACTCCGAAGTTGAGTCTTGGGAGCAGCATCTTGAGCACGGAGGCCCAGACATCTCTTTCCACAGTCACCTCTTCCAGCTCTTCTGGGAGGACCCCAAGACATTCCCAGGTCAACCGAGACATGTAGTCCCTCCAGCGTGTCCTGGGTCTTCCCCGGGGTGTCCTCCCAGTCAGACATGCCCGAAGCACCTCCCTAGGGAGGTGCCCAGGGAGCATCCTTACCAGATGCCCAAACCGCCTTAGCTGGCTTCTCTCGATGTGGAGGAGCAGCGGTTCTACTCTGAGTCCCTCCCGAATAACTGAACTTCTGACCCTATCTCTAAGGGAGAGTCCAGCTACCCTGCAGAGGAAACTCATTTCAACCGCTTGTATCTGCAATCTCATTCTTTCAGTCACTACCCAGAGTTTGTGACCATAGGTGAGGGGAGGGACTTAGACCGACCAGTAAACCGAGAACTTTGGCTTACAGCTCAGCTCCCTCTTCACCACAACGGACCAGCACAGAGTTCACAATACTGCAGATGCTGCACCAATCCATCTGTCAATCTCATGCTCCTCCATTCTTCCTTCACTTGTGAACAAAACCCCAAAATACTTGAAATCCTCCACTTGAGGCAGAACCTCACTCTCTTTGTATTTAGTTTTTTTTTTAAGTATTTACCCACAGAGAGAATTCCAACAAAGTAAAGTCTGTTCCTCTGGACAGTTTCTTTTTGTTGAGACGTCTCATCTTTCATCCAAAATTCTTCATCAGTCCGAGGAGCCACAACAAATCCAGTCTTATAAATAGCACCTTCTCATAGTGGGCCATCCAGTTTGATGATGCTCAGATGGTTTCTGGAGTCCTCCCTCTCCCCCGTCGACTCGTTTGATGCAGTCATGGCCAAAGTGGTTCAGAACATCCAAATTCATGCTCAGTAATCCAGGTAGAAAAGACTGAGTTTGTTGTGGTTCCTTGAACTGATGAAGTCTTTTGGATGAAAGACGAAAAGTTTCAACAAAAAGAAACCATCCAGAGGACCTGACTGGACTTTAATGGATTTTTCAACCTGGATTATCGAGCATGAATCTGGATACACAGAGAGAATTGTTAAACTGAGTGAAGTTGCATGTTTTACAAACTATATGAGGGAGGTGTCAGTCACAGATTTAATGTGTTGGGCTTCATGTCAACACAGCTGAGTTCTGCTTCACGCCTCTTTTGGTGTCACAATGCCAGTTTTTAACGTGTCTCCACCTCTGATTTCTGGTCAGAGACAGCATAAAGATGGACTGGTCTTAGCAGCCATTTCACAGAAATGTTTTCTGAAACAGCCTATAGTTTATTCTGACGAGCTAGTGGCTAGTCTGAACACAACCATTTACATCATCGTGAGTTGAGCAACATTATTTCCATAGCATTGAATGGTTGAATGCAGGCACAGCCGGCAGAAGCTTCAGAATCTGAGCAGCCTGGTCTGAAGTTCAACTGAACTTTAATAACATGTCTGCCAAAATAAAACAATATACATAAAATTATATGTAAATAAGTGTACAAGATGAAACTTTCTACAGCGTCATGGTTAAGGAAATGGTGCTGGCATTAACTATATATACATTTATTCATTCAACCTTTATTTAGACAGGTTAATCCCATTGAGGACTCATAGAATGGAGAAGATTAGAGTTGTTTTTAAATGGCAGAAAACCACTTTAGTTTGGGCTGCATGTGTTTGACTGACTATAATAGTAGTTGTGGTAGCTGGAAATGGGCACCAGTGACCCCCGTGACCCGGAAAGGAAGAAGTGGGTAAAGATGATGGATGGATGGTGTCCCGATCTCTTGAAGCCAGCAGGACCTGTAAGCTGCCATGTTGTGTGGAGCATTAAGTTCTGTTTACTCTGTCACATGGCCTTATCTTAAGCATGAAACAACTATTTACAACTTAACATACTACAAAAATATACAATAATTATCATTTTGTTCACTTGTTAGTTGTCGAACCTTTTTATTTTTCAAACTAAAATTAATAGATCTACAACGGGTAAGATGTTACCTGTTAACTGACTGAAGTATAATTTCAACATAAAAGTAATTGATTTTCAGCTAATTATTGTGCTTTTGCAGTCCAAGCTGTCGTGCTGAGCTGCTGCCCAGAAACAAATGGGGTTAAAGGACTGATGAGGTTCAGGGGGACTTGATGTTGGAGGAAAGGAGCTTTTCACATGGCTTAGTGATCAGATGTTACAAATATTTTAGGAATGTTGTCCTTTTTAAAAAAATATCACAAAAGCAATATTTCAAGTGAATTCTGTATTTTAGAAAGTGGAGAAGAGGAATGTCCAAGGTGGAAGTTCAGAGAAGCATCTCAGAGTGTATGCAGATGGACCTTTCATGGCTAAATCACCAAAGGCAACATATCATTTCTAAAGCTTCAGCCTTGCTGTGCTGTAAAGTGACGTGTTGCAGCCAGCTGTTATCTGCTAAAAGTCTTTAGATGAGAAAAATATGACAACAAAACCTCAAACTGAGCAGCTGAAATAAAATTTAAAAAGCCACTGCTGCTTTTCTTTGTACCCACAAGCTTACAGATAAAAGTTGGAAGCAGTTTAAACATGTCTGGGCTGTTGGTGCATGTTTTGTTACTGTGGCTACGTAAAGAAAAGAAGGAAGGGAGGGAGAGCAGGTCTTTAACAGACAAATCAAATGTGTCCAGATGTGGTGGCTTTAAATCCTACTAGTTCAAACCAAACAGGTTTATTTTGATTTAAAGGCGTGTCCAACATTTAAAACATTTAACAGTTTAATTAAAACCTTTTAAATGGGTGTAGTTTTTACAATGTCGTATAGTTTGTGTTGCTCACATGAGACTTGATCTAAATAAAGATGGAAAATGTGAACTTGTCTTTTTTCTTCCCAATATGTGCTTTGTTCCTACACATTAGGCACCAGTCGTTTATTTTCCTGCGTTCAGTTTAATTCGGTTCATTAACTTGTTTAATATCTTTTGACCCGTGGGTGAGACGTAGACCTCGCTGTGGGTGTATTGGTAGAAGGGTGTTAGAAATGCAGCTGCCAGGAAAAAGACGAGGAGGAAGATATATGGATGCAGTTAGAGAGGACAGAATGAGGACATGTCTCACTTATAAATGAGTCTTCGAGGCTCAATGTGATTTATCTGTATAAATAAAGGTTGAATGAAAAAAGAGGATGCAGAGGACATTGAGGGCAGAGTGAGATGGATGAAGATGACTCGCTGTGGAGACACCTGAAGGGAAAATCTGAAAGAAACATAGCCCTCACAATAAGAGAGAGTATCAGTGAGATGCTGAGTGATGCGTTTTTTATTGTCTTTAAAAAAACCACTTGAACATTTTTTTTATTCATTCAATCTTTATTTAAACAGGTTGGTCTCATTGAGCCTCGAGGACTCATTTACAAGAGAGACCTGATTTAAACAAAGAATGATGGCAACAGTAGATAATCATATAAAAAGCATATAAAATGAAAAGAAACGGCTACGTTATAAAGGAGGAGCCTGATAAGTGAAAGATCTTCCTTCCATTCTGCTTTTGGAAACTCTAGGAACCACAAGTTGCAGGTTTACTTGTGGTTCCTAGAGTTTCCAAAAGCAGAATGGAAGGAAGATCTTTCAGTTTTCAGGCTCCTCTTTTGTGGAACCAACTTGCAGTTTCTGTCCGTGAGGCTGACACATTGTCCAGTTTTAAGACTGGGCTTAAGACTTTCCTTTTTGATAAATCCTATAGTTAGGATTAGCTTGTTATGCAGCCTTAAGCTTAGACTACTAGAGGACAAATTGACCTCATTTCCTTAAATTAATTGTTAAAATTGAATAGTTTTCGTTTGATATTATTTCTATCTTAACGTGATTCTCGACCTGCCATTGTGTATCTGTTCTTCCTTCCTGTTCCTCTCAAACCCAGCCGGTCAAAGCAGATGACATCTTGTCCTGAGTCTGGTTCTGCTAAAGGTTTCTTCCTCATGAGGGAGTTTTTTCTTTCCACTGTCGCCTTCATGCTCAAGATGAGAGTCTGTGATGAGTTAAACTCAAAGCAGTCTGCTCCTCAGATAAATAATGTTAAATTATTATTTTTATAAATATGAATGTTTCTGTTCAGTGACCTGAGACGATGTCTTTTGTGACTTGGTGCTATATAAATAAACTGAATTGAGTCTATATGTCTGCTACACTTTGTTTTTACACAGCTGTTTAATTCACAGACAGATAGATATGAAACTATATAAATATGATCATATATAAATGTATATACACACATGCATATCTACATATATACTCATATATTATTTAAATATATATATATATATATATATATATATATGTATATAAAAGATATATTGGTGTTTATATGTTCATCGATGTGATTAATCAAAATCAATTAAATGTGAATGTTAGTGTTCTTTATTCAGAAAATTAACACGTCACATTTCAGGATCTGGTTATCATAGACACAGATTAAATGTTCAATATGAATATTTCTACATTTATCACCACAGTCGTGGTGTTACACACATTAGTAGTTGTAAACACTCAAAATAATACACATGTTGGTTTAGTGCTTACCTATAACCTAAACATTCAAGGAGTAAACGTTTTAAATAATCATGTTAAAAGTTACAAATATTGTCTGTTAGTTTTCTAAATATATTAGTGTGTGTGAATGACAGGGATTAACATAAAACACTTTGTAGAACGGTGCTTTATAAAGTTTAGTCCATTTTCTTGTTTTAGTTGACAGGCATGTTCTGCCACATCCAATATGGCGGACGCTATGACGTATTCTCCAGTCCACTCAGTGAGGCGTCTACGTATATATGTCTAT
>NC_056514.1:17872362-17887385 GCF_014905685.2 Nematolebias whitei | reverse complement strand
CGTATTCTCCAGTCCACTCAGTGAGGCGTCTACGTATATATGTCTATGGTTGCACTGGCTTCTTGAGAGGAGGGAAGTTACGAATCAGGAAATGATTTTGGCGGGACGGAAGAAGATTGTAGTGGAAATGAAGAGGAGTGGAGACAAAGAGTCAAAAAACAGGAGAAAGCCGAAAAAGCAGAGAGCAGTGGAATCGAATCCAGCAAATGACGAGGACAATGAAGTTGTAACAGAGAAACAACATGATGATTATTAAGTTATTATCAAGATGGAGAGTCTTGGTGAGTGTTGACCAGTTGACCAAAACAATAAATAAAGAAACAGTCAGGTGAAGTCTGAAGTGCCGTGGTCTTAGGAGGTGTTGCTGTTCTTGTTCACTGCAGAGACAGCATGGAGCAGTCCAGCTGAAAACTGAACCATGAGCACAGGAGTCACAAGTCTAAAAAATATCTAATGAAGATCTCCTGATGCATGTATCTAATGAAGAGTACAAGAACATATACGTGGAGCACATTTGGACACGTAGCAGCGATCTGCAAAGGAAAACACTGGTGTGGAAGGTGTGCTGGTGAGTATGGGAAATGTGAAAGAGCAGCAAAGATCCAATGATGCAACTGTGGAGGAGAACTCACTGCTGCTGATCGTGGACGCCAAGTTGGTAAAAGAGCAGAGGAAATCCAAAAAGTGAAGCTACATCCAGGGATTACATATGCTGAAGCTGCAACAACGTAACCAGGGAGACGTAATCCAGCAGCGACACCAAATGTTAAATCAAACTGTGATGGATGCTCTCAATTTGATGATGACTCCGTGACGGTGAACAAAAAGGATTTTGCGGTGGAAGTGATTCATTGTTCAGCTCAGACAGTAAAGAAAACTGAAAATATAAAAACGATAGTGAGGGCTGCAGAAAAGTACCGTGATGTGAAAGACCTCGGTTGGGAAGCTGTAGAGAGCAGGATGGGTGAGGGAGGAACACCAGCGCAGTCAGAAGGTGCTACTTCTACATGATCATGAAAGTACTTCGATATTAGAAGTGTCATCTTGAATGGACGAGAGTTTAAACGTTTCATGTGAGAACTACGAGATGAACCTCGTGTTGTTTGTGTTCAAGAAACCTGGTTCACACCAGAGTTGGGTTTAGTTTTACATGGATACGCTGCAGTCAGGAGAGATGGAGATGATGGAAGGGGTGGAGGAATAATGACGTTTATGCAAAATAATATCGGTTACAATGATGTCAATATAGGAAAAGAACATGCATACATTACTTTTAAAATATATGGACAGGTAGGGGTGAAATATTTATTATTATAATACATAAGGGAAAGTTGTATGGTGTGGGGATTTTAATGCTCACAGAACTTATGTGATCACAGATATAAATGGAGGAAATGTCCAGGAATTCATTTAAGATAATAGACCAGTGTGCATAAATAACAGGGACAAGATATAATATAAAGAATGCAGAAACAACAATAGATTTAACAATTACTTTGAATAATATTGCAGGAATTGTACAGTGGGAAGTAATAAATAATAAAAAAAAACATCACATTGATCATTATCCAGTAATAATAAAAAAACAAGGGATGGATGTTCTTAAGGACAAAACATTTCAAGTACTTAAATGGCAATTTAATAAAGCAAACTGGATTAATATTCAAGTTCTGACTGGAGTTAAATGTGGAGAAATGATTAGAGAAAATATTAACGATATCGAGGAATTTAATGGAAAATTAATGACACAGGCTGCAAATAAAGCAATTCCTAAAAGGTAGAATTAAAAAGAATGTTCCATGGTAGGATGATGATTGCAAAGAAGCTGTTAAATAAATTAAGCTGATTTCACAGCATTATTATTATTATTTTAGCTCCGTCCACACTCCAGTCCAGTAGGTGGCGGAAATGCACCTTCACAGTTGGTCTGCAACCGCCATGAAACAAAAGAAGGAGATTTAGTGTTTGATTGTTTTTATTTTCAGGGAAGAAGCAGCTGAGCAGAAATGTGAAACTTATGCCAACAAAACCTTATCTATCGTTAAAATTAATGTTTAATGACAATTTATTGTTAACTTGCAGAAAAAGTAACAAAATACGAAAGTTACACCACGCGCATTATCATCAAGACACGTTCATGTTACCAAGAAATTATGTAATCTATAACTTTACTTGGTATTCTACGAAAACCCCATTGGTTGCAATAAAAAAAACTACAAATTATCCGTTTATCTATTAAAAAGGCTACATAGATAAGAATTTATACGCGTGGGGGGAAAAAACATTTGGTTTTCAATGCACTGTTTTTGGTTCGCTTCGGGTGAGAACTTATATTTACCACTCGTTTCCTATACCGTGAACGCAGCGTTGCGTTAGCATCGTAGCTAACGCTAACTTCAATATCTTTGTCGTTAAAAATAAAAGTTTCAACCATGTTGAGATTCAGCAGCACCGCTGCAGCGACACCAGTCAGGTTTAATTTAACAGGGCGACTGAAACTTATCACGATAAGTTGAATTATTTAGCTAACTTTAGCCAACATGCTAACTAACGGTAGAGGCTCTATTGCCATGGTTACGGTTTATTGCACGAAAAGGAAAACGTGCGAACAAACAACTTGTATATTTACTTAGGTAAAGTGATTTGGTTTTACATCTAAGAGTTACCGCCTGTCTTTACAGGTGCTGCTGTGTTTTCCTGTTCCTGTCGTGATTAAACTGTTATCTCTGATCTTATGGATGTTGTCCGCGCTGCAACCCTGAGCTCAGTCAGATCAGTTAAGGTATGTTGTTGTTGTCTGTGGTCCAAACTAATGTTTCCTGCTGCTGTCAGTATTCACAACATTTCCTTCTCATTGATCTGTGTCAGCTGACTCAACTGTTGAACATAAAATCACAACAATGTACTTTCATTTCTTGGATGTGACGTCACTGCAGCAGCTGAGCAGGAAGGTGAATTCTTTACACCACCTCTCCTGCTGCGTTTGTTTTGTTCAACTAGTACTGGATTATACTTTCATAATATTTAAACAGGCATTATGATACAGTAATAATAACGTTATTTAAACAGGCATTAATGAGAGGCAGCAGTTTTGTTGCTGATGAAGGACTCTGGGTTGCTCCACTGAGCTTTGTTGTCTTGTGTTTCCTCCTTAGTGAGTCAGGCTCTGCCTTTCGTTTCTGAGGAAACGACCAGCTGGCAAATAGTTTAGTTTCGTTTCTCTGAGCAGAAAAGGAAGATCATGGGAAGGGTTGACATTTAAAAAGCTGCTGGCTCACGTGCAGTTCATGTTAAGGAGGTGACAGAAGGTAAGAAAGTTACTTTGACTTCCTAGTTTTTTGTATTGATGGTTAGTGTGTATGTGCAAGCTGTAACTCTTGTTCCGTCACTTTTGTAATGATAACATAACTTATTATGGTTAGATTCTGAACATGTGATGAATGAATTTATTTTCTAAAAGCTGTCGTGTACCAACACAGCCTGCTAATAATTACAACTTCCGCACACTGCATAAGAAATGAAGCAAACTTATTATTCAGCAATCTTTTATAGATTTTTCTACATTTTCTGATTCATTACTTTTGCCACAGGTTTAGGACATAAAGCGATAATGTCTTGTGACTTCTGGGGTCAGTAAAAGGTATCGTGTAGATGAAATGTTGCAGAAAGTAGCAGAAATGTCCTCATTTTAGAAGAACAAGTGAGAAAAGCCAGTCCCTTTTGGATATTTGTACTTCAGGCTTGACTCAACTGGAATTTTGATGTACTTCCTGTAAAAAGTCGTCACGCCCTTTGAGGTTTTGTGTTTTTATTGCTGTCATAAGTTAGTCTCTCTGTCAATATAAAAAGGCATTTTTCACACACGCACACAAAAAAACGCTCTTAATGAAAATGTTCAGAGTCAGAGTTTCGTTATTGTCATTCCCACCTCATGTGGTACATGTGGTGGAGCGAAATTATGTACACAAGGTCCCAGTTACATCCAACAATAAAATGTATAAGAAAAACAGTAATAACATCTAAGATATGAACTAAGAAAAACATTAACTAAATATACACTAAGCACTCATAACATAAAACATTGAACATCAGAACATCAGTTCAGATTTCAAGAGTAAAATTTAAAACACCAATTCAATAAAAACATCCAATCCAACTTTATTTATAAAGCACTTAAACAGCTATGCAATTACAAAAATTAAAACAATTAAAAGAGAATCAAATAAACAAGTAACAATAATGAATTCAGCATCTCACATCAAAAGTCTGGGCAAAACGATGGGATTTAAAAAGAAGCAGCGAGGAGGAGACCTGTCTGATGTGGAGAGAACTGCTCTATAGTTTAGAAGCTGCTACAGTGAAGGCACGGTCACCTCTAAGCTTGATGTTATGTAAAAATGAAACGTCATTTAATGTAAAAAGGTGACCCCCTTAAAATGACCGTCCTAATTCTAGGGGATGAATATAAAACATTTTCAAGGCCCTAATCCCCCAGGAGTTCTGTTAAATCCACCATTAAGAAAAGGAAGGCATATGGAACACGTGTAAATCTACCAAGAACAGGCTGTCTTTACAAACCGAGTGTGTAAGAAAGAGAATAGTGAGAGAGACCATCAACCCCCCTGTGAGCATTCTGAAGGAGTTTAAAGCTTCAGCAGGTGAGATGGGAGACACTGACTGAGCATACATCAACTGTTGCCCGAGTTCTTCACCAGTCTTATAGAGTGACAAACTGTTGAAGAAAACTCAGATTAAATCTTGACTAGTTTGCCAAACGGCATGTGGAAGACTCCACTGTGAAGTATTTTTCAGTGTATTTTTATAAAGCCTGTAAGGATGGAGGGTAAATGAGTGCTGCAACATACAGAAACATCCTGAAGGACAATTTGATGCTGTCTATAAAAGAACTGTGTATGCACAGTGTCTCCCTGAGATTCCAACATCGAGTGAAACGACTTCGCTAAGGAAGGAATATGACCAAAACTCGCGGCGCTGTTTTGTTTTTTAATAAATGGACATATGAAAGTATCCGAGGTAGAAGAAGCTGTCCAGACGAGTTGGATATCTAAGTTAGGTTTCTTTGGGCGGTGCTTTTATTCTCAGCTGTTGTTTTCCTAAATTGAACACTGGAATGCTGAAATGCTTGCTGACTTGAAACTTTGCACAGAGAATAAGACATAATTTCATAATATTGAATGTGAACGATTAATAATATTTAGGAAATGCTTGATGGTATTCCTGAAAATATACACCTGAAAAAACTTGTTGAGCCTGGATTCCTACAGATCCCAATCAGAAATGAGTCCGTATGAATAAAAACGTTTGGGATCATGTGCTCCTTTTCATTTAGTAGAGTGGACTTTAGACGTGAAACCAATCACAGCCTCATTGAATATTCTTTATTTTTCCTGTACATTAATTAAATTGTGTTTAAAACTAAAAGAAAAATATAATTTTTATCTACAAAACCATTTCATAATGCAATCAAACAAAGGCATCATTGCAGCTTACTGGCAAGTAGCTTAGCTTATTTACACATTAATGGTGGTCTCTTTTCTCTGTTAGCATTACTGAAGATGGACGTTCTGCAAAATATTTTGACTCTGGTGAAGAAGCACAAAAATGGCATACCAGTGAATAAACTATCTACGCTCTACAGCCAGAAATACCACAGCAACCTGTCTTGTAATTACTTTAACTGTAACTCCATGCTCAGCATGGTTTCTGCCATCGACGACCTGGTTGTGAAGGACAATCTGGTTTTTCACAAGGACTGTTGTCATCAAAGTCAGACTGGAGCTGGAGCATCAGTGTCCACTCAAGAAGACGCCAGAAAGACCGACGTTCTGAAAAAAGTTGTTGCCTTGATGATCAAACACCCGAATGGGCTTCTCCTGAAGGACGTGCCGATCATCTACAGCCAAATATACCGCCAGGATCTGTCCTTGGTCTCTTTGGGTTTTGAAACTATATCCTGCCTAGTGGAATCTCTGAATAAGGATCTGGTTGTGAAGGAAGAAAAGGTCTTCCATAAAAGATACCTTCCAAAAAAGCAGCCTAGAGCTTGTAAATCACCAAATGTTAAAGAGGACAGCAGGCCCCGAGCAGCACGCACTCCAGAACCTCTGGTCAGGAACAGCAGCCCTTCAGCTCACATATCTGTGCTTCAGGATGCCAGGCCTCACAGCAAACTTGGACCTCCTTTGATTGCTTCTTCTCCTGGAGTTTCTGCCCAGTGTGTCCCTGGTAATCTGCCCGTTCTTCCATCCAAACCAGCACAAGAGCTGACTCAAGATCAGCTGTATCAACGGGTTTTGGAGGTTAGTTTCTGCACCATGTACAACTGCATCAGATGTTTATCTTCAGTGGTGTTAGTGACCAGCAAATTCCACTGTAATACGCATCATTTGATCACATCTGCCCCAAAGCTCTGGTGTCTAGACTGTTGTGTTTCTCGCCTCTTAGCGAGATGGTCGCCGGTTCAAATCCTGGCCTGGGATCTTTCGGGGTGGAGTTTGTATGTTCTCTCCGTGCATGCGTGGGTTTTCTCCAGGTGCTCCGGTTTCCTCCCACAGTCCAAAAACATGCATGTTAGGCTGATTGGTAACTCTACATTGTCCCTAGGTGTGAGTGAGAGAGTGAATGGTTGTTTGTCTCGTTTGTCTCAATGTGTCCCTGTGATGGACTGGAGACCTGTCCAGGTGTCCCTGTGATGGACTGGAGACCTGTCCAGGTGTCCCAGTGATGGACTGGAGGCCTGTCCAGGTGTCCGCCTCCTTTCACACAGTGACTGCTGGATATGGGCACCAGTGACCCCTGCGACCCGAAAAGGACGAAGCAGGAAAAGATGATGGATGTATGTATGCATCGTATGGACGGATGGGTGGATGTTCTCTCTACCTAGTTGTGGTATTTCTTCTTTTTTGTTAAAATCATGCTTTTGAACAAAGTCATTAGTACACAATAAGGTAATAAATATCTGTGGAGTAGTTTGATCGCCTTTTCTCTCAGTTTAGTCGTACAGTGAACAATCTCACGAAGACAAATGTAAAAACTATCGTTTTAGATTGAATTTATGATTTTAGGAGAAAGTGAGCCTTGGATTTTTAGTTACATGTTTTATTTCCAGCCACCTGTATTAGAAAACATTATTAATACTAACTGTGGCTTGTTTGGTTCCAGGTGATAGAGACCTACAAGCTGAAGTCTCCATCCATGGAGCAGCTCCAGACCTGCTACTCTCATTTCTTTAGTGAAGCATTTCCTCTCAGGCAGTACATATCTCTGTACGACAACTTGGAGGCTAACAAGCTGCCTGCCAAATCTGAATCAACAAATCCCATCACTAATGTCTGGCAGACAGCTGAAGGTACTCAAAGTTGTCAAAATGTATTTTTATCTAAAAACAAAGATTGTTATTGCTCATTTCTTTTAAACATTTCTGCTTTTGTGTCTTCTAACAGCAACGCCGACTCCAACAACTCTAGAAAAAGAACAACAGCTGGACAATGGAGCAAACCTACTCGCTGAATGTGACTTTCCAGTGCTGGGGGCAGCTGCGAGCTCCAAAAAAGAGAAGAAGACCAGAGCAAGAGATGCCAACCAGAAAACATCCAGTGTCCACGTTTTTACAGACGCTTATTATGCTCAGCTGAGAGAGGTCCAACGAGGCCACATGCTGGCAGCCGAGGCCATCGAGGAGGAAAACGAGCTGACATCGAGGAGGAGGAACACGTACATGGATCCAGATTATGTCAACAGTGTGGTGAAAAACGCAATACAAGAAATAGCTGCTGAGGGAGATCTGGTCACTGATAAAAAGGTGAGATGGAATAAAAGAATAGATTTTGATCTTTTGTTTCTGAAATTTTAAATCAAATACAGTCAAGTTCTTCATATAGCAACATAACCACAGCGATTACAAAAAGGTAAAAACGGACTAAAAAGATTTAAACAGACATTTAAAGCGTATGACCACACACATGTAAAAATAAACTAAACCAATTAAACAGTAAAAATCATTTACTGAATAAACAGTTTGTGTGCCTGAATGATCCTAGGAGTTCTGCTGTCGGGGGCAGTTGTAATTGTCCCTGCTAGGGTCTCCCAAGGCAGATTGGTTCTAGGTGACAGGCCAGACAAAGAGCGGTTCTGAAGATTGAGGGTGCATTCACACTAGCCCTGTTTAGTCCACTTTAATCAAACTCTAGCTCGTTTTCCTAGAAAGTCCGGTTCGTTTAGGGAGGTGTGAACGCACCATCGAACTCTGTCACTTAACAAAAAGACGAACTCTGGCCCGGGCTAAAACCTAGGTCTTCGTCCGGTAGAAGCGAACTCCAGCGTGGTTCGAGTGCAGTGTGAATGTAAACAGACCGGGCCCCGCTCCGCAGGGTAAACAAACACGCATTTCTCTGACCTTACATGGAGCCGTCAGCTGCCTTGTGTGAAAAACAATATTCTCCATGGTCTTCTGTCTCATCTTCTGCTCATGCTAAGTCCATTTTTGAAAAAATGACAAAATATAACTCCTAAAACTGCTAAAACTTGATGCCACTTCGTTTTTATTTTTTTTATTTACAGAAGAAGAAGAAGAAAACGTGTCTTCAGAGGTTTTTGTGTCGTTTCTTTCAGTGGTTCTTGGTGCAGCGCCCCCACAGGCGAGCGGGGGAATAGATTGGTTCAACAGGTTGACTCGACTGCACAGTGCAGTGTGAATGCAAACTCACCAGCTCAAATGTAAACAAAAGCTCATGAATATTGGTCCCGAACCAAGTCTATCGGACTATCAGGTGTGAAAACGACCTTATATGGACATAAAGAAACGAAGAACTCGGTGTCCCTTGCCTGGACGTGAGTTACCGGGGCCTCACCCTGGAGCCAAGCCTGGGGGAGGGGCTTGTCAGCTGGGTCTCTACCCATGGGGCCCGGTTGGGCTCAGCCCCAAGGAACAACATGGGTTTGCCTTACTGTGGACCCACCACCTACAGGAGGGGCCATATGAGTCAGGTGCATGAATCCATGGGCAGTGGCCTTGGTGCTCTGACCCTGGCTTACCAAAGCTGGCTCTTGGGACCTGGAACGTGACCTCTCTGGCAGGAAAGGAGCCTGAGCTTGTGCGTGAGGTTGAGAGGTACCGACTAGATATAGTTGGGCTCATCTTGATGCACAGCATGGGCTCTGGAACTGATCTCCTTGAGAGGGGTTGGACCTTATTCCACTCTGGAGTTGCCCATGGTGAGAGGCGCTGAGCTGGTGTGGGTCTACTTGTAGCCCCCCGACTTGGTGCCTGTGTGTTGCAGTTTTCCCCGTTACATGAGAGGATGGCTTCCCTGCGCCATCGGCTGGGCGGGACGGGCTCTGACTGTTTTTTTGTGCCTATGCGCTGAATGGCAGTTCAGCCTTCTTGGAGTCCTTGGAGTGAGTGCTGGAAGGCGCTCCAGCTGGGAACTCTTTTATTCTGCCGGTGGACTTCAATGTCAACGTGGGTAACAACAGTGTGACCTGGAGGGGTGTGACTGGGAGGAACAGCCTCTGATCTGAACCCGAACGATGTTCTGTTGTTGGACTCGTGCTAGTCATAGTTTGTCCATCAAGAACACCATGTTCGAACATAAGGGTGTTCATAAGTGCACTTGGCACCAGGACGCCCTAGGTCGTAGATCGATGATTGACTTTGTAGTCCTGTCATCTGATTTGTGACTGTTTTGACACTTGAGTGATGATTTCCAGGTAATTCTCATAAATTTCCATAGAACGTTTCCAATTTGGAATATTTCCAGAACTCCCCAGCCTAACTTACCATGAAAATTTATAGAAAGTTTCCAGAAATGCACTGCTCCTTTGCAGTCCAGCTCAGTGCTAACTAAAACAATTCCAATTTAGTTCCCATTCAGCTCTAAAAATGGTTTCCACTGCCAATATTTATTACCAGCAAAGCACTGGATAAGAATACTGAGCCAGCTAAGGTGGTTAGTAGAAACAGACATGTACAACTGGGTTAAGATATACTGTGTTAGCTAAATATCCAACTGGGAGCACATACATGTTCATAACCTGCTCATATAAAAATGTTGCTTTGCAGTAATGATCATTTTAATTTTTTTCTTTGAAACTTATCAAACTGTCCCTGCCAGATAGACTTTTCCTCCTTTGTTCGTTTTTACTGTCCCTCACTGGTTCCCACATCTGTATCTAGGTGATATCCCGGGTGTGCCAGATGATTCCTTCTTTGGACTCAAGGATGCTAAAACCCTGGAATGTTCCAGCGCTAAAAGACCTTGAGTACCTCATGAGAGAGATCAACATCTTCATAGAAGTGGGTACACATTTGTTTTTAAATTAACTCACTCTTATTAGTAGTGTTAAGTTGGTATATGTAGAACATTTTGTTGTTCTTTCTGTCAGACTACTGAGGCATTAACATCCATCAGTACCCTTTATGAGCTGGGCCAGTCGCTGGCCGGCCTGAAGGACAAGAAGCGCTACGAAGAACTAAACATCGGGCCCCTGTGCAAACTCCCCCTCATACACCGCATGTTTAAGATTGATAGTAACACCAAGGATGATGAAATCCATGAGATCCACACTGTGGACATCATAAAGGTACTGCTCAACACAAGTTAAACTAATCAGAGATGACTTTTTTTTGTTTCACTTACAATAAACTACAACAAGAAGACAGCAGGAGGAAGTCACTGCAATATTCAACAAAAAATTAAGTTTTCAAAATGTGGACTGATTGCTCTAAATGAGTATTCAAGTTGGTTAGGTCACACTAGGAGTCTGAAATCACCTGGCGATGGAAATCAATGTAAACACTGTTGTGCACCAGTTTTTGATGGATTTTACTGCAGACTGGATGTTTTTGTTGAGGAATAAAAATCAGATAAAGAACGTTATTATGACGATCCTACAGAGCCGGCGCTCAAGTTGTAAGGGGTTTAGATATACCAGTTTGATCCAGATTTAAACTCTGACAATCCCCTAACGGGGAGAGGAGCTCTGTTAGATCCCAGGAACGACCTCAGTCCAGGAACAGCTAAGATGCTGAGCAGAACCCGTAAGCTGCCATGTCTCTGGTAGAGGACGGAGTGTTGAGTCCAGGTGCCACAATGTGGAAAGGGCGCGCTCAGAGATTGTTTGCATCAAAGACAAAAAAAAACTGCTGTGCAACAGGTCATGTGCAGTAATGTAGGATTTTTCAACTGATAAATGCACAATAAAATAATAAGTTGTACTTTACTATTTTTTGTAGCCAATCTAAAGTACACAGTACAGCACAGGTCATGTGTTGGACAGAACGTTTGAGCAACTCTAGAAAGGTATCTCTTGAGAATGTACGAAAAACATAAGACGAGGATTGTTTACGTTTTGAATGTCCAGACAACCAGATTGAACTTTTTTAGATTTTTCTACCTGGATTATTGAGTGTGCATCAGGATAAGGATTGTTTACTTCAATAAATTGATTCAAACGTCATGCGAACTAAAAAAGCAGCAACCATATCCCAGTGTGAACATATAAAACAAATACAATGTGAAACTCTCAAACAGCTCAGCTGGCTGAGTGCCAGCATGAGAAAATAATGCTTGATAACACGATTATTTGAGAAATATATCCATTACTTGCCATACTATTTAGAGTGTTGCTTATATGAGACAACTGCCTGCCATACAGGCACCTCTCGTCTCTCCGTGCAGCAGCTGAGAAAGATTAGAAAGATGAAATTAACTAATGTCACGAAACATTTAAACTATATGATTTTTGGAGCCTAACAGTTTTTCTTGTTTCTTTTGTTTAGCAACTTCGCATTTATCGGTGGAAAATGAAGACGCCCAAACTCGACCTGGCTGAGTTTTTGAAGCATTTGTCTGATCACTACAGCTGTGATTCTCCATACGAGTTGGGGATCAGAATACGCGGCCTTGGGCTGCCCATATCGGTAAGAGACTTGACGTTCTGTAAAACTTGAGCTGGTTGGCTCATTAGTGAAAAGTTTGTTACATTTATTATGTGCACACATGATGCTGCAGCTCTTTCAGCCTCTGCACAGTCATATTTTAATACAACACTGTAGAAGAGGGGACGGCAGAGTGGTGGCTCAGTGGTTAGCACTGTTGCTTCACTGCAAGGTGGTCCTGGGTTCAATATCCGAGTTGGGCCAGGGGTCTTTGTGACATGTGTTCTCTCCGGGTTCATGTGGTTTTCTCTGGTTTCCTCCCACTGTACAAAAGCATGCACGTTAGGCTGCCTTCAGGCCCAGGCCTCCCAGTGATCTGTGGTCTTAATGGGATTTACGTGGTTAAATAAAGATCCATGGGAATAAAAACAGGCAAAGTGGTAATTGTTTTAAAGTAATGACCCGTTTTTGTAACAAACGTTCCAGGGCGACTGTGGCTGAGCGGTTAGAGCAGTCGTCCTCCAATGGGAGAGGTGGGGGTTCGATTCCACCAGCAGTCACATGTTGAAGTGTTTTTGGGCAAGACACTGACTGAACCCCTCATGGCCTCTGATGTGTGTCCCATCAGTGTATGAATGTGATCTAAAGCTCTGATTATTCTTTGTATAAATGTAGTAGAGTGCTGTATGAATGGGAAAACGAGGCACAGATTGTGTTGTAAAGAGATTTGATTGTCTTGATCAGATAGAAAGGTGCTATATAAAAATAAAGTCCATTTACCATGACTCTTCTGATACACTTAGCAGGAAGGTTGGGCTCATTGTGTGTTAGCTCACTGCAGCTTTATGTTACACAATATGGCTGTCAGTCCTGCTGGAGTCAACTAGCTAGGATTGGATATAGAATTGTACACCTGGATTATTGAGCATGGACTTTTTTTTTTTTAGCTAGGATTGGCTAATTTCCCCAAAGTTTCTGGCTTGGGAGTGGAATCAACAGCACAAAGGATATGACTTTATGTTTTGCTTTAATGAACAGCGATTTGCATTTGCTACCCTTTTTTTTTAGGGTCTTTTCTGGTGCACACACCTACCTGGTCAGGACCAGGAGTCCTTTTAGGGACCAAGACTAGTCCTAGTATGGTGAAACCTCATTTTAGGGTTAGGACTAAGGTGTGAATTGAGTTTAGGTCAGGGTTACGCATGTTCAGGGATTAGGCTACACAAATGAATGGAAGTTAATAAACAGTCCTAATAGAGATGGGGGGGGGGGGTGATCTGTGATGGGCACATGCCCCCACTGACCGACACATAATCCTGCTGTAGAGTGCAACCCCTCAGAATGTTCTTTTTGATCTCCAGATGTGTAATAATTGGTTTAATACAGCAATCCAAAATGAACTGGAACCAGATCAGCTGTTAAACACAGACTGATAAATTAAACACATATATTGTTTTATCGCTGTTATCAGTAAAAAATGCTTGTGTCTGTATCATGTTTGTCAAACAGTTTATAAATAGTGTTGCTTGCATTTTAATGATGTTCATTATAGAACAGTGTAACTTGTGTGTCCACTGAAGAGTCTGAACCGAGTGAGCCGTGTGGAGAGCAAAATGTTGGAGGAAGCCAGAGAGGCCATCCAAGGAGAGCTGGAGGAAGAAACCAAGGAGTGTCTGAAAAAAGTCAAGAGGAGTGTTTTAGAGTCGATGCAAGGTGCACGCTCCTTCTCCTCCACAGGAAGCTTGGACCTCTGGAAGAAGTACTCCTCCATGCCGGCGGCTGACGTAGTGCTGGAGGTCCTGTCCAACGCCAGGCAGGTGTTCAGCTCCAAGATGGCCAAGGTGGGAGTCAACCCGTGTTACAAAGTGTTCAGATATTCTTCGTCCAGTTTTCCCTCAAATGTCTCGGCCTGCTAATAACAGATCGTCTCGCACGGACTGCTGGCCAAAGAAAATATATTCGAGCCAGAGTTAACTTTGAGATTGTCAGGAAAACAAAACACTACTCGGAGGTAATGTTCTAGAAAGATTTCCTGACACAGAGCTGCACTTTCTTTTCCAACCAGCACGTGGAGCAGTTCTTGACGCAGGTGTCTCAAGACCGTCTGGCCAGAGCTCTGTTTCAGCTGTCTGTCTGCGGAGGCTCCTTGGCTGTTCCATCGGACCTGGTGCCCAAAGAAAAGACCCCCAAAACTCCAGAAAAAGCTAAAACAGTGGACAAAGCTGCAGCGTCCCTCCCCAGTGAAGGTTCATAAACTGTACATGCTGTTTCCTGCACTATTCGAATCAAAGGACGTCTGCTTGTGATTAATGGACGTTTGTTTCGTCTCTCAGCCAAGGTGAAGCTGTTTCTGAAAGACAGCCTGGCTGCTCAGAACTCCACCATCACTCTGGCCCACATTGCTGCTGTGGAGAGGAAGCTGACCAAACACTTCCTGCTCAAAGATTTCCTCTCGTTAGAACAAGGCACCTTCCTTGAGTTCCTGGTGAAACACGTTCAGGTATACTTGTGGTTTTCAGTGGGAAATTTTTACTGAATGCTTCTTGGGAAGTCTTCGGGATGTTTCCATGGTAACACCAACCTCCATCCTGGTCTGTGTGCAGCTGCTGCAGGACACTCTGGGCTCTGCTTTGTTTCTGGGAAGCAACAAGGAGCTCACCGGCAGCAGTTTCAGACCCACCAGACAAGACGTGTTTGAATTTATCAAACAGTGCGGCGACGTGTCCCCCACTGAGCCAGACAACGTGAGTTTGTTAAAGACATGCTGCAGAAGACAAACACTACGATGAGACTCGCTCACCTTAAACTTCCTGCTGTGTCTCAGCTCTTTCATATCGAGTCAGCACTGAGGTCCCACTATGGGGTCCGGGACAGTCGGGACTTGGGTTACGGCACCCTCCACATGCTGGCTGGCCTGGTCCAACGACAACGAGAGCTTGCTGGGGGAGGACTGAGCCCAGTCTGCTATGAGTCTGCTCTGTTGGCCAAACACAATACATCAAGGTAAGAATGTACTTTAAATGTTTACCCAATTAGTACACCAAGTCAGAACTGCAACAGTTATGACGGGGGTTCTAAATCGGGTAACCACTCAAGTACATTCTTACCGGGTCGGGGACAGTCG
>NC_056514.1:17815905-17872252 GCF_014905685.2 Nematolebias whitei | reverse complement strand
CTGCCCGTCCCCCGCCCCGCCTATAAAAAAATCAGTGTATGTTTTGCTGTGTCAGTGTCCCTAAGCTCTCAAATTATTTCATATTACACTTGCAGTTTAAAAACCCTCCAAAAATGTGATTATAAGATACACATTGTTGCATTAGCGCCCCCTAGTGGTCAAACACAGAACAAGTGAATAATTTTACAGATCCAAAGAAAAAGTTCCAGCTTTTACAGGAATGGTCTGAAGAAGAGGCCTGCTGATTATTTATTTATTTTGTAAAGATTAATTTATTTAGCCTTTTTCCAAAGTTAGATATTTAAAAATAGTACAAAAGTTTCTTACACAGAACGTCTGGGTCATTCTGAAAACCCTGACACAAAAATTCAGTTGCAAAATGAAATGAAATTAACACTGAATTAGTTAATTGTGTTTTTAGTAACCGCTCCATATTTTCTTGTTGTTGCCTTTCATCTATCTACCTTCTTTCTTTTGATTTCTTTCCTCGCTCCCAGAAGCGGCGCTGAGAGTGGATCTGAGTCGGTGGGGCGTCTAGGTGAGATGTCCAAGGCCCAGGCTCTGGCCAGCCTGCTGTCCTGCCCTCTGCTGGAGGACTTAAGCCAGTGGAGCCAGTGGGAGCTCATCTTTAAGCCCCTTCATGGCTCCCTGAAAGATTTCATTGAAAGAAATGCAGGTAAGCACACAGCGCTCTGATCCTCCTCTACCTCAGTGGAGGACATGTGAAGCATACACTGAGAAAATATTTAGTAGAACAAATCTGGATAAGTTGTTGCAGCTTTACCAGCTTTATTAAACATTTGTAATCCAGAGGATTAAAGAATCGCAGCTGAAATGTGAAAAGATTCAAAGGATTATGGTCGTGATTCAACAGTTTAAGGGAGCAGGGGAACGAGGCAGATGTTTAGCAACGCCTCACACACCTGCACGCTGTTTCCTGTTAATAATGAACAGGATTAGTTAAGTGTGACCCATCACATCGATTCAAGGATGAAGTCACAGAAATTCATCAAAAGTTATCTTGCACTGAACAGAGACATTCATGTAAAAATTCAATTATTAACATTATTTATCTACGATAGGGTACATGGTCTATGGGTCCATTGAATGAAATATCTGAACGTTCTGAGGCACCAATAATGATGATATTGAGGAGAAAAGCCTCAAATTGTTCCTACTTTTCCTTATTTTAGTTGGTAAATCCTGACGGCTAAATATGGTTTCCTCTTTCAAATGATGTTAAGAAACCCTCATTCGAATAAAATAATATTCTTATTAAAATAATATTCAGACTGATTTTTCAGGGGCCATCTCTGGAGCTGCTCACATCATGTTGATCTACATATAGCAGCACTCTGGTTGGCCTTGTTTCTGTTTTAAGTGCTTTATAAATAAAGTGGTATGTATATTAAAATATAGCTTAAGAAGGCGTGGTCGTCCTTGTAATTTGTAATTCAGTATATTTATGTCTGCATTTAAAAAACTAATTTTTCAAGTTAATTCAGCACTGTTTGTCTGTATCGTATCTGATCGGTATCGGTCGATAACAAACCTCTGATATCGGCATCGTAAGTGGAAAAAATGGATGGGTGCGTCCCTACAAGCAGATAATTTACTGCACATGAGTTTGTTTTTTATGTCTGCTTGTCACTGTTATGGAAATGGTTAGCCTTTTTTCTTTTTTTAGCTTTTTTGTAAAACAGTGTGTGTAAACTAATCTATGTTGCGATAACCACAGGAAGCTGATGTGTGAGCATCGTTAGTGAAACATCTGATCGAGCCGCATGTTTACTGCAGTTTTTATGGGTTTTTCCAGTCCTGCAGGAGAACTATTATCAGAACTGATAGAATCAGAACAGCAGCAGCTGAACAGAAATAAATGCACTTCACTGCTGACGCAGCCGTAACATGTTTGATCTGAAATGTTTCTCAAAAACTGAATCAAACCGTTTACATTATTTGATTTAATTCAGTACATTTTGTTGTCAACAAAGCAAATACAGGCCTGGCAGCGTTGGAGGAAACACCTGGTCTGCTGCTGCGGATCACCACCGACACCGGAGACAAACACTTCAGCCGAGCGGCCGCGGCGCTTGACCCCATCGGCACCGCCGGCCATCTTGTGTCCATGGTGGTAGCAGATGGGATAGACAATGCCCCCACAGCCCTGCTGGCCAATCACATGCACACCTCTCTGGCAGCAGCTGTTGCTCAAGAAGGTGAAGATGTTGTTTATTAAAACCAGACGTTCAGCGTTTCTGCTGCAGCCTGACTGTGTCATCACCTGAACGTGTTCTCAGATCTGAGCCAGGCTGAAGAGGATGTGATGTGCTACAGCAGAGTGGCCAACTTCCTGCTGAGCTGTTTGAGACAGATCCCCATGAGGAGCTGCCAGGCTCTCCTGCAGCAGGTCAGATGATCAACGTGTGTTAAAGCTTGTTTACATGAAGACATGGTGAGAATAAAAGTGGCTGGTGCTAAAAGCATTTTCTGTTTCTGTAGAAGCTCAACAGGAAGTGGTCAATCTGTGAGTTTCTGCTGTAACTGTGAGGAAGTGTTCGTGTTCATGCATCGTTGTGACTTCCAGGTGTTCTTGGAGCCGTTCTCCCGCGTCCTGGGCCAGGCCAAGTCCAAACAGGTCCTGATCAGCGTGGCCCAGTCCGACTCCAAACACCTGAACTGCCTGCACCAGCTGGGCATCCTGCTGGGCATCACAGACTGGGTCAAAGACTACCAGAAGAAGCTGATCCTAACTCAAAGCCTAAAGCACAACACTTACAGCGCACGAGTGGCTCAGGTACAATCATACTTCATCACAGAAGCATTCATCTTACTCCACACACTGAGCAAAGAAGTCTAAAGAGTAAAAAACATACATGAACATGTAAAAAAACGTAGCTGTGTTGATTTCAGCCTCGTTTGGATTCTGAGTGCAGCAGTCTCTCTGCTGAAGACGACCCTGATGATGAGGACGCTATGGACAGCAGCTCCGTGTCCTCTCAGCTCGACCACAACTTCCATCAAGGTTGCTGAAATCTAAACCTTTATCAACTTACTGCTTTTCTGTCTGACTTACCAAACGTGTTTTTCTAGTCAATGGAGACCAAGTTGTGAATTTTGATGAAGAGGAGGATGAGGAGCAGCTGTATGAGCTGGTTCCGGCTGCTAACGGAGAGCCCTCGGACCTCAGCAGTGACTCTGAAGGAGGTCAGCCTGAGGAACAGCTCGAGAAGCGTGAGCCGGAGGAACAGGAAGCTTCCAGCTGCCAGTCAGAGTTTCATTATCAAAGAGACGTCATCGAGAACATCAGGTGAGTCGTGAATCTGATCCTTTCCTTCAGTCACTGACACTGGTCCAGTTTGCTCTTACATTTTACTTTTTAGATAAAATCTGAAGGATTTATTCACTTGTTGACAGATAACAACATACATAATTCTATGAGAAATATTTGTTCCAAGAAGAAACAGACTTTCATAATTTAGACAGCTGCCCAAGTAAAGAATGAAAAGAAAACACTTTGTCCTGGTTAAGATGTGCTTTTTCATATAGCTTAGTGTAATTTACAAAACAACAACCAAATGTAGTAAAAAAGTCAAGAACTAAAGAGGAAGAACTCTTCCAGGCAGGTAGATGAGAGGTAACATTGAGAGGAGGGCAGAGGATTCAGCGTAGGTCAGGTCCAGTGGAAGTGGTTATATGGCAGCAGAGCAGCTGAAGGAGATCCATAAGGAGGTACAGGAACTTACAGGTAGGTACAGGAGACGAGGGTTCACGGAAGGCGACAAGGAACCCAGGACTGGAGACTTAGGAAACAGGTGCTATATGAATGTGAGGAAAACATAAGTATATTTAAATGAAATTGTGTGAAAAATGCTATGTTAAAGATCCAAAAAAGTTCAATCTGGTCCTCTGGACATTCAAAAAAACAAAAAATAAAACAAAGCAAAAAAATATAGAAACGTTTCGTCTCTCATCCAAGAGACTTCCTCAGTCTGAGGTGCTGTTTTCAGCTCAGTCTCTTAAATAGCGCCTTCACAGAGTGGATCAACCAGTTTGCTGCTGACAACCAAAACCAGCTGATCACATGCTCAAGAAGGACCATCAGCCTAACAATGGATCATTAGCACACTGATGGCTGTTTACTACTCACAGAGGGCTGAGTGATACTAGCAATCACAGCATTGTAAGAGGGGGACAGTTGAACCTGGAGGCCTCCACCCCTGTTTAATGATGGACGATTTCTTTTCACAAAGATGGCCTCCTTTACTCTTCTCTCAAACCATCGTTCCTCTCTGTCCAGGATGTGAACATCTTCATCCTTGAAAGAGTGACCGCTGTCCTGGAGATGAGTGTAGACCGCAGAGTCCTGGCCTGATGATGTTGATCTTCTGTGCTGGGCCATCCTTTTGGCCAGTGGCTGTTTAGTTTCCCCGATGTAAGACTGATCACAGCCCTCCTGACACTGAACAACATACACAACATTACTCTGTTTGTGCCGGGGGACTGGATCTTTGGGATGAACCAGTCTTTGCCGTAATGTATTTTGGGGTTTAAAAGCCACTGGGACTTTATGTTTAGAAAATAAACGTCTCAGTTTCTCTGATACCCCCTCAACATACGGAATGACCACTGGTCTGGGTCTGGGTTCCTCCTTTTCACCTGATGGCTGACTGGAGTCCTGTTTGGGTTTCTTCTCTGCTTTCAGGAAGGCCCAGTTAGGATATCCACATTGCTCTAGAGCCTGTCTTGTGTGGGATTTCTCCTTCTGCCTGGCTCCTGAGCTAGTGGGGACGCTGTCTGCTCTGTGATACAGAGTCCTGATGACTCCTAACTTGTGCTCCAAAGGGTGATGGGAGTCAAACTGCAAATACTGGTCTGTGTGGGTGGGTTTGCGGTACACCTCGGTTTGCAAATGTCCAAACAGGCCCTGGACTCAGGAACCTGCAGGAAGAGCTAGAATCCTACATCACTGTCATTGTTTGTCTTTCTAAAGACGAGGAGGTAAATACTTAGATTAAAATCATGTGCTGCTCTTTACCTCCATCCTCCTGAAGCTGGGCCTCTCCTGCTGCTTTAACCTTTTATCGTCCTTTAACTTTATGACCGTTCCTGCTCCTTAGGGCAGAACTCAAGCAACTTATTAAACTGCTTGAGCATAGTATTTTTAACATGCTCAAAAAAATAAAACAAAAAAACTCTTCAGTCTTGTAGAGCTATCTCATCCTGATATCAAAATTTCTAATTTAAATGACTATATTTTTATTTGTACTCTTTAAAGGGTCTTATGTTTAAAAAAACAACATTCCAGTCTGGAGTGAAGACCTCCAGTCCAGACCAGTGGACCCTTCAGAATCAGTAGCTGTAAATGAGGCCTTGTTTTCACTCAAAACTCGGTCGGATCTTCTGGTCTTCAAACATGAAGGCTTTTTTTTTTTTCCTAATCTTTTTTTATTTTTATTATTTTCTTCATATTTTTTGAACCTTTGAATTTCTAGTTTGGAAATAGTTTTTCGCCTGTACCGACCCAGATATAAGAGCGAGCTGCAGCTGCACGGTCCACCTGCTGATGACGTCCTGTCTCTGGATAAGCTGAGCGGCTGTCAGCGGTGAAGTGTTTGATTCTGCAGCCTGGCTTCATGTCAAACAGCTAAATGTTTTCTGTTTCTGCTTGCTCTTACAAAATGTTTAGACACATGACTCGACCATGACTCCTGAACATCTCCAACCATCAAGCCCTAAATGCTCCTCTGATCTGTGACTCTTCCTGTTTGCGCTCTACAGAAAGAGTGAGTTTGGCATCGGGGTGGAGCTGAACGCAGAAGGTCAGAAGCTGATGCAGGTCCACCAGGAGCGACTGGGCCGCAGCTTGGACCGCCTCTCCACTGAGCTGTACAGCAAAGACACACACTTTGTCCTGGAGCTCATTCAGGTGGCTGCTCACACCTCCACGCTGCCGCAAATTTGAATTCTGCTAAAAAATCCAAAAATTCCTGGTTCTTTGTTGCTTTCAGAACGCAGACGATAACAATTATCAGTTGGAGGACGGCGTCGTTCCAGCGCTGGCTTTTGTCATGGAGAAGGACTGCATCACCGTCCTCAATAATGAGACCGGCTTCCAGGAGAAGAACATCAAGGCCATCTGTGATGTGGGCTGCAGCACGAAGGGCAAGCACAAATATGGATACATCGGTAACTATGTGCCTCAACCTGTTCTTCCTCTATCTAAGAAGACGCGCTGACTGCCATTAATGTCAATAACACAGCTGTGCTTATAGAAAGGTTTCCTGTGAACCTGGTTAATGTCAGAGTTTAATATCGTGGTGGTTCTGTTCACGCAGGACAGAAAGGGATCGGCTTCAAGTCCGTGTTTAAGGTCACAGATTGTCCTGAGATCCACTCCAATGGATTCCACTTGTACTTCGACAGGACTTGTGGTCCTACAGGTTACATTCTTCCCCACTGGACCGAAGACCGGAGGCCTCTGGACTCACAGCCGAAGGAGATAAACCAGCACAGGTTGGCCTGCTGAGGAAAATACTCGCTTCATTCGCAGCTTGAACAAAACGTTTTTCTGCACTTTAACTCATTCTGCAGTTTTTTGCTCTTTCAAAACCTTCAGCTCGTTCAAGACACTTCGGCTGTGACTTTTAGTACTCGTGACATTCTTAGTTTTTGAAATATTTAGCTTTTTCGGCCATGTTTTTGTCATTAAAGATGAGTGGAGATATCTTCATATCCTTACCATAACCTTTAACTCCTCGTTGCATCTTTTGTTCTAGTTCAGCTTCTTTCAGCTCCTTTTAGCTTCTTTCTGCAAAATGCAGCTTTTTCATTTACCATACATTTTTGGTACTGTAATTACCGGACAATAAGCCGCTACTTTTTCACACACTTTGAACCCAGCAATTTATATAATGCTGCAGCTAATTTATGGATTTTATTTTTTTGATGAGCTAATGTGCTTCCTGCCGCCAAAATACTTAGCTTCGTCACAACCGGGCGCTCACATAGCTGTTCAATACACATTTCTCTTGAGGGGTGGGTCCTCGTGACTCATTGAGACTACCTGTATAACTAAAGGTAAAAAATAAAATTTGACCAATGAAATTACCGAACAGGTCACAGTGGACCAAATAAACTTTGAATTACCGTAAATGAAACGCTCTCACATGAAAGTCCTCAGGTCACTTGTTTTGCACTTCATGCTCAGACCCTCCTCATGGAAAACACAAAAAATGCAGATGATGCAGCTTTCAAGTTAAAGGCCATCAATCTGGCTGTTGAAGAAGGAAATAGAGCTGCTGCATGTAAGCTAGGCGTTTCCTGGTAGGCTACTGTATTTTATTTTATTTTTTTAACCAGCCTTGTTACCGGCACTGTTCAGAAAAAAAACTGTTTACTGTATGTATTTGTGTATGTTACCGGTACATATTTAATTAAAAGTTTAAAAAATCTTTGTGTAAATATCCCATTACAATGTGGACACCCGCAGCTTATAGACAAGCGCGGCCTACATTTGTACAAAATTGAATTTTTTTATTTATTTAGTGGGCGCGGCTTATATTCGGGTGAGCTCAATATTCCAGAAATTACAGTATTTTTCTTCTAACTGTAGACCTTCTCTGCTAGTTTTTGCTTTTTTTCCTAATAATTCCAATATTTTATGTTGCTTATTTCAGTTTAGTTTTTTTTTTTTTTAGCTAGCATTTACTATTTTCAGCTTTTTTCTGCTCGTTTCAGTTTCCTTTTTGTTAATTCAGATTTTTTTTAATCTATTCAGCCTCTTGTCTATTTCAGCCTTTTCTCTTCTTTTCTGCTCTCTTCAGCTTTTTCTTCTGCCATTTTCCTGTTTTCAGCAAACGTCAGCTGTTCTAGTTCAACACGCAGGAACAGCTTAGCCTGTTTCAGCTCCTTCAGCAGAAATCATTCAGCAATCAGCATTCTCACTGCTTTTTCACAGCAAATCCAATATCTCTAGTGTTTGTTGCACTGTCTATTCTTTTTTTTTATACATATTTTTTATGTATGAGTGAAATGTACTTGATCAGCTTCCATTTGTTTGTTGTTTTTATCAGCTGGACCACTAAAATCTGCCTCCCTCTACGTTCTGAAAACCATCAGACCAGAAACCTTTTCCATGACGTGCACCCTTCGCTGCTGCTGTTCCTGCACCGCCTTCGCTCCATCACCATCTACCATCAGGTCTGTCCCTGTTTGCCATTCATTCGTGTCTGCGTTGGATTGAAATGTAAACTCGTCCCTTCTCGTCTGTGTGTGCAGAGCGAGAAGCGTCTTGTGACGATGACTCGTAAAGACCTGAGTGACGACGTGCTGGAGGTGGAGCACACAGAGGGCGTTGAGCGCTGGCTGGTGGTCAGAACCACTCTGCAGCCCAAGAAGGTGCTGCACACAACTAATTCATGCTTTAACCATTCACATTTCACCAACAGTTCAATGATACTTTCCTAATGTATCAGTGAGTAAATACCAGTCACTGACAAAAAATATTTGTTATAATTTAGCTGTATTTTCTTTTCTTTCAAGAAATCCTAGTCAAGTCATGTAGAAAACCAAACAGCAGCTTCACATAAAAACATGAAATGAAAGGTTACATCTAGTTACGATGTACATATATAATCAATACAGTGTATGATGTTTTATACATAATTACAAAAAGAAGCATTCCTACCAATTAAAAATGATACACAAGAACATTTTTCTGATGGAGAGTCACCTTCTATGCTCTTGCAGTCTTGGTGGTCTCTGAGCTGCCAACTGAGGCAAACACTTAACTGTAACGGCAGGATGGGATCACAGCGATAACAGATGATCTGAGCGACCACAGGCCTGCTGTATTTACTAGAAGATGAAGTGAGGACTTCCACTCCTCGCCTCTTTTAGCTCTGCACTGAAACGTCACATTGTTGCAGACCATGGCTGGTTTGAGCTTTCTAGAGCAGCTTGTCTTTGCAGCCATGTTGTGGAATTGTTTAGAGAAAGGGTCTCTTGTGTTTGTCTGTCCAGACTGATCTGTTCGGCTCAATCTTTGACTTTAGTCATGGCATTACAGTAGTCCCTCGTTTATCACGGGGGATCTGTACCCTGAAGACCTGCTATAAGTGAAAAACCGCCAAGTAGGAATAGTAGTACAAGTAGAAAGTAGTTTATTTTAGTATTTATATATATATAGCTATATTGAGGTGTTTTAAACCCTTCCCACACTCTCGCAATATTCTAAACAAGTTTCTAAATTCTAAAAGCTCTAAAAGAGCACAGCATGTCATGATTTCAGCTCCCTGCCTCCTCAGCTCTTTGCCACCTGCAAGTGCTCTTGGCCACGCCCACTTCTACGCTCTGCACGGAGAGCAGCTGATCAGCTGCAGGAGGAAGCTTATCCGGCAGTGTGGGCTGCACAAAGGTGCAGGAGGTGCTGAATAATTTAAAATTTATTTTAAATAAAAATTCCACGCCGATCGTGCAGCTCATCCATCAGTCAGCCAATTGTGTGTCATGACCAGTTTTATTTTGAAAAACTGCGATAGAGCGAGACCACGATAAACGAACCACAAAGTAGCGAGGGACTGCTGTACCTTCAATTATTAATACATTTCTGGATATCATCACATCCCTCACTCTTGTGTTCGAGTCCTGTTTTACTCGGAACTCATGACGCGTTTCTCTTTCAGATCAAAGAAGACGTGGAGTCAACAGAACTTGCTCTGGCTTTCCAGCTTGGCAGTGACAACACAGAAGATGACATCATCTGCCAGCCTCAAAAGCAGCCAGTGTTTGCCTACCTGCCCCTTCGAAGTTTCGGTTTCCGTTTCATCGTCCAAGGTCAGAATCAAACGACCAGAAACAGGTTGTTTTTGTTGTTGCAGAAATTAATTGATGTCCCTTTTTATCCCCAGCTGATTTTGACATCCCTTCCTCTCGGGAAGATGTGGACAGGGACAGCTCCTGGAACCAGTGGCTTCGATCAGAAATATCACAACTCTTCCTCCGGGCCATGGATGTTTTCACTGTAAGAAAGCGCTGGTGCCAGTCTGGTGTGCAGTGTTTCCTCTAGCTTACATGCCTTGGCAGGGCGCTCACCTCTTCTTTGAATTTTGTCGACGTGGGTGGACGGCCCAGCCTGAGGGAAACGAAGCTCTACCGCTGTAGCTTTTTAGCTAGATCGTCTGTATTGCTCTCTGCTAGCTTAGTGCTACATCAGTGCCATGAGTTGTTGGGGGGCAGTTCAGTAGGCAGGGCGGGGTGCCCTCCTTCTATAATGGTAGGGGAAACACTGGATGAGGAACAAGTTTATCTACAGGATAGTCAAGGCGTCATATGCTGTAACCCGTTAACCAGACTGCTGCAGTCCTTTTGTGTTGAACCCTGTGTTCTGTTTCAGGCTCATCCAGAGTTCAGGGGTCTAAATGGTCTCTGTCAGTTCCTGCAGTTCATCCCCCTGCCTGATGAAGTGTTGGACTTCTTTAAGCCTGTTGCTGGGCAGATTATTCAGCTGCTCAAAGGCAAGGCCTTCCTGCCGACACTCAGCTCAGGTATACTTCCAGCTGCAGCCCGTGAAGCTGAAAACATCCAAAACAAGAACGTATCCCCCACAGTTATGTTATTTTTGCAGATGGTAAAGTTGTGTACAAGCTGCCGTCTCAGGTGGCGGTCTGTCAGGACGCTGTGATCCGTGACGTGATTAATGGTGACGAGCTGGAAAAGCATCTGTCTCTGTCTTATCTCCATCCGGATCTAAGCCCCCCGCCGCCCACCTCTCTGCTCACTCAGCTGGGAGTCCGACACATCCGGGGATCAGATGTTACCGCGGTAACTACAGCCATGGCAAAGGAGATGGTGAGCGCCAAGGAAATCCACTCAGGTGTGTGCAGAGGGATAGTTCAAGATGTCGCCATAAAAACACTCTGGCAGGTCATTTATTTCTTCTGTCTTCCTTTCAGAGGGAGGCCTTCGTCAGCTCGCCAGGCTGCTGGTTTGTAACTTTCGAGCTATTGAACATGGCTACGGAGAGGCAGATTCCATCCTGCAAAACCTCAAAGATCTACCCATAATTCCTCTGGCTGACAGTCATGTGGTGGCACTAAGTAGGGAGAGCGTGTTCTTTCCCATGGAAAAAACCAAGACAAAGAAAAAGAAAGCTCGAGCTCAGACAGGTAACGGATGATGTTCAAACTCCTAAATGAAAGGCTTCAAGCCTGGGGAGGTACATAAGGTCTCCGTAATCCTGAGTGATGACCCCACTACTCATGACCCCACTACTCATGACCTAACGGAAAGTAACTGGATTTCAGCAAATTTGGAAACTTTCAGTATGAAGGCAATCGCGACACTACTCTTAGTACTCACCTAATTTGTTTGTAATGCTATTTCCCACATCCCGAGATGCTTTCCTTCACCCTCAACATGCTCTAGATCTAAATCTAAATTCTCTTAGACCACATCAGAGAGCTGCTGCAATAATGTGTTGGCAACTAGAATACCACACGGTACGACACCACCATGTTTAATCTGTACGTTAGGCTGTTTACATGACCATGACATGAAATGCATAAATTTCCTTCTGAACAAAAATGTTTCAGAACCATTTAACAAGACTAGCCATGTGAATGTGGCATTTTGAACGTAGCACCACCCTGCTGCTGCTGCAACACTCAGTCACAGTGTTTAAAACACACCCAGGCTGGGCTCAGACTCTCCAGAGAGCAGGGCTTTGAAACAGATGCTGCTTGTGTAAGGTAAAGAGAAACCATCCATCATCTTCTGCTTGTTCCAGAGTCGGGTCACGGGGGCAGCAGCTTGAGCAAGGAGGTCTAGACATCTCTATCCCCAGCCACCTTTTCCAGCTCTTCTGGGAGGGCTCCAAGATGTTCCTAAGCCATCCAAGAAACTTTTCATTGTGTTCAGGGTCTTCCCTGGAGTCTCTTCTCAGTCCGACGGGCTCACCCTATCTCTAAGAGTCCAGCTACCCTGCAGAGAAAACATTTCACCTGTGTGTCCATGATCTCATTCTTTCGGTCTCTTTCCAAAGTCCGTGACCATGGGTGAGGGTAGGAACGTAGACTGACCTGTAAACAGAGAGCTTCGCCTTACAGCTCAGCTCTTCACCACAATGGACCGGTGCAGACTCCACAATACTGCAGATGCTGTACCAATCCGTCTGTCAGTCTCATGCTCCATTCTTCCCTCATTCGTGAACAAAACCTCGAGATACTTGAACTTCTCCACTTGAGGCAGAACCTCACCCTCAACCTGAAGAGAGCAATCTGCCTTTACCCTCTGATGATGACGCAAAACCAGGATTTAAAATATTGTTTCACTGGTCCAATCCAAGATTTGAACAGACCTGTATTTTTTATTTCTTGCTTTATGAAACACGGGGTTGGAGCCCTGAATGTTCAGGTCAAACAGCATTGATGGGTTCAGCTTTTCTGTAGAGGAGGAAACATTCAGCAGTGTGAAGGTTCTCTGCAGAACCTCATCCACATTTCTTCCTTCTTCAACCAGCAGCTGAGTGTGGCATGGTATTCATCGCATGTGGAGCGTGAATGAATTATTGCAACCACGTGATGAGAGCGTTGCAGCAACTTGGAGTGTTGCTAGATCTGTGTAAGAGTGAACATGTAGCGTAGGTATGACCACTCGCTGCTACAGCACCACTCTCAAGTCTCCTGTACACTGCACCATGATGATAAACCTCCACAAGCCTAATATAGATCAGTCAATGTGAGCCTGTCACTCTTTATCCAGCGCAAAGGAGAGTTCACTGCATTCTGTATACAGGCCTGAAGACCTCACCAAGACCCAGCAAAGACCGTTCATTCATTTTTTTAAATGTCAGAAGGAGCTGCAGTACAGCGTGAAGGGATTCCTCTACAATTTGTTGTACTTTTTAAAATAGGCAAAGAAGAAAAGACCTTTTGAGTGATCACATGTCAGTTTTAACTGCACACTTTTCAATCTTTGAGCTAACTAGCCTGATCACTAAAGCAGAGCAGACGGAGGAAAAAATATTGGGTAGTTTTATAAAACTGTGACTCCGTTACCATAAAAAGATAAATATTAAGCAAACAAGGAGCAGATGTACCACTCTCCATCCTTAAAGATCTTAGCAGAGAAATAAGTTCAAAAGCCTGAAACCAGCGTTCTGTTACACGAGCAGCTGCAGAACAGAGATTATCTGACGTTTGAGTGGAAACTCGGAGGTGCCTGGAGTCAGAACATACATTTAGAAAAACACAGTAAGTATAAGACACGTCTGTCGAGTGAGGACAAACTGAAGGCAACCATCCGTGTTTTGATTCACCACAAACAAGACCTGCACCAAAGCAGCACAAATAATTCATGCTCTGACGTCTTCTGTGTCGTCACTTTTTTTACTTTTATTCATGGAGGTTTTTATTTAGTGTTAACAAGCAGCTCTGTGTTTTCTCTACTTTTTTACACCAGTCTTCAGCCCCTAACATGATGATTCCTAAATCAGAGTTCTTATTAAGGATGACAAAGGAGAAGAACAGAAACACTCTGATTACCATCGCCTGTCATTTAGGATTTTCAGCCTCTCCCAACAGCTTTAAGAAACTATGCAAGACAGACATCAACAGTATGCTATGACTTTTGATAGTACAGTAGTCCCTCACTTACTGCCGTGGGTTTCGGTTCTGACCCCCCGTCCCCACTGCAGTAAGTGAAACTCCGTGAAGTAGCAACGTTATATTTATTTTAGTATTTATATAAGGCTTTAGAAACCTTTCCCACATGCTTGCAATGTCCTAAAGCAGGGCTATTCAACTAAATTGCTCAGGGGGTCACAGTTACTGAAAGCCAAGAGCTCAGGGGCCGGACATCCAGCAGTTATTGTCATTAAGTAAGTTTGTTTTATGGTTTAAAATCTGGTTTTATTTAAAGATGAATCTATTGGCGGACTGAACTGAGCTCACGTGTGGGCCTGATTTGGTCCCCGGGCCACCATTTGAAGAGCCCTGTCCTAAACTCTTAAACCTTCATCATTCTAACAACATACGTACAGTACTGTATATGTAGCTACTAAATTTTACTTATTAGCTCTGCAGAGCAACAGCAGCTTTCGATTCTGGTGCGACTCAGTTCTGTTTCTGCAGATGTACCCTGCAGTGATGAAGCCCACAATCAATGTTCCAAACTCTTAAACCTACTCATTTTAACAATGTACTTATATGTAGCTACTAAATTTTACTTACCAGTGCGTCACTGCTCAGAGGTCCTTGTCGGCCGGTTGAAAGAGATGAGAAAGGTTCTGGTGAACTCCGGATGGAGCACCAGAACTTCGTACGCACGCGTCTGCTGGGGGCTCTTCGTCGGCCGGTTGAAAGGCATTAAAAAACATGTCCGTGGGCTCTGGAAGGACCGCTGTAGCTTTGGCGCACGTCCCCGCACGGAGGTCCACGGGAGCGGGCTACCAGCTCTCAAGATTCACCAATGGGTCTGGAGCTCTGGTTCCGTTCAGATCAAAACTTTCCCTGTAGAATTTCAGCAGAAGTAAACAGGGCTTCTGGGCAGGGCCCTGTTGGCTTCTGGGAAATGTGGTTGTTATGAGCGGGAATACAGTGTAGGCTTATAGAGAGAAAACTACAAAATGGCGGCACCTGTCTGAAGTATTTTATTTTTTATTACCTTTTTACTATACAGTATCCAGTACTGTCCCAGTCACGTGAGTAATATTAAAGTTGACAATCGTGTCCTATACTATTTTTTTTCGTGTTCGGTCTTATTTTGAAAAACCTCAAAAGAGCGATTCCGCGAACGTTGAACCGCGAAGTAGTGAGGGACTACTGTAGTTCATTGTATGACACTGAGAAATAAAAAAACTGAAGAAAATTTTTACTTAAAAAATAAGAGATTTTGTGGAAATGAGTAAGAAAGCCTTCTCTGGAGCTCAGACAGACTTCACAGCAGAAACATTCAGTTTCAAAGGCTCAGAGAAAGTTGGACTCTGCCTGAACTGTAACTTTAATCTTTTTAATAGTTTTATTAAGTCTTATTTTAGGTTTTACGTTTCTTTTTGGACATTTTACAATGTAAAGTTCAACTTCGAGTAATGATGTCACACTATGAGCCTCGTTATTCCTACAACTTGTACATACTGTTTATACATCAAAACGTAGGTATCTTTCTTTATAGGAGTTTGTCTCGGATCTTCCCAAAGTCCAGACTGATCTACCAAACTCGTTGTCCTCTGATGTGTCTGAACTCACTTCAAAACTACAAAGGAAATATTTTCACCTCGACATATCTCCTACATTAAACACTGTACACACATAAAATCTGACCCTTGCAGTTCAAACATTTTTATATCAAACACTTGTTTTTGCACAGTGACTGTCTGAGGGTTACATTTTAGTCTGTGTTTCTGTCTGCCTTTCTAGCTGTTAAAAGTGAGAGAAACAGGTGTGGTTACCATGGTAACCATGAATGAACCACTGGCAGCAGATTTAACATTCATCTTTTCTCTCACTTCTACAGTTTTCACATCAAATCTTTAAAAATTATTGTTTTATTAATGTTTTCTAATTATTTCACTTAAAGGAGCGCTTGAATGCAACATGATTTTTGTCAGTCATAAACTTACAACTGAGAAGTTGTTTTTTTTATATGTAAATATATGTTAAAATCTTGCAGCATCAAAATCTAGTGATCATTAAGTGTAGTAGCTAAAAAAAGATCTGAGCAGCTGAACCAGGAGCTTTAATTCGGCTGTTTGCATGAGTCGGTCAGAGGAAACTGGACATGAAGAAGTTTCAGTGAGTGGAGATGGAGTCTCTGCGAGCGCAGCACAAAGCTGGCCGATGCTCGGAGGGGAAGTCAAGTGGACAGACGAGTGTTTGAGAGCTTTAAAGAGACAGCTAAGTTAAAGACAGTGTTCTCCTGAAATATGCAGCACTCCAGGCTTCAGTGGGGAATCGAGGCTTCTTCACAGCCGGCCTCGGAAAGTAGGAAAGTAGGTCACTAGAGGCAGAGAATTTCTGTTTTAAAGTCAGGATGTCAAAAAGCTACATTCAAATATTGTGCTAATACAAGTATGGCATGTGCTTGCTGTTTTTCAACAGAACCACTGTATGCTTTATACAAGGATGTCAGCGTAGTCAACCCCTCCCTGCTGGACTCTTTGGAACCCCTGGAAAACCAGCAGGTTCGAGAGCTGCTCAAAAGACTCGGGGTTCATGAGCTGGAGCCACAGGAGCTGCTGGAGCAACACATTTACCCCACAATAAGGAGCGACAAGTGGAAGGTAACGCACTACAGAAAATATAATAATGAAGGAAGCACAAGCTGATTTCATTTTCTCCTGTGCCATTTTTCTAAATGTTTTGTTTCTTTTTTCTTTCTATTCATCTGTGGCCATCCTGCTGGTTCCAATACAAGTCAAAGTCCGAGTCGGTGATTGTGAGTTACCTGGTCTTCATCAAGCAGCAGTCCTCTTCTGGCCTGGAGTTCTCAGACATCTCGGTACCCGTCCTCACCTGCAGGGGTCTGCTCTGCCCGGCCACAGAAAGGGTGCATTTTTCAGAAGAGTACGGAAACATCAACCTGACAAAGAAACTACCCGGTAGGAAGAGAGTCGCAGTTCTTCGTAATGATGCAAACACACACAGACACAAGTTGTACTAACACTTCAGCATCTAACATCTTCATCTTAGCTGCTGTGACCCTGACAGGAGCGTCCATGTTGTACAGAAGCAGTGGACAGTAGTTGGATGGGAGTGCCCCTTTCTGGGGGTGTTTCGTGATCAGGACTGTCCTGTGTTGGGTCAACCACTCTGGGTGGGACTTTCCACAAGCAGCTGGTTCATCAGTTTGTTTAGCCAGTAGGTGTGGATCTTGTCAGGTCCAGGTACTGTCCAGCTCTTCATTCCTGACAGTCTGACTGGTTCCTGTGATGAGTACTGGTTCTTGTTCTGGGACAGATGTCGGGTCCTGTAGCCATGGGGCTTTGGTGTTGTGGGATGTTTCTGTGTCCAGCATCGCTCATTCTCAGCTCCTTTCATGTTTTCTCTGAGAATCCACTTGGGATGATGAGGAGGAGAATATTTTGTCTTGTGTTTTTAAGAAGGTAGCCAAAGCTTTGACTCTTCAGTCTCATTGTGATGAAAGTGATCGACTCAAATCATCCAGATCCAAAAAAAATAGATTCTGTTATAATCATTAAAACTTATAAAACATTAACATTAAGGTAGCTACAATTTCAGTGTTGAGCAAAACACTTGCATGTGAGATAAATTAAAGGTAAAGTATTGAAGCTTTAGATCATTTCATGTTAAAATTGTTGAGCTCTGACTTTTCTGTGCCATTCTTTTAAACATCATGAGATTTTCCTCTTTTCACTTCTGCTGCCAAAAACCTTAAAGCCTTTGGCTCAGTTTGATATGCAAAAACAACGTTGCGTTGTTTTGTTTTTTTATTTTGGCAGTTCAAATGATGACTAAACTGATGAAATGATGACTATGACTAAACATCATCTGTGAATTCTTAACACTCCTCACTCTGTTAATGACATATTTCTGTTAATGGCACATTTGTCTTTGCCCACCAGCTTTATGACTGTCAGCATGTTTTTATTGTTTCCTTGCATGTGGACCCTCTTGACGTCCTGCCCTCCTCTCTCAGGCTGTGATTGGATCTTGCTCAGTCCCTGCTATGTGCAGACAGACGGCGATGTGGCGGGATGGAGAGAGCTGCTCAGCAGACTGGGAGTCGGGGACGGGCTCATCATTCGCAAACAAAGACGAACACTCACTTCTGCAGAGCTGGTGAGGGACGAGACGTGAAAATTACACTCACAACAAAGACTGCCCAAACAGTAGGCGCGCAATATGTACTGGTTGCACGGGACACCCAGAGGTGAAACAAACTTTGTCTGCATCTGTGAGTCACCATGACAAAAATACCAGTGATTAAAGGATGAACATGATGGTGTGAGTCACAGAAGAATAAAGAGCAGGAGATTGATGGCATGTTTCACAAACTGGACTGACAGTTTGTTGTGTTTTAACCTGAGCTACAGACATGACAGATTAATGATGATGTCATTTAACAGACAGCACTGATGGAGTCTGCTTGATAATTCAACACAGACATTTTCACAAACATCACGTTCTCTATTTGAAGTCCTCTAAACTCTGGTGAGGACCTGAAACAGTCGCTGGTGTTTCTCGAGCAGCAGATGGAGAAAAATCAGAGTTTGGTGCCGGTTTTTGTTTAATTTTCTAAATGTGGACTCTTAACTGAGCACACTAGTCTTTATAAATGAAAGGCTAGAAAGAAAATAGAAAAAATAGCTAGAAAACTCTTCAGACTCCTCTGGTCCAGATGAATTTAAATAGGGCTGCAACTAACGATTATTTCAATAATCGATTTATCGGCCGATTATTTTTTTCGATTAATCAATGAATCAGCAAAAAAAAACAACGTTTTAATTTCCACCCTTTTATTCCAAAATTGAACATTTGACTGACAGCAATTCACACAAAAACAGGTTGCTATTTGACTATTCTGTTAGTAAAATATTGAATAATAAAAAATAAAAGTTGGTCAAATAGCTTAAAAAAATAAATGTACACAAAAATATGTACAAATGCGTCTTTATACCTGCACAATATTTAGCTACTTTGTAAAATGTGTCATTGAGAGAAGAGTGTAACCTGGATTAAAAGTGTGGATTATTGTAGTGAAGCCTTCGTCTTCAACCATCGACAGAGGCCTCATGTCAGTGACGATCATGTTCAGGATGTTTCAGTGAAGACAGCTGCTGCTGTGGTGTCCATGATGTCTGTCCATCATGAAGGCTGTTGTTGTTTGTTGTTGTTTTCTGGAATGAGAATAAATATGTTTTATATCATAATTTACATCAACTCAAGAAATGCCTTGTTTCACTTACAGCATTAGGTTAAGGCAAAAGTAGCTAAAAGAGCAATTAAACACACACACACACACACACATATAAAATACTTAATTACACACATTTGAGTAGATGTAATAAATTACTTTAATTCCTGTTTAAATGCAATTCATCCTGCCATACCTGCAGTGTCTTCAGACTTGGCCAGCAAATTAAAAGTTGAAGCTTAATCATTAAATTATTTTGATCTTTGTGTTAGATTTATTTATAAATCACATTTAAACACTGCTTGTACCAATTAAATTAAATAAAAAGTAACACACACGTTCTCTATCACCGCCATTAATCAGATAAACAAACAAACAAACAGCAGCTTCATCTACCAGACAGACTGACGTTACGTTTTCTCTCTTGGAAACAGAACAATGTGTTAAATTGTAGAGACTCACCTGCAACACGAGTTGTATCAGCTGCAGCTCCTTCCTCCTCCTCGTGACTTCACATGTTTATGTTTATCTCCGTGGTTCTCCCGTGTCGTGTCGGTGATTTTCAAAGCTGCATGCTTCTCATTTTTTATCTTTGTGAAGTTCTCCCACACTTTGGAGGACTTGGATCGAACAGTTTTCTCTGCGTCGGTCATTTGTAAAATTTTCTTAAATTTCCTTTAAAAACACCGCCACTGCTCTGCTCCCCTCCTCGCTCTGTTCAACTCACGCTGCAGTTTTTTTTTTTTTTTTCAAACTTTATTCAGTCAGTCAGCATTGACAATGAACTGCCCGTGAACAAAACGAAACGGCTCCGCAGCGCCGTGAAAGATGCATAATCGTGCGACACAACGAATCAATAATGAAATTCGTTGCCAACGCTTTTAATCATCGATTTTTATAGATTCTATCGATTCGTTGTTGCAGCCCTAAATTTAAACACTTATCATAAAGTGTGAAGCTCATTTATTTCCCTGCTCCTCCATTAGGCCTCCAGTCCCTGGTCAGATGAAAGTGCAGCGTGGCACCGACACCCCGGGGGAGACTGCGTGCTCTATGACTACCCCTGCGAGGAGTTTCACGCTCTGGCCACAGCTCAGCTGCCGGGCTCTGTCCTCCAGCAGCAGAGGGTGGCTTTGCTGGAGCTGCTGGAAACAAACTGGGACTCTGGGTAACGTCAACGATCATCCCATTTTCTAAACTAGCAGCTGAAATGATTCTGTTGTGTAATGGCTACATAACAGCTGCCCTTTGATTGCTGCTGAGGCTGTTGGGTCATTGTTGAGATGGGGGGGGGGGGGGGGCAGAAGGTGTTCAGTACGTCAACAAATCTTTTCCTAACGTATTCTGTCAAGTGCCCAGCTTTAGTTATTGTTGATTTTCTTTCTCTGAGCTGTCAGCAGCACATCATCAACCGTAGACTCTTCATGTGTTGTGGGTGGGTGGATGGGGGGGGTGGTGGAGGGGGCGCTCCGTTAAGAACAATTTCAGTAAACTTCAGACTGTATCTCTACATAGTTGCCAAGTCTGCTTATTATAAGTGACTTTGGGCTTGTTTTTTTCTAAAGTTGCTTGTAAATCTTGTGTCGTGGGTTGTGGTTTTTGGGCTTGTTTTTGAACGTGAAGTTGTTTATTTAGGCTTGACTTTCTTTCCGAGTGAAACTAGTTGATTATCACCCAGCTCCGCACAATGACGCAAAAGACGAGTGATAGTAGGGAGTTTGTTCCTTCCACGCCCCCGTTTCCTGTTGATCGCTCCTGCCCAAGTTGGCGAGGTGACAGGCGCACACATATACATATTCGTCTGTGGGCGCGCACCCCAAACACTCATACTGCAGCCGACCACTAGGGGGCTCCACTCACACCCAGGTGTCAGGATGTTTTGTCTTAAAAAATATTTAGAAAAAAATTACATAAGCAAAATGTATTTTTTAATCAGAACTTAAGTATGTTATTCATAGTGTTTACAAATAAACAACAGCAAAATTATGATAATGTCATTAAATGTATGTTTATACTGTTTAAAAACGGCCTGTTTTACACAATGTGGTGCGTTGCCAGTTGGGCTGGTTTTGGGCTTGTTTTCATAGAGCTGGTTGCATGTTTCTATCGTGAGATCTGGCAACACTGCATCTCTAGTAGAACCAGGTGGGTGGGTCAGGGCTGACGAGGGTAAATGGATCATTCTTTTCAGTGAAGCTTTTCCTGTTCAGCAAAATGACAAGGAACACGGGAGAAAACTTACACTTTAGATTTCATCTTCTCTTTTTACTCTCCTCTTTTTTCTCTGATAAATATCAGTTCTATTTCATCCCTACTGACCGCCAGAAGCGGTGCTTAAAGTACTGAATGATCATTCTTGCGCAGGTCGAGTATTTTACGCCAACATAGTCACGTGTGACCGTTGAGTCTATATAAGCACGTGACAACGGTAGTCCAGTCCCTTTCGCATGCAGGTGGTAAGAGGTTTACTTTTTCTGCTTGACGCTGGTAGCCTTGAGACTACGGTCGGAGCTGTGGGACTGTCTCGCCCTCCAGAGGCTGCACAAGCTGGTATCCTCTAAATGATTTTACTTCAACTGGCAAGTTGTTTGTTTCTGTTGACCCAGCGGTAGCGCATTCGCTAGCCGCATCGGGCTTTCCTTATTGGCTGGAAGTACGGTGTTTAGCCATTTTTTCCTTAGTTACAGAAAGCATTGCAGCCGTGTTCGTGCTTGCTTGTTTTCAGTTGCGGGTGTAGTGGCCGCGTTCGGCTTCGTCCCACCTTCACCTGTATTGCAGCCGTGTTCGTGCTCGCATTTTTCTTGAGTTATGCAGCCATGTTCGGCTTGCCTCCCTTTTTTAAATTTGCAACCGTGTTCATGTTACATCTTTTACCTGTGGCTCTACGGCACTCGTAGCACTTCTAGCTGCTTTTATAAGCTAGCAGCTGCATCCTTCTGCTAGGTCGTCCTTTATGGTTCCCCCTTTGGCTGAATACATAAAGGAGGTACATGCCTGCTGGATGGATACTAAGGCTTTCTCATGACCGAACGCAGATGGCAGGGCCCTGGCGGCCATGCAGGATACGCCCAAGCTTGGCTTGGGCCATATATCTTGCGTCAAACCTGCCATAGCATCCCTCATTGTGACTCCAGATGAGGCTTTGAGGGCTAATGCCAGGTGCCCTCGTCCTCAGTGCCAGGTCACAGATGACCTGCTCTGTAGAGCTTATGACTCGGGGTCTCGATTGGGGCGACTGGGTAACTCGCTGTCGCATTTGTTACCGAGTCTCTCAACCTTCTTGGAGGGCTTGGCAGTTGATGCGCCTACTCAAGGGCTGATGGATATTTTCCTTCATACCTTTGTTCTTTTTTCAAGGGAGATTGACCATGTGTTATCTACCCTCGTCCAGGCACGTCGCCAGGTTTGGCTGGCACAGTCTCCCCTGACTGAACACTGTAGAAAGACCCTCATGAGTCTTCCTGTGGTTCCTGGGGAGCTGTTTGGTTCTGTTCTACTTGCGGCCTTGGAACGCTCAGCCCAGGCCACCCGTACCAGACAGCAATTGGCCAGCCTTCATTGCAGAAGCTCTCGGCGTCCTGCTGGAGGTGCCTCTGCGTCCTCCTCACGCACTTATCTGGCCCTGTCTACAACCTCTGCGGGACAGCCACGGCCTGCTCATAGCCAATGGGCTCTGCCCAGAGGTCGGGCTCCCGTTCCTCTTCAACGCGGGCAGCCCTCCCGGCATTCCTCCCGGCATTCCTCCCGCCCTCTTAAAGGCAGGGAAGCTTGGAAATGATACCTCGCCGTGCCTGTGTGGGACCTCTCTCTGGTCTTTGCTGTCCTGCGGTCTGTTCCGTTTGAGCCCTTGGTGGAAGTGAGCCTTGAGTGCTTGTCTAAGAAGACTGTGTGGCCATAGCTTCGGCCAAAGGAGTAGGTGAACTACATGCGCTGTCTGTTCACAAGCACTGTTGTCATTGAAACCCGGCTGGTTCGGGCGTTATGTAGCGTTTCTCCCTAAGGTGTCCTCATTTGTGACCCACTCTCTGCCTCTCCAGCTTTCTCACTTCGATACAGATGGTGCTGACGAGCCTCTTTGCCCTGTTCGGGCACTGGAAGCGTACGTCAGACGGACAGCTTCTCTGCGGCTGTCTGATAATATGTTTCATTTGCTATGCAGGGTCTCGCAAAGGGCATGCCCTTTCAAAGTATCTTTCGCGCTGGTTTGTGGACGTGGTGGAACAGGCGTACACTCTGCAGGGCCACCAGCCACTTGTAGGGGTACGATGCCATTCCACCAGGAGCGTTAGCGTATCATGGGCCGCTATGAATGGGGTCACTCTGGAGGCAATATGTGCAGCAGCCTTCTGGTCATCTCCAAATACCTTTGCCAGATTCTACAGGGAAACCTGGCTGCCTTTCACCCGTTGGAAGGGATCCTATCACAGCACCCATCTTCATCTCAGTAAGGTGGGCACACTTAAATTTTGTTTCTTCTTGTGGGCGTGATTCCTCAGGACTCTGTTGGCAATCGTCATCCAGTGCTTTAAGCACCGCCTCCGACGGTCAGTAGGGATGAAATAGAACGAAAGTTACGGCTGTAACTACAGTTCTATGAATCCCAGATGACCGCCAGAGCGCTCGGTCCCTCGGAATCATCGCGTTTTGCGAGAAGATTAAGGGACTGGGCTACCGTTGTCACATGCTTATATAGACTCACCGATGTCCCGGGGTTCACACGTGACTATGTTAGCATAAAATACTCGACCTGCGCATGTGCAAGAATGATCATTTGGTGCTTTAAGCACCGCCTCTGGCGATCATCCAGGATTCATAGAACCGCAGCCGTAACTTTCGTTTGGTTTTTCCAAAAAGTCAGATTTTCTGTTAAATCCAACTCTTTTTCTCTGACTTTAGAGCAGCTGTCTAAAGATTTTATAAAATGATCCAGAGCTGCACAATAACCACAGTGCAGGACTGAATGCATCAATAAAGTGCTTTTTCCCCCAAAACTGTGGAAAGACTAGTTTACTGTAGCATATTTCTACATCCTCCTTAGGTCTTTTTTTTTTTTTTTACAATTTTGAGATCTAAAAAAACAAGATTACTCTTAAAGGTTTGCACAACAGAAAGCCTTTTTTAATAAGATACACTTTAATTCTGTGTCGAGACAAAACATGTCACTTACATGAGTGTATGACGATGATTAAGAAATGCCTGCATGTTTCCATCTGTCTAGACATGGGTACTCTCAGTACCTCACAGCCCAGGTGCTGGACAGTGATGGGGTGCCAGTGATGAACACCATGTCCTCCTTCTACCACCTCCTCTGCCACCTTGAATGGCTGCCTGCTTATCGACCAACTGAGGGAGAACAGCCAGAGAAAGCATTCCTTTGTCCACGTTCAGTCTACCTGACGTCACCTGATATCACCAGCCTACTGGGGACTCATGTTTTTTACGTAGACCTAAACTCCAGCAAGTTCAGCAGAAGTCTAGGTGAAAAAGCATCCAGTCAAATAACAGACACATCTGTTCTTTATCAGGTGGATATATCTGCTTAACCTTTAATCTGTGTTGAAGGGATGAGAGAAACCATCTCAGTAGAGGATCTGATTCATTACCTGAAGAAATGGTGTGTCAAACCAGAGGAAGACGACCAGGAGAGACCGCCTGCAGACGAGACCGAGGGAGCCCATTTCACCTCTACTGTTGAGCACATCCACAATGTCTACAGCTATCTGCAGACCAACTGTCCCCCGAGCAGCCTGAAGGAGCTGTTCCAGCATACCCCTGCTGTCTTCGTAGAGAGTAAACGGTATGTCATGTCCCGTAGCTCCAAACTTCTTAAAATGGTCTCTGACTAGTTGGAACAATAAAAACCATCTCCAACTACCGTGTTTTCCACCGTACACGTCGCACCGCCCTATAAGTCACATCAGTCCAAATATAAGATAAGATAGAACATTATTGATCCTGCAGGAAATTGTTGTGCCAGAGCTTCAGTACAAAGGAACATACACAATGAATCACTCAAGGTATAGAAAATAACAGAATATAAAAATACCAACAATTAAGTTCTAAACAGGTCAAGTGCATACAGTACATGTGTGAAATGTTATAATGCTTTAATGTGAAAACATAAAATGGGAAAAAAACATAAATAAGTTGCTTCACCATATACGTCACATCTATTATGTGTCACCGCTGACCACCCGGATATGTGAGCCAGTGTTGTGCCAAAAATTGACAGGCTGCCAAATGGTGTCCACAGGAGCATGCATGAGAGGACTTTAACAAGAATTTAACAAGATTAGCACTTAAAAACAATTATCTGTTTGCTCAAAATTATAGTAAATGTGTGTTTCAGTTTAACTTTTCCTTAATAAAAGGACTTTAATGGTCAAATTAACTGCATTTCAAAAGTATTTGCTGCCTTGGTGCTCCGGGAGCGCACAGATGGGAGGAAATCAGGAAGGAGGAACGCTGCACATTTCTTCAAAATGTAACAAGATAAGCACCTAAAACGTTGGTTACGTACTGTAACCCCAGATTCTATGAGTATAAGCTTCGCCCTTTAAGGCTGTCGCTGATGGGTTTATCCTGTTATGCGCAGCATAAGCACTGAAAAAAATTAGTCCACGCCCACCTGCTGTGTGGGCCCCACCCGGTCCGTATAAATTACGTTAAGAGCGGGAAATCGGCTCCCAAAATAGCTTTTTTCTTCAGCCATTTAGGAGCCAGTGAGGCCCGACACTTAAAGGGCTACGCTTATACTCATAGAATCTGGGGTTACAGTACGTAACCAACGTTCTATGTCGTATAAGCTTCGCCCTTTAAGGCTGTCGCTGATGGGTTAAGGGCGAAGCGGATGTGGTCCTCGCCTCACTGGGTCCATTCGAACACAGTATGAAGCGGAAGCTTGCCCAAAAAACGTCTTTTCACTCAGCTCCCCATATGCATAACTACGCGTTGCGTAATTATGTGCCATGCACAGACGCATGTTGTGTAACTATGCGTTCTGACAAAAACATGAACGCCCTGGAAATTTTCAACGGGAAGAGGATGTTGAAAAGAAAAGGGGGGGCATGAACCAACTGGTTCATGGCTGAACAGTATAAACAGATCAATAACAATGAACTGATTATTGATCAAATGAACTGATTGGTAACAATAGTCATGAACTGATTAATGACAATAGAACCAAAATCACAGACACAACTTGTGACTGATAACAACATCTCACACTGTAATGCATGCAGACAGATGTGAGCTTAAACAGAGTTCCATGAAAAAACAACAATATTCATTCTGTTAGAGCACTAAGGACAGAATGTGTCATGGAACGAGCCGTCACATCACGTAGATAAAAGCGAATAAACGAGCAGGGTGTTGACCACGCAGCCGCAGTGCAAATGTCCTGCATTGACATACCATTATGCAGGGCAGTCGAAGATGCGATAACCCTGGTCGAGTGTGCTTTGAGGTTGACAGGAGGCTCTAAATCTGATGCTTGTAGGCTTCAGAAATGGCCTCACACAGCCAGTGACAAGCGCTGGGTGGATAACGGGCGACCTGCAGATGCATCTCTATAATGCACAAACAATTGTTGAGTTTGACGCATTACAGCTGTGCTATGTAACACGTCAACGCCCACACCGGACAGAGAAGATGGAAAGATGCTTCTTCTTCTGATCTGTGGGGGGGGGAATCCCTCCAACGATATCACTCTTGATTTAAAAGAGCTCGTGATGTTTTTAGGCATAAAAGCTGGGTTTGGTCTTAAATCAGCTGAACTACCGTCAGCCTGAATTCTGAGACATGACGGAGTGACAGAGAGGGCAGATAAATCACTCACCCTCTTAGCGGATGTTAAAGCCAGCAGCAGGGCTGTTTTAAGAGACAAGAATTTAAGTGAAACCTGATCCAGAGGCTCAAATGGAGCTTTGATCAGGGCTCGCAGGACCAGCGTTAAATCCCACTGTGGAGCAAGTGGGCGTGAAACAGGCCTACGTCTCTGTACACCTTTTAGAAACCGCTTCATCAGCGGGTGATTAAAAGCTGTTCTGTCTCCGAACCCTTCGTGGCAGGAAGAGATGGCTGCAGCGTACATTTTAATCGTGCTGAATGCCAACTTCCTATCCATCAGCTGTTGTAGAAAAGACAACACGCCGCCTAATGGGCATGAGGTGGCCTCTAAACCTTTCTCTGTACACCAGCGCTGAAAAGCCGTCCACTTTGATGTGTACAGAGCTGTGGTAGATGCAGCATGTGAATCCTGGATTGTGCGCACTACCTCCTGTGGGAGACCCATCCTCTCTAAGCGGGACCGCTCAGCGGCCAGACCCACAGGTGCTGGCCTATTTCTGGGTAACTCCTGATCGCTCCTCCTGCTTGAAGGAGAGCATCCTCCCTCCACGGCAGTTTCCACGGGCGACCTGACAACAGACGTTGCAGGACTGGGAACCATGGTGCGTTCACGCGCTCGGGAGCCACCAGGAGAGTTGTCAATCCCTCCTCCTGAACTTGGTTCAGGAACCGTAAAATCAGAGGAGGTGGGAGAAACGCGTACATAAGCGTTTTGGGCCACGGGCTGTGAGCAAATGCATCCACCCCCAGCGGTGGATCGTCTCGCGGGCTCAGGGAAAAACCATAGTTGACACTGAGCGTTCTCTTGTGTCGCAAACAGGTCCACAGCTGCTTTACCAAACTTCTGCCACGTCTGAACCATCGGGTCTGGATGGAGAGTCCAGTCCGCGTGACGTGGGCCGTCCCTGGACATCACATCTGCCCCTCTGTTCAGAACACCGGGTATGTAAACTGCTCTGATGGAGAGCAGGTTTTGGTGAGCCCAACACAGTAGTTTTCGCGCAATGTGTAACTTCTGGGCTGAACGCACACCCCCCTGACGGTTTATGTACGCAGCAGTCACCATGTTGTCTGTGTGAATCAAAACATGTTGATTCTGTAGCACGGGAGCAAAGTGTTGAATCACATTCAGCACTGTGCGACACTCCAAAACATTGACGTGGGCTGATGTGCGGTGGGGCCACAGCGCCCCTACTGCTTGAGATAGGCATGTCCCCCCCCAACCTGACAGCGACGCATCCGTGAAGACTGACACGTGTGACGTGGGTCTGCTGACGGGAACTCCCTCTGACTGAGCCAGGGTGTTTCCCCAGTGTCGGAGGTCTGCTCTCACGGAGGGAGGGACAGTGATCATCTGTCTTTTTTGTTTTACTGGATCTACACGCAGATGCGCAAACCACCTGTGGAGGCGTCTCATGTGTAACAAACCCAGCGGAACCACTGTGTGAGCTGATGACATCATTCCCAACAGCTTCATGACGGAGACAGCTGTTACCACTTTGCCAGGCCTTACGTGGCGGAGTTGACTTTTTTAAAGTGTCGAATCTCGTTTGTGATAAACGAGCCTTCATGGTGGTTGAATTTAATTCCACTCCCAGATAAACAATTGTCTGGGCCGGGAAAAAAAAATCGAGCTTTTCTTCCAATTTATGGTGAAGCCCAGATTTAACAGGTGTGATGTCAACACCTGAGCCTGCATCAGCGCCTCCTGTCTGGAGTGTGACATGAGCAGCAGATCATCCAGGTAAAACAAAACTCTCATCCCTGCTCTGTGTAACAGATACTTCATCCCCTGAAAGTAGAAAAAGCGCAGAATTTTCTGTGTTGGGATGATCGGTATGCGTTTCTCTGGATGTTGTACAACAGCTGTCTGGTTGTCAACATGTGAAAAACGGTCTGTCCATGATCACCTTGTTGAAAAAACCTGACAGATCCAAGATCGATCTCATCCCTCCGGTCCGTTGGGAACCAGGAAGTAACGTGAGTAAAACCCTGTGTTTTCTCTCTGTTGGGGAACTCTGGAGATTACTTTTATCAGAAACACTTGGACTTCTGCATTTAGGGATGAAATTTGGTCTGATGATGACAGGACCGTTTCTATAACTCCTCCGAACGGAGGGGGTCGGGTTGCAAACTGTAACTTGTAACCATTTGCATAACACCCTGTTCCTCCATCTGACCGGCGAGCATGTTTTAGCCACTCTACGTAACGTTCGTGGAGTGAACGTGCGTTTAAGTGATGCGTCACGTTTTGTACGGCTGTCAGCAGTCCGCCCCTCAAACCGCCGTCATGCATCGCGGGAATGTTTTCTGCGTGACCCAAGGCGAGGCTTCCTCGAAAAAGGCTCTGAACGCGTCCGTGCGCTGCGTTCGGACCGCGTACCAACCTTTATGTACAGGTGGGCCGGTGTGTGCTGAGGCAAAGCGTGTGACAGCTGATGACGTCGTGGGGCTGCGCGTTTGACGTCGCTGTGCGAACGTTGAGAGGCGGAGGGCGTGACTTCATCTACACCGTGCTGTTGGAGTGAAGGCTGCGAGCCCCGCGGGAGCACACGTTTTCTCTGGAGGGACGCGCGCCGCTCTCGCTGGAGGGAGGCGGGACTCGTCACCGGGTTCGTTCAGCTGCCTCACGCTTTATGCTGCCGTGAGCTGCCGAACTCTGAGACGCGGTGGGTGACGGCTGCCCGCGTTTGATTCGGTGAGGCGAGTGTCGCTCTTGTGAGAGCGAGGACCTCCACCTGACCCAGCCTGCGGTCCACATTTATACCGATGTGAGCCGGTGAGCACCGGGCAGCTGTGTGTGTGTGCGCCACATCAACGCAGCGCCGTTGGATGGAGGTTGTTTCATCCCACGAGTGCGAGTTTGACACCGCTTGGGTGAGGATCGTGCCGCTCTGGATGATAACGAGATATTTTCGCTTACCATTGTGTCGTGTGATCAACTCGTCATGTCTTGGAGCGACGGTGAGTTTAAAAAACCTTTATTTAAGGACACTGGCTCGTTATGTGTGAAGGATGTGTGCGCAGCCGCTGTGAGTTCATCCGAGCTTACAGACTGGCTAAAAACAGACACTTTGATCATTGAATGATGATTTATTTCAACTTTCGTGTCACTTTTACGCACACCCTCCGGAGACCGTCATTTTTAAAGCTTCTCCCTCTTGAGCTCTGCGATTTGTTTGCCCAGAGCGCTGTCTTGCAGGCGAACTCTGGGGAAACGCTGAACTGCAGGTTGCTGGAATGAAGAGGGCTGGATTCTGACGGGCGAGGCTGGTGGTGGAACTGAGCGAGAGCCGCGGCCGTGGAAACGTCGATGCTTTGCTAGCGACGGTCCCTCCAGTGGGCCGGGAGGCGGGATGAGCTGCGCGGCTTGATGAGGTGGCGCACAGCCTCTGGCACCTCCTCCGACTGCTTCAATTCGCCAGCATGGTTTTGAAGCTGCTCTCCAACAGCGCGTCCGCCGTGATAGGCCCTCCATCAGGTCTTTGTGCAGTTTCTCCGGCAGCGAGGGAGAGTAATGAAACCAGGTGGATCGTTGGATCATCGTCATCCACGCTGCAATCTTCGACAGGCAAACCGTAGAAGAGGCACACATGTTGAAGATGACGTCTGCTGCCTTACAGAGGGAGTTCTTTGTCTCCAAGGCAGGTCTGCGGCCTTCAGCCCCTTTGGACATGCTATATGCTAGCAGCGCCACGTTGTTGCTAGCTGCGGCTGCCTGAAAGCACATTGATGGGCTCGATTGGAGAGCGTTGTCACCGTCTGGTTCGTGTTTCTCCGGAGGGACGGGACGCTGCTCCAACCTGGACAGCTTCGCTCCGAAGCTTCCGCGAGGCTTGGCTCCAAGGGAGGTTACCGAGGGATAGCCCCGCTCGGTGAACCCCTCCACTCTGGTGATGGGTGCGGACTGGGGACCGACTCTCCCAATCTACCAGGAAAGAACCCGTCTGTGGCCTCGCCCGTAGGACGTCCTGTTGGGAGCACGAGGCCATATGGGTCAAGACGGTGAGCCAGAGTGGAGCCCAGTAAACAACCTTCCTGCCGATCATCCGAACTGGCGGGAAAGGCGTAGGACGTAAAAAAGGGTCCTTTCATGTCAGCCTCCTCCTGGGTTACGCCGGACAACCCCTGGGGCGCCGTCGGCCGGGAGCGGTGTGATCGCCGATGCGAAAACAAGGTGGGATGGGGTGAGCATTCACTCAGCCCCCCTCCACCGACACTACGCTCCCCAGGAGGGAAAGAGCAGTGGGGGCTGCAGCTGAGCACGCCTATCCCGGAGGAACCATCCGATTCGCTCCGAAGGTCGGCGATAAGAGGAAAAAATACAAGATGGCGTTGTCCAGCGTGTAGTGACCTGTCACTGGGAAATATTCCTCGGCGCTTACCTTGAATAGGACTACTCGTCATCTTCTCCTCGGGGAGGAGAACTCACCGGACGACCGGAGGTCCACTGCCAGGCCAAGCATCCTTAACAAAGGTTGGTCATCTACACAATTTTCCTTCTTTGTTCTTCTGACAGTGCTATATAGCTCGCTGAAGAAAAAATGGGAGCCGATTTCCCGCTCTTAATGTAATTTATACGGACCGGGTGGGGCTCACACAGCAGGTGGGCGTGGATTAAATTTTTTCAGTGCTTATGCTGCGCATAACGGGATAAACCCATCAGCGACAGCCTTAAAGGGCGAAGCTTATACGACATAGAAAAATTATTTGTTTGTTCGACATTATAGTAAAGGTGTGTCTCAGTTGAACTTTTACTTAATAAATGCACTTCAATGGTCAAATCAGCTGCATTTCGCTGGGCGGCGCAGCAAAATGAAGCTGATTTGACGGTTGCTCCAGGTGGGCTATATGAAGGTGGCAAACTGTGGCAAGCCGATTGTGTCATAATAGCCACTTTCTTACTACTCGAGTGCCATCTAGCGGCTGAAAATGGTAGTGTTCAATATTTTCAGTCGGAATGAATGAAAACGGTCATATCTCTATCAAAATTTGGTTTATAAATATGGAAAAAAAACATAAATAAGTTGCTTCAGCATGTAAGTTGCAGGGTATGTAAATTAGGCAAAAAGCTGCGACTTATAGGCTGGAAAATACGGTAATTTGAACGATAGACCTTAATTGATAAATAATCAATTCAGCCATAAAAACTAGACCGTAAAAATACTGTAGGCTGTTTAGTTTTTATAACTTTAAAAAAATTTATGCCACAGGTTTGTTTTTATTGCAATGCATTTTGGGTAAATCATGTAGACATGTTGCTCCGGTGCGAGCTCCTTTCAGCTTAAATCTTAATGTTGGACATTATCTGACAGCCCTTTAATTTGAACCATAGCAGAAAGGTCAATGGAGAAATGGCTCAGTTTCCACATTAACTCCAAAGCTAGTATAAATGGCATTAGCCCCAGAGCTAATAGCATTCGATAGGTAATAGTGTTAGCTCCATAGCTAATATATAGATGATGTTAGCTCCAGTTCTTAGAGCTAACCAGTGAAATGAACAAAGAGAAATTAACATTCAACTCAAAGACATTCCTGCAGCCAGCTGCTTCTGCTCCCTCTAAACCTGCAACATCTGTGCCACCGTGCTGTGATAAAACTGCACATTTTAGTGGCCTTTTATTGTGGTCAGCCTAAGAATCACCTGCGCAATAATGATGCTGTCTAATCATCAGCTTGATATGCCACACCTGAGAGGTGGATGGCCTGTTGTGTTTATTTAAAAAGTCTTAGATCTTTGAGTTCAGCTCATGAAAAATGGAAGCAGAAACAAAAGTGTTGCGTTTATAGTTTTGATCAGAATATTAAACAAATGCAATTTTGCAAGTAATTAATAGTTTTCACATGTCACAATCAAGATCTTTTAGTAAAGTAGATAAATAACATTAAGGCCAGTATGTGCAGTTAGTTGGCGATCCCTTTAAGATTAACTGAAAAAGTTAATCTCAGGAGTCCTGATGAGATCTTGCCTCTGCAGGAACAATGATAAGTGGTGTTCAGGACGTTTCTACCACCTGAAGGATGTGTGCTGGAGTGACACCACCACCATGTTTCAGCGTTACAGACAGCTGACTCACAGAGTGGACAGCCCCGTTCAGGACCCCAAAGTCCTGGCTCCTTTCTACAACCATCTGGACGACATGAAACACTTCTTCATCGGAGTAAGTTCCTCTCTGGGTTCTACGCAGAAAGCATTTCAGGTGTCTGTTGCTAACGTTCACACGTTGATTTCCATTCCATTCAATTAACTCTGGCTGAGTTGATTTTATTTCAAACAGAACAAGCAGCTGGAACAAAGGAGCCAAATGGCCCGTCTAACTGAACACATAACTCAAAATTAAATACCAAACCCACTTCTTTAAGCTAAACCTTTGTCCTGCAGCAAACATAACTGGCTGTGAAACTTGCACCGAGGTCTTATCACCCTTAGCTGGCCTTTACTTGTGAGATGGTTAGGTCCAAAACACTCAGTGAAGCCACGGTGTCCCTAAATACCATACCATACCACTTTATTTATAAAGCACTTAAAACAGCAACAAGGCCAACCAAAGTGCTGTACAGACAGAGCAACAGGTAACACACAAAGCAAAATACAAAATGAAGTAAATCAGAATATAGACAAAAAACGATGCAGATAATGATGACAAACCAGTGTGGAGCATACAGGATCAAAACACAGATCATCTTGTGTTGAAAGCTATTGAATAGTAGTGAGTTTTTAAACGGGACTTGAAAACAGAGAGGGAGGGGGCCTGTCTGACAAGCAGAGGTAACGCGTTCCAGAGTCTTGGTCCTGCTACAGAGAAGGCCCTGTCACATCTGCGCTTAAGACGAGTTCCTGGAACTGTGAGGAGCAACTGGTCCGCTGACCTCAGGGAGCGTGGTGGGACATACGGTTGTAGCAAATCAGAGGGATGGGGGGGGCGGGGGGGGGGCGACACTGTTCAGTGATTTGTAGACATACATGAGTATTTTGAACTGGATTCGAAAATGAACCGGTAACCAGTGCAGTGAGGCCAAAACTGGTGTAATGTGCTCTCTTTTGCCTGTACTGATTAAAAATCGGGCTGCTGCATTCTGGACCAGTTGTAGTTGTGCAATGGAGGTCTGATTGATACCAAACAGGAGCGAATTGCAGAATCAAGCCTAGATGTAATGAATGCATGTATTACTGTCTCCAGGTTCTTTTTGGACAATATGGGCTTCAGTTTAGACAGCCGCCTCAGTTGGAAGAAGCATGATTTAACAATCATGTTTACATGATTGTTAAGCTTCAGGGAAGGGTCCATTATCACGCCCAGATTAGTGACTCTTTGTTTTTCTGACAGGGTTAGAGCAGAAAGGTCGATGCAGTGGTTTGTGATCGTGTCGTTGGGAGGGAACAGCATGACTTTAGATTTCTTTTCATTCAAACTTAAGAAGTTTAAAGCCATCCAGTCCCTGATGTCAGCCAGGCAGTTGAGCAGCGGTTGAATAGAGCATGTACCATTGTGTCTTAGGGGGAAGTAAATTTGACAGTCATCGGCATAGAAGTGGAAGGGCATGTTGTGTTTCCGGAAAATAGCACCAAGCGGCAGCAGGTATAAAGAGAATAGGAGGGGACCCAGTGTGGACCCCTGCGGAACCCCCTATTTAAGCTCTGCCTCTGCGGAACTAAAATCCTTGATGGAGACACAAAAGGATCTGTCAGCGAGGTAAGATCTGAACCAATTGAGGGCTGATCCTGTGACGCCCACCCACTGCTCCAACCTAGCAATGAGGATCTCATGGTCGATGGTGTCAAAGGCGGCTGTGAGGTCCAACAGGACAAGCAGCACAGAATCACCGGTATCTGTGAATCTGAAAATGTCGTTAAAGACCTTCAGCAGGGCAGTTTCAGTGCTGTGGAGAGGTTTAAAGCCAGATTGGAAAAGCTCTAAGATGGCGTGATCCTCCAGGAAGCACTTCAACTGGGACTCGACTATTTTCTCCAATACATGTAAATGTAAAGATGCTTTAATAGCTAAACTGTCTTTTTATTTTAATCCCTGGGCTTTAACAAAAACGTGATCTTGATTGACATACGCCAACTGGTGCCTTGCTTTTCCTTCCATACTGTATTCTGCCATTAGAGTAATTTTAGGTGAAGCACTGAAACAAAAATGCAACCATCCCTGATTGAAATGTTCACTGTAAGAAATGATGCTTCCATTGATTAATTGCTGAGAGCAGCACCACAAACACTGCAGTCTTGGCTTTACTTCTGCCCCACGGCAAATGAATTACATATTAAATACAAATTAAATTAATTCAATTCAGTTTATTTCTGTAGCTCCAGGTCCCAACAGCAGTTGTCTCAGGGCACTGAACAAAAACATTTATGTACATTATAAATCTCAATTAGTAAAGTTCTCTATCTAAAGAAGCAGCAGATTGTGTTGAGTTTTCACTTCATCGTAGTCTCCCATCCTGAGCAAGCATAAAGGAGACAGTGGACAGGAAAAACTTCCTTTTTACAGGAAGAAACCTCCAGCAGAACCAGGCTCAAGTCGAGCGGCCATTTGCTTCCACCAGCTGGGTTTGAGAGGACAGGAAAGAGAAACAAGCACAGAATGACAGGTCCAGATGTACTTTCTATAGGAGGAAAGACAAAAAACATGCTAAGATAGAAATAATTACAAATACAAACATGTAGAGTAGAACAAGTAAAGACAGCAGCAGAGTGAGGAAATGTGGTCAGTTTGTCCTCCAGCAGTCTAAGCCTATAGCAGCGTAATTAAGGGATAATGCAGGAAACCCAAGCCAACCCTAACTATAGGATTTATCAAAAAGGAAAGTTTTAAGCCCAGTCTAAAAAAGTTAAGTCTGATCCTCTGGACATTCAAAAACATAACAAACAGACAAAACCAAAAAAAAGGTTAGAAATGTTTCGTCCTTCATCCGAAAGACTTCCTCAGTCTGAGGTGCTGTATTACCATACCATTTTATTTATAGTCTGTTTGTTTTTTTGTTTTGTTTTTTGAATGTCCAGAGGACCAGACTTAACTTTTTAAAAATGTTCTACCTGGATTATTGCGCATGCATCAGGAAAGTCTTAAGTCCAGTCTTAAAACTGGACAATGTGTCAGCCTCACGGACAGAAACTGGAAGTTGGTTCCACAAGAGAGGAGCCTGATAACTGAAAGATCTTCCTCCCATTATGCTTTTGGAAACTCTAGGAACCCCAAGTAAACCTGCAGCTTGAGAGCAAAGTGCTCTGTTAGGAAAATATGGAACAATAAGATCTCGAATATAAGATGGAGCTAGGTTGTTGAGAGCTTTGTAGGTTAGAAGTAAGATTTTGAATTCTATTCTGAATTTGACAGGGAGCCAATGGAGAGAAACTAAAACTGGAGAGATATGATCCTATCAACTCTCATTAAGACTCTGGCAGCAGCATTTTGGATCAACTGAAGACTTTTTAAAGAAGTTTTTGTTTTTGGACACCGAGATAGTAAACAACTGTTTTAGTCCAACCTGGACGTGATATTCATGGACCAGCTTTTCTGCATCATTTTTGGACAAGATGTTTCTAATCTTAGTGATATTATGCAGGTGGAAGAAAGTGGTTTTGGTAACATTTTTGATATGGGAGTTAAAAGACATGTCCTGATCAATAATAACACCAACGTTTTTAACTTTAGAACTGGAGGCCAAATTAATGCTATCCAGAGGAAGTGAAAGACTGAAAAATGTATTCCTAAGATGCTCAGGTCCAAAAACCACAACCTCTGTTTTGTCTGTGTTCAAAAGCAGAAAATCAAGGGTCATCCAGGTTTAATGTCTTTAAGACATGCTTGTAGTCTAAGTAACTGATTGAATTCATTGGGGTTCATGGACAAATATAACTGTATCATCAGCATAACAATGAAAATGTATCCCATGCTGTTTAATAACATTACCTAATGGAAGCATATATAAAGTAAAGAGGATTGGTCCAAGCACTGAACCCTGAGGAACTCCATGACTTACTTTGGTGTATGAAAAAGATTGATTATTTATATTCATTTCAATTCAGTTTATTTATACATTTACAAACTGGACTCTATCAAATCACTATGATTTAAACCATAAAATTAAATACAGAGTTGATGTAATTCCAGCCCTATAAAGGCCTAACTCTGTAAAGTAGCCACTAGCATGATTCACTGTTGTCCACTCCAGTTGGTCTTCTAAAGTTTTCTCCATTAGACTTATTTCAAGAAGTTGCCATTTTCAAGTTCAAGTTCATATTTAGCTTGATCCACTTATCTTTTTGTCTTTATTTGCTTTTTAACTGAACACCAGAGATCACAGCTTCTGATATTTGATCTGCTTATTTAACTTGTAAATAGTAATTCTAAATGTAATTTATGTAGCTGCTGAATGTTGATCGGAGTCCCACGATGAGTCAGTACGTCGATCTGTTGGAGCTGATCTGTTCTTCATCATCCATGCCAACTGCTGAAGTGCTGCAGGATGTGTCCATCCTCTATGCCAGACTCGGTCAGTACATTAAGATTGGTGACTTGCCGTGTGTCTCGTACTCCTGTTACTCCGTCCATCTGTCTGCAGCTCATCAACTCTTGTCTTTTCCTGCGTACGATCACTTTCTGCATCTTTCACTATTTCACTGACTGAGCATATTTCATTGGACAGTTTAATGTCTGAAATATCTTTCTAATCTCACATTCTCAACATCCCCACTGTGATCTTTTCAGAGCTTTATTGTTTTTCAGTTCATTTGTCTGTGATCTGAAGTGCTACAAGGACCAGCACAAACAGTTCAGGCTGAAAAGCTTTGGAAGCCACGCAGAAAGAAACCTAACAATGCACTCAGGAAAAGATGCTAAGACTGGAGATTCTGCAACAAGCTGCTACTGTTGTGATGCCATAATAAATACTGTGAGAACTCAATGTCGCCTCATTTATTGTCTTTCTGGTTTACCAGCTCAAAAGTGTAAACCCCTGGTGTCTGGAGACCAGGATGGCGGTCCTCAATACAGACTGAACCCCATATACTGCTCCAGCTTGAAAGGTGAGTGATGCATTCATGTTTTTTTTTTTTTTTTTTTTAATCAGACAGGCATTTGTTTAAAGTGTGTAACATAATCTTTGTGTCAGTAAGCACCGTGTTTTAAACTCAGCTGGGAAAGATTTGTTCCTGCAGCCTGAAAATGCTGAACACTGGAGGCAGGGAGCTGTACAGTCTGAACTGCAGGAGATCATCATCTAAATAATGATGGAATCAAGAGGTGTAGGAAATATTATGTGAAGGATATATTATTTTATATAAAACCCTTTGTAATAGCTTTTGTTTTAGATTCTCTATGATCAGGCAGAAAATCAGGATTGAAGACGTCTTTGGAAAATGTTGAAATGAACACTACTGTTAGATCAATGAGTCGATGGAGAATCAAGGAGAATGTTTGGAACTAGGGATGCACCAATCCACTTTTTTCACTTCTGATACGATGCCAATATCTGCAGTTTAGTTTTGGCAGATACTGATCCGATACCAACCTGATACAGAAAAACTGTGCTGAATTAACTTAAAACTTTTGTTTTGTTAAACGCAGACATGAATTACAAATTTATTGAAAACTCTGCATCATAGCAGCACACTTAAACACACCAAGAGCTTCACAAGCTCGGTCAAACATGTAAAAATAACACAACTTTAATTTGTTCAGTCAGTTTGCCAGCGCGTGACATCACTCAGCTCAAAGTATTGAATTAGAGTGAATAGATCTGCTCAGTCATGAATCGGTCACATTGTCACCGATACCCGATCCAGACGTTTTCCGATGTCGATACCGATATTGATGCCGGGTCGATGCATCTCTATTTGGAACTTGTAAAGCATCTTCCAGAGATTTCAGACCTGAATGGAAGTTCCCCATCCAACAGAGCAATGAGCCCAACTCCACGACTGAGGCAACACTAGCTATGTTTATGTTTACATGGACATAAGTAATCGAGTTAAACAGCCGTTCGGAATAAAAACGCGTCATGTAAACACGCTGTTCGGGTTATTTTTTGTTTATTCAGTGTAATCCGAAATAATTTGTGATCAGAACGAAACAGGTGGTTTACACGATTCATAACCCGAACGGTGCGCATGTAAACGCTTAATCTGTTCATTTTTTTCCGATCGTGAAAAACTGACCTGACTGCGCATGTGCGACCTATGTCATTTCCGCCTGGCTAATGCTAATAATATTAGCATGTCAGGGAAGCAAAACTGGTGGGTGAGCGACACAACATTTCTACTAGAAACTTTGAACGAGCTCAAAATGATCTGTATCACCTGTAGCTCAGTCAGGGAGTGCAGTAACGTCTCCACCGTCATTAAAACCTGTCGCGGGTCCATTTTGGACGTTCAGGCAAGTCTGCACAAAAACCTCTTCTGAACTGTAATTCATAAACCATAAACTGTATCATTTAGAACTGGCTCCAGGTGATTTGTCTCATCAAGTCCTCTTCAACCTGTTAAAAAGACAAATTACATTAAGTTTGTTTTATAACTTGTGTATAAGTTTTAGTATAATATGAGAATAAACGGTTACCTTTGAGCTGCAGCTGCATCAGAGCTTCTCCCATCCGTTGTTTCATGAAGTTGTGGTGCTGCTTTATTGCAAAAAAAAAATAAAAAATCTACGTGAAGGAATAACGTACGTTGAATCCATCGTATTAAAAATAAACCTAAACCCCTCACCTTCCACTGAGCAGTCTGCTCGTAAATCATTTGTGATACAGCAGGAGATGGAGAGGGAAATCTTTGCAGCCTTTGGTGAATCAGCTGGATGTTTGTTGCAGAGTTCGCTGGTTGGCTGTTTCGCTTTCATCTTTCACGCATTTTGTCGTATTTCCAAAATACTGTACCACAATTTTATTTTACACTTCTTGCAAACAACTGAGCTCTTGTTAAGCTCTGTCTTCCCCCGGAACATTGTAGGATCTGAAATGATGTTTAAAGACAAAGAAGCGGGTTGAATTGCGCTCTCCTCCATGCTAGCAGGCTCCATTCAGATAAAAGGAGCTGGCTAACTAGCTTGCTGTACGGTGGCCTACACGGCCAAAATTCTATGGCGGCCGAGTGGGGAGTAAGAATTTAAAATGCATTTTAAAATTGATTTATGGGCCTTTAGAAACGATTCAGAATCGTCAGGACTAAGAATCTAGATTCTTTTTTAAAAAATCTTTTTTTTTCTGCACCCCTAGTCACCACCTTATATACCGGTATTTATAAACCAGCATCTACTATCACTTGAGGAAACTGTGCTTTCTAGTTTTTATTTTGTGTAAAAGTATAGTTTCCTCAAATGGTTGGGGTGGCTAAAGGTTAATTTCTGATGTTCAAAGCCACCATTGGCCACCCCCTGGCTCCATCATTGTACCTAGTTGTGGATAAAATGACTCCTGCTACTTACCAGGATCCTTCACTCTGTGCTGCCTCAAACAAGAAAAAAAAAACCTACCTCTGTTCATCTGCACAGTGTAACTTCTACCCACTAATATCTTGCACCAAAAACATTAAGGTTTACTTACATTCCCTGTTCCAGTCCAGAAAAACACTCATCTCCAAAACTACAAAAATTCACTGTTCAAACCCGTCAGCGACGGGGGGCTTTGACATACGGCTTGTTAAAGGCAGTAGAACAACTGATTTTATGTCTACAATCCATTACCGCTTCCATCAGTCTGTGTCTGCCTTAAACAACTATACTGGATCCAAAAAAGTTCAATCTGGTCCTCTGGACATTCAAAAAAACAAAAGCAAAACAAAGCAAAAGAAATCTAGAAAAGTTTCGTCTCTCATCCGAGAGACTTCCTCAGTCTTAGAGTGGATCAACCAGTTTGCTGCTGACAACCAAAACCAGCTGATCACATGCTCAAGAAGGACCATCAGCCTAACAAAGGATCATTAGCACACTGATGGCTGTTTACTATTCACAGAGGGCTGAGTGATACTAGCAATCACAGCATTGTAAGAGGGGGACAGTTGAACCCGGAGGCCTCCACCCCTGTTTAATGATGGACGGTTTCTTTTCACAAAGATGGCCTCCTTTACTCCTCTCTCAAACCATCGTTCCTCTCTGTCCAGGATGTGAACATCTTCATCCTTGAAAGAGTGACCGCTGGCCTGGAGATGAGTGTAGACCACAGAGTCCAGGCCTGATGGTGTTGATCTTCTGTGCTGGGCCATCCTTTTGGCCAGTGGCTGTTTAGTTTCCCCGATGTAAGACTGATCACAGCCCTCCTGACACTGAACAGCATACACAACATTGCTCTGTTTGTGCCGGGGGACTGGATCTTTGGGATGAACCAGTCTTTGCCGTAATGTATTTTGGGGTTTAAAAGCCACTGGGACGTTATGTTTAGAAAATAAACGTCTCAGTTTCTCTGATACCCCCTCAACTATACTGGATGTTTTTTTTGTTTTGTTTTTTCGCTTGTACAATAAGAGGAAGAGTTGCTTGTTAAATGTCTGAAACTCATTCTGTTTGTCTGCTTTGTGTCCAGGGATGGTACTTGACAAGAGGGTCTTCCCAACCAAAGATAACTCTTGGGTCAGTTTGGCACATAAACCCATGATCAGTGATAGCAAAGAGCTGGAGAAGGTTTTCAAATCTCATAAGAAGGTGTGTCTTCTCAACCTGCCAGCGCCAGAGAAGAAGACCATCCCCAAGAACAAGTCTGGTACGCTACTGTTGTGTTTTTTTCCACAAATGATCTATCGGAGTGTATAGGTTCTGACTCTGCATGGTTCTCTTTAGATCAAACAGTAGCAGGAGAGCGAGCTACAATGCCTTCCTTCAATGAGAAGGACAGATATTTGTTTTTGGACATCTGCGGTGTACGCCAGCTTTCTCTCTGTGTGAAATCTGAGCCACTGACTGAGAGCCTGAGGCCCTGTCACACCATGCAGTCCTTGGTGCGCTCAGTCGTCCCCTATATCCAGAGGTTCCTCAGAAACCATGACGAGCTGTCTGAAGTCTACTTGGATCTGGTTGACAGGAATATAGCAAAGAAAATCAAACACCTTAGCTTCGTACAGGTAAAGTCTCACTGAGATATTTTAGACTGTTGTTGAAGTAGTTTCTGAAACTGTTGATGAAGCCTTCCAACCACCAACAACTTCTTAGGTTAAGCCTTTATTTTGTGTTCTGCTGTTGCAACAGAGTTTAGTACCATGAAACACAGTTCATCTCTTCGTTTTGATTTTGTGTATGGCTAGCTAATCTTCTTCTACTGGCCACAGGTGGGGAAGCTTTATATCCGCTACCAGCTGGATATTGCTGACACTGAGCTGATAGAGCTGCAAGATGTCAGCTGTCTGCTGAAGGATGAAAAGGAGTTCTACATCCAGAAAGATCACGTCACTGACAAGATGGAAATCTGCAGGTTTGTGTTTGATTTGGAAACCTCATCATTTCTAATCATCAAACTGGATTTGTTGTTCCTCGTCACGGAGCGAAGACGAGCATTGAAAATCTGAATAACTTCAAAGATAAGTGAGATCTCGACTTCCATTTTGATGTGTGCCTTCATCTAGGCGTAAGAAACGTCACATTAGGCTGTCACGTCAAAATCCAAGATGGCTGCCACCACCATATATTTATGTAAATCAGCCACCCCAATCATTCAAGGAATATATGCTTTCTAGTTTTTATATTACTTAAAAGTATAATATACTCAAATGATTGGGGTGGCCCTTGAGGTGTCAGAAGATTAATCAGTGGAGGCCAAGGCCACCATTGGCCACCCCCTGGCTCCACCATTGCATCTGGTGGTGAATAGAACTGCTCCATTCACTCACCAGGAGTTGCACTCTGCACTGCTTCAGACAAGAAAACAGTGTGACTCCTGCCCACTTTACATTAGCTAATATAATTTACCTTTCAGGAGGTTTCACCGGTAAACGACTGAACTATTCAAATGAAAACCTGGACTCGCTGTAATATATAATATAATGTGTAATGTGTTTGTGTGCAATCTACTTCATTAGTTTCCAGGAAGCAACACTTCTAACTTCCTGTCCCATGTCAGACCCCTGACTCTCCATGGTTCGTCCCTGCAAAGATCTGAATGAATCATTTGTCAAATAAGCAACAGTTGTGCTGAAAACATGTATCTTGTGATATATAAAATTACAAAAATGTCAAGATAAAGTCCAAAGTGTAGTTTTAACATACGAGTCAGTCTCAAAGTTCAGAGTTCTTTATTTGCCATTTGTGCACAAACCAACAATCCAGTAGGAACGTGCGATATGGCATAAAATTCATATCACGATATGTATTGTGAAGGGTGGCGATAACGATATATATCACGATATGTTTTTGGTATAAAACTTGCTAAAAAAAGCATATGGTGTCCTTTTGCCATTATATTTTGAATTAAGAAAATTCCACTACTAGGTCCAGAGAGTTTTTAAATAGTAAACAAATCAAGTATTAGGCTTCTTTCTTGTAGTGCAAAACAGTGCAAAAGATATCAAATGTAGTTTTAGCCATATGTTTTAAACAAAAGAAAATGTTGTTAACTCAACAGTTTCCAGTATTCTCACTTAATAAATGAACAGCAACAGAGCAACATTTTACACTGAAACACTTCACCCTCCAACCCTGTAGTGGACTCCTTCTGCTTTAAGGAGAGCTGACACAAAATGAGTCTGTGGCTTTGACCAGAGGGTCTCACAGTAAAATCACACAACACAGCGTTCTTTTCACAGATCAGAGAGCAGGTTTCTCTAAAGATGACCAACGCTTACTTTAACTTTCGACGGGAAAAACAAAACTTTCGACGGAACACAGCGTTTTGCGCATGCGTCCGAATACGGCAACACTACGGCAAGCCGGCTGTTGTTAGCTTGTAGCTTCGCTACTTAGCGCTTGAAGAAAAGACTAACGCCACTTGCGCACAGTTTTTAACTAAAAAAAAGTAACGATTAAATCTGAAAACTCTGATTTTACATCAGACACAGCATTACTGCAGTTAGCTGGTAGAAGTCAGATCTCTATCGTAGGATAAATTTCTATCGTTTCTACCGTGTATCGTTTATATCGCGCATTCCTACAATCCAGGTATGTTTGAATTCTTGTGCAGAGCTCTCTGTCATAGTCAAAAAACACTGAAACACTAAATAAAATAAAAATAAGAACAAAGGGTTTACTTTATGTACAGTGTAGATAGAAACCAAAGTCACATGACCAGTGAAGTTAGGTAGTGTAAGTTATTGCACCTGCTCAGTAGTTTTGTTTTGCCATCAGTCTGACTGTGGCAGGAAAAAAAACTATTAAAACCTTGTATATAGACTGTCTATAGACAAAAACACAATGAACTGTTTGTCCTTCCTGTGTTGCCTAAAATAACTTCTTAAACCTAAACTAATTAAAAATGGCCCTTTGCCGTCTTGTTAAATTAACTTTTTGATAACTTTGTTTAGAAGAAAATGAAAGACAGCAGCCAACTGTAAACTCTTAAGGCCGTTTTCACACCAGATAGTCTGGTAGACTCGGTTCTGGACCAATATTCATGACCTTTTGTTTACATTTGGGCTGGTGAGTTTGCATTCACACTGCACTGTGCAGTCGAGTCAACCTGTTGAACCAACCTATTCCCCCACTCGCCTGTGGGGGCGCTGCACCAAGAACTACTTAAAGAAACAACACAAAAACCTCTGAAGACACGTCTTCTTCTTCTTCTTCTGGAAATAAAAATAAAAACAAAGTGGCATCAAGTTTTAGCAGTTTTAGGAGTTATATTTTGTCATTTTTCATAAATGGACTTAGCATGAGCAGAAGATGAGACAAAAGACCGTGGAGAATATTGTTTTTCACACAAGGCAGCTGACAGCTTCATATAAGGTCAGAGAAATGCGTGTTTGTTTACCCTGCAGAGCGGGGCCGGTCTGTTTACATTCACACTGCACTTGAACCGCGCTGGAGTTCGCTTCTACTGGACCGAGACCTAGGTTTTAGCCCGGGCCAGAGTTCGCCTTTTTGTTCCGTGACAGAGTTCGATGGCGCGTTCACACCTCCCTTAGGGTGCATTCACACCAGCCCTGTTTAGTCCGCTTTAATCGAACTCCAGCTCGTTTTCCTAGAAAGTCCGGTTCGTTTGGGGAGGTGTGAACGCGCCATCGAACTCTGTCACGGAACAAAAAGGTGAACTCTGGCCCATATGGAGCCGTCAGCTGCCTTGTGTGAAAAACAATATTCTCCATGGTCTTCTGTCTCATCTTCTGCTCATGCTAAGTCCATTTTTGAAAAATGACAAAATATAACTCCTAAAACTGCTAAAACTTGATGCCACTTCGTTTTTATTTTTATTTCCAGAAGAAGAAGAAGTGTCTTCAGAGGTTTTTGTGTCGTTTCTTTCAGTAGTTCTAGGTGCAGCGCCCCCACAGGCGAGTGGGGGAACAGGTTGGTTCAACAGGTTGACTCGACTGCACAGTGCAGTGTGAATGCAAACGCACCAGCTCAAATGTAAACAAAAGGTCATGAATATTAGTCCCGAACCGAACGGAGTCTACCGGACTATCTGGTGTGAAAACGACCTAAAAGTCTCAGACATTTTTAAAACAAGCAGACAAAGTTTAAGCTGCATGGTGGCACAGCGAGTTTGACCTCCTGCATCAACAGACATGTTGTTTGTGTTGCAGTGAGCTGGTGAAGTTGTTCTGCACCGACAGCAGCCACAGAAAAGAGCTGAGGCATTTCCTGAGTGGCCTCATCGCTTCGCTCAGTGTAAGTGATCGCTAATCCATAACTCTGAGGAGGGTTTTTTTTTCTCTGTCACGCTCTCACAACCTGTCACTCCTTATCTGTTCGCTCGCAGCCGACTGTAGCTTGGAGTAATGGCCGTTTCCCTGAAGGGAGTCTCTGAACAGCGACTTCATCTCTGTTCAGCTGTGCAGCACCTCAGGCCTCAAATGAACATCTTCCCCTTAAACAAACTAAAAGAAATCTGGATAAACTGCTGCTGAATGTTTAATATAGAATAGACCTGCATTATGACTGCACCTAAAAACAACAAAATTTGGGTTTGCTTCCCAGAGCACAAGTAAAAACAGTATAACATAAAACAAAGCAAAAAAAACAACAAATATATAAAAACTGTATAAAAGGTAATAGTTACAGATTTTAAACACTCCAAATGTGCAACACAAGCAGACTGATATTACACTAGTTGTCCCTTCTTGCCCTTATTCAGTTCTTGCTACAGTTTTTGTTAAGTTCAGTAATGGATGAGGGATAAAAATTATTTTTAAATCTGTCTGTTCTTGTCTTGATTGATCTGAACCTTTTCCCTGATGGTACCAGTTCAAACAGATCATGTCCAGGGTGAGACGTGTCCTTTAAGATGTTGTGGGCTTTTCCTATCAGCAGGAACTGTGTAGATCTTCCAGTGAGAGAAGAAGGCAGCCCACGATCTTCTGGGATGTGTTGATAACTGTCTGGAGCTCTTTCCTCTGAGCCACTGTGCAGCTAAGATACCACACCGTGATGCAGTGTGTTAAGATGCTCTCTATGGAGCATCGATAGAAAGACACCAGCAGTCACTGGGTGATGTTGTTCCTCCTGAGCACTCTCAGGAAGTCCAGTCTCTGCTGGGCCTTGTTCATCACCTCAGAGGTGTTCAGGCTCCAGCTCAGATTCCCAGGAAACGGTTGTCGGCTAATCTCTCCAGTCTCCACACTGTCTCCACCTATAATCAGGGGTGGGACCGCCATTAATATCTTGATGTTTTGAGTCGATACAATTTGTTCTGATTTTATTAAATATTTTCATGATTTGATTAGGAAATGTAACATTTATTTATTTAAATTAGATCTTGGAATTTTAAGCAAAAAGACTGAATTTGTCTGCAATTGTTTGATTTTGCTCTAAATGTTCAAATCTGACCCCTCCCCTTTCCTGCCCCCCCCAAAAAAAAAAAAAAAAAAAAAAAACCTTCAAATAAAATATAGGCTTCAGGTACAGAGACATGTGCTGCTGCTAAGATCTTTATATTCCTTCATCTTCACCAGATCCAATGGATCAACATGGATCATGGCTTCATGGACCAGCTGAGCTGAGCTCACTCGTGATTTTAGTTTCCACTTCATAATCCTTTCAAAATAAACTACATTGGCACAAACAGATACTGCCCTCAGCAGTGCAGTGGGTGATTGATGTTCTGTTGAGAAAAACACACCAACCAGAAACAACTTGCCGACTCACTACCAGGCACCAGGATCACAAACAATCCTCTCCTTGTCGCTTTAAGACACAGAAGTTATTAATAATTAACAAGTGAACTTGGAATATTTGAAAATCATTGCCCATCCACAACTCAGACTAAAATAACAAGTTAAATCAAAGCTCTGCATGTGTTTTCATCTCAGTAACTTAATGATCCACTGCAGAATCCAAAAGCTCTGAAGAAATTTTTGATCAAAGAGGACGTCGAAGAACTGCCCAGTGGCGAGGAGCAGTGGGAGGTCCCTGAGCCCATCAGACCAGCCGAGATCAGCCTGGACACAGGTACACAAACACACACAGAGGTTTGTCTTGCTATCTTTACATGTACTATGTACTTTGTATTAACTTCCATTCATTTCTATAGCCTAACTCTGACCCTTAACCTAACCAGTACATACCTAACCAGTACGTATCTAACCCTAAACCTAACCAGTACATACCTAACCCTAAACCTAATCATTACCAGTACATATTAGGGGTGTAATGGTAAGCTAAAATCACATTTCGTTTCGGTTCTATTTCAACGAGGGCTCGGTTCGGTTAATTTTCGGTACAAAAAAAGACAAAATAAAGGCTTACAAAATGTTTATTTTGAAAATATGCCAAGTAAACAATACATTTGTATAAAAATAAATAAAAGCAACCCATTTGGTTGATATTTTAAATAAATGGCCATTGGTCACGTTAACTACATCAGTCATGTTTACTCCATTGGTCGCATTAACTCTGTCGGTCATGTTAACTGATGGTCACATTAACTACATCAGTCATGTTAACTCCATTGGTTGGTCAAGTTGCTGTAACTCCATTGAGCGGTCACGTTAACTCCATCGATCATGTTAACTCCATCAATCACATTAACTCCATCAGTCACATTAACTCCAATGGTCATTTGGTCACGTTAACTCTAATGATCGGTCATGTTAACGCCAATCGATCACATTAACACCATCAATCACGTTAATTCCATCGAACTTGTTAATTCCATCAATCACGTTAATTTCATTGGTCATGTTGACTACACTGATCATGTTAACATTGGTCACTTTAACTTCATCAGTCACATTAACTCCATTGGTCATGTTAATTCTATCAAACCCGTTAATTCTAAATTCTATCGGTCACGTGAACTCCAACCTCCATCAGTCAGTCGCATTAACTCCATCATCGGCCATGTTAACTCCATTGGTCGGTCACGTTAACTCCATCAATCACGTGAGCTCCATTGGTCATGTTAAATCCATCGGTCATGTTAACGTCAACCTCCATCGGTTAGTCACATTAACTCCAATCGATCACATTAATTCCATTGGTCATGTTAACTCCATTGGTCACGTTAATTCCATCGATCACATTAATTCCATTGAACCCGTTAATTCCATCTATCACGTTAATTCCATTGGTCATCTTAACTCCAACCTCCATCGGTCAGTCACATTAACTCCACTGATCAGTCATGTTAACTCCATCAATCACGTTAACTCCCATCAGTCACATTAACTCCAATGGTCATTTGGTCACGTTAACTCTAATGATCGGTCATGTTAACGCTAATTGATCACATTAACACCATCAATCACGTTAATTCCATCAATCACGTTAATTTCATTGGTCATGTTGACTCCACTGATCATGTTAACATTGGTCACTTTAACTTCATCAGTCACATTAACTCCATTGGTCATGTTAATTCCATCAAACCCGTTAATTCCATCAATCACGTTAATTCTATCGGTCACGTGAACTCCAACCTCCATCAGTCAGTCGCATTAACTCCATCGGCCATGTTAACTCCATTGGTCGGTCACGTTAACTCCATCAATCACGTGAGCTCCAATGGTCATGTTAAATCCATCGGTCATGTTAACGTCAACCTCCATCGGTTAGTCACATTAACTCCAATCGATCACATTAACTCCATTGGTCATTTTAACTCCGTCAGTCATGTTAACTCCATTGGTCACGTTAATTCCATTGAACCCGTTAATTCCATCTATCACGTTAATTCCATTGGTCATGTTAACTCCAACCTCCATTGGTCGGTCACATTAACTCCACTGATCAGTCACGTTAACTCCATCAATCACGTTCATTCCATCTATCACGTTAACTCCATCTGTCACATTCATTCCATTTATCACATTAATTCCATCGGATCACGTTAACTCCATCGGGTCACGTTAACTCCATCGGGTCACGTTAACTCCATCGGTTGTTGGCTCCATCGGTCATGTTAACATTTAGCTTGTACTAATGGCTGCAGGCATCCTTAGCTTGTTCAGACTCATTTTCTCTCTGATCAACGGATGTGAAACTGCACATCTTCTTGGATCAACTTTAAATCTGGTTAAAGCAATATTCTTGTTGCTTTTTAAGGTACCGGATCCTGCCCTCATGGTTCTTGAAGGCCTAGAAGCAGATTTCTTAAATCCAAGCAACACATGATGGCTGAGTTTTGATTGGATAAATACACTCATTTCTAAAAGCTGCACAACCAAGTTAAAAGCAATTATAAGAAAATGTAGCCTATTTTCAGTCATTTAAATGATAAAAAAAATATATATATAAATACTAAAATAAACTACTACTTACTATTTGTACTACTATTCCTACTTGGCAGTTTTTCACTTATCGCGGGGCTTCAGGATACGGATCCTTGCGATAAACAAGGGACTACAGTATTTCATCACTGTGGGCTGGGTTTTATCTAAATAACTCGTTAAATTTGGGCAAACTGCAGCGGTGCAGAGAGACGGCCAAGTCAGAGGCACAAAATCTTGTTTTTCTGAAACTTTCCCCACATTTTTGAGACACGGTGTGTGTGCGTGCGTGTGTGTGCGTGCGTGCGTGTGTGTGCGTGCGTGCGTGTGTGTGTAGCTCAGATGTGATAAAAGTCTGGAAGCTTCTGACGACTTCTGAAGGCTTCACTTATAAATTCATCTTTAGCCCCAGTGATGCCAGTTTGAAAGAAAATGTTCTGGATGTTTGATAGTGATCTGTATCTGGGGGTGGGGGTGTGGGGGGGTGTCATATTTTGATGCAGAAACCGGAGCATGACATGAATCTTGACCTGTTGCTGCTCTGACACTTGCCCCAATTTCCATCCTTGTGTGGTAACAATTTCTGTTTTTCTCCTTCGCCTTCACACACGCACAGACAGGCACACACACATGCGCACACACACACGATGGTATCAAAGATACCCGACTGAAAGATGTTGGATTGTATACCTGGATTATTGAGCATGGACTTTGTTGGTATCAAAGATAGTTTTAGTATTAATTTTGCTGAATAGTTTTGAAACATTTAATTTATTCATATTAAGGTTGGGTTGTTCTCTTGCAGGTCTGTTGAGGAGTCACTCCTCCTTCACCTCCTCAGAGGAACCGAACCGCCCTGCTCCCACAGATGGGGAGCAAACGCTGGCTTGCTGGCCTCCCCGAGCATCCATGCTGAACTCAAGCAGTAGCGCCGCTGGTTGTTTGTTTAAGCATTATAATAATAATAATCATTTTATTAGCCATGATATATACGATATATATCTTCATGTTTCTCATGAGTTCCTGTCTTAACAGGTCAGGCCAAGAGCAGCGTGATTGAAGCCGTTTTAAAGATGTGGCCCCCTCCTGCCAGCCCTAAAGACAAAGAGCCAGAGAAAGAATTTGGTTCTGGTAGAAGAAGCCACGAAGAAGAGCGGCCTCCCAGAAGAGCTGCAGACCTGCCCGGGCTTCAGAGCCACCCAGGACAGCCTCACACTGCCGCTGTGACCACCAGACCCCCAGGTTTCAACATCTTCTGATTCTGAATGAGTCTCCTGAGTTGTCATGACGACATGAAACTGGCCTTTCTGGAGCTGGTCTTAATGGCTGTTGATCGTTCAGAAGGAAACCACTTCCTGTTTAGCTGCTTTTGTGAAATGAGTTTTCTTCAGCCAACACTAGGCCTGTCGCGATAAACAATAAATCAATTAATCGCATGATAAATGAAAATTATCGACCTAATTTTCGTTTATCGGCTTTATCGTTTCTTCGTGTCTCTCTTTTTACTGAAGACACTGGATGACAAAAGGCTCAACTCTGGTGCTCTTCTCTGACCCCCTCCCTTTCTCTTTTCTCTTTAAAATCTGTTTTAACAATCCAAAATCGCGTTCTTGGATTGTTAAAATCAGCTAAGCTGAGAAGCTAAGCTACGAGCTAAGCTAACAGGCCGACCTTGACAGTTGAAACGCATACCTTTGTGTAAAAAGTTGTTTTTTTCTACAAAAAGAAGCTGAGAACTTGTTTACTTATTTATTTTTTATAATTAAAGCTTTGTGTGACAAATGCTATGCTAAAGAACTTAAACCACACCGAGCGTCCGCCATTTTGAAAAACGAAAAAAGGAAGGAGAGACAGCCCATGTCACGTCAAGGGGCCTCCCTCCCATTTTTCTTAGACACACTGGTCACTCCCTCATTAGTCATCCTTGTGTTCGAACAGTCTTAGACTGTAATCCAGTGATCAAAAAATATACTACACAAAAATTAACCAACAATTCTTCTTAAATTTGACAATTATTAATTAGTCAAATTTCAAATATTATTATCGTTTATTGCAATAATTTCTGAGACAGTTAATCACCCAGCAAAATTTGTTATCGTGACAGGCCTAGCCAACGAAGCATCAGAAGCTAATATCAACATTAGCTTCATTTCAGCTTTAATGTGACAACATATTAATGGGTTCTTCCAGCCATTTTAAAGTCAGGTTCAGTGGGAAAGTTGTCAACAGTTAATATCTTACCTGTTGCAGATTGCTTTTTTGAACAACCTCACTTTGGAAAGATGTTGAAATTTGACAGGACACGTTCTTAACCAGAATCAGAATAAACTTTATTGGCATTGCACCGAGATACAACGCATATATGTACGTACAGTCGTCCGAAGATGGGCGGAGTGCACGAAGCTGCGGCTAAAAATAATTAGCGCGGCCTTCTTATTCTTATTCAGAATAATATTTTGCTTAGATGAGAAAAGGAAAGAAAACATGAGGAGAGACGGTATAAAAAACAAAAAAAAGATCTCTCACACCGTGTCCTAGACGGGGCACAATTTGAGGCATCAAAAAAAAATACAAGGATTTATGTAAATACTAATATTTAAATGTTTACATGCCATCAGTTTCATGTTACGCTCTTATTTTGGCAGAATGTGATGAAATGATCCCAGAAACTGCTCCGCTGCCGTTAATTAACTACAGAATTCAATGTGAAACTGTTGGGGGTGTAACGGTATCACTATGAGACGTTGGTAACTGGTTCAGTTCCTGTGCTGGCCACCACAGAACCTCACTCAGCTGAAATGTTCTTTCAGAAGACTCGGGTGAACGCTGCCCGAGAGTTTAGAAAAGACAAAGTTTCACCGCAAGCTTCAAAGATCGTCCATGTTCTGAACATGTTGGTCCATGTGGTGTCACCAGCAGAACGCAGCCAGCAGAGTAACACGGGAGAGACGGGAGAGAAGACCCTCGCAGCTCCCAGACCAGAACCCGGCCCTCCATCTGTGCAGCCTGCCAGAACATCCAGCGACCAGCCCACTCCAAACAAGCCGTAGGTTCTTCTGCTCTCCTCAGGACATCTGGAACCATCTTCTCCTGTTTCCTTCATTCTTTGTCTCTCTCTGTCAGAGCCGTCCTCAATGCACTGGTGACCTCCGGGACATTCCAGGGGACAGCAGCTGCTGCAGAGACCCACCGTCCTCCTCTGAACTTGGACTTCCCCATGTGGAACAAAGACCAGGCCGCTCTGGAGGACATGGAGCTCACCTGCCAGAGACCCCCCACCGTCAGTGTGCTACCTGCCAACGTTGCTCTCGGTGTGGTCACACATTTTAACGTTGCTCTTTCCTAGGTGGTGCTGTCGGACGAACAGCCGGACCTGACAGCGATCGGTGAGTGGGGGGAGCAGCTGGTCTACTCCTTCCTGTGTAACTGGAGAGACGGCAGCGACCTGGGTCGGCCCGCTCACATCCTGTGGTGCAATCAGAGCGGAGAGAGCGGCCAGCCCTACGACTTCAAGCTCACCTTCGGCGCGGGGGCCACTCCAGGGGTGGTGTTCGTGGAGGTGAAGTCGACTGTGAAGAAAGATAAGTCGTTTATCCACCTCTCTGCCAACGAGCTGGACTTCGCTCTGAAGGAGAAGGACCAGTACCACATCTACAGACTGTACAACGCAGGAGACGCTCAGAACGTCCGCCTGTGTCGCATTCGCAACCTGGCACAGCATCTCCACACCAAAGACTTGGAGCTGTATCTGTTTGTGTAGCTTCTTTTTATCTCTGACCGTCCGTGCACTCGTAGAAGTTTTAAAGTTTTATCACTTTTTATTTATCCTGCGTGTTTTATGGTTGATAGTTGCTCCTCACATTTACTGGACCATTCCTTTTAAAATAAAGTAATTTCTTTAGTCTGGTCCAAAGGTTTCCTCTTCCTTTGTGCAGGCACAAATGTACAGCCTGTCCAGTGGGACAGGGATGGGCGGCCGTCTTCCTCCACCAGCTGGGGGGCGGTGCGGCGTTGAGAGGACAGGAAGGAGACATGTTGGCCCAGATTTAGTTTCTATGGGAAGGACAACAGAACAAGATGGAAACAATAATTACAAAGAAAAGACAGCAGCAGAGTGAGGACATGAGGTCACTTTGTCTTAAGCCTATAGCAGCATACCTATGGGATAGCTCAGAACCCAAGCCAACCCTAACTATATGATTTATTGAGAAGGAAAGTCTTCAGCCTAATCTTTAAACAGAGTCAGCCTCGGATAGAAACTGGACGTTTTTTCGTCATGAAAGGAACCTTGTAACAAAAAGCTCCGCCTCCCATTCTGCTGTTGGAAACCCTAGGAACCACAAGTAAACCAGCAGTTTGAGAGTGAAGTGCTTTTTTTAGGAAAATGCGGAACAAAAATATCTTTAAAGCCATAATAGTTGTCAGAATATGCATTTTATTAAAGTTTTTGATTAGATTTTTATGCTTATAGCTCGATTTCTACATTAAATAAATGTTGGGGAGTAAATTTAACTCAACTCATCAGAGTTTTCCTAAAATTGCATTAAAAAACAAGAAATGTGCCACTTCAGTTTACAACTCAATTCAATGATCCGTTATTGAAATTACCATTAGAGTTCATCAAATCTCTCGACTGATCTGAGCTTCAACATTTGCTTTAACGCTGGTAGAAGGCAGGCACCGCTCATCTCCTGCCTCAAACCTTCCCAGCAGTGAAGCATGGTGGTGGCAGAATCATACTGTGGGAGTGGTTTTCAGTTCATCCTAATGCGTGAGAGGATTTACAACAAAAAATGGCAGAAAATCCCCTGATCCAGATGAGCTTAACTCTTTGAATCAGATCCAAAAAGACAAAGTTGTAAAAAGTCCTTGAGCTGCAGTCTCTGACAGGTGTCTGAGCAGAGGATGCTGAGGAAACTGCTCCAGGTCCTGAACAACGTCACACCCCCTGCATGACACACTCTTACCACAGCACCTCCAGACTTGGAACCTTCAGACTTGGAACCACCGAGAACGCCACAGGAAGTCCTTCCTCCCTGTGGCTATCAAACTTTTTAACTCCTCCCTCTTTCTGCACATAGGACAATAAAATTAATCCTGCACTACAATCAACGCTAATGTTTCTGTCTGCACATGACCTGTTTTAGAATTTAATTGTTAGTATTTTGATAGACTGTTATTTTTTTATATCTTGTGTGATTTTTTGTGTATGTTCCTTTGTTCTGAAACTGGCACAACAATTTCCAGCGGATCAATAAAGTTCTATCTTAAATAAAAGTTATACAAATGTGAAATTTCAGGTTTTTTATTTTTGATTAATTTACAGATTTTAATAAAAGTGTTTTCACTTTGTCATTATGAGGTACTGAATATAAATACATTAAATAAATAATAATTTAAATGACTTCAGGCTGCAGCATGAAACAGCAAGTGAAGGGGTCTGACTACTTCCGTAGCGTCTGTAACTTTGGAGTGTCACGAGCGATCACAAAAAATAGTGTTTGAAGACTTCTCTTTTTAAAATTGTGAAGCTGTAGCTATGTAAGGCTATTTAAATATAATTCATAAAATATTTCTGAAAATCAGTCAAGTTTCAACAAACCTGTTTCTCGTGTCTTACTTCTAATTTCTAAAAACTGTTTTTAAAATTTCCGATGGTCCTAAATGCAGCATAGTCTGTACAGAGACAGCGAGCGGCGAGGCGACGCTGTGATTGGACGCTGAGATGAAGAGGGGCGTGGCTTATATTCTCGGCTCCCTCATCCAGTCTCCTGTCTCTCCTCCCATCCGAGAGGACGGAGCGATGCGGAGACAATAGGACGCAGCGAGAGCCGCAGGAGGGGGGTCAGAGGCAGGATGCTCGGCGCCACTTGCAGCGGGACTCAGGTTTTCACCTGGCCTCGGTATGAGCCCACCTCCACCTGCGAGTCTAGCCGCAGTGTGGGCTGACCGTGGACGCCACAGTCCCCGGATGGACACCGACTGAAGGGTGAGTCCTCTGATCAGAACCGGGCCCAGAATACAAAATGGATTTATTCTAGCTTTAAGAGATTCAGCTGAAAATATTCTGGATGTAGTCCCGTTCCTTTGGTTTTTTGAGTGGGGTGGGGTGGGGGGGTTGTCAGGTGTTTGCAGTGGGTTGTGCATGTGTGCGCGTGCGTGTGCTTGTCTTTGATTTGTGTTGTGCTCGGTGCAGTCTGAGGTAAACTGCAGGTGAGATCCAGTGTTGGTCCATCCGGAGCATCCTGTTTACAGCCTCACACCGACTGCTTCACAATAAGAGACACCATTTATGGGCCTTTGTTTTTAAGAAAATAAAGGTTTGCTAAAAGAAAAAGATCCCTGTCTCATTTCCTTAGTGTGACCTAAATGTTGTTATTTTATAGAATCAGTAAGGAGAGTCTGAGTCTCTTTATGACATAACACACACACACACCAGCATGAGCATGATGAGTCACAAATGATAATGTAGGTTACATCCTAACAGACTCTGGACCATAAAGGGTCAGACTTGAGGTGGCAGCTCATTAAAATACTGCTGAGTAAAGTTGATGGATGGATGGAAGATTAATGGATGGATGATTGATGGATTATGGATAAATGGACTGATTATGATGGATGGATGGATGGATGGATGGTTGATGGATGGATGGTTGATGAATGATTGATGATTATGATGGACGGTTGATGGATGATGGATGGATGAATGGATGGATGGATGATGGATGGATGGATGGATGGATGGATGGATGGGTGCATGGATGGATGGATGGATGATGGATAGATGATGCTGGATGGATGGTTGATGATAGATGGATGGTTGATGGATGATGGATGGAT